>NW_027397066.1:50564981-50835082 GCF_003265705.2 Callorhinus ursinus | reverse complement strand
AGTATGTGTTTTACATTTTATAAAATGTTTTTTTTCTGCATTTTTCCTGTTTTTTTTAATCTGTGTTTTTAATTCTGTCTTCTTCAGTCTGTTGATATGATGGATTATATTAACTGATTTTAGAATTCTGACTCATTGATTTCTTTTAATTCATTTTATTTTACTCTGTATCCTTCTTAATTCATTGTCTTGTGATTTTAGATAATTTTTAGTAATTCTGATTTTTAACTTTTCCCTCCTCTTTTCTCATTCTAACTGGTATACCTTGAAAATAACAATATATTTCAACTGCTTCAAATACTTATGTCTCTCAAATCTTAAATTTAACTATACTGATGTCTTTCAAATCTTAGAACAATATAGCACTCACATTTAAGCTCCGGAAGACAGTAATACTAATGATATTAATTATGCTTATATGATACCATGTTTTGAGTACATATATGTGTCAGACATTCTTATACGCATTTTACTTAATAGTGATGGCATTAATATTAACTACAAATCAGATAGCAGAGGCCATATATATTGAGTAGTACATCCAAAGTTAAGTTTAACCTATCAAGCCTAGGATTCAAGGGAATTTTAGCTGGGCAACCAGGAACCAACTACATACTGGGTGTATCATTTTGAATGTTCTACAAGCACCAAAAAAAAAAGGCACATTAATAATTAATTCATAAATAATATATTTCTTACTGTTGTGTATATCATATATAATATATATCATATATATATATATATATATCATACACAAACATACACACATGCACACACCTCAGATCTGAACCAAGAGTTTATGCCATTCATCATAAATGTAAAAGTTGAAGCATAGGGACACATATGTAAATAAAGAGACAGAGGTAACTATGATATTTTTACACAATTTAAGAGTTTTTTCTAGGGACACCTGGGTGGCTCAGTCGGTTAAGCATCTGCCTTCAGCTCAGGTCATGATCCCAGGGTCCTGGGATTGAGTCCCCATTGAGCTCCTTCCTGAGCAAGGAGCCTCCTTCTCCCCCTGCCTGCCTCTGTCTCTCTCTCTGATAAATAAAATCTTAAAAAAATATATAAAAAAATAAGAGTTTTTTCTAAGCTATAATAATAACATAGAATAATAAAATAGAATAATTCCTAGAAATTTCAATGAAACAAATGTAATGTAAACTATGTCATCATTTATATAAGCATAATATTGAATAACAATGTTATTACCTTGAAAGAAAGCCTTAAGTAGTATGACGAACTGATTAAAATTGAGGAGATAAAACTGATTCTGATATACCCAGAAGAAAACACTATTGCAAAGAATGGATTCCTTCATTTGAACAAAAATATGATATCGATCATAAATAACAAATAATTTCAAAGTCCAATAGAGAGATATTGTATGCTAATTTAAGATACAATTTCAATTGCTTATAAAGTTAGAAAGGTTAATTTTTATGAAAATTTAATTTAAAAAAATAAACACTTGCAGAATGTCTGAAAAGCAATATAAAGAACACTTAAATATTACTTTAGATTCATAATTTTTTAATATTTTGCTATTTTGTGTATCTTTTTCTCTTTTTCTGTCTCACTGTTTCATTCATATATATATATATGCATGATGCATATATATATATATGAATATATATAAAACTGACTTGAAAAGGATTTGCAGGCATCAGTGACAATTCACACTTGAATAACATCATAAAATTTGTAAGGGTAAAGCCACTGGCTTACATAAGCATGATATTTATTATCTACCTAAAGAAACTAATTATCATAACATCTTACCATCTACTCTCTTGTACAAATTCAAATTTCTCCTTCTTGCCCAAAATGCTTTTGGAAAGATTTAATCAAGACTTATGAATTGTATTTATTTGTTAGATTTTTTTTATTATTTAAATTCAGAGACAATAACCCCATTTTATTTTTCTTGACATTGTCTTTCAAAAGTTTACCTACAAGTTATCTCATTGTTTCCTCTTGTCATTTGATTTATTGTAATACCGTCCGTATTCTATATAAAAATGTCAGAAGATGAATAGACTCAGATTAATCATAGATGATTATGAATCTTTTCCATTAGGAGGAACTTGATGGTTGTTGCACTGGCATCAAAATATCTTTGAACAGTTGATCAAGGTGATAACTGCCAAATATTTCCAGTATACAGGTATACATTTCCTTTTGTGATTAGTTAAATAATCTGTGGGGCGATGTTTTTAGACACCAGTAATAACTTAATTTCCAAGTCAATCATGCAGTGGTATCAGCTTACACTGATATTCCTTGTGTAAATAATTTATTATATTGGGGATTACAAAACAGTGATTTTTCTAATTACATTACTCTGTTTTCTTATTAATTATTTGGTGTTATTGTGTGAAGTAGAGTTTTATTAATTCTCCTTCACTCTTTAAATTCTTCTCAAGGATTTTTTTAATTCATTGTTTCATAATCCATTATGATCATTATTTCTGTTGTTTATATTCCAAACCTGTCCACTGAGTGCCCCTTTATTGTTAGTTCCTCTATCCATTTGCAAGGAGGACATCCAAAGGCACTTCTTGAAACAGCATGCCCTACCTTGTATTTTTTCTACACCAAAGCTAGAATAAAAAATTTATCTAAGAAGACTTGGGTCTTGTTATTGGGCATAGGCAATAGTAATTTAAATCCAAGTTCTGATATCTAAGTGAACTTTTATAACTATTTATAGAATTAACATGTCTATGTTCTTTTTCAGTTGTATAATTCTTCATTCAGTAGTATATTAAGTCAGTTTCCTATTAATAGCTACTTTAGTTGTTTCTAGTGTTTTACCAATGTATATATATACATATATATAGTTGTTTTATTTATAGTTTATTTACTTTTTAAAGATTTTATTCACTTATTTATTTTAGAAAGAGAGAGTGCAGAGGGGCAGAGGGGGAGGCAGAGGGACCAGCAGACTCTGCGCTAAGCATGGAGCCAATGAGGGGCTTGATCTCACAACTCTAAGATCATGACCTGAGCTGAAATCAAGAGTCAACTGCTCAACCAACTGCTCAACCAACCAGGCACCCTGTTGTTTTATTTATAACACATTCCCTGAAGTTGGAAGTCAAATAGCAATTATAATATCTAGGTCTATAAATATTATACACATTATATATTTATTATACACACTATGTATAGACACAATATATGATATATATACAATATATATATATAAATATGTATATACACTATATATAATGTATACATTTTATGTATATATACACTATATATATATAATGTAAATACAACCACATATGTCAGGTAACACCAACTTCAGTGTCCATAGGTATTGTATCATTTCATTCCTTGAAATGCAAAAGAGGGCCTTTAAATGAAGGACAGGGTCTGTTTACTCAAGAACTATCAACAGAGTGCTGGTCCAATTTTTAAATATGTCCCAACTTCTGACTTAAGTGGCCAACATTAATCTTTTGTAAAATATGACCATATTTTCACTGGACAATAAGATTGCATGCCAAGGATATTTTAGATGGAATCTACACATTGGAAAGCATCTGACCTTTGAGATTCTAGAAATTCTGATCATTGAAGTAAATAAAGATTGGTAATTTAAAGGTTTGCCCACCTCCATTCTGAGCCAAAAGCCTTAAAATGCCTTTCAAATGACAGAACCACAACTTTTTTTTTTTTTTTAGATTTTATTGATTTATTTGACAGAGAGAGACACAGCGAGAGAGGGAACACATGCAGGGTGAGTGGGAGAGGGAGAAGCAGGCCTCCCGCAGAGCAGGAAGCCCGATGGGGGGCTCGATCCCAGGACCCTGGGATCATGACCTGAGCTGAAGGCAGACGCTTAATGACTGAGCCACCCAGGCACCCCACAATTTTTTTTTAATTAGAAATTACTAGGTATCCAGAAGATAAAGGTCTCCCATACATAAATGGTTCTAACCAGTTCTGGTAATAATCTAACATTGCTTCAAGGACATATTCAACTGCATTACAAATCCTGATAAAGCTACAAAGAGGAATCACTTTCACTGAATTGAACTTATGTAAATAGTAAAGCATAGCAGGTCAAGATATAAAATGTCATGTTAATGTAATATACATGGTTTAATCTTTTGAACAAAAGAAAATGCCACTGAGTTTCCACCTAATATTTATTTTTGTAGGAAATTTATTTGGTATATTTAGAGTATTGGTCTGTTTAAGATGTTTTAAATTTTTTGTATAAATCCTTTTTTCTACTAAAAAGTAGTGCCTAGTAAACATTTTTCATTAGGAAAATTACATCCATCCCCCCACCAAATTTGAAGTGTTCCATATATTTTTATATCTATACATATCTGTTTTTCAAAATTATTTTTATTCATCGTTAAAACGACATATTTTGTATATCTTTCTATATACATATCTTGAAAATTTCTAGTTGCATATGTCTTGCTTATGTCATCAATAGCCTTTTCGTAATACTTTATAAATATGATGGAAGTTTAATGTCAAAAATTCAAGTAGGAAAATGTATATGAACAAGCTCAATCTTTTTTTAAAGAAATAATATCCAATATTTGTAAAGTTAATTTTGTAAAGAATATCAAAATTCATATACTCCTTTCTGCTATATTTGGTTCTTCTAGGAAGTCTCAAAATGTCTACAACTTTAGAATACCCTAGTGATCACTACCTGGTTTTGGTTATAAAATTAAGTAGAATGGTTAGCTTGACATTATTATTTTAACAAAGATAAGCTAAATTGTTCTAGAGTAATCTGATTAAAATAAACTGCATGTAATTGCTCCATTAAAAATTTAAGAAACTATTGTTTCAAGTTACAATGAGAAGTGTTTATTTATTACCAGAAAAAGTAAATATGACATCTCAATGGAGTAAGTGCAATGTATTTTTGTTTTCTGGATGATATATAGGACGAACACTCTCAACCTTGTTTCTCTTTTTGAGCTTCAATAAATTCACTTTTATTTAGTTGGAACTTAGAGCTAGATCTCTGAAAGCCAAACAGTCATGACGAATAACACATATTCTACAAAGATCATATGTAAGAAACTGGAAAACCTATAAAGAAGCTTCAAAGTCTATATTTTTTTAATGTTAAAGTCTATACCACAAAACAAACTGTAAAGGCAGAATCAAGTTGTGAGGGGGAGGGAGGGCAGAGAAAATCAGCTTTGAATAAAAAAATAAAATGTTAGTGAGTTTTGATTTAGAATGTGAATTACCATCATATATATATCACTCACTAGTGGAAGAGAGACAGCAGAGTAAATCAGGCTAATCAAACATTGAGTTTAAGCAACTATTTTTACACTCCATCCATTCCTATCATCCTAAAATAAACCAATCACTTCTTGGTTTCCTGCTGAATTAAGTTGATAAAATATTCACTGTGTCAACAAAGATTTAATTTAGACATACATTACTAGAATGAGGACTAAAGTTTCCTCCTTGTTGTCTTTTAACTATTAGTCAAGTCAGCCTTATCAAATGTGGGTTATGTCTTCATGCTGTAAATGTTGAAGAGTGAGAAACAGAATGATGATTAAGGCAACCAAAAGCAGGTACGCTGAAATAATGGTCAGAAAAATTGATATGACACAAGGAAGAATCACTCAAGGGAAAAGAATTCACTGTTAGGGTTGTTTACATGACCAAATGAAGTAAGATCTATATGTAAGACTCACCAAACTGCAGTATTTCCACAAAGTTTTATTTTTTTATTTCTCATTAAATAGTTTGGTTAGGTCCCTAATATATCTCCTTCCTTATCATAAATACCATAAAACATGTGCATATTTATATCTATATAATGCAGGCAGACACACAGACATCTATAACAACCACCACTGCCTCCTCAATCACATGACTTGTTCTCTCTCTCTCAAACTTACCTTGCTGTGATTGTGTGAATTATTTACCAGAAATATGATCTCAGGCAGCAATTTCATAATGTAATTTTCATCATAGAACCTCTATATTAAGAATGCACTATAAATGAGAGATAGTGTGAATACATGTAGTACCAACATAGTGTAACAGCATGACAATGTAGAGAATTATATAGGCTGTTTTCCCAGCCTATATATGAAATTATGGGGAGAACTCATTACTACTATAATTTTATAGGTTAAGAATTCTAAATTTACTTGGTAGCATTTAACATCAAAATTCTCAGTCTTTATCTCAAGGTTCATTCTCCTTCATTCTTTTTTTTAGATTATTTATTTATTTATTTATTTGAAAGAGAGGGAAAGAACAGGAATGGGGGGAGGGGCAGAGGGAGAGGGAGAGGGAAGATGACTCCCCGCTGAGCAGGGAGCCTGATGTGAGGCTGGATCCCAGGACACGGGGATCTTGACCTAAGCTAGAGGTAGCAGCTTAATCGACTGAGCCACCCAGGTGCCCTTCTCCTTCATTCTTATAAATAATCTCTCCACTTCTGTGACACAGTCAAAATTCTGTCACTTTACTCTAATAAGAAGAACATGAAATATAAGCAAAAAGAAAAAAAAATCGATTTACTCAAAAGAGAGAGAGACTGATACCTATTGGTAGACTATTTCATTTGTGGTATTTTTCATTTTTCTATGCCCCACAAAAGGCAGCGCAATTTAGTGGACTGATCACTGATTTAAAATCAAAGGGAAATGAACTTAATGACTCCTGCTCTAACCAGCTTTATAATTTCAACCATGGATTTACAACAATAATTGAGTTTGGTCTTACCATGAAATTCATTGGGAATACTACTTAAAAAAAGGTAATAGTTGCAAGCTTGGCAACCATTTTAGCTTCACTTTAATCATCTTTAAAATAGTGTATTTTCCTGTCCTAAAATTTGTTCTTCTTTTTTTGTTTTAAAGAAAAAAAATAGAAATAATTAGTAACTCTCATCCTAAATTTTAACGCAAAGAAAAATAAAATAAGTTTTAAATACCAAGTGAAGTTTTTAGGTAGAACTTAATTCATATTTTGGCAACATAAACTCAGCCTGCTTTGCCTTCCAGAGTGTTTTTAGCATATCATTGGCTAACGTGCTTAGACTAACACTTTGACTCATGTGCAGCTGGTATCACTCTGCTCTCTGTTTATGGCTAATTGCCTCATCTGCTCTCTTTAAAATGACATGGTAAGTTAGAGTAACAATCCCAAACACTATTATATCATTTGTTTAAGGAACCCTAGACAGATAATTAATACAGTTCTCCACAGGTCGAAATCTAGAGCTCATAATGAAGGCTAAAAATCTATAACTCCACCCAAGTCTCCCCTTGGGAGTTCAACTCTGTCCACTCAGGCAGTTAAAAGGATTTCATAATCTTTTACTGCACTACTCCTAATATCTGCACTGAGGAACAAAAAGCTTTCTGTTTCCATGCATTCTATTCCTGTGTTATCAAGACCTGTATCATTTCACTACAGCTTGACACATACCTTCATGTCACTTATATGTCCTAAATGAATGTAGCAATGAGAACTATTTTAATGTATTTCTTTATAAAATTAGAAATATTGTATGATCTTAATTTAAATAATATTAAGATGAAAGAGATGTTGATAACAAAAACAAATTCTATCGATCAAAATAATTTCGTCTTGTGTTGTTGATTTTATCCATTGTGACAGGTATGAAGTGATATCTTATTGTAGTTTTTTTTAAATTTTATTATGTTGGGGCGCCTGGGTGGCTCAGTTGGTTAAGCGACTGCCTTCGGCTCAGGTCATGATCCTGGAGTCCCGGGATCGAGTCCCGCATCCGGCTCCCTGCTCAGCAGAGAGTCTGCTTCTCCCTCTGACCCTCCTCCTTCTCATGCTCTCTGTCTCTCATTCTCTCTCTCAAATAAATAAATAAAATCTTTTAAAAAGAAAAAATAAATAAATAAATAAATTTTATTATGTTATGTTAACCACCATACATTACATCATTAGTTTCTGATGTAGTGTTTCGTGATTCATTGTTTGCATATAACACCCAGTGCTCCATTCAATACGTGCTCTATTTAATACCCATCACCAGGCTAACCCTTCCGCCCAACCCCCTTCCCTCTAGAACCCTCAGTTAGTTTCTCAGAGTCCATAGTCTCTCATGGTTCATCTCCCCCTCCAATTTCCCCCCTTCATTTTCCCTTCCTACTATCTTCTTTTTTTTTTAACATATAATGTATCATTTGTTTCAGAGGTACAGGTCGGTGATTCAAAAGTCTTACACAATTCACAGTGCTCACCATAGCATATACCCTCCCCAATGTCATTGTAGTTTTGATTTGTATTTCCCTGATGGTCAGTGATGTTGAGCATCTTTTCATGCGTCTGTTGGCCATCTGGATGTCTTCTTTGGAAAAATATCTATTCATGTCTTCCTCCCATTTTTCAATTTTTCAAATGTTCATTTTTGGGGTGTGGGGTTTTATAAGTTCTTTGTATATTTTGGATAGTAACCCATATTCAGATATGCCATTTGCAAATATCTTCTCCCATTCTATAGGTCTCCTTTTAGTTTTGTTTATCGTTTTCTTTGCTGTTCAGAAGCTTTTTATTTCTGTCATAATTAAATTTAAGGAATTTTATTTTATAAAAATATTTTAACATGGTATTCAATACTCAGGATAAACTCTAAATAAAATGCATTTACTTTGAACCACAACTTCTGATAAAAATAAAATTTTGGTAGAAATGAGATATTTTCTTAATTACTCACTACTATGTAATAGAGAAATATATCTACATCATTTGTTATGTAATTTCCATTATGAAGGGAGAATTTTTTGTTTATGTTAGAACAGTATAGTAATCAGTTAATACAGTATAACAAATAACTATAACTTCCATGTTTAGATATGCATCAGAATAGCTTCCTGCAGCCAAATCACTCATTGACCACTGTGAAGCCTCAGGGCAGAAAATGAGAAATATATATTATATATTGTAACTGAAATGAGGTGTTGTGATGAGGACATTAAGAAAGATGGGTCCACAGACCCTTTGAAACCCCTGGAGACAGACATGAACCATGATTCCACTTTTGACTTGAATTCCTTAAGTTTCCCCTCTACATGGAGGACTGTTATGGTGTGTGGGGTCCCCTGGAACTATTTTGAGCTCAGAACCTACCTAACACCAATATCCCTGGATGGTCTAGGTATTCATTTTTCCCTACTCCTTTGATTAATGGTAATGAATCCCTGTAGGGAAGAATTGGACCATTTCTTGTCCTATACTTGCCTTATATATTTATTGTAGCATTTCAGGGTTTTAGCTCAAAAGGATATGTCTCCTCAATGACTTTCAGTTTAAGATTTGACTTAAATTTGTAAACTAGTAAGGAATATGGTTGTAGCAGTTCATGTCAACATTTTGCTTTCACCTCTCAACTTCTTTATTTCTCCATAGGTAAGTCAAGAATCTTGACCCTAGGATGACAATGATCTTTTAGCATTATTAGTAATGAAGGATAGCTGATTTCCTCCATCAAGGGTAAAGGAGGTGTTCTTACTTGCCCCAAGGATTAAGGGTAATTGTTCAGGATTCTCAAGCTCTGCCACTCAAATATCAATGGCGAGTTTAGGTCCCAAGTTTCCAGCCTTTTCCTATCAAAGAACTTGGTAAAGAGAACTTTTGAGACTATGTATTCTGTCCCCTTTGTATCTTTTTGTTATCTTTATGATTACATCCTGCACCTGATTTCCAGGAGTGTCTTCCCTAGGATTATAGAAGCTATGGGTCTCCTACATACTGTCATGAAGGTATTTTTACTGTGACAACTGTGACAATATGTCTTGACTTGATATTGGCTGAGTTGAGACTGCTACTTTTTTCTGGGCTTCTGAAACCATTGCTGCAAGCCAGTGATTGCTATAATCTTTAAAACAAACAGTGATTGTCTTATACCATTCATAACCCATGCCTGACATAAGTTTTTGCTTCACCATGGACCTGAAACTCATTCTACTCCTCCACTTCTGAGGTCTTTACTAACTATGTGATCTTACTGTATGCCCAAGGTTCTCACCATGCATTGATGTGCCAAAAATGGAGTAAGGGTCCTTGCCTCTGCCTGCAGAGTCGCTCTGTCCCAGAATTTTGTTCACAAATCCGCTTCTCTTTTCAATGATGGAAACCCTAGTTTCCCCCAAAAAGCAGAGCCAGGATCAAGTGCTTGAGTGGAGGTAGTTCAATATGGAAAGTGAAGCAAAGGAAAAGAAGTGGGACTAAAATTAGGGAAACAAGGTATATAGTAAAGTCAGTCTAAAGGTGTGTGACTGAGTTTGCTATAGCTGTACATAACTGGGATTTGGTTCCCTGAGGCCACTCCAACAAGCCCTGTAGAATGAGTTTTAGAGAAACTGAGAAATAAAAGAGGGGTGCACTAATCCATGATTTTCTGTTTCCCCTTTGAGGGTCCCATGCATGTTTATTTTTCCAGACTACAAAGGAATTCTCCATTTCTTGGTGGGCACCAATATGGAACCCTACAATTTAACTCAATTTTGACATGATCTGCCTGGAGACAGCATCAGATCCCAGTTAAGGCCTCAGTCTACATGACTTCCCCCTCCATACTTCAGATGTCAATCACAAGTCTAGGTTGTTTCCTGTGCTTCTGATCAACTGGCTATAAATCAGAGGTTCTCAGGACCCTCTCCTTGAGTTTGATTAATTTGCTAAAGCAGTTCACAGAACTGAGAGAAACATTTACCTAAGTTTACTGTTTATTATATAAAGAATAGAATTCTGAAATAGCCAGGTGGAAAAGATGCAGAGGGTGTCATTGGGAAAGGACGAGTAGCTTCCTTGTTCTCTCTTGGTGGGCTCCTCTCCCAGAATCCCCATGTGTTCATTTATTTCGAAGCTCTCTAAATCCCCTCCTTTCTGGGTGTTTATGGAGGCTTCATTACTTAGGTGTGATTGATTACACCCATTAGTCATTGGTAATTGATTCAACATCCAGTGCCTCTCCTCAACATGCATAAAAGTTCCAATCCTCCAATTTTGGTTGGTTTCCTGGTAACTAACCCCCAACCTAGGAACTTTCTTAAAGTCACCTCATTAACTTAACAAAAGATACTTTGATTGCTCTTAGGAGATCACTTAAGAAATTACTAGGAGCTCTGTGCAGGGATTTTTTTTAAATTATAAATCACAGTATCTCAGAGCATCAACTCCCTTACACTTCTGGGTTAGTCCCTCTTATACTATAACTGGTGCACATCTGGTTGGCCCAGTAACAGCTGCACTAAAAACATGGATCCAAAGTATATGAAACAGAACAATGCATATGAAGTATTCCTCACACTGGTATATAGGAAGTATTAAATCTTAGCTATTATAAAGAAATCATTGGGGCACCTGGGTGGCTCAGTCAGTTAAGCAGCTGCCTTCCACTCAGGTTATGATCGCGGGGTCCTGGGATCAAGCCCTGCATCAGGCTCCTTGCTCAGTGGGGAGTCTTCTTCTCCATCTCCTTCTGCCCCTCCCCCTGCTCAAGCTCTCTTTCTCTCTCTCTCTCTTCCTCTCTCTCTCTCTCTCAAATAAATAAATAAAATCTAAAAAAAAATGATTACTAGTATTATAATTATTCTTAAATGCAAAGTACCTAATGAGCAATCTGATAATTCCTAGCCACAGTGGAATACATAAAAATCAACAAAGAAGATGGATATTGGAATTTCAGTCTTTATTCTCAAATTAATGTACTTTTAAATAGAATTGACATACCATATTGAAACACGACTCCCCCCCATCCAGACCAAGCCTCATTAACAAGTATACTTTCCTTTAATCTTCAGTCAAGCACCCACCAATTTCCAATAAATTATACTCAAGACTATCCATATAATGGTATATTGGGGCTATAAAAAAAATGAAGAGGGAAAGAATATAACATTTATTGGGAGCCCAATTTATGCAGGTATTTCAATTTAATTTATATAAAACCTTTGAGTTTGAGCCCCACATTGGGCTCTCTGCTCAGTGGGGAGCCTACTTCTCCCTCAGCTTACTGCTCCTCCTGCTTGAGCTCTCGCTCTCCCTCTTTCTCTCCGTCAAATAAATAAGTAAAATCTTTTTAAAAATAAATAAAACAAATAAAACAAAACCTTTGACCTTATTCACACAATCATTATATTAGGTGTTCTTACTATATACATGAGGTAAACATGGTGCAAACAAGCTGAATTGTTTTGCCAAGGACATACTATTAATATGTAGCAAATCTCTAATTTAAAGTTTTAAATTAGGTTTTCCTAGGTCATACTAAGTCATAACACCTTTTACATGACAAAAATGTGAATTCTATAAATTCAATTAGATTTACAATTAATAAAACTACTACTCATCCAGATTTAATACCTGCACGCTATGGAAGGATGTTTTTGTAATACTAATCCTTTAGAAATTTTTAGAGCTAAAGCAAAACTGTAAAGTTTTTTTTAAAAAGTGAAATCCTTGTAATTAATTTCCAGGGGAGAAAAGGATAAAATGTGCTTAGAGATAGACAGCACGCAAATACATCAACCAACAAGCACCACATTTACAAATACTCATTTTATTTGTGGTAGAATGGTATTTTGAGATAAAAATGGAAGTTTTCTTTCCTCCCTCCACACTTCTTATGCTATTGCCATTTCACATTCAGAGAGAGGCTTTTATGGTATAGCAGAAAAAAAGAAAATATTTTGCATTTAGAAGCCAAAACTTTAGGCTTATAAGACCCTGTGGTTTTGAGCTGCAAAATCTTAAGTCCTGAAATCTGTATGACCATAGATGTGGAAACCTGAATTTTTTAAATGATATCTTTTCCTACCCTAGAGAAAAATAATTATTCATTGGTTAGTAAGGAAGAGAAAAAGCAATCTCGAGAAAAGTTTGTAATTTTTTTCTTCTAAAGCTGATAACATACTTCCTGTGCAACTGGGGACCAGAGAAGAAGAAATGCCTTGCTGTAGAGGACTGAGTGTAGCAGCCATAAGCAAGGACCGGATATTTCCCCCAGTGCAGGACATGATGGAAATCCCAGGACAGGGAACCCAAAAACGCCTAGGTTTAAACTAGTTAAGATTTTTTAAATTTTTTTATTATTATGTCCAGTTAGCCAGCATATAGTACATCATTAGTTTTTGATGTAGTGTTCAATGATTCATTAGTTATGTATAACACTCGGTGCTCATCACCACACGTGCCCTCCTTAATACCCATCACTGGGTTACTCCATCCTCCGCCCCCTTCCTTCTGCAACCCTCAGTTTGGATCCCAGATTCCAGAGTCCCTCATGGTTCGTCTCCCTCTCTGATTTCTGTCCACTCAGTTTTCCCTCCTTTCCCCTGTGGTCCTCCAAGCTATTCCTTAAGTTCCACATATGAGTGAAACCATGTGGTAATTGTCTTTCTCTGCTTGACTTATTTCACTTAGCATAATCCCCTCTGGTTCCATCCATGTTAAGATTTGATTAGCTGCTAGTGATGTCCACCTCCAAATAATGACAGATTCATCAATATGGAAGATATATCTCTTTCATGTTAGCAGCATCCAAAGGAATGTTGTCTAGGGCTCTGTGATGCTCTGATGCATAGTACTGGAATGTCAGGCTTCCTCGCTCTTGTTGCTCTATATCGATGGCGATGGTCCTGGGGTCATCTGATGGTCCAAGATGGCAACTCCAGGTCTAGTCATCATGTTTGCATTTAAAACTATAGAAAAGAAGAAAAGCTAGAGAGAAGTGGGTACCTTTCCATGTAAATATAAAAGCCTTCTCAATTTCTGCTTACTCCACTTGTTCTTACATATCCTTGGCAGAAATAAGTTATGTGACTGTACCTGCCTGTAAAAAAAGCACAGAGAAAATGTTATCTTTGACTGTGCCACCACGTTCCTTGGTTATAATATTATACAAAAAGAGAAAGGACAACTCGTTATAGCACAACTAATAGCTTCTACTAATAATAGCTTCTATTACCAGAAAGAATCCTCAGTGATTGAAATGTATTTTCAGTCACCCAGAGAATTTGTGATTTAAATGTAAAAATTGTGTTATTATAGAAAAACAAAGTCACATTTCATGCATGACAAAATTTGTAACCCATTTGTACCCACAACATATTTCTGCATGAAAATTAGAAAATTACATCACCAAAATAATTTGGAGTCACACCTCCATCAAGAACAGATGAAGAACCATACTTTTCAAACTTCATCTATCACCAGTTACTTATTATGGCCATCTGGATATTCCTTTGTGGCAATTACTTTTTAACATTCTGTAATCACAAAGTAATTGGCAATTTCTTACAAAAATTAAGAAACTTATTTTTATAAAACCCCGTATGTTTCTGACATGAATACATTTTAAAGGTTTTAAAGGATAACAAACACAATTCTTTAGGATTCACAGATTTTGGTGGCAATAGAATTTTGTCCAATCTAAGGGCTTGGATGTTAAAACGGATCTAAATGTCAAGCAAAACTAAAGTCTTATGTCATGATCTACTTAAATATGTATATATTACAGGCAATAGTTGGGATACCTAAGACAGACAAAGTCAATTTATAATCACTTAAGACACCATAATGTGATTGACACAATTTCATACAAATTTAGATTGCAAAATAAGCATGCTAGGAACTTTTTCTGTTAGAAATTACAGAAATGATTCTGTTAGTCCACATTGCTCCCACTTACCTACAATAGTGGGAAAATTTTGTCAATTGCCTTGGCAATTTTTCAAGAAATGTGAAGGCTAATGCAAGTTATGGAATTAGCCCTTCATCAAATGCAAGACAGAAACCAGAATGAGTATTCTGATGCATTCTGTGATGGTAGAATCATAATGTGTCCTGAGTTGTTTGTGAAAATCCCAGGAAACTCTATTATCCTAGAATAATTATCAATAGCACTCACTTTCACTTTTTTCCCCACTTTTACACTTTTAAATACATGAACCAGAATGCAGAGTTGGAACCAGCCAGCCAGCCCAGCCAGCCCAGCCAACATTACTTTGTGAGACTTTTACTTGTCAATTTACTTTGCTTACAGAAGAAACTAGAAAATTAGCATATTTGTTTCATTATTAGAGACTGGCTATTTTTTTTAATTTAAGATACAAATATAGGGATCTGAAGGGGTACATGCACCCCAATGTTTAAAGCAGCAATGTCCACAATAGCCAAACTATGGAAAGAGCCAAGATGTCCATCAACAGATGAATGGATAAAGAAGATGCAGTATATACACAATGGAATATTATGCAGCCATCAAAAGGAATGAAATCTTGCCATTTGCAACGATGTGGATGGAACTGGAGGGTATTATGCTGAGCGAAATAAGTCAATCAGAGAAAGACATGTATCATATAACCTCACTGATATGAGGAATTCTTAATCTCAGGAAACAAACTGAGTGTTGCTGGAGTGTTGGGGGGTGGGAGGGATGGGGTGGCTGGGTGATAGACATTGGGGAGGGTATGTACTATGGTGAGCACTGTGAATTGTGTAAAACTGATGAATCACAGACCTGTACCTCTGAAACCAATAATACATTGTATGTTAAAAAAGAGAAGAAGATAGTATGAAGGGAAGAATGAAGCGGGGGAGACCAGAGGGGGGAGAGGAACCATGAGAGACTATGGACTCTGAGAAACAAACTGAGGGTTCTAGAGGGGAGGGGGGTGGGAGAATGAGTTAGCCTTGTGATGGGTATTAAAGAGGACATGTATTGAATGGAGCACTGGCTGTTACACGCAAACAATGAATCATGGAACACTACATCAAAAACTAATGATGTAATGTACGGTGATTAACGTAACATAATAAAAAAATTAATAAAAGATTGTATGATAGAATATGTGACCTAGATGCACCCTCTTCTTTGAAATTCCTAAGAATTTGTCTCTACTTCTGGCATATCCACTGAAAATTGTACCTGAATACCAATCTGTCTGAAGATTCTAAGGAAAGGATGGCAGGTGATGACTTGTGATTTTCTTAGTCTCCTCTAGCTAATGATTTTGCTTCTCTTTAATAATTTAGTTTATAAAATGCCTTGATGTAATACACATAACACCACTTATCCTCATCACATTGAATCAAGTAGACACTTAACACCTTTTTAAAAAAATTACCAATATTAAACACACACACACGAAACAAACGCAAACAAAATCATAAAAACAATATTTTCTTTAGTTATACATTACTGAAAATTTGGGGAGTGGAGGATGTTCTCAATGAAGAAATCATGTAAAAGAATCAACATGAGTCATTGTAATTCTTAATATATCCTTTGACAATTTTGCACATCAACTCCCAAATTATGCCATTTGCTTAGCCCACTGTTATTTCTAACAGTTCTGGAGGCTGGGAAGTCCAAGATCAAAGTGCTAGTTGATTCAGTTCCTTAAGAGAACCCTTTTCTGGCTTGAGGAAAATTGCCTCCTTGATGTTCCCCCACATAGTGGAGAGATCAAGTTCTGGTGTCTCTTCCCTTTTATATAAGATTAGTAATTCCATCATGGGAACTCCACCCTTATGATCTCATCTAATCCTAATTACTTCCCAAAGGACCCCTTACAAATATCATTACATTGAGGGTTATATCTTCAACATATGAATATTGAGGGAACACAAATATTAATTCCATAACAGAGGATAATTTTAACACTTCTATCCAAAAAATATGAAGTCAAATTACAAATTCTGAAAGAAACACCCATGACAATCAAATATAAAACATGCTACAGAAATAATTTCTGAGTAAAAGTTAACATTATGGAAGTCACATACTAGATATTTCCATCAAGATATTTGATCTAAAGAGAATCTTACAGTGCAACTCTGATAAAAATTATAAAATATTTAATACATTTTAGTTCATTATGGTAATAATGTAGCTAATGTATGTTATTCTAATATAAACTTTTAATAGAAAATAAGCATGTTCTGTGCAACTATGTTCTTATACTTCTGACTAGAAACACTGCATACTCCCTTCAAATAGTAAAACAAAAAAATTAAACTATTGCAATTACTTACTCCAGTGACTTAAAGAATTTTTGTAAATGAAATAAATATTTCTATTCTAAATCTAATTCAATTATTGAAATACGTCAGTAGGTGCTTTTCCATTTTCATTTTATGGGTTTTTAAATATTTATACAGAAAGCAATTTAAGCAAATTTTGAACAAATGTCAATCAATAGCTACTATTGTAGGAAGAATAGCACTGTGTGCAAGACAGAGAGAAGTCACTGGCTTATTATGAGTTCATGAACACATCCTACATTCTCCATTAAATAACATACAAATATAAGAAAGTGTACTTCACAAAACCACTAAAGATATAGGAGGTCAGTGAAAAAATTTTACTTATAGTTAGGTGATCTGAGAGTTTTCATGAATGAAGTGGCATCTGTGTAGGACATCTTAAAATTTTTCTATATGGAAATTAAAGTAAAGGCAATGCTGTCAAAGGGAAAACCACAACTATTGCATTGTGGTAAGAAAATTTCAGGCACGGGTGCCTGGGTGGCTCAGTTGGTTAAGCGTCTGCCTCTGGCTCAGGTCATGATCCCAGGGTTCTAGGATCTGGTCCTGCATCGTGCTCTCTGCTCAGTGGGGAGTCTGCTTCTCCCTCTCCCTCTGCCTCTCCCCACTGCTCATGCTCTCTCAGTTGCTCGCTCTTGCAAATAAATAAATAAAATCTTTTAAAAAAAGAAAAAATTTCAATCACATATTATCTGGGATAAAATTAAAAAAAAACAATAGTAGATTTTTGGAGCATACAAGAGATGATCTTGAATAGTGGTATAAGCAACTATTTTATCCTGTAGACAAAAATAGCTTGTGTGTGTGTGTGTGTGTGTGTGTGTGTGTGTGTGTGTGTGAGAGAGAGAGAGCGAGAGAGAGTGAGGGGGGGGAGACCCACAGAAAGAGAAAGGCTGTGTTCAGATCGTGTTTAAATACCAGTGAAAGGAAAATTATTTTTCCTCCCCATATCAGTATTTCAAAGTATTATTAGTAAGTAGATATAATATTCTATGTTAGTTTAATTTATTGAGTTCCAGTGGGAAGAAATCAACAATTCCCATGCACTGACTATGTTTATGGGATGGATTACTATGTTGTGTGTGTGTGTGTGCTTGCATACACGCACACATCCTGGCTAAATACACACTTCAATGTTTTATTTTATTTCACTTTATTATATATTTATTCCACGGTAGTACATAGTGAATGAAATACAAGTACATGATTTAAAACTGACAGTGTAATGTACCCTTAATTACATTTCCAAAAGCAGACTCTTTTAACCTTTCTATTTGGGGTTCTAATATTTCATCCCATCATGTTAAAGAATATACTCTTGTCTCCATTTCTTGATTTATCAGTTCCTCACTATATCTAAGGGTCTTTCCTAAGAAAAATGAGAATGTAGCCAACCTTACTAGTTCTAATTAACCTTCCCCTTCTGAAACTATTTGGTAATTGAAGTATGAATTTTAATTTTATTTTTGGATCTATCAATGTATTTTAAATGTTTATAAACCTATTTTTATCAATTTTTCTTAATAGCTAATTCCCTTTGAGAAGACATTATTATTATCTCTTCCCCTTGCTGCTTCCCCTATTTCCACCATCTAAAAAATATAAATATGCATTTACACATAGTTTCTTCTAAGCTTAATTAGACTTTTCAGATTTTATCTATAATTTGATTTAAAAATTTGAAGAGCAGTAATATTTATGATACTAAAATTACATAATTATTTTGCACTGCAGTATTAAAGAATGTGCTTTGAATAAAATTTCTTCACAAAAATCCCCAGTGATAAAATGCAAAGTTCATTTGATAGATTATGTTCCCACTCAGGTAAACTAGTGTGTTTCTTCTTACACGCCATTGATTTCATAACTCATTTACCATTTCATTTTGTTTTGTATTTAGACCTTATTTTTCCTTGAATGACCTTGTCTAAATATTTTGTTGTTTTTCCTTCCATATTTTGAAAATTTTTTTCATTTTAATAGTAACAGAAAAATATAAATCAGATACACTCAAGTGTTCTTAATCTTGGAAGTCACACTAACATTTAAGTCCATAAGACTCTTAAAAAAGACCTTGGGCATTTAGGCCGGAAGTATGAAAACATGCTTCCTCTTCTGATCTTTACTTTGTCCTGTTTTACAGCTATATCTTCTATGAACTTTCCTTCATTGTATTTCCTGGTTAGATCCATTTTTTTCAATAGGTATTATTTTATCTTCTTCTTTCTTGTATTTCTCACTCATTTTGCTTGATTGCCTCCACATAAGGAAAACATTTTGTGAAAGACAAACTATGGAGTCATATTTTAAAGCTAATTTCAATATCTATTTTTAAAAGTTGTTCAATGTTTTGGTAATATGTAGACTGTGAGTTAAAAAATATTGTTTTTAATAATTGGGTAAATATTGTATTCACTTATGAAAGTTTTATTGAAGTTATTCAAATGATTTTAGAGCAGCTATTGAAGTGATCATACTGAATTTCTCCCTTAATTTATTAATGTGATAAAATACAACTACCAGTTTACCTACCTTAAATATTAGCTATATTTCTGGATAAAATACTATTGGATCAGGGGGAATGGTTAAAAAAAACAATATACTAATATCTCAGTTAAGCTTTGTCATATTTGGCCAAAAGCTAATAGCTTTTCTGTTTTCCTGATGTTGTAATCAAACTTGGATTAGCTTCAAAAAATTAGTGGTATGATTTGACATGATTTTATATTATCTGGTGCAGTTTTTTATAAGGTAGAAATTATCTTCTACACAAATAATTAATAGATTTAACCTAATGACCATCTGACCCTTGTGATTCTTATTTTAAAAAAAAGATTTTATTTATTTATTAGAGAGAACGAGCATTAGTGGGGGGAGAAGTAGAAGGGAGAAGGACAAGCAGACTCCACTCTGAGCACTAAGCCCCATGTGGAGCTCAGTCCCAGGACCCTGAGATCATGACCTGAGCTAAAATCAAGAGTCTGACACTCAACTGACTGAACCACCCTGATGCCTCCCTTGTGATTTCTCTTATTTGTGGGGAAAGGATGGTGGTTGACTCTCTGACTTTTTTTTTAAGTTTTTTTGTCTACTAATTTTAAATATCTAGGACAACTTGGTAAATTATATTTTTCTAGAAAATTTATATTTTACTCCGATATTCAAATATAGAGCATATATTTCTCTCTTTCATCTCTTTTGTATTTATAATTATAGACATTTTTAGTTATAAATTATTTTTTTATTTTGATCTTATGAATGAGGAATTTAAATTAGGGATCTCTTAACTCTACTGTTTCATATTTATATTTCATTAACACCAGTATCATTTTTATAAAACCTTATCTACTACCTCATTTATGTTTATTACCCCATTTCTTGATTCAAGATTTGAAGCCTTCAGTATTTTGTTAAAATTCTGTTTTTTGTTGTTGTTTTTTGTTTTGTTTTGTTTTTGTTTTAATATGCACAATTTGGCAGAGGATTTCTACTTCTTGGAAGATAGAGTAGTCATGCTTTTCCTTATCTCTCCTGAAAGTACAATTAAAAACCCTGGACATTATACATACAACTAACACAAGGAGACTTAAAAGTGAAGAAAAGAAGATTAGCTGCCTAGGGACTTTAGACCCAAGATTGACATAAGATTGGGTTTCCTTGTTTATATTTGATTTTCCCAGACTAGCGGCTGGAGAAGTCAGAAATATCCAGATGCACAGATGAAGAAAAAAAAAAAAACACTGCTTTCTCTAACCAAAATACAAAAGAAGGGGAAGCCTAGAAAAATGAGAAATTTTAGAAAATAACTTCTAGACTGCAGCCATATTTTTCCCCCAGTGGGGGAAATATTACAACATTTCAGCACTTTTCTTTTGACCAGTGTTACCAGCTTCAACCTTCAACAACTGTATCTACTTGAAACACACCTAAAAATATATAGAATTATTCTTACTGAGTCCCACAGCATTTCCCTCTAACAACCATTTAAGTGATAATAACAATATTACCCAATGGCTGCCCTAGGAATGTTTACTATTCAACTAGCCAAGTGTACTGTCAATTCTTATTGATAATGCCTTCAAGAGATAGAGCCACTTGTTTTTTTCTAATTTTTGATTTATTATCTCCTCTTTTAAAAGACATTCTCTCCATATTCCTGGATCTGAGGTTCCTCTACAACCTTCTTCTCAATTTGTTCTCTTAAGATCTTTCTCATAGCTTTCTAAGACTTTTTGATTTCCAATTACCTTTCCCAATCAAAGAACAGTGAAAATCCCAACCTCTTTCCTAATTCATTCCAATAAGACTGGGCAGATATGGGTCCTGCACTTTCACATATCTTCCCTTAAACACTGTCCTCTCTACAACCCCTTTAATCTACTGACTCCCCCCCCATTATTTCATTCTTCTTATATTTAGAGGAACAACTTTCACGTTGTTTTCATCCCTTCCTTCATTGTGTCTCTGCAAACTTGACTCTTCAAAACATTTGATTTTGGAATGGTCCTATTGGGTTCTTTTTCTCCTCCTCCTCCTCCTCTTCCTTCTTGTTCTTTTTTGGCAGTTGACCTATTCCCTATAAAGTTTGCTCTCTTGCCTTTGTAATGTATACACCGAGACACATTAAGAAAGGTCCACTTACCTATGTTTGCAAAACTTGTACCTTAAGGGAGGAAAAAGTTTGTTCTGACCCTTTTAGGGTCTCTGGTTGAGTATGAGAATTAAACTGACAAAGACAGATTAAAAGGAAAAAAGCATACAAATTTTATTGACTTTTTACACATACATGAGAGCCTTCGCAAGGGAATGAAGACCCAAAGAGGTGAACAGAGCAAGAACCAAGAACTTTTTATATGTTTTTGATAAAGAAATAATAAGTTTGTAAAGAATTGACAAAACTAAGAGGTTTGTACCAGGGATAGTTATTGGTGAAGAAGTAACTAGGAAGGTGAGGGTTAGGTTAATAAGGTTTGTTTGCACAGATATCTTGGTCTCAAATTTCTCATCTCTAGGGACAAGAATGTCTTCTTTTCTCTGGTACAGGGAGGGTACTATTCATGTGGGACTTTTATAACTGATTTCAGGGAAGAAGGACAAGGGGGCAAGGTCAGAGTGCCCTTCCTGCTTCTACCATTTTTTAACAAATATTTTCAGCTTAAGATATTTAATAAGCTAAGATACCATAGTTTAAGGTATTGTGTCCTGAACCCCATCAGTATATTGATATTTTGCCTGTTTTCACATGAATTTTTACTGATCCTTACAAGATCTCCATGTATGATTGAATTTCCTGAACATAGGAAGTCATTTTTCTACTCTAAGTAGACAGATTTGAAATAACCCTTTCTCTACTCTAAGCAAAACCTATTTTAGCTTAGTTTGAAATCCTAGTCAAGCCTGTCTTAACTACTAAACTTCATCTCTTATCTTGCTCAACCTAGCCATGGTCTAATGATTAAAAAGACTATTCACACTTATCCCCTTAGTTAGAACTACCCACCCTGCTTAAACCTAGAGACACATCAGGAGACAGTAGCCACTGTAAACTGCATAGATAAAAAGTCCACATATCTCAAATGTCACTTCTTATTTCTTTTTTTTTTTTTCTACAAGCTTTTTTTTTCAAATTTTTTATTGTTATGTTAATCACCATAGATTACATCATTAGTTTTTGATGCAGTGTTCCATGATTGATTGTTTGTTCATAACACCCAGTGCTCCATGCAGAACGTGCCCTCTTTAATACCCATCACCAGGCTGACCCATCCCCCCACCCCCCTACCCTCTAGAACCCTCAGTTTGTTTTTCAGAGTCCATCATCTCTCATGGTTCGTCTCCCCCTCTGACATACTCCCCTTTTCTTCCTCTCCTGTTATCTTCTTCTTTTCCTTTTTTCTTAAAATATGTTGCGTTATTTGTTTCAGAAGTACAGGTCTGTGATTCAACAGTCTTGCACAATTCACAGCGCTCACCGTAGCACATACCCTCCCCAAAGTCTATCACCCAGCCATCCCATCCCTCCCTCCCCCAACCACTCCAGTAACACTCAGTTTGTTTCCTGAGATTAAGAATTCCTCATATCAGTGAGGTCATGTGATACATGTCTTTCTCTTCTTATTTCTAACTTTCAAGGTTTCCAAGCCATTTCTTCATGTGCTTGAGGACACTGTGGGTCTCTATGTAGTGTATATGGAATGGATGAAGAAAATATTTTGCCAGTTAACCATCCACAGCCCCTACATGTTCTGAGACAAATTTATTCTAGGCACAATGAGCCAGTTAGAAATTAAACATCATCATTTACTTGACAAAACCGAGTTAAAGGTGAGAAGTTGGACCAAAATCTAAAATGGGGATTTCTTCTCTCTCTTCTGTTAATGGAACCTAAGTACATGGTTTTAGAAGGAGCAATTAGAAACAAAGTAGTCTTTTCCCACAACACAGGAAGGTAAGTCTCATCCCAGTGAGCATATCAAATCACAGAGGAAAGCAAGGAAAAAGTGTGTTCTACATATGGTAAAGGAAGTCATAATGAAAGAGAGAAACCACCGTTCTCTATTTTTAGCCAAATAACCCCATTCACTTCTTCATGGAATGTGGAAAATCCCGACCACCTGGGAGGTGTTAGTGTCAAGGTCTAATAATGTGGAAAAGTGTCCCACACAGACTCTGCAATTAAGAAACTCGGAAGACGTTTTGAAAAGACATGAGGTAATTTTTTCATAATAGGATGCCACAGTATCTATATACTATGTATCGTGACCAAAAGATGTATAGTTTTTAATCTGTTGAATTTCTGATAAATTTGGAAATTATAGCTGTAGATGTGTATTCTATATACCTACTCCCAGATTTCTGAAAATAAAATACTTTTGTGGATCAACTATTATTTTAACTTTGATATTCCCATATGGTTTTGCCTCATAACTTCCTTTTTTCTGACATTGGTATCAATTACTTAGGTGATTAATTAATTAATTAATTAAATTTTACTTGTTTCTTACCCTAGTTTGACTTTGGGTCATTTCCTTCTACCAGTTTTTCCCTTTGTATTTCCTTCATGATTCTTGTAAGTGTTCGTTACTATCTTAAGACATACGCTGTTGGGCGCCTGAGTGGCTCAGTTGGTTAAGTGACTGCCTTCCGCTCAGGTCATGATCCTGGAGTCCCGGGATGGAGTCCCACAAGGGGCTTCCTGCTCAGGAGGGAGTCTGCTTCTCCCTCTGACCCTCCTCCCTCTCATGCTCTCTGTCTCTCATTCTCTCTCTCTCTCTCAAATAAATAAAATCTTTAAAAAAAAAAAGATACACGTTGTCATTTACTTCCATTATATTTGACCCTCTGAAAGCAGACTTTTAACTTCAATGAAATTTGTCCTGTGTTTCCATAGTAACCTACTCAAAACATCACTGTCATCTTGTCATACTGCTTCACTAAAGCTTTTGCTATATCCCAGTTGTTGATGAGATAAAGTTCATACACCTCAATTTGGCATTCGAGAAACTATATGATATGATGCACATATTTTCCAAGTCTGACTTTTCAAACTCAACTCATATTTTATCGTTTAACCAAATTATAAAAAGTCATTTTTCCTTAAATACATCTTACACTCTCCTGCCACTTTATATTTGCTTTTTATAATGTTCATATAATGTGGAATACCTTGACTTTCAAAAATGTGTCTTTAATATCTTCCTAGCTTTAAAAAAATCAAAGTTTGATTTGATTTTTATCTCCCTCTTTTCTAAATTTCCTCAAACTCGAATTCTAATCCAAGTTTCTCTATGGATTGAAAATGACTCTCTAGCCATGCATCCACTGACTACTGGCTTTCTTGATGCCAGTAATTAAGTATCTTCAACGCTGAATGTATTTACTCTCTTCTTATGGCAGAAATTATATAATTGTTCATGAGACAATTTCCATTTCATACTGGGAATTCAGATTAATTATATCTTCCAGTCTACTTTACTAGTATATGTAATAAAGTGACTAAGTTCGAGGCAATGAAAAGTGAGCTAAATAAAAATAAAGTACTTCCAAGAAAAGTCCATTGATAAAAAAGACAACCTACAATGAAATTCTTCATGTTTTCTTTCACCATGTTCTATTTAATTAAAAAGAGGACAAGATCTTGAAGGACTACAGTGTCCCATTCAAAACAGAATTTTAGTCCCTTAGTGACTATGTTAGCTCACACTTAGGTCTAATAGATTGTGATGTCAAAAACAGATGTTTCTCATGTTAAGCCAGTGACATTATGGGGTTCCACACTAGTTAAATTAGCCCATAATACATACAAAAGCCCCTCATTTCTTTCTATATTAATTTCCACCACCATAGTCCAAGGCAACATTACATTTTACCTGTAATACTACAAGCTTCCTAATAGCTTCCCCTGCTTCTGCACTTAATTCAAAATAATTTATCTTCTTCACAGCCAGACATATCTTTTCAAATGTAAATTCAGTTATAGCATCTTTGATTAAAACTATACAATGGTTTCTCATTTCACTGAGAATAAAATGATATGAGAATAAAATCCAAATTTCTAATCCTAATTTAAAGAAATACTCATTAAATCAAAACTCTTTTAGCAAGAGACTCTGGGAAGTGAAGTTCATATATCAGGTTTCCAGCATTTTAGGATTGCAGGCCTTATAATTTAAGGGAGGCAGTAAAAAACAAAACAAAACAGAACAGATCAAAACAAAAGGTAATGTAAGTTAATTGCAATACACACACATATGTACATCACAGTAGATTATAATACAATAAAATCAAAAGTATACTTTTTAAATCAATACTACATAGCATATTAAGTTATCAATGTATATGTAAAGAATAAATATTGAACAAATACATAACATTCATGGATTGTATTTATTTTATCCCAAAAAAAACCCTATTGATTGCTTACAGATACTGGTCCTTGTATTTAATCATGTATTATCTTGAGTTATTTCTTCTTGTTTTTTGGGGGTTTTTTTGTATATATTTACCTCTATATATGTATACCTTGCATTTATATTATATTGTGAATTCTCAATGATATAGTACTCAATTCAGAATTGTAATGGCTATACATAAGCATGAACCATTAATTTAAAAATAAACTGGAATTCCTTAATATAAATATGAGGATGATATATAATGAGGAACAGATGGACAATAATAGATTAGCTCAACAGGATATCATTTATGGTTGGGTATTGCAAGAATCAAGAAAAGTGTTTTCCTGCTGCTGTCATTGATACTTAAAATGTGTCACTAAATGCAGGCAAAGAAGAGTGAAGAAAGATTTATATGAAAACATGATAAAAAATATCAGCAAATTTGGTGCTGGCAGAAATCAGTTTGTCAGATTTCAGTTGCAGATCCAATATTATCTTAACTAAAACTAATGCTATAATCGTTAAAGTGACACCAACACAAGGATGAATATTTCAAATGAAAGTAAATTTTCCCCTCCAAATTGGTGTCCCCAATGTATTGTATATTGTATATTTGATAATTTGAAAGTTGTTCAATCTTTAATGTATAATTATTTGATTCAGCAATAACAACTGAACTATGTATTGAGCATTATGCAAAGTATTTAATATAAAATAGAATAATTCTATACTTTTAAAAAGCTATAATGTTGATAATGATATCAAAAATATTGAGTAATTGGTATGTGTCAGGTAGAGATTAAGGATACTTATAGGTTATCATATTTATGTCTCCAGAATGTAAATATGATAACTCCAGTAAATAAGTACCAGGTTTATCATTTTTTATATATGAAAAAATTGTAGTAGTGTACCAGACACAACTGACACAAAAATAATATAAGATAGTCTAATAAATTAGATATAGATGTGAGGAGAGTATAGGTCTTAAAATTCTCTGGACTGTTTTAAAAGTTATTAAGGAATTTGTATTGGCATTGTTTTATGTATGTCCTGCAAGCTACAATAATGTATTACCAAGGAAAAAGAATAGAGTCAATGGGATTAAAGAAGATGCATTGAGGGGCACCTGGATGGCTCAGTCAGTTAAGCATCCAACTCTTTTTTTTTTTAAGATTATATTTATTTATTTGAAAGAGAGAGAGAGAGCATGCATGCCAGAGTGCAGTTGGCAGAGAGGGTGCACAGACTGGGAATGAGGAGTGGGGGAGGGACCGACGGAGAGGGAGAATCTCAAGCAGACTCTGGGGTTTCTACTTCATGACACTGAGATCATGACCTGAGCCAAAATCAAGAGTCAGCCACTTAACTGACTGAGCCATCCAGGCACCCCAATGTCCAACTCTTGATTGAGTCCCATGTGGGGCTCCACACTGACCTGAATCCTGCTTAAGATTCTCCCTCTTCCTTTCCTGTCCCCCCTTTCTCTCTCTCTAAAAGAATAAAAATTAAAAAAAAATAAGATGCACTGAAATTTTCTAGGTAAAAGATAATAAGAGTTTACTCTTTCATAGTGGCAGTAGGTAAGCAAAAGAAGCAATGCTAAAATGCTTAGTTAAAATGATAGGATCTGGGGCGCCTGGGTGGCTCAGTCATTAAGCATCTGCCTTCGGCTCAGGTCATGATCCCAGGGTCCTGGCATCCCTGCTCTGCAGGAGGCCTGCTTCTCCCTCTTCCATTCTCCCTGCTTGTGTTCCCTCTCTTGCTGTCTCTCTCTGTCAGATAACTAAATAAAATCTTAAAAAAATAAAATAAAATGATAGTACTTGAGAACATTACGGTGATGGATGAGAGAGAAATGTCTCTGAATATTTACTTTATGTCATATTTTATGTAAGATTATACAGTAAAACTAACACTTTCTCAATCAGTGTTATTTAGTGGGGGCTTAACGTCCTTGTTTGAACTTCCATGGTACCAAGCAATGAGGGATCTGCTTTTTAGGCCACAAGAGAGAAAAAATCTAGAAGGAAAAGCACCATTAGGAAGAACACTAAGTTTATTTAAAATTTTTTTTTAATTTTATTTATTTTTGAGAGAGAGAGAATGACAGAGAGAGAGAATGAGAGGGGTGAGGGTCAGAGGGAGAAGCAGACTCCCCGCTAAGCAGGGAGCCCGATGTGGGACTCGATCCCGGGACTCGAGGATCATGACCTGAGCCGAAGGCAGTCGCGTAACCAACTGAGCCACCCAGGCGCCCAGGAAGAACACTAAGTTTAGAGAGAGATTAGGCAAGATGTCATTTCAGATTATAGATACATTCATTTTAAAAAGAAACTTCTTTTTAGCCCAGTTGGAGTACTCTGGGTCTCTCTCTCTCTGTCTCCCCCCTTCTCAGCCTTTTCTTCTGTAAAATGTCCTCTTAGTGTCAAATCCTCATCTCAGCACACACCTTTTCAATACTTGCCTATAGTATCTAAGAGGAATTATCTGTGATTTTTTTTTCCATGTATGTATTTGTCCAGATCATAGAGGATAGTCCAGAAATGTCAGGGAGTTAATGGCCCTGGAAAGAGCCCTCAACCAATTGATGGGAATTGGAGGATAAATAATCCAGCTTTCTGACTTACTGAAACTCAAGTCTAAGGCATGTCCTATACCATCTCTCAGAGATCCATAGTGATATTCATGTGCAGTTGCCCAAAGAAGTCACCTACTTGTATATATTGTTTTCTTTTAATCTCTTTATTCAAATTTCATTAATTTCTACTTTTACCCTCATGATCTCTCATCATTATATGTATTAATCCTAATGTTGTAATTTTCTCCACTTCTATAATTTGTCTCCAATCAGCCTTTTATATTTTGAGTTTTTGAGTCTAGAAATTTACCACCAAGTGAAATATCTCATGTGTTTTATAATATAAAATTATATCATTCAATTTCAAATATTTTATAGTTTTCTTTTTGATGCAAAATTTCTTTTAAAATATGTTTCCAAACTGTAAAATGCGTGGGGATAATGATATTTTTACTGCTGACTTCAGACTATATTATTTTGTTGAGAAAATATGTTCTACTTGCTACTACTGATCTTTTGAACTTTGAAAATGGGGTCAATTGATGAAAATACCCTGCATATGCTGGAGAAGAATATCTTTTATTTAATGTTGGATGCAGTTTTTTATTGTTAAACAAATGTGCCAAAGATTATCTCTGTATATTTGTCCCTATTTTTCCTCTACAGGCTGATGTTCATTAGCACAAAAGTCCGCAGAAACCAATTCAAATTTTTACACATCAATTACTTTAAAAATAGCTCAAAGAAGAAGATTTTTAGCCACTTAGAGCCTACCTGCTTTGCATACCCTACAAAACTACATCTAATAGCTTTTACCCATTGAGAAGATAGAGTTGTCATTATAAGACCCAAATTATATGGTGATATAACACTTGGTTAAACTCCCATTATTTCTTTTGAAGACTGATCATCCAATGCTATAGATTAGGTGAAATTATTTATAGATAATTTTGAGTTTTGATTTCTGTAGATTGCTTCTAGCCACTTTCAGCAAATTCCTGTAAGAGAAATGAACTCATGCTATAGTTTGTCAGTGACTTAGAAGACATGGAAAGAAAAAGAGGTCTGATCAGGGAGGTGGTTAGATTGTGGTTAGACCTAATTTGATGAATGGTAAGAGACTTGGTACATTGTTGGATTGAGTATCAGCAGCTTTATTATGCCACCCTGACACTGGCAATGAGGGTAGTATTGAACCAATGAGTTTCTCTTTAAGTGCACTGTCAAATAATGAGTTATTCAGTGGCAAAGATTAGAATTAAGATATTTTCTTCCCTGCTCAATTCAAGTTTCCTATTTTGCATAGTACCAAGGAATTCAGCATCAGTTTGGGGGAAGGGATATAGGTGGGGCACAGTGGCCAAAAAAGTAAAAACAAAATTATCAGGCTTTACAAAAAAAAAAAAAAATGATTAAATGAAATCTTGTGGTTTACTTGCACATGAACCGACAAGGAAGAAATGGATCATAAACATATTGTTTTTGAAAGAATGATATTGTCAAAGAAACCCAGTCTTGACCTACAAAAATCTCATTCTTTCATTCCCAGAGCAACTTCCTGGGCCTACAAAACTCTATCAAGCAGCATGTGGGCTACCAAAGCTGTACAGCCTTGATGGTGGGAAGTTTCCCCAATGGAGTCCTCATATGTGGCGAAAGAGGATGTGGGACAAGGAAGGCAGCACCCATTGATAATTTCTAGATAGGAACGCTGAAAATGAGGAAAGTATGGAAAGAGGGTGCATGTAGGTATTTGAGTGATTAAGTGGCAAATGGATATATCATATTATTTGAACCACAATATCAGTTCTCCCTCTGTTTCCTCAGTATTTGAACACTTCAATGTTAGTTGGGCTCATTTCTCCCTAAAATAAAATAAAATTTCTCAAGGTTTTTGCAAGTTGATATAGTAACAAAATAGAAGGAAGCTGGGTCCCTAAAACTTTGGAGACAAAAAACCAGCCTGGAGACCCTACCTGAATGTATATATAAGAGAAATATAAACCACTATCTTCTTAAACAACTGCTATTTTGGCTTTTTTTTGTTGTTATGTTCACATCCTAATCTAACCTAATTAAATAACATGCTAAATAATTACAAGAAGAGGTTAAAGTCACTTACTAGAATGCATTAATGTATACTTTAAAGTTAGAAGAAACAAAAATTGAGATAAAATATCAGAAAAAATATATCCAGGAATATTCTATAAAAGAATTAAAAGTACGTATTCTTGTGATCTTTGAGACTAGAATTAGATTCCAAAATTCCTGGGAGTCAACTTCAAAATTAAGAGTTCACATTTTTAATGAAATTTGCCTTTTCAATCCAAAATAGTTGAGTGCTAACCTAACATTAGAACACTTAAGGTCATAGAATTAAAAGGAAAAACTTGGTCAATAAAGGCATCTATAATGTCTATGGTGCCAAAACAGACTTTTTTTTATTCTATTAACATTTTATTTATTTATTTATTTATCTATCTATTTATTTATTTATTTATTATTCTATTAACATTTTATTTATTTATATCTATTTTCATTTTTTTTGTTTCTTTCACTATGACTTTTTTTTAGTTTTTATTGAAATTACAGTTTGTTAACATACAGTGTAATATTAGTTTCAGGTGTACAGTTTAGTGACTCAGCATGTCTATGCAACACCTAGGGCTCATCACAAGTGAACTCCTTAATCCCTGTCATCTATTTAACCCATCCCCCATCCACCTCCCCTCAGATAAAAATCTGTTCTCTATACTTAAGAATCTGTTTCTTGGTTTTGCTTTATCTTTTCCCCCCCAAGGTCATCTGTTTTGTTTCTAAAATTCCACATATAAGTGAAATTGTATGGTATTTGTTTTTCTCTGACTGACAAATTTCACTTGGCATAATAAACTCTAGTTCCATCTAAGTTGATACAAATGCTAGATTTCATTCTTTTGATGGCTGATTAATATATTATTGTATATATATATGTATATGTATAATAGATAAAGAAGATGTGGTATATATATTTATCTATTCATCAGGTCATGGACATTTAGGCTCTTTCCATAATTTGGCTATTGTTGATAATGCTGCTATAAACATTGGGTACATGTGCCCCTTCGAATCTGTATTTTTGTATTCTTTGGGTAAATATCTAGAAGTGTGATTGCTGGGTCATAGGGTAGTTCTATTTTTAACTTTTTGAGGAACCTCCATACTGTTTTCCAGGGTGGCTGCACCAGTTTTTTATTCCTCCCAACAATGTAAGAATGTTCCCCTTTCTCTGCATCCTTGCCAACATCTGTTGTCTCTTGTGTTGTTAATTTTAGCCATTTTGACTGGTGTGAGGTGATATCTCATTGTATTTTTGATTTGTATTTCCCTGATGTTGAGCATCTTTTCATGTACGTATTGGCCATCTGGATGTCTTCCCGGAAAATTGTCTATTCATGTCTTTTGCTTATTTCTTAACTGGATTATTTGGGTTTTTTAGGGGCTGTTGAGTTTGATAAGTTCTTTATATATTTTGGATACTAACTCCTTATCAGATATGTCATTTCCAAATATCTTTTCCCATTCCATAGGTTGCCTTTTAGTTTTGATGATTGTTTCCTTCACTGTACAGAAGTGTGTGTGTGTGTGTCTGTGTGTGTGTGTGTGTGTTTTATCTTGATGAATCCTAATGGCTTATTTTTTTGTTTTTGTTCCCTTGCCTTGGGAGACATAACTAGAAAGAAGTTGCTATGGCTGATGTCAAAGAGGTCACGGCTGTATTCTCCTATAGGATTTTAATGGTTTCCTGTCTCACATTTGGCTATTTCATCCATTTTGAATTTATTTTTGTGCATGGTATAAGAGAGTGGTCCAGTTCCTCTCATTTGCATGTTTATGTCCAGTTTTCCCAGCACCATTTGCTGAAGAGACTATTTTTTTCCCACTGGATGTTCTTTCCTTCTTTGTCGAAGATTAATTGACCAGGTAGTTGTGGGTTCAGTTTTTGGGTTTTCTATTCTGTTCTGTTGATCTATGTGTCTATTATTGGGTCAGTACCACACTATCTTGATCACTACAGTTTTGTAATGTAACTTGAAGTCCGGAATTGTGATGCCTCCAACTTTGCTTTTCTTTTCCAAGGTTGCTTTGGCTATTTGGGGTCTTTTGTGGTTCCATACAAATTTTAGGATTGTTTGTTCTAGCTCTGTGAAAAATGATCTTAGTATTTTGTTTGATAAGGATTGCATTGAATGTGTAGATTGCTTTAGGTACTATAGATATTTTAACAATATTTGTTCTTCCAATCCATGAGGATGGAATGTTTTTCCATTTCTTTTTGTTATCTTCAATTTCTTTCATTAGCATTTTACAGTTTTCTGAGTATAGATCTTTTACCACTTTGGTTAGGAATATGGTTGTGTGGTTCATTAGCATGAACTCTCATGACAAAAAGAGCTTTGTCTTTGAGACATCCCAAACAGCTAAAACAGTGCATGCCATTTTAACCAGCTTGCAGCTGAGAGCTACTCATCTAAAAATTTTAAAAGTGGAAAATAAAATTAAATACTAATAAAAATTTAATCTACATGCTGATATTTTATTACGTTCTAATTCATTTACTTTGCCTCTTCATATTTAAGTATTTAGAGAAAGGCTATTTGGACCAAAGACTAAAGAAAATTATATAGGCTACATCTGGTTTACTTCAACTTGTTTTCATAAGATTACTTTCCAAATCCCTATAGTTAAGAGGAAGTGAAAACACATACACACACACTGACATAGAAATCTATTAATGCATCACAGGAAGAGGAGAGGGAAAAATAAACATGGAGGGTTACATAAAATTAAGGTTTTTCTTTTCTGCAGTCCTGGTTAGATAAATTAGTTTCACTGTATTAATTAAATAACATTATAAAATCTTATCAAATATAGTTTTAATGTTTTTAATAAAGAAAGACAGTGAGCTTGACAACTGCTGCTCCAAAGTCTAATGACTTCATTTAAAATGGGAGAGAGACAGACCAGCAGCATGACATGATGACTACTGTGACATCAGATGTCATAAAAAACCTTGAAAAACACTAATAATGTGAAAATAATCATTACCTTCTTCCTTCTTTTTTTTTTTCTTGGATCATGTGCCTCAGCTCTCTCTATAGCAGGGAGCTTTTAGCTGAATGTTAGTTGGTGTCTCCTCAACCTGTTCCTACATTGAGAAGTCTTCTGTACACAAAGGAGACAATACTGAGTCTAGTCTGTTTATGGGATGGTCTGCAATGGATAAAAGCAGTAACCTTGGAAAATAGCAGATGGCATGGGCAGGCATTGTTCCAGCTCATAATTATGATCTGGTAGACCTAGAGGACCACTTGTGTGCACCTTAGAGCTGGAACTAAATGGATCTATATTTTTCTCTATTATTCACTTCTTTCCCATTGATGTGGTTGCTGATATGGTCATAAGAGAAAAACAGAGAGGTGTATGTGTGTATGTATTTTCAACCTAATGGAATAAATAGCAACCAGAGTAAAAGCGATAGAATTTAGTCATTTATAAGTAACAATGGTTCACTCTGTGCCTATAGATTTTGAACTTGCTGTGTCTGATGATATTCCTTCCAATTCAGACACAGGCTGCATTTGTGTTTGTTGACCACCAGCTATGTGGTTAACTTATGAAACAGAAAGCTGTAATATTCACCATTTTCATAATTTTCCACATATGAAGGTTGATAACAAGGAGCTCATAGGAAGCCTATGATAGCACCCAGTGTAAGCAATGAAATCTTTATTCAGAGAGCAGCACAGGCTGCTGCTGACAGTCTGTAAATAGGTGTGAAGGTAAATGGGAAGGACAGCATTGCACTTGTCCTGGATTCTACACTTGGGGCCATATCATCCCATGAATTCCACAGCATAAAGGTGACATACACGGCAGTTTTAGGTGTTGTATATATATGAGGTAACCTAGCTTTCCCTTAATTTTCTAAACAACAAAGAGACTACAAGGGAGAAAATGACAGATATTACAAGGGAGGATTAGTTAGGAGGCATTTTCTTCCCATCATTACCTTATTGGAATCCTGTTTTTATCCTAATAATATTAATGAGGTAGATTATTATAGAATCTGTCCCTGGGCACCTGGGTGGCTCAGTTGGTTAAGTGACTCAGTTGGTTAAGAGAAGCAGGGAGTCTGCTTCTCCCTCTGACCCTTCCCCCTCTCATGTCCTCTCTCTCTCTCTCTCTCTCATTCTCCCTCTCTCAAATAAATAAATAAATAAAATCTTTAAAAAAAAAAGAATCTGTCCCTAATTATTTCATGCCTCCCTGTACCCACCGTAGTTCTCTGTATCCCCTCTCACAGTGAATCTAAGCTTGGACAATGGAATAATAGTATATGTGGTTCAAGTGAAGACTTGAATGAGTTTTGCATATTGAGGCTTTCCCTCTCCTTCTGCACTTAGGAACACTGTAACTATCAACATGTGAAGAAGCCTTGGTAGTATGCTGGTGGATGAGAGACTGTATAAAGAAATCCCAAGTCATCCTGGTTATATTAGACAAGGCCATGGCAAAACAGCCAAGTCCAGCAAACCCACTAGCTGACTGGAAAGCATGAGTGGGTCCAGTCAGATCAGAATTGCCCATGATAATGAGATGGCAATGATTAAATAAAGTACTACAAATATTTTATTTATAAATGATAAAATCTATATAAATGTATAAATATTTAAGTACATAAATTTATAGATGATAAATGTGCTAAATCATTGAATTTTGTAGTGGTTCCCTATGTGGCATTAAAAAACTGATATATTTCTCAAAAAGAAGTAAAACCCATACACACCAAAGTGTTCATCTCAGGATCACTTTGATCAAAACTGAAAAGTGTTTTAGAAGCTCTCTAATGCAAGGCTTCTCAAACTTTTTTGATTCTGATTCATTATGTATGAGGTGAGACCTAAAAATACACCTTTCTAACATACTCCCAGATGCTGTCTATAACAAAATTCTAGAATACTAGAATTTTAGCATTATGGAAACTGAGAATGAGGGATTCTGCCAAATTTTGACCAATAGTTTCCTGAATACCTTAAAGTATTTGTGTATCGTTGTTACTGTTGTTTTCATTCTTTTATAAATAATAATCAATGTAATAGAAAGAAATTATATAAAAATCTTGTGAGTCTTAACAGTTAACAGTTAACGTGAATCTGATATTTAAATTGCTGAAGCCTGACAAAAATGGAAAACTTAATTGCAACTTTTTTGCATAAAACATTAAGATGAATGATCTGGTTAAATGAGTTAGTCATTTTTTTAAGATTTTATTTATTTATTTGACAGAGAGAGACACAGTGAGAGAGGGAACACAAGCAGGGGGAGTGGGAGAGGGAGAAGCAGGCTTCCCGCTGAGCAGGGAGCCCAATGTGGGGCTCAATCCCAGGACCCTGGGATCATGACCCGAGCTGAAGGCAGATGCTTAATGACTAAGCCACCCACATGCCCCTAAATGAGTTAGTCATTAAAATTACCAGAAGCAAATATTATTAATTTAAATAATTAACTTAGAATTAAAGGTGCCAATGATTTCAATCTATATGTGCAAAATAAAATAAAGCATTAATATGTTAAATGATTTTTCCAGGTTTTACATCCTCATTTTTATTGTTCATATGTGATTTGTTATAAAGCAATATTTACACATATTTATGTCACAAAATAGAGGCTTGAAAAATGAGATGAGATTTAATTATTAAAATAAAATGCATACAACAGTCTCTAATAGTAGTTTCTAAAGAGGTGAAGCAATAATGTGAAATGGAAGGTCCAGTTGAATTATTCTCAGAGAACAGAGAACAGAATGGAAGAAAGAAAAGATAGATACAGAATTTCTCCAATCCTTTCTAATTGGAGCATCAAGGAGGACATAGAGGGAAAAGATGAAGGAAAACATGACAGAAAAAAAAAAGCCTGGCTATTTCAAAAATGAAGACATGAGTAGTCATCAGATAAAAAGATATGAGTATAGTTTTACCAAAGAGGCAAAGAATCTGTACTCAGAAAACTATAAAATACTCATGGAAGAAATTGAGGAAGACACAAAGAAATGGAAAAATGTTCCATGTTCATGGATTGGAAGAATAAATATTGTTAAAATGTTTATGCTACCTAGAGCAATCTACACATTTAATGCAATCCCTATCAAAATACCATCAGCTTTTTTCAAAGGAATGTAACAAATAATTCTAAAATTTATATCAAACCAGAAAAGACCCCAAATAGCCAAAGGAATGTTGAAAAAGAAAAACAAAGCTGGTGGCATCACAATCATGGACCTCAAGCTCTATTACAAAGCTGTAATCATCAAGACAGTATGGTACTGGCACAAAAACAGACACATAAATCAATGGAACAGAATAGCGAGCCAGAAATGGACCCTCAACGCTATGGTTAACTAATTGTCAATAAATCAGGAAAGAATGTCCAATGGAAAAACGTCTCTTCAACAAATGATGTTAGGAAAATTGGACAGCCACCTGCAGAAGAATGAAACTGGATTATTTTCTTATACCATATACAAAAATAGACTCAAAATGGATGAAATACCTAAATATGAGGCAGGAATCCATCAAAATCCTTGAGGAGAACACAGGCAGCAACCTCTTCAACCTCAGTCACAGCAGCTTCTTCCTAGAAACATCGCCAAAGGCAAGGGAAGTAAGGGCAAAAATGAACTACTGGGACTTCATCAAGATAGAAAGCTTTTGCACAGCAAAGGAAACAGTCAACAAAACCAAAAGACAACCAAGAGAATGGGAGAAGATATTTACAAATGACACATCAAATAAAGTGCTTGTATCCAAAATCTATAAAGAACTTATCAAACTCAACACCCAAAGAATAATCCCATAAGAAATGGGCAGAAGACATGAACAGACAATTTTCCAAAGAAGACATCCAAATGGCCAGCAGACACACAAAATTGCTTAACATCACTCGGCATCAGGGAAACACAAATCAAAGCCACAATGAGATATCATCTCACACCAGTCAGAATGGCTAAAATTAACAAGTCAGAAAATGACAGATGTTGACGAGGTGGAGGAGAAAGGGGAACCCTCCTACACTGTTGGTGGGAATGCAAGCTGGTGCAGCCACTCTGGAAAACAGTATGGAGGTTCTTCAAAAAGTTGAAAATAGAGCTGCCCTATGACCCAGCAATTGCACTACTGGGTATTTTCCCCAAAGATACAAATGTGGTTATCTGAAGGGACACCTGCACCCCAATGTTTATAGCATCAATGTCCACAATAGCCAGACTATGGAAAGAGCCAAGATGTCCATCAACAGATGAATGGATAAAGATGTGGTGTGTGTGTATATATATATATATATATATATATAATGGAATATTATGCAGCCATCAAAAACCCCAAAATCTTGCCATTTGCAATGACTTGGATGGAACTAGAGGATATTATGCTAAGCAAGGTAAGTCAATCAGAGAAAGACAATTATCATATGATCTCACTGATATGTGGAATTTGAGAAACAAGGCAGAGGACCATAAGGGAAGAGAAGAAAAAATGAAACAAGACGAAACCAGAGAGGGAGACAAATCATAAGAGACTCTTAATATCAGGAAACAAACTGAAGATTGCTGGAGTGGAGGGGGTTGGTTGCATGGGTGGTTGGTGATGGACATTGGGGAGGGTATGTGCTATGGTGAGCGCTGTGAATTGTGTAAGACTGATGATTAACAGACCTGTACCCCTGAAACAAATAATACATTTTATATTAATAAATATATGAAATTTAAAAAATTAATTAAATTTAAAAAAGAGATGAGAAATGCAGATCATGATTTAAAAGTGGGGAGGTAATATACAAATAATATAACTTACACATCTGAATATCTGAATCTGTTAGTGGAACTTCAGTTTAAGGCAGAAATGACTGTCATACATCAGGAAATAAGACAATTGCCTAAAAGGAAGAATTAGATTGACATCCCTCTTCTATTCAGTAATACTGTAAGCAAGATATAGTGCTTTTTTTGTCCTTCAAATTTGTGATAGAATAATACTTTATGACCTGTACTCCTACAGTTAGACTTAATTACAGCCATATTGAGCTTATCATCTCTTCATGTGACCACACCCTTGGTTTCTTTTTAGGTACATTTCTTCCAGCTGAAGGAAATTAATGATAGTCACCCAATTCTTTCTTAACTTCTAACAAACCCGTGATTTATCATTGGCCTGAACCTGGCCCTTAATGACTACATCTCTGGATTGTTGAGAAAACATTTCATTTTCCAAATTCACCTGACCTAGAATTTCTTTGTGTGTGTGTATGTGTGTGTGTGTGTGTGTGTGTGTAAATTCTCTTGTAATCTAACCAGTTCTTTTGTGAGCTCCTCTTTTTTCTAGGAACAACAAATTTGAACAATCAGCATTCTGTTTTGAAGCCATTTTACCCAACCCATAGATCATTTAAGTGTATTTTCTATTTCCCATGATATTGCAAGATACACTTGAGCTACTGTTTCCTCACTACCTATACAGTGAGTCACCCTCTTATATCAGTCTCCTCATCACCCATACCTGGTCTCAAAATCAGTGATCACAATTACACAATTACACAATTACACAATTCACAGCGCTCACCATAGCGCATACCCTCCCCAATGTCCATCACCTAGCCACCCATGCAACCAACCCCCTCCACTCCAGCAATCTTCAGTTTGTTTCCTGATATTAAGAGTCTCTTATGATTTGTCTCCCTCTCTGGTTTCGTCTTGTTTCATTTTTTCCTCTCTTCCCTTATGGCCCTCTGCCTTGTTTCTCAAATTCCACATATCAGTGAGATCATATGATAATTGTCTTTCTCTGATCTCAGGTTAGCCAGCTTCCCATTTCACCTTCTCTTGTTAATCAGGTTATGCATGGCTATTCCCAGCTTCAGATAAACAGAAGTGAAAACAACTATAAACCTAATCCAAGTGATCATTCTTGGTCAGCCTTTAAGTTGAATTATCCCTTTTTATTTTGGCTCAGCTCAGTACCCAAATAAATTTGGAATAATATGGCTAAACAATATAAAACCATTGCAGTAATTTATACTAGAAACATATTGAAAAATACCACAGTTGTTTTATATTATTTAGAGCTCTTAAAATGGAAAGGTCTATTATGAATCTGAAAATAAAGACATATTATGCATAATTTTCAAATTATTTGAAAATAAAACTTTCTCCTTCTTACTAGCTCACTCTCTGCCTCCCTCCCTCTCTTCCTTTTTAAGTCCCTCTCTCATTCATTCTTTTAAAGCATTTTTAGAGAGCAGAGTTCCACAAAACACATTTTTTAAAAGCACTGTATTAAATCAAAATAGAAGCATGATGCAATTACTCCCTTAAAAATTGTTTTTCTAATCTACTTTTTTCAAAACATATGATAGTGTTGCTTATTAGCTGAGGTTTGATTATTTTTCCATTATTTAAAAATTAGAATATTGCATAGAGTTAATGAAATACAAATATTCACTTGTCTTCCAGAATAAATATGCTTCTTAAATGAAAAGCTTAAAAATTATAAAATGATATCAACTAAAACTGTAATTGCTCCTCATGTGATTTTTTTTAATGTAGGTATTTTTGAAGAAGAAATAATGTCGGTTATAGGTGTTCAAATCAAGATTTAACAGTTACTTGGGCAACTACAGAAAGAAAAGTGTTGTGTTCTACTTTAAATAATCCATTTGATTATATATCTATATAATCTGATTATCTATCTACATATATTATCTTTCTTTGGATTATTTAAAGTAGAACACAAACTATTTTTGCCATAGTTGCCCATATGTATAATGTAGATTGTGTGTATAAAATTTGTGATAGTTGTTCACACAACAAAAATTATAATTGACATATTAATAGACAAGGGAAGAGATATATTTTCCTATTTTATTTAGACTAAAATCTTCAGATTATTTAAGACAAGAGATATAAGTTTCTTAGCTAAGTACTCTGTATTTTTTTTAAGATTTTTATTTACTTATTTGAGAGAGAGAGAGAGCGAGAGAGGGAACACAAGCAGGGGGAGTGGGAGAGGGAGAAACAGGTTTCCAGTGGAGCAGGGAGGCCAATGCAGGGCTTGATCCCAGGACCCTGGGACACCTGAGCTGAAGGCAGATGCTTAATGACTGAGCCACTCAGGCGCCCCAGTACTCTGTATTTCTGAAGGATTGTTGAACCTCAACTATTCCCTGAAAATGAGTGGCTTCATATAACTTAGAGTATGTGTAATTTAGAAATTCTGTATTATTAATGATTGCATTTTTATATATTTAAATGTCAGATTATAAGCATAAAGATATTTTTCAAATTTATTTTCAGGGGTACTAAATGGGAAAAAAATAAGATTGAGCCTACAAAAAGAAACCAAGTTTAAGCACTTAACAAATAATTTAAAAGGGGATAGATTTGCTGTACAAAATTACACTAATATTCTGATAAGGACCATAATGAATTCTCTGCTGAATAGGTGCTTAGTGCTTTTAATGAGAGCCCATAGAAGTGACCTGGTACTCTAGAGTAATTAAGTCATTGTCCCTTTATTGCTGAATAAAGCATGAAGTTCTGTTTTTTCTTTGTTTTGTTTTTGTTTTTGTTTTTGTTTTTTTGTAGAGTCTCCAGTTCTTTTAAACCAAGGTCTCCTTTCAGAAAGGTAATGTTAGGTAAAGCATATACCTTAATAAAATGATGGTGCCATTTTATTTTCATTTTCTCCTTTTTACATGGCATTCTTTAAGAATCCATTCATATTTTAAAATGTCATTTCAATATTTTAACCAACTGATGAAGTTTAAGCAGCTAGGAAAACATGAACAGATGTCTGCATGTCTCACTTGACTTCAAGAGTATTCTAAATAATTTCTTCCACCTACATTTCTTTTGATCCTCTAGTTTCGCCTGAGACAAAAGATAAAATGAAAAAAGAAAAAGGGTTTGCATTGAATTAAAATATGCCAAGGACAGAATTTTTATCATTCCTCATTTCCATTTGTATCTCATGTATTTCTGCACAATTTTGGTATCTTTTAACCAGAATTTCCTGGTGTTTTTCTATCAAAAATATTATTCATGAAACATCAACTTTCATTGAACTTTCAGTTTTATGGCCTTTTCTATCCAGATGGTTTGCTTATAGAAATTCTAATATCTATTTGTTATCTCTGAATTTCACTGTTTTATAAAATCAAAACTTAAGGTTTTGATTTATGGTTACAACTATATTTCCTAAGAGTGGTTTTATTCTCCACCTTTCTGTCAGAATAAAAAAAATCATGTAATAACAATATCAGTTGAAAAATAAAGGAAAACTGAGCAAATAAGAGTAGAAATAATTTCAATAATAAAGAAGCCAGTTATCAGGAGAAAAGTTTGATGGAGAAGTAATGCCCTGAAAAAGTTATTCAGAGACATGATTCAAAGTGAAAATGAATTTTTCTTTTCAATCGTGAAAATAAATATCACTGAATTAACAAGTTGAGGGGCGCTTGGGGGCTCAGCTAGTTAAATGGCTGCCTTCAGCTCAGGTCATGATCTCAGGGTCTTGGGATCGAGTCCCATATTGGGCTCCCTGCTCAGTGGGGAGTCTGCTTCTCCCTCTCCCTCTGCTGTTCTCTCCTGCTGCTCTCTCTCTTGTGCTCTCTCTCTCAAATAAATGAATAAAACCTTTAAAAAAATTAACAAGTTGAAACAAATTAAGATTCATATAATGTTAGCAAATAGGCTTTGAAATGGTCACTCATACTCTGCAGTAGATCAGGTCACTTGAAATCAGGTCACAATTTTAGAATTCAAACTTGCAGAATGAATATTAAAAGGTTCTTGTCCTGGCATCATTCTTAAGGGAAAATATGAATACAGAAATAAACAAAAACAGTAATATTCAAACTAAAACAAAACAAAATCTGAATATAGACATTCCTCTAACTTAAGATGAGGTTACATCTGATAAATCCATTGTAAGTTGAAAATATTGTATGTAAAACCATACATTTAAAACACCTAAAATGGGGGTGCCTGGGCGGCTCAGTCCTTAAGCATCTATCTTCAGCTCAGGTCATGATCCCAGGATCCTGGGATTGAGCCCCACATCGGGTTCCCTGCTTGGTGGGAAGCCTGCTTCTCCCTCTCCCACTCCCCCTACTTGTGTTCCTGCTCTCCCTATTTCTCTCTCTCTCTCTCTCTCTCTGTCAAATAAATAAATAAAATCTTAAAAAAAAAAAACACCTAAAATGCTAAACATCATAGTTTAACCTTGCCTACCTTAAACTTGCACAGAACACTTACATTAGCCTACAGTTGGGCGAAATCATCGAATACAACACCTATTTTCTAAGAAGGCATTGATTGAATATCTCATGTAATTTAGTGAATACTGCACTAATGTGAAAACCAGAATGGCAGTATGGGTATAGACTGGTTGCAAGTGTGTTGGCTGTTTGCCTTGGTGATCAAGTGGCTACTGGGAGCTTTGGTTCCCCTCACCTCTGCTGCCCAGAATCACAGGAGGATCTTTCTACATATCACTAGCCCAGGAAGAGACGGAAATTCAAAATTCAAAGTATGCTTTTTACTGAATGTATATCTCTTGTTGCAATTATATAGTCGAACCACCCTAAGTTGGGGACTATTTGTATAGTAAAATTCATATGCATACATGTAAATATGTATCTATCATCTATCTATCAAGAGAATGTTGTAAAATATTATGCCAAAATGTTACCAGAGTCTTAACTCTGGATGATGGGATTATGAATGGCTATTATTTTGCCTTTATATTCATTTGGATTTCCTAATTTTCTAGATTACTGGTAATTATTACATAAATATTGTAATCCTCAGGTTACATATTATGTTTTATTGTAAAAAGTTTCAAATTAGGAAAAAAATACAGGTTAAAATCGATTCTAATTCCCTGAATAACCACGTATAAAACTGTTAGCAGTAACTAATTATATGATAAACACACACACATTATATCTATATCATTTGTATATCTATATTATATGTATCTATATCTATCTGCACACACACGTACATGCACACATACACGTGCACACACACACATGCACACACACACGCACACAAGCGTGCACACACACGCACACACGCACACGAATGTACTTTTCAATTAACAATGTCTTGGAAACTTTCGCTTACCGGTACATTTTTCTCTGCTTTGTTCTTTATGAAATTTCATATTATTCGATAGAATATGTACACTATAATATACAGATGCAATTCCCTATTACTTGTAAATCTCTTAGGCTATTTTCAAAGATTTAGCTGTTACAAACAATGCTCTATTCCTTTATTTGCACGTGGTTATCTCTGTATACTCCAATTATTTCTGGAGAATATCAATCTAGAAATAAATTCGCGGGCGCCTGGGTGGCTCAGTTGGTTAAGCAACTGCCTTCGGCTCAGGTCATGATCCTGGAGTCCCGGGATCGAGTCCCACATCGGGCTCCCTGCTCAGCAGGGAGTCTGCTTCTCCCTCTGACCCTCTTCCCTCTCGTGCTCTCTATCTCTCATTCTCTCTCTCTCAAATAAATAAATAAAATCTTTAAAAAAATAGAAATAAATTCGCTTTATCAAATTTTATGTATATTCTACATCTCAATACATAGTGCCATTCTTTTGTCCTTCCTTTTTGGTTTTTCATATTTTTTATATTCTTGATGTAATTATTTGTTAAATATGCTGCTGACATTTTCCAACTCTTCTTGACTATCATCCTAATATTGAAGTAAAAAAAGTATTAATAGTAATAAATAAGGGTTAAATAGTGTGGCCTTGGGGCTCCTGGGTGGCTCAGTCCTTAAGCATCTGCCTTTGGCTCAGGTGATCCCAGTGTTCTGGGATCGAGCCCCGCATCGGCTCCCTGCTCGGCGGGAAGCCTGCTTCTCCCTCTCCCACTCCCCGTGCTTGTGTTCCCTCTTTCGCTGTGTCTCTCGCTGTCAAATAAATAAATAAAATCTGGAAAAAAAAACCATAGTGTGGCCTCATTATGTAGGCCCTAGTGAGAAATAGAAAAAAATATATGAAATTTATATTTTGAAACCAGTGATGTCAGTGGAAAATGAAAGTTAATTAGAGAATGGAACCGCTAAAAGTTTTAAGAGTTAGGTAAAATAATATAAATTGCTATCAGAGCAATAGAGTCTACAAGCAAATTGCAAAGTAATTGATTTAAAAATAGCCTAAATGGCAAAGGGGCTGTAATAATCTAAGCACAAGCACATTTCAAATACATCATGACTTTAAAACAGGTGCACAGGATGTGATGACCTTAGAGCTCTCCTCCCATCCAAGTACTAACCAGGCCCGACCCTGCCTAGCTTCCGAGATCAGACGAGATCGGGCGCGTTCAGGGTGGTGTGGCCGTAGTCCTTAGAGCTCTACTAAGGGGAAGGCAAGTTCCAGGTTGCTTTGGGCAACTATCTAGTATGAGGATGTGGTGTATGGTGTTGCTGAAACATCCCTGGAAAAATCTGCTTCTCCCATATAGTTCTAGAGTAATCTAAATTAAAAAAAAATAACCTCAGATCACTCTGATGCATGAGGCAAGTAAAAAAATGTTTGAATAATAACTAAGACATATCATAGTTAGAATGATTTTTCCATGATTAGCACCCCTTTGAGATAGCTTAAAAAGCTGTCCTGAGGGGCGCCTGGGTGGCTCAGTCAATTAAGCCTCTGACTTAATTTCTGCTCAGGTCATGATCTCAGTGTTATGAGACTGAGCCCCTTGTCTGACTCTGCGCTTAGTGGGGAGTGTGCTTGAGATTCTCTTCCTCTGTCTCTCCTTCTGTCCCTCCCTGCTCGCACAGGTGCTCTTTCTCTAAAATATATAAATAAATCTTAAAAAAAAAAAGAGCTGTCCTGAAACATCCATGTTTCCTGATGAGCGTTCCTTGAGCAACATCCTCATAAACAAACCCTTGTCTTTTCAGATGGATCCAATCATATGTACAGGAAATGCTGGAAGACCTATGAAGCGTTTTAATTCTGTGCCACTCCAGAGTTTCTGCCTCAAAAAAGGAACATAGCATATGAGAAACAAACAAAAGCACAATATTTTAGAGTCAAATAGTCTGGCTCTTTAGCTCTTCAGTTGTGGACATCACAAACATTAATTTTGTTCTTATTTTTTTCTTTAAGCCCAATTTTCTTTATTTTTGATAGAGAGATAGCAGCTACAAAATCATAAAATTGCTTTTGGAATTAAATGAGATGATCACTTAGTAACATAGTTTCTGAGTATCAGGAACTAGAAAAAGAAGGAGAAGGGGAAAATGGAGGGGGAGCAGGAGGAGGAGAAACAATGAATACTTTGCCTCTGACCTGGAGAGGCTCACATTGTACATTTCATGTTTATAACTCAGTGCTGGCATTCGAAGCACACTGGTTTTATGAGGTTACTTTTACTCCTCCTCAGTCCTTATAACAAAGGCCATTATAACAAATGAGTAATAATTTCTCTTCCCCTTGTGTTTTTTTTTTCTTTCCCAGTTCATTGATGACTAGACCTCTCACCAATTTCAAGACTTTTTTTTCTATTCTATTTTTCTTCTCTTTCCTTTCCTTCCAACTTCTTCCCATTGCAGTGGGAAAATATAAATGACCTTCAGCATAACTAATAACATGGGTTAGGATGAGAAGTAACAAGAAGCAACACTAAGTCTAAATAGGTAACAAGAATATAAATGTAGAAATAATTCATTTTGAACTCCACTGATTAACCCCAACCCATTTCTTTCTTATTATGTATGAATTTGATTGAATTACTTTTATGAAACTATTGATTGTAAAATCTGTTCATTAGATTTTATTTGGCTGAATTATAAAACTATTAATTTTGCTTTAGCTGTGCCAGAATTAACAAGAATAAAATATCTGACAGGTGAAAAAGCTTAAATCTATACCAGCCGACTTATAAATGTCTCATGTTACTTTGTGGCAGGTTCTGAAATATTCACACCTCAAATAAAAACATGATGTGCTAAAATACTTGTATGTGATTGAATTTTAATACATCCAAAATAAGACACCATTCTCCTTAAACACAAAATTATAGAATTCTTCATACAGATTGACCCTGTTTTTACAGGAAAAGGAAAAGAAAGAATTATCTTAGTTAGGAACACCTGCAAATAAAATAAACAAGAATACTATAAAAATACTAAATAATTCTTAAAGAACAAAGAGAATTTTTAAGAAAAAAAAAGTCCATGTAGTTTACTTTATAAAATAATTGTATTTCTGTGAATATGGCTACTAGTATAATAGACATTTTTTGCATTTTTAAAAGATTTTATTTATTTATTAGAGAAAGAACAAAAGTGAAAGAGATCACAGAGCGAGAGGGAGAAGCAGACTCACCGCTGAACAGACAGCCCGATACAGGGCTCAATCCCATGACCCTGAGATCACGACCCAAGCTGAAGGCAGACACTTAACCGACTGAGCCACCCAAGCACCCCACATTATCGCATTCTTATTAAAGAGTGTATGTTACTTTAAAAAAATAGTGTATGTTCTTATAAATATCAAGGGATAGAAATCTGAATAACCACATTACCTCAAATTCCAGAAACTTATAACTTAGCTGGGGATATAAGAGCATGTATAATACACAAGGCATATCATACATTTCTAAAGAAATATCCAGTAGACCATATAATAGCAATTCATAGTAATTATTCATTCTTTGTTAAACTAAAAGTAATAAATAAGATCAATAAATAAGACATAGAGGGGCGCCTGGGTGGCTTAGTCTGTTAAGCATCATCCTTCAGCTCAGGTCGTGATCTCAGGGTCCTGGGATCGAGTCCGACACTTGGCTCTCTGCTCAGCGAGGATTCTGCTTCTCCCTCTCACTCTCCCTCTGTGCTCTCTCTCTTTTTCTCAAATAAATAAATAAAATCTCTAAAATAAAATCATTTAAAAAATAAATAATAAATAAGACATAGAAAAAGAATTAAAGGAACAATATACACAATAACTAAAGAAAATGAACTGTTTATACTAAACAACTTGCTATGTATTTGTATGTATCTGGGTTTTCTTATTAAAAGGTACTTCAGGGTACCTGGAAATCATGTGGCTCAGGAACTCATTTGTAAATAAACATAGAATAAAAATATATCAAATTTTGAATTGTCTAAATTTCAGTGGAACCTAGATCCCTTAGTGAGACAGAATTTTGGATTTGCCATCTTACATCTGATTTGTTGATCTAACTCGATCACTATGTAGCATTAACTTGATGATTTCATAACAATGAAAATCTTCTAAGTATTTTTATTTATAATTTAGTGGTGCAATATTATTTCTGACTCAATAACCCAGTAAAGTAAAAAAAAGAAATTACCCAGTAAAATATTTTTTCTTTAGTGATTTACTCCATTTTAAATTAATTTCCTCATATACACATTCTCTTCTCTCTCTCTTCCTCTCTCTACCTCCCCCTCTCCTCCCCACCTCAAAATTAGAGCATCTTTGGAAAATTCTTTGTGTGATGAGTACTGGGTGTTATACACAACTAATGAATTGTTGAACACAACATCAAAAACTGATGATGTACTATATGTTGGCTAACTGAACATAATAAAAATAAGTAAATAATAATAATAAATAAAAATAAAAAAACTTGTTTTTCTTGCAAAAAAACGATGGGGTGACAATATATTTTATAAAGTTACAGGTGAAATTGGGAGATTTGGAAATGAAAGTGGGACACTACTTATCAATTACTTTTGGATGGTAGGCATAAACTGAGATTGCCCTAGACAAATTGGCATATGGTAATTTTAGTTAAAGATAAACACAACGTAGAAACATGACTATCACCAAATAGTTTACATAGACATGACAATGAGATTTGAATCTTGAGGAAAACTGTCAATGAGAACAAATGAAAAAAAATCGTAAAGATATCAATTTTGATGATAGTATCCATCCAAATGGTGCAATTGTATCAAAAGCATAACGTGTCTTAATCTTTGGAACTTTAATATCCTTAAGTGTAATTTCTATTAGTATCCTACTGTTAAATAGTCATATTTTAAGCATTTTTATAGAAAAAAGGGTTCTATATACCATAGCATAATTCCTTCAGGGTCTGAAATAAATGTTAAGGATTGTAAATGTGACTCTCATTCTAGGTAAGAGCAAAATGTTCAGTTCTTTCTAACAATTTTCAATTTCTACAAATGCTACATTTACTGCACTAGCAATACAAGTAAATGAAAATGAAAATGGATAAAAATAAACTATGGAAATAGAGAAGATACGAATGCCTGAAAGATTTCCTTAGGATGTTCTGTGTTAACTATAGTATACCAGAAACTATGAATTCCTGAAAAATATTCATAACCAAATCCAACATTCTATGTTGAGTATTCTAAACATAATTCATTTACCCAACCTGACCATGGCTTTCCAGGCCTTATTTTTATGCTCCCCAATTACTTGTCATGTGTTCATTTGCAAATCAGAATCATTGCTAAAGGTGCAATGATATTTATATTCATATCAACATTCTCCTTTATTTGGCATATTCTACTTTGTGTTCTTTAAAGTTTATTTAACATTTAAATAAGTGTTTTAACATCAATCACCTTCTTTTCAACCTCTTTTCTTCACTGATATTTCCTTAACAACTAAACCTTAGATACCATAGTATTATGCAACTTTGATCACTATTTTTAATACTTCATTCAAAATTTGATTATGCACCTGTGTGTCATGCACTATGAAGATTGATAATAAAGAGAACAGTGTTACAAGGTAAATTGTACATTAAAATTTTGAAGAATTTATTTGAGCAAACATGGACTTGAATCTGGCAACATCAAAATGAAAATGGTTAGGAGCATTCAACCAACAAAATCTAAGGGAAAGATTCTTGTAGAGCAGACAGAAGTAAAGCTTAAATGATAGCTTAATTTAGGAAAGCCTAGCTGGCTGTTTGTGATTGGTGTTCTTAAGTTTTAATTTCTTAACCTTGAGGCATTTATAGGAATTGACTCTGGCTTACATTTCAGTTTGCTTACATAGGCTGCCAAAGCATTAAATCTACCTCAGTCTAACGGCCTCTTTAATTACTTTAAAAATAGGAAATGAAATTTCAATTCTCATGGAGTTCACATTGTATGTCACCAGCCAAATGGGTTTTGTTTACATGGTTCTACAGCTGGAAAAAAATATTAAATCATCTTCTACTTACCCACTCCTATTTTTAGGTCTGTATTTATCAAAGACCATGTATCTACCATTTTCATCAAACTCAAATATGTTTCCCCCCAATTTAAAGTACATTAGCCCTTTCCACCAATAGGTAAGTAGTATCTGTCAATCATAATATTCTGTGACTTCCCAATGCCTTCAGGGGAAAAAGAGCATAGTAAATCATGTAGTTTATAAGGACTTCCATAAATACATTACTTCTTATCTCTCTTGCCCCATTTACTTCCACTTTTCCCATCAACATGTCACATTCCATGCTCCAACCACATGGAACCACTCTGAATCTCTTGGCAGTCCTTGATAGTACAATTAAAAAAAAGACCACCATCAAATATATTTGAGAGTGTCCATATAGAGTCCCATCAGTAAGAGTAACCTAAAAACTTTGTTTTTCTTTTTTCTCACCCTAGAGCCTTGAAAACTAGTGAAATTGGCATAACAAAAGAGGCAAATTTTGTCTGTACACCTAGAAATCTTCAAACATATTAGTACTCCAATAGAGTTCTCTAAATAATTACATACTGTCAATTAAAATCCTACTTTGAAGTAGATGGCATTTAGATTGCAAATAAATATTATGCATTAAAGCTATTGAATGTAGCATGGATAGCTAAAAGGAAAGCATGCATAATTTTATTGTGGACAAAGACTAAAACACATGAATATATACTGAAAATAACTTTGTCATAGTGTTTGATTTTATACTATTGAGTAAGTCATAGCATTTCAACTTGTCTATTACTTGAACATACAAAATTGAAAACATTTTTCTCAAGTAAATGAACTTCATCAAACTATAAAAATTAGAAATTTAACAAAATAATTATTATATGACATAAACGTGAACCTCATTTTGAGTAAGTATCCAATGTAGGCAAAAATGCCAATGTTTTTGTTATTTTTATAAGAGATATAAATATGTGAATGATAGGAATTATATGATGAAAAATGATGCATCTTTAATATACTATTAATATTATGAACTAATTTACTATAAATCATAAATATGTCATTATAAAACTTTATATAAGAATGGTTACTCTTTTACCACTTTATTACACATATATTTGATCCCATTCTTAATTATAATATGCCAGTCAATTCAGTATATGGTACATAAATTTCAAAGAACATAATTTTGTTTTTGCTACTGCTTTTTATATGAAAATAATATGATGATAAGGCTTGCCAATAATGCACTAAATATACACTCCACATTTTGAATTTTTTAGAATGTAGAAACTTCTTTCATGTATAAATACAAAAACAAATGTTTATGTTTGTCAATTATTTTTAAAAATCACTCAAATCATTTATAGAATATTCTCTCCTGGCACTGAATATAATTTTTATGACTAGGTCTTTTATTATATGACAGTACAACAACAGTTGACATTTTGTAAGAAACTGGCTCCATAAAAGTTGATTTAATACCCTTTCAGAGCTTTAAGTTAAATCTCATGAGTTGTAACTTCTTTTTATCAAAAAAATATTTTATCACTGAACTACTTGGAAATTGTGCAGTAAAGGGTTAGCTCAGTAGTTCTGGGTTGCCTAAACCCTGCACATTCTAAAGTTCTTCAGGAATGGCTTTTGACCAGCTCCTGAGAGATAACCTCTGAAACCATGAGATGCCCTCGTTGATAAGAATACCTTTGCTTGGTACAGCCACTGTGGAAAACAATATGGGGGTTTCTCAAAAACTAAATTAAAAATAGAAATACCATCTGATCCAAAAGTCCCACTACTGTGTACTTACCTAAAGAAAATGAAAACACTATTGAAACAGATATATGCACCCCTATGTTTATTGCTATATTATTTACAATAGCCAAGATATGTAAGCAACCCAAATATCCATTCATAGATTAATGGATAAAGAAGATGTGCTATATATATATGCAATTGATATATATATATATATGTGTGTATGTGTGTGAAAGACAAATACCATATGATTCCACTTATATGTGGAACTTAAAGAACAAAACAAATGAATGAACAAACATAAAGCAAGATCAAACCTATAAATTCTGAGAACAAACTGATGGTTGCCAAAGGGAGTACAGTGGAAGGATAGGCAAAATGGGGTGAAGGGGAGAGGGAAATACAGGCTTCCAGTTATGGAATAAATAAGCCATGGGAATAAAGTTACAGCATAGGGAATATAATCAATGGTGTTTTAATAGTGTTGTATGGTGACAGATGGGAACTACTCTTACGGTAAGCATAACATAATGTATAGACTTGCCCAATCACTATGTTGTACATCTGAAACTAATCTAATATTGAGTGTCAACTATACTAAAATAAAAAAAGAAAAGAAAGCCTTTGTATACCTGAAGACTTAAGCAATATGAGATAGCTTATGCCAACAATGTGATTTATGGCAAATAACATTCAGGAATGTTATACACTCTGAACAGCTAAGATTGATCTCAAATGTTTGTGTTTTAGCATTTGAAAATAATTAATGTAACATACTGCATTAACAGAATAAACAGAAACCACATGATCAGATTAAGAGATGTTGGATAGTCATTTGAAAAATGACCATACATTTACTGTAAAAACCCTCAATGAACTACGAATAAAAGGGATTTTTCTCCACTTAGTAAAGTGCATCTATGTAAATCCCCCTGCTAACATCATATTTAATGATGAAAGACTGAAGTCTTTCTCAAATATAATGAACAAGGCAAGGATGTTTACTTTTGCCATTTCTATTCTACATTGTGCTGTGTATTATTCTAGCTAGGACATTAAGGCAACAAGAGTAAGAACAACAAAATAATTTAAATGCATCCATTTGGAAAGAAAAAAGTAAACCTGTATTTACTGCCAGAAGATATGATCCTGCATGTAACAAATCACAAGGAACACTCCAAAATTACCATAAGAAACATGTTTAGCAAGGTCACAGTACACAAGTTCATTACACAAATAACAGTTGTATTTTTATACATTAGCAACAATCAGAACTTGATATTAAGTAAATTATTGCATTTGCAATGGCAATAAGACAATAAAATTTACAAAATATCATTAAATAATGAAAAGACAAGCCACAGACTGGGAGAAAATTTTTTTTTGTTTTTGTTTCAAGTTTTTATTTAAATTCTAGTTAGTTAACGTATAGTGTAATATTGGTTTCAGGAGTAGAATTTAATAATTCATCACTTACATAACACTGAGCTATAATTTCTGAATTATTTCTAGGAAAGTTTATCTATTATTAACTCAAGAAAATATTCTCCTAGTATAGCCACCGAAAGAGGTTCATAGTTTTAGCTATCTCTTTAGATTTTTGATCCATCTCAAATTAATTTTTATGTATAATGTGAGAAAGACCCAAAGATCATTATATTATTGATGGATAACCAGTGGTCTCAAAACCATTTGCTTAAAATACCTTCTCTTTCAAATTGGATTAATTTAGTATTTTATCAAAAATCCAATGAGTATTAAGGAAAAGAGGAAAGTAGGGATAGTCTATTCAATGGGTATAAGGGTTCAGTTATGCAAGATGAGTGAATTATAGAGTTCTGATGTACAATACTATACCTATAGTTAATGATTCTGTATTGTACACTTAAAATTTCATTAAGAGGGTAGATCTTATTAAGTATCGCAATAAAAAATTCAAATGAGTAAAATTGTGGTTCTATTCTGGAGTGTTCCATTAAGCTATGTGTTGAACCATGGACTAGTGTCACACTACTTAATTACAGTAACTTTGTAGTAGGTCAGAAATCAGGTATTATAAGTGCTTTTTAATTTTTTTTAAGATTATTTATTTATTTATTTGACAGAGAGAGACACAGCGAGAGAGGGAACACAAGCAGGGGGAGTGGGAGACGGAGACACAGGCTTCCTGCTGAGCAGGAAACCAGATACCGGGCTCAATCCCAGGACCCTGAGATCACGACTTCAGCCCAAGGCAGACACTTAACGACTGAGCCACCCAGGCGCCCTAAGTGCTTTTTTAAGGATATCTATTTTTAAGGGAGTTCTGGGGTTTCTACATTCCCTGAATTTCCATAAAATAATAGAGGTCTCTCTCATAGTAATCAACTAGAAAACTGAAAAGTTCAGTTTATGATAGTAAGAGGACAAGCAAGTTACCTGGGATCACCAGATGTTACCAAAAGCTATTATTGAGGGAGGATGTTCATGTAAGAAATTAAAATAAAAGACTCTGACACAGAATTATGTCAACATTTCCAAGTAACAGTTAAGCAGAATTGACTCTTTTCTTAAGGTTTTTTTTATTTTATTATATTATGTCAATCACCATACATTTCATCATTAGTTTTTGATGTGGTGTTCCATGATTCATTATTTGCATATAACACTCAGTGCTCCATTAAGTATGTGCCCTCTTTAATACTCATCACTAGAACCCTCAGTTTGTTTCTCAGAGTCCATAGTCTCTCATGGTTCATCTCCCCCTCCAATTTTTTATTTATTTTTTATTTTTTTATTGTTATGTTAATCACCATATATTACATAATTTGTTTTGGTGTACTGTTCCATGATTCATTGTTTGTTCATAACACCCAGTGCTCCATGTAGAATGTGCCCTCCTCAATACCCATCACCAGGCTAAGCCATCCCCCCACTCTCCTCCCCTCCAGAAACCTCAGTTTGTTTTTCAGAGTCCATCATCTCTCCTGGTTCGTCTCCCCCTCTGACTTACTCCCCTTCATTCTTCCCCTCCTGCTATCTTCTTCTTTTTCTTTTTTCTTAAAATATGTTGTGTTATTTGTTTCAGAAGTACAGATCTGTGATTCAACAGTCTTACACAATTCACAGTGCTCACCATAGCACATACCCCCCCCAATGTCTATCACCCAGCCACCCCATCCCTCCCACTCCCCAACACTCCAGCAACACTCAGTTTGTTTCCTGAGATTAAGAATTCCTCTTATCAGTGAGGTTATATGATACATGTCTTTCTCTGATTGACTTATTTCGCTCAGCATAACACCCTCCAGTTCCATCCACATCGTTGCAAATGGCAAGATCTCATTCCTTTTGATGGCTGCATAATATTCCATTGTGTCTAACCCCCTCCAATTTTTTAAAGATTTTATTTATTTGAGAGAGAGAGAGAGCAAGAGAGAGAACACAAGTGGGGTAGGGGTGCAGAAGGAGAGGGAGAAGCAAACTCCCCACTGAGCAGGAAGCCCCATGTGGGGCTCGATCCCAGGACCCTGGGATCATGACCTGAGCCAAAACGCAGACGCTTAACTGACTGAGCCACCCATGTGCCCCAGAATTGACTTTTTTTCCATGTAAATTTAAATATGTTAGTTTTCTGTTGTTGTTAAGTATACTTCTAATAATTTGGATTTTTCTTTAATAATTAGTATATATCTAAGTTAAAATGCATAGAAAATATTTTTAGCCCTTTGTATTTTCATATATTTTAATTATTTTAACAGTAGAGGATATAAAATGAAAAAGTGACCACAACCACTTCATTTTATGCACATTAAAATTGAGACGGTTTCATAGTTATCTATTCTGTCTGGCCATTGAAAACTAGGGCCTTTGATTTTGCCCCAGAAATACAAAAATCATATTTATGTCCATAAACTGAGATTGCATGGTCAATGAAGAATGAGAAATATAATGAAAACAAGCTAATATGACTAATACACACATGACGTACACGGGGCTTATTTGTAGACTCATTACCCATATCCCTTACCATGAGGTTAAGCTTTGTTTACAGACTATCCCAAGAAAGTGTAAATAGATGAGCTTTTCAGAAATGGCCAGCAAACAACCTTGCTGTTCAATAAAGACATCTTGGTGCCCCCAACTCCTTAGCTTCATCAGTTCTCACTTTTGGGAGATAAATGAATCATATAATGGAATGGAAATATTTTCTGGATGTGTTTATTTGGACATGTATTTTGAGATGACTCCTTATAATGTATTGTGTGAACAGATCTAAGAGTTTAGCAACATTAGCCAGCAGGAAATTCATCCTGTCCAGTCCTTAGGGTAGCTATTTAGTCTGGGTAGTAAACACTCTTATTATCACTATTACACTTAAGGTAACCAAGGCTTAGTTAGAGCTTAATTAAGTTTCTCAAAAACTTTAGAAAAATACTGAGTTTGTTCTAACTCCAGAAAAATTGCTCAGAACCATTACAGCATACTGCGCTTATTTGTGTAAAACAATGTATCTTAAAGGGTAATAGATTAACATGCCTTGTCTTTCAAAAAGTGGCACCTTCTTAACGGGTTTGCTAGGTATAGTAGATAAAAGAAAAATAAAACTTTTAAGCGGAGACCCCACAGAAAAAGCTTTTGGATTAATGATCATTGCTGAGGAAGATAGAACTTTTATTGTAACAACCATAAAATAGTTGATGTATTTTTATCAAATAGAAGAAATTCTTAATTAATTTTATGAAAGTGCACAACCACATATCTATAATAACAGACATTTAAGATATAGAAAATTTATTTAAAAACAATAATAGTTCAGAATTGAAGAATTTCACATTCCTCATTTTTGTTATAAACAAATTTTCAAACTATCTATTATCAAAGAAAGTAACAAAATAAAACACAAAAGCTCAGTTGGTGTCCTCCTTAGAAACCTCATGTTTTACCCTTAAGGCCTTTTAATTACTTGGATGAGGTCCGCTCACATTATTGAAGGTAATCTTCTTTACTTAAAATCCACTGATTATAAATGTTAACCACATCTACAAAATGCCTTCACAGCAACACCTAGATTTATGTTTGACTAAGTAATTGGATACAATTATAGCCTAGCCAAGTTGATGTATAAAACTAACCACCACACTTCGTTAGAGACGTTTTAAGAAATTTGTTACAATTCTGATGACCAGTGTGTGCACATTAACTAACTTCTTTTTTAATTAATTTATTTTTGATGTAGGGTTCCATGATTCATTGTTTCTATAATCAAGAGTTTTATAATGTTATGTGTAGGTAAATTCTTGCACAACAAGTAAGTGTGTCCAAAATAATTTAATACAATCCTTCTTCCATATCCACTGGTTCAATATTTCATTTAATCATACAGCACCATTAGTATGTTGAATTGAATGTTAGCTGTCAAATAAATGTGACAGGAAGTCCTACATATTTTTATCCATTCAGTTTTTACACTTGTTAAACAAACCTCTCTGGATTCCAGAAGCACTATGTGCGACAATGAGATATTTAGCTTTTTTTTTTTTTAAAGATTTTATTTATTTATTTGACAGAGAGAGAGACAGCAAGAGCAGGAACACAAGCAGGGGGAGTGGGAGAGGGAGAAGCAGGCTTCCCGCAGAGCAGGGAGCCCGCTGTGGGACTCGATCCCAGAACCCTGGGATCATGACCTGAGCCGAAGGCAGACGCTTAACGACTGAGCCACCCAGGCGCCTGAGATATTTAGCTTTTATACATTTTTAAAATAATTCCAAATCCTGCTAAGCTTTGAATAGGCCCCAGGAAAGTATTACCCTATTGTCTTTATTTGCCTAGTCAAGATTATTTTTTAAATAAATAGTTGCAAATTGTAACATTAAGTATTAGCAAAATGACTCACAGTATGATGTCTGGGAGCATTCTGGAGTCACAGAGTTTGGAGTCTGGACGTACTACAGTAAGTATCTAGGACTCAGTGCCAGGAAAGGGCCATGTTCAGTAGTTACCAATAGCTATTATTTCTAACCAGACTACGCACCAAAATTTTGGCTGTAACTTTTTTTCTTTGCTTCTGGTCCAGTTGGGTTCCCCAAGTTTATTTTACTTATGATATCCAAAATTTCATTTTTAAGTTAGAGTCCTGATAATGCTAGTATTGGAGCTTTTTCTAAAGAAATGCAAGGGGTGCCTGGGTAGCTCAGTCATTAAGCATCTGCCTTCAGCTCAGGTCATGGTCCCAGGGTCCTGGGATTGAGCCCCACATCGGGCTCCCTGCTCCGCGGGAAGCCTGCTTCTCCCTCTCCCACTATCCCTGCTTGCATTCCCTCTCTTGCTATGTCTCCAACTGTCAAATAAATAAATAAAATCTTTAAAAAAAATAAAGAAATGCAAGTATTAATCCCCTCTGCTTTCAAGTTAAGACTACCTTACCCACAAATGTGGTATATAGCACTATATAAATGAGAAAAATGGGCAAAGTCCTCACCTGCCTATTAAATGACAAATGAAAAGATCTCAAAGACAGAGAGTATATAAAGAAATTGTATAAAATCCTGTGTGTAATGCAACATTTACCGAGGAATCCATATTCTTTAAAGATCTTTCAGTCAGTGAGAGAGTAGGAAATTTTCTGTACGCTCAATAGCTAAGACAGTCAATACTCCTTTGGAATTACCATCAGGGGAAAAAAAGGGTAATGATTGCAATTTGACAGAAAAGCAGATGAATAAGCCAATTTCAAAACCTCTCAGGCTAGTGGTAAATCTCCTGATCTAAATTAAATGGTTTAAGCTCCATAGTACCAAATGGACCAGTATTATAACTCCTATTTATTTATTTTATTTTTTATTTTTTTCAAGCCATTCCTATTTATTTTTATAATACATTTCAACTTAGATTTTTACAGGATGATTTTATGAAAAATTTTCAAATATGTAAATTATTTTATTGACACAAAGAGATCACATATTTTCAATAAAAATATCAGATTCTCACCCTAAATTACATTCCATATGCTATTTGTTTTTCTAAACATGGAGACTGATGTCCATATTTTTAAAGAACAAATAAGAATAAACTAGTATATCTTAATGACTGAATCCTTTTTGCATCACAGAAAATTTCTTAGCTCACTGCTAAGAAATTTAAATAAATAAAAATTTAAAAAGGAATAGATGAATAAAACTCGCTAGAGGGAGTTTGAAAGTGCATTACTAACTCCTCATGAAGCTCTTAGAAATGTCTAATATGAGAAAAGAAAAAGTGATGGGTGCCTGGGTGGCTCAGTTGGTTAAGCGACTGCCTTCGGCTCAGGTCATGATCCTGGAGTCCCGGGATCAAGTCCCGCATCGGGCTCCCTGCTCGGCGGGGAGTTTGCTTCTCCCTCTGACCCTCTTCCCTCTTGTGTTCTCTATCTCTCATTCTCTCTCTCTCAAATAAATAAATAAAATCTTAAAAAAAAGAAAAAGTGAATGAAATATGTGATTTATAAGACAGTACTTCTGTTTTCCCCTTTGATCTGAACATGCTATGTAAGGATCTAACATTCTGCAAAAGGTTAAATTTTTGGTGACAATCCATTGTATTAGAATTTTCCAGAAGAACAGAACCAGCAGATTTATTACAAGTAATTAGGATACCTGGTGTTATCATTCTAAACTGAGTGCAAAGGTCTGAGAACTAGGAAAATGATGGTATAATTTCAGGAGAAGACCAATATCCAGCTCAGTCAGGCAGAGAGAGCAAATTCTCCCTTTCTCCACCTTCTTGTTCTATGCAGGCCTCTCAGGTTAGATGATTCCTTTCTTCCTTCCTTCCCTCATTCCTAACTTTCTTTCTTTCATTCTTTCTTTCTTTCTTTCTTTCTTTCTTTCTTTCTTTCTTTCTTTCTTTCTTTCTTTCTTTCTTTCTTTCTTCTTTCTTCTCTCTTTCTTTTTCTTTCTTTTCTTTCTCTTTCTTTTTCTCTCTCTCTTCCTTCCTCCCTTCTTTCTTTCTTCCTTTCCTTTCCTTTCCTTTCCTTTCCTTTCCTTTCCTTTCCTTGCCCTTCCCTCCCCTCCCTTTCCTTTCCTTTCCTTCCTTCCCCCTCCGCCTTTCCTCCCTTCTTCCCTTCTTCTTTCCTCTTTTTCTGCCAAAGCAACAAATAATCATACTTAACATTTGAATGTACCAAGCTACAAATGGTGGATATAATTGAATGTTGTCTTCCTTATGATTCAAAGAAATATACTCTAGTTACTATTGTCTTTGAATTCATAGAGTAAGTTTTGTTAGAATTACAGGTACCCAAATTTTAAGCTTATATCTTCTTAGCACTACAAAGTTCTTCAAGCCAGTCTTATATATTTCCTGCTCTAATCCTCCAATCATCCATTTCTCCAAGGAGCATTGTTTCCCTTTATTGAAGAATAGTATTAAAAGCCAAGATCTGGGTATGTATTGCTTTTAGGGTATCATTTTTTGGGCCCTCTCTGCTGATGAACAAAAAATATGTGTTTTTACTAACCCACATATATGCAATATTTATGAAGATTCCTACATATAAACATCTATATCTTTATTAATTTAAACATGACTTCATACAGATGTCTCAGATTCTAATTCATTACCACATGGATCATTCTAAATTTCCTCACCTTGCTTATCTGTACATTCTTAATCCCACAGTGACAAACAAGGCTTCAACCATCTGCCATCCTTTTACTTAATTACTCCATTCCAATATAACTGTTTAGCTCTCTAAGCATTGCTAATCCATAATCTTTTAATTACTTTATCAACTTGTATGTAGTGTTTGTGTGCAGTTCCTTACAGACTACACTCATTCCAAAATTTACTTTGGTTGTCACCTGTCCCCTTGTGACCTTCTGTGAGATTCTTTCACGCACTTACAAAACAGCTAAATTCTCTTGTATCAGGGGCAGGGGTCCCAGAAAGACATTTTGTATATTTGCACATATTAGGATTCATGCTTTTGCTATACCTTTCTATGTACTTTGACAAGTGCATAATGTCCTTTATCCACTATTATGGTATTCTATAAAATAAATTTGTTGCCTTAAAAAGCTCTTGCACTTCACTTATTCATCTTTCACCACAAAATCTACCAACATTAAACAGTTTAGTGTCTTGATAATTTTGCCTTGTCTAAAATTATACAAAGTTGGGATTGTGCATGCAGTATGTAACTTTTCACTGGCTTCTTTCACTTATCAATATGAATTGAAGTCTCCTTCATGCTTTTTTATTGCTTTATAGCTCATTTACTTTTATTGAAGAATATTTCATTGTACAAATGTATTGCAGTCTGTTTACCCATTTGTGTTTTGAGCAATATCTTGGTGGTTTCTAGTTTGGCTGATCATAAATAGAGCTACTGTTAAATATGACCACGCAGGTTTCTGTGTAATGACAAGTTTTCAATCAGCTGGATAAATATCTAGAAGTACAATGGATGGATCAAATAGTAAAACTGTTTAGCTTGTAAGGGACTGACACACTGTCTTCCAAAGTACATATATCATTTTTAATTCCCAAAAGCAATGAACGAAAATTCCTGTTGCTCTACATTCTCACCAGCATTTGGCATTGTAGCCATTCTAATTAGGGTGCAGTGATGCCTCATTGTTGTTTTAATTTGCAATTCCATGATTACAAATGATGATGAGCATCATTCATGTTTATTTACCACCTGCCTGTGTTCTTTGGTGAGAAATCTGTTAAGATATGTTGCGGATTTTTAATCGTTAAGTGTTGAATCTCAGTAGTGTCCATCCTCTATCTTTGTTCTTTAGTGTCATGTTGGTTCCTTTGAATCTTTTCTCTTTGAATATAAATTTAAAATCAGTTTTTCAATTTCCATGAAATAACTTCCTGGGATTTTCTTTGAGATTGTGTTTAATTTGTAGATCAAGTTAGGAAAAAGTGATATCTTTACAAAATTGTGTTTTTCATTCCATAATCATGAATCAATATCCAAATTTTCGGTTGCTGTTGGATGTCTTGTGTCAGAGTTTTATAGTTTTCTACACATAGAATCTGTGTATATTTTGATAGATTTACACCTAGAAAGTTCTTTTTGTAGTGCTATTATAAATAGTATTGTGTGTTTAATTTAAAACCCTAATTGCTAGGGTGTCTGGGTGGCTCAGCCAGTTAGAGGTCCAACTGTTGATTTCAGCTCAAGTCATGATCTCAGGGTCGTGAGAGTGAGCCCACATCTGGCTCTAGACTGGGCATGGAGCTTGCATAAGATCTTCTCTCTCCGTCTTTGTCCTCCCCTTTCCCTCTCTCTCTCTTTCTCTAAAAGAAAAAAAAAGTAAAGCCTTAATTGCTAATTGCTGATATATAGAAAAAGCTTAACCGATAGTAGGGGAAAAATCACCCAGACTTATGAGTTGAGTGGGATATGAGGCGATTGAGAGCTTGGACATCAGAAGTCTACTGATGGGTTACCAAATTCCCATTTTATGATATTTAAAATCAGGTGAGACATTCCAATGAAGGCATAAACTATCTCCATTTCTATTTTCTAAATGTGTGTTTCCCCCACCAAATTCATATTAGGAGGTGGGGTCCGTGGGTGTTGATAGGTTGTGAGAACCGAACCTCCATGAAATGGATTAGTACCCTTATAAAAGAGGACCCAGAGAACTTGCTTCTGCATTTCATCATGTGAGGACACAGAGAGAAGAAAAAGTAAATAAAAGATAAAAAAAAAGCAAGTGAGAATATGTGTTTTATTCCTCTAATAATATCTGAAAGAAGGATCAGTTCCCTTCCCCCCCCCAAAATAAGTATATGACACATCTATATAAAGCATATAAGATAGATCCAGATTTTTACTCACCTTAGAGTGGCATTGAAATAGCATAATGCTTTCTCATGTGAACAAAAGCACAATGGAAATCGGGAAGAAAAAACTTGTTAAAAAAGTGGTCTTTGCAGCAATGTAGAATCAAGGAGTGATTACCAAAAGAAATGATGAGTAGATGAAATAGAGTTAAAAATCACCTTTTGATTTGTCAGTACATCAACCTGTACGAATATTATGCAACACCAGAGAAAACAGAGATAGGACAATTGATTGTAAATTTTCATCTTTTTGGAATATGCATTCAATGTGTTTCCTACTGTACTTTACTGTTGTGTCTAGAAGAGAACCTGTTCTCAGAAAAGTCTTCAGCACAAAGCATTTTGATTTTTGCTTTGTTGTCTAGAAACCAAGTACAATGAAAATTTAAAATTCACAATCTACCTCAAAACAAAACTGATTCTATGGCACATTTCAGATCAACCCACATTCTAAGCAGCTTATTTTTTTTTAACTAGTCAGTAAAGACAATATTAATGTGGTTTGCAACTACACAGATGAATCTGCAAATAGAAATATTATTCTTATTAAAGTGTTCTCTTTAGGATGTTTATAACAAGTAATACCCTTTCACATTTAACACGGTCTAAATCTGAAATGTTTATACTGTTCATGCCACCAAGATATCTTGCATTTATTTTTTTTCAAAATTATATATACTAAGAAAATTATGTTCAAAATAAGATATAAATTTCAATTTGTGAATGTTTTTAAATGTACCCCTGAGTATGTGAGCCACAATATATTGCCACATTTGTCAAGGTTCACAGAACACAAATTATTTAAATAACCCTTGGTTTCTAAATATGCAGCAAAGATAAATAAGTAATCTTACCACAGGCAACATTTCCATACTTCTCCCACTGTCTGACAGCTGGACCTCTTTAATATCCCAAACCATAACTGATTGGCTAATGCCACCTGTTCAGCACAAATTCGAAAGCCATTCATTTGTATAAAATAAACAAGTACATAAAGAAAGCATACTTTTTGCAGAAAATATAAAATATATATTCAAATGAGAAATAGGAGTAAAAATGAAAGAATGTACTTAGAAGGGAAAGTTATGTGATTTTGTAAAACCTCTCACATAGTATATCCACTGCAACATTAAAACGTTATGAGGACTCTCTTTTCTGAATACACTATACTTTGGGAACTAACAGTTGCTAAGATTTGTTAGATCTGTCATTTGCTAGGTGTGCCAACTTTTAAAAGATATTTATCCTCTCAAATATGCATTTCTGCATCACTAAAATAACACTTCAGATTTCTTGCAGATGTCTAATAAGGAAATTAATAAAAACTGATTAATTAAGTACTGGTTTAATAGGATACTTCAATAAATGTTAACAATTGAAAAAATAAATCTTGTAAAATTAAATACACTGAAAACTCTGATACATAAAAATAGAAATTACTTGCCACCCTGCATACATGTATTTTAATCATCATGCATAGTTGTGATTTTCTTTGAATTAAAGAGCTTAATGAATGTTATTAATAAATTATATCAGTATAAATACTATTAGTATTAAAATATTTTTCCAATTGCATGACTACTCTATCATTCTGATTTAGTGGTGTAAAGCAGTGACCTATTATGTCCTTGGACTCTGTGGTTTAAGAGTTGGAGCAGCTGCTGCATAGCTCTCATTTGGAACGTCTGACATTGTTTCAGTTAGATGTTAGCTGGAACTACAATAATCTGAACACTTGAGTAGGCTGGGCAATCCTAATGGCTTGCTCACATGGCTTTTTGTTGGCGAGAAATTCAGTTAGTGCCATTGATTGCAACACTAATACACGGCATTTCCAGCATGAGGGTCACCGGGTGCATGGATTTTCCCAGAGTGAGTGTCCAAAGATAACCAGGTTGCAGCTACATGGCTTTTTATGTCCTAACCTTGAAAGCCATAAAGTGTTACTTTTATCATCCTATAGTTAAAAGTATGCCCAAACTGATATAGATAGCAACCTCTTGATGAGATAAACTTACTTAGTAGGTGAGTTTATATTGCAAAAGAACATGTGGGATGGAAAATAGAAATGAGGGAGTTCTGTTTTGGGGGTCATCCTTTCGGGAAAAGTTGTGCTTAATTCCTTCTCTGATATGCTTGGAGAAGACAGAAGATTTCTGATGAGATAGGCCTGATGACACAGTGCTGGATGAATAGGTAAATATAATTAAAGAATGAGGCATTAGAGATTTTATGAGACCACAGTTCTCACAAGAGAATAGATATAGAACATTTTTAAAATAGTTTTATCAGTATTATTATATTAGTAAATAAAAAAATGCAAGAAGAATGTTATTGAGGAACATGTATCTGCAGAAACATGCTGTTTTTCCAAAACAAGTGAGAGACAACAGCAGGAAATAATGTTTAAAACAATTAAATCAAGTAACAACAACAACAAAACACTAAAAAAACGTGGAACACACACAGATGTTTAAATGTTTATCCAAATTAAAAGGAAAAATGTGAAAATTTCAAACAAGTCTTATGGTGAATTGCTTCTTTTATTTAATTTTCATATTTTGAGAGCTCCCATAATTTTTCACAAGGAAAAACAGAATTCCAGGCATTCAGTTCTTATAAGGGTATTTTATTCTAAGAGTTTTACAAAATACAAATGTTGTTCCAGACTACTAAATATTCCTACTAGTTAGTGAAGCAATGTCATAAGAAACAATTAGGTACTCTCACTGTATTCTATCTCTTTTAAAAAGAAACTTAATAAATACAGTTTTATATGTGCCTGTGCAATATACATGTCGTGGGTACAAAGCCTAAGCCTGAAACGTTAAGTGAACATATAATTTGTAATCCAGAATGTTTTTGGATTTTAGAAACGAAAGTAATAGCTATATGTATCTTACATTGTATGATACCATTTCAAAATTTAGGATATCTCCCTTCTATTAACTGTCTGCTTCCTCAAGGGAGTGTGTGAATATTCATAATATGTGGACTACAAATACATTAAGTTCAAGTCAAATAAGACTGTAACAAATCTGTAATAAAATCAAAATTATTTGTCAGAAGTTTTTTGTTTTCAGATTTTTAGATGAGAGATTTTGGGTCCAAATATAGGATGTAGTCTGTCTTTGTTTCTCTCTCAATATAGATAGGCAGACATATACATACATACACATATATTTAATATACATACACACAACCATATATGTATTTTTTAAAGATTTTATTTATTTATTTGAAAGAGAGAGAATGAGAGATAGAGAGCACGAAAGGGAAGAGGGTCAGAGGGAGAAGCATACTCCCTGCTGAGCAGGGAGCCCGATGCGGGACTCCAGGATCATGACCTGAGCCGAAGGCAGTCGCTTAACCAACTGAGCCACCCAGGCGCCCTATATTTTTGCTTCTTTTCCCATTCACACTTAATTTATCCTTGACTTATTAATACATTATATAGAAAATATGAGTGAGCAAAAAAAAATAAAATGATAAATACCCATAACTTTAAGAAAATGAATATTAGGCAAATTTGAGTTTTGCTTATATTGATAGTAGGTACACTAGATTAGTAAGAGAGTTTCAATGAGCTATGACACTATCTAATTTGGTCAGTTTAAGCAAATTATTAAACTCTCTTGGTTTCTCTAAAATGAGATTCTTAGACTCCAAAAAGAGAATGTTCAGTATATGGCCTCTCACTTTCCTTCTAGTCTAAAGTTGTTTAACGGGCTTATCATCACTACTTGTTCAGAACGTATTACCATGATCACGTTTAAATAAAATATCTGCTGCTAAATAAAAACAAACCTGGAATTAGATAAGGATGTGTTAATTGGAAAGATTATTGCAGTAGAGAGAATTATCCAAACTTAAATGAGCAAATTTCTCAAAACAAACAGAAAGGCACATTTCATTTATAGGAAGGGATAGAGAGTAAGCAAGGGGAAGCTGAGTAAATTAGTTGAAATGATCAGGGGGTTCTGACAAGAAAAGTGAATGCCTGTGGTCAGTCTATTCTCAGGAGAAGCTGATAAGGACGCCCGCCTACTTTTTAGTGCTTGCACAGCCTTGGAGGTGAATGGAGTTCAAGGACCAATAGGAGGGAGAGAAGCCTGACTAAAGTTTGGTCAAGACAAAGCAACGGGTAACCAATGGGCAGTTGTGAGCCCTTGGAATCCACCCATCTCCCACAGAGATTGGCATCTTTCTCTGAGGTTTTCAGACCTAAATTTGATTTGATTTTTAAAACACTGTGATTCTTTCCCTTAGAGGGATGTTTAAACATATAAATGTTGCCATATCCACAATATACATGCCATTTTCTGTGCTGAAAATCTTTCAATCCATGCTGTTGTCTAATATTTCATGACAAATCTACTTTTAATCATCTCACTACCAGTTCTGTTTAAATTAGAAATTTAACCCAATGATATGTAACTTTTTGATGACCTTGTAAAAGCAAGTTACCATATTTTGAAAGGAGGGGGTCAAGTGGTGAGGACCTAAGGGTGGTTTCTAGTGGCTGAGAGGGTGCATCTGCTGACAGCATAAAAATGGTGATTTCAGTCATACAACCGCAAAGAAATTAATTCGTACAATATCCTGAAAGAGCCTGAACCAGGCTCTTCCCTACTGAAGTTTCTCGATGAGATGGCTGCCTGGCAGACAAACTGATTTTAGCCCTGTGAAATACTAAACTGCCCCCAGACTTCTGATCCACAGAAACTGTAGATAAGAAATGGGTATTGTTGGAAGTTCCTAAATTTGGACAATTTTTAAAGCAGCAATCAGTAAGTAATAAGGCACATATAAAAATATCTTGCAAATATGTATAGCTTATTATTAAACAACATGTAAAAATATCTTATCATTGTCTTCCTTCTTAAATGAATTCAATATGAAAGTCAGAAAAATCTGTTAATTTAAATTTTACATCTATTGTGTGGAAGCCATAAAAATGGTTCCCACAGTATCATAATACTTCACAACTTTGTAAAAGAGATAGATATTAGATATAGATATGGAAATCAGGATGTATCACAACAAAGCACACCAGGAGACAGTTCTGAAAATAACAAATGCTAGCCCTTATTTGAGAAGTACACTTACTAGGATTGAATATCAATGAGATGTAATTGCTAGATGCTTTCATATTCCAGCTTAGCAAAATAAAACTGTCTAATTTTTGAGATGTTGAAAATGTCAATGTATGCAAATTTGAGGAAGGGCTGGAAATCACAGGGTGACAGAAGGGAAGAAAGAAAGGAGATTAAATCCTACAATTAGATCTTCCTGATATGAATATGAAATGTAAAACACACATAAAAAGACTAGTAGTAATTCCTCAATTGCCAATGTCACCATATTCCATAAAGTGATAAGTGGAGAGTCTATGTTAAGAAAAATGAATGACCTCAAACTTTATAACCTGTAAAATAGAGTTTTGAAGTTAATAAATGGGCTGTTTCCCTTAAGACATTATTGCCAATGCAACAAATATAAAGTATATTCTCCAGAAAATGTGAGAGTCTTTGTAGAGCTATTACCAGTTTGGATAGTCTTTATGACAGATAAGTTACCACTTCCCTACATTCTCAATATACAGGAATTCAAAGCTCATTAAATGTAGGTATTATGCTTTACTTCCTTTTTTCTCTCTCTGCTCTAAAGATTCTGTTAAATCTATTTTAATAACTACTATCCTCCAGGAATACTTAAAACATATTTGATTACAGCTTGGTACACTCGATTTTTGAAATTATATTTTATTTATTTTTTAATGGGCAATATATTTACAAGGGAAAAATGAAAAGAAAAAAATGGTATGCTGTGAAAAATAAGCTTTTCTTATCTACTCCTTCACCTTTCCTCTTTCTAGATCCAGTGGTGGTTACAATTGTCCATCTCTTGTGTATTCTTACACAAAGATTGAATGTGTATATAACTGTGCAAAGGTTTGTTTGTATGTATACGTATGTTTTGTATGCATATGTGTAATTATTGAAAGAAACTTCCCTTATCAAACACCAGTCATACTCTCAAGAGGCAAATTCTTTTAATTTATAAGTTTCCACTTGTAATGGTTAATTCCATTTCTTACATAACATATTAGTATTACCAGATCTTTTATTAATTTAAAGGAATATCTGCCAACTTTTTGAAATAGTAAATACAAATTTGGCTGACTTTACCACCATTCTACTCCTTTTAGCCTTGAAATTATATGTATTGTAACATTGGAAATATTATTTCTCATTCCATCAACTATTGAAACCTTGTAATGAAGAGTTAAAGCTCCTAAAATCAATTAACAGAATAGGAAATCCTGGTGTACCATAAACATATGAATATATTCAATTTAACCAGCAAGGAAAGAAATAAAAATAAAATTTTAATGAGATACAACGTTAACAATGTGACTTAGGTGAGCACTTCTATATGAACATTTATACAACTATCAAGGAGAGTAATTTGAATATATCTTAAAAAGTTTAAGATGCACACACTCAACAATTTCATGTCATTTCTATGTGAAAAATTCACAAACATGCATGTGGAAACATGTAAAGAATGTTCATCGCAACAATGAACACAACAAAAAAATCTGCAAACCAAATGAAATATATTTTCCACTGATAAGAAAATGGCTAAAAATTCATGGCATATTTGTGCAAATAGAATACTACACTGCAATAAAAAATGCACTGACATATAACATCTACATTGATAAATGTAACAAATACAGTTTTGATAAAATAAAATGTTTTAAGAGAATAAATAAATAATGATATCATTTGTATAAACTTCAAAATAGACAGTGTATCCTATATGTGTTGGACATATATACATACATGTTTTAAGTATAAATGGCACTTTTGTACATGTTGACATATTATACTGAATGTACAATATTCTTGTTTTTCTTGCATAATATGGTATCTGGAAATTCCATTCACTATATAGATCCACATTACCTGTTTTAACAGCTCTGTTATATTCCATTGTTTTAGTGTAATGAAATATCTTAAATGTACACAAATCTCTCTCTTCCTTTAACCTGACTCATATTAATACTGCTATCTTTAAACCCACATATTGATAATAGCAGAACTGCATGATTAAAGAAATTTGTGCCCTTGAATCTATATTTGAAGAGGACCCAACTGTAAGCAAGAGATAACCGTTTTAAGGTTCATAAAATAATTCATTAAAAGGTGCCACTTGTATGAAGTTTCAACTAAGCAATTAATCTACCATATTGTTTGTAATAGTATATACATATGCAATAAAAATATACAATCATGAATGGAAATGATAAATTTCTAATTTAAGGTTGGTGTGACCTCTGGATGTGAAGGAATGCAGATAAATAGAGGAATGTGATCCTGTGTGAGAAGTCCACAGGGCTGGACCTCTGTTGGCCCTTTGTTACTTCTTAAACTGTATATATATTTTGTTATATTTTTATAGGCTTTCTATGTTTGATATATTTCACATATTCTTAAATTTGAATTCAGTTCACTCTTCTCATTGTATTGGGAAAATCTGAACAAGTAGAAATAGATTTGGGACAATTTTCTATGTTTTAACCTAGAATCTTCTATTTCTTTCAGTAACTAGCACATAATTAGTATACAGCATTAATTCAATAAATTTTTGTTTGTATAGTTATTTTTTTAAAGATTTTATTTATTTATTTGAGAGAGGGAACAAGAGAGAGAGCACATGCCAAAGGGAAAGGCAGAGGGAGAAGCAAACTCCCCACCCAGCAGGGAGCCCAACGTGGGGCTCAACCCCAGCACCCTGGGATCATGACCTGAGCTTAACCAACTGAGCCACCCAGGTGCCCCTGTTTGTATCATTATTTTTATGATTTTTAATCATAAAATCATATTCATAGTTAATTATATCTTGTTTTCAATAAACTGGGAAAGAACTGACCATGATTGGTAAGGTAAACACAATGGTTAAAAGTAATGGTCTGTAACTTCTCTTAGCTACATGCATTTTTAGTATTAGAAGACACTGTAGCAAATTCAATAAGAAAATGTTATCCATATTTTTTAAATTTTTTAAAAGATTTATTTATTTTATGAATATATTATTTATTTTAATTTAAAGGTTTTTTGTTTGTTTTTAATGATGTATTTTTTTATTTTATTATGTTATGTTAATCACCATACGTTACATCATTCGTTTTTTTCTCTTTTTTTTATTTTTTATTGTTATGTTAATCACCATATATTACATCATTTGTTTTGGTGTAGTGTTCCATGATTCATTGTTTGCGTATAACACCCAGTGCTCCGTGCAGTACGTGCCCTCCTTAATACCCATCACCAGGCTAACGCTTCCCCCCACCCCCTCCCCTCTAGAACCCTCAGTTTGTTTCTCAGAGTCCACAGTCTCTCACGGTTCATCTCCCCCTCCGATTCCCCCCCTTCATTTTTGTTTGTTTTAGACATTTATTTATTTATTTTAGTGGGAGGGGCAGAGGGCGAGGGAGAGAATCTCAAGCACACCCCATGCTCAGCACAGGACCCCATGCAGGGCTTGATTTCATGACCATGAGATCACAACCTGGCTGAAACCAAGAGTCAGACCCTTAACTGACTATGCCACCCAGGTGCCCCTGCTATGCATATTTTTAAGTACACAGCAAATACCAATTCACATTTAGAGAAGAAATTAAACATGGGTAAATAGCAAGGAATACAAGAAAAAAAGGAAAGGGAGAGATTTTCTCATATACCTTAAAGTCCATGTACTGATATAATAAAATAACTGGGACTCAATTATTCACACAGCAACAATCATTTCCAGATTTTAGTTTCATATTAATAAAGAAAAATCTTTTTTGCTTGGAGACTCATTTGAATTAATTATATTATGTGCTCAGAAGCTGTGAAAACTAAGCAACACACATTATTGAAGAGTGACTTAAGAAGTAAAATTAGGAGAATTGTTTAAGAAGCTTTTGATTCAAGAGAAGTAATTACTTCAATACGCACAACAAAACAGACTATTTTTCTACATAATCTCACAGATTCAAACAACTGAAGGGTGGTGAAATTGATTCCTTCAACAATTTAATCAGCTGCAGAGTTTATTAGTGTTTCACTTTGTTTGCATCATTGGATGCCTGCCTTCCTTATTAAAATTTTGCACTCAAATTTTATAAAAATACTGAGAACTGAAGCTAAATGTTTTCAAATGATAAACTCAAACATACTAAAATATTCTTAAAACCAAAGTGTGAAAAGGTTGGCAAGAAGATGTTTTACATATATTGGTTATGATTGGCCCACTATTTGCCGGGCAAATGCAATAGCCCTGAAAGAGATTCAACTGTCTTTTCATTGATATACTTTATGTTAACAACAGTTTCCCTCCAGGGAAAGTATGTTTGAAGATGTAAAAATACTTCCAAACACATAATTATTATTAAATGGAGAAACAACTATTTTTAAAGCTTCACATATTCCCTTACCACCTCTTTTTCAGTTATTTTCAACTTCCCTTTACATTCTTTATAGTAAGTGGTTACACATTTGTTGTGGTAACCCCTCAGAGGTGAAATGTACTGCACCACACCCCCAAACTTAGTTTGTTGAGACTGATAGTGCCATACATGCACCAGGAGGGTATGAAAAAGTTTATTGCTCACATAATGAGGCTCCTGTGGAAGAACAAGATAAGCTCTCAAGCTGGTCCAAGATTGGCTTGCAAGAAAGGGAAAGGAAGTTTTACTGACTTTTTGATGATTAAGGGGTAGTGCTGGGGTGACTGTTTTGCACTGGTGAGGGCTTGCATGGCTTGATTCCTCTAGGAATGCAAAACAGGGAGCATCTTGGCTCTCTAATTAGTTTGCTCAGATGTGGGACAGAGGGAAAGTGGCAGTGGTGGGACTTGAAAGTTGTATGCAGTCAAATACCAAAAATGGATTCCAAATTATTATTATAATCTTAGTAAGTCAGAAATTGCTGAATAATGGTTACCTAGTGCTTTTTATTCCTGATCATCTTGCTTCACTACATATCTCAAAGTTCTAAGCAGTCAAGGATAGCCCTGTGACTGAGTTATAGCCATTGAGCACTGAGAGTAAGTGACATTAAAACTTCTGAGTCTAGATTTTCAAATGTAACACACATTATTCATTATATTTCCTGTCTTGATACAGAGAAACACAATCACATTTGCCAAGTGTTATAATACATGTTAAATCTGTAACTAGTCCACCAGTTCATTGCTTTCCCAACCAGGATGGCAATTTCAGAAGCTGCTGGGTATTTCTATTGCTTTCTGCTCCGAATGAAATAAGCCTTCTCTGGCAGAGATGATAGTCTTCATGATCTGTTCCACCCTTACAGAATTACTACGGAAAGCCAAGAAGGGCATGTGAAAAAAGCCTCAAGCAGGAACGCCACAGACTTGTACTCTTCTTAACTAAAGCTTAATAATTTTTCAAGATAAGAAGCTTCAAATTTGTTGCATTCCTTTTGTCAAGTTCCAGATTCTTAAAACGGCTATTTTTTTCACAATTTCACCCATTTTGTAGTTACTGTAGCTTCATGGTATGATTTTGCCAAACTCCTCAATCCGTCATGTCATAATTTATGCCTTTCTCATTTCTGTTGAATTTTCTTTTCTTCTTTTCTACCATAAATCTTGTTTTCTTTAGAACACTTTCTACCGTATACATTTATATATTTGTATGTTGGTGTCAATTTTAATTTTAATATTTATTAATAAAGTGATTTTTCTTTTGTTTTTCTTTTTCCTGAGTTCAGATATCATTCTTTTTTTAAGTTTTTGTTTGTTAAACAATTTTTCTCTTTTAAGCTAATTCTGATTTATTTTCTTTTATTCTTTACTATTATTTTAGAATTTCATTTTCAGTTGTTTTGACGTAAGGGTTACCCACCTCTTTTGATTATGGGCATGTCTTTAGAGCAAGACTTCAGTGTTGTTTTGTTGTTGTTTTGTTTGTTTTGTTTTGTTTTTTTCACTCTGTTCCCATCTCCCATCTGAAAATTCTCTTGCCTTTACCACTTACTGACCATGTTTGACTCAAATCTATTGATATTCTTAGTAATGTCTACTCATTTTAGAGTTTTGTTCTGGCAGGATGTTTTGGCCAGCTGGTTGAGTATTTTTAGGGCCTGGTATATAAGCAATACCCAGATATTTTCCTACTTGCTACAACTCATAAATATTTTACTCAGCACAAATCAGAACTCATAATTCCTCTTGACTTTTTCTCAGGTAGGCTTAACAAATTTCCCTTTTAAATGGAGACTCACTTATGTAATGAAGATTTGTTAGAGATTTCTGTTTTTGTAAGTCTCAAGATCATTTAATGTTTCTTTATTATACCATTGCTTCTTTCTTTCTTTTTTTTTTTAAAGATTTTATTTATTTATTTGACAGAGAAAGACACAGTGAGAGAGGGAACACAAGCAGGGGGAGTGGGAGAGGGAGAAGCAGGCTTCCTGCTGAGCAGGGAGCCCGATGCAGGGCTTGATCCCAAGAACCTGGGATCATGACCTGAGCCAAAGGCAGATGCTTAATGACTGAGCCACCCAGGCGCCCCCCATTTCTTCTTTCTAAGTAGATTATAATTATATAGATATTGTCGCTCTTGATGACTACTTCTAGTTTGTTGTTTATGAGAATACCTTGTACCTAGTTTTTACTGATTACAGAGGTGGTTTTTATACGCTAGTTTGTATGACATTTTTATTTCTATAGGAAAGGGATTTGGGAGATGTTTTTGACACAGCATTACCATGCTGTTAGCTGGTGTTTTGAATGTGTCTCTACTGTAAACTGGCCTTTTAAATGTTTCTTAATGTTTGTTAATGTGTTCTTAACGCAGTAGGAAAGAAAAAGCAACAAATGGGACACTTTAGTATGATACTGAATAGAGAAAGAAAGGAATATAAACCCATACAATACGAGAAATGTTTGTGGAGACTGATATTTATTTAGCCTGGTGGAAGTGAAAAATGAAGGGAGACATACCTATCATATTTTTTCAAACTTTTAATTTTGCACTAATATTAGGCTTATAAAAAGTTGCAAAAATATTACAGAGTCTCCATATACCCTTAACTTAGACTCCTCTATTGTTACATTGTGCATAACCGTAATATAATCGCCAAAAACCTGGAAATTAACATTGGCACAATACTGTATTTACACTGTTGACCTTCATTAGTATTTTCTCAATAATGACATTTTATTTTCTGATTTAGGACTCAAAGATTGTATATTACATTTGTGATATTTCTGCATTCTTTCCTCAGCATTCAACATCTTGATACATTTTTTTCTTTAAAGATTTTATTTATTTATTTGAGAGAGAGAGGGAGAGAGAAAGAGCAAACATGGGCTGGGGGGAGGGGCAGATGGAGGAAGAGAAGCGGATCCCTGCTGAGCAAGGAGCCCACTGCAGGGCTAGATCCCAAGACCTCAAGATCATGACCTGATCCGAAGGCAGACACTTAATTGACTGAGCCACCAAGGCGCCCCTCATCACCTTGATACTTTTAATGATCACTGGTCAGTTTTTATTTTGAAGTCCCTCAATTTGGGATGGTCTGATATTTTCTCATGTAGAGAAATATCTGATATATCTGATATTTCTCATGTAGAATAAAGCTACATATTTTTGGCTAGACTACCTCAGAAGTGCTATGCTCTTCTCAGTACATCACATCATGATGTCAATATATCTTGTTATTTATTACAGATTATGTTAGCCTCAACCAGTTAGTAACAGTTGTGTCTATTGGGATTTCTCCACTGTCATGTTACTTTCTTCCTACCTTTATAATAATTAATATCTTGGGGACAACACTTTGAACCTATGCATATAACATATATCAAACTTTCACATGCTAATTTAACAATTATTGAAGAAGAGTTTGGTTGCTCTTAGTTTTTGATGAATATTAATGAAGGGGCTATACCCATTCACAGGTAGATTTCTGTGTAGACACTAGTTTTTAAATCAATTGGGCAAATACCTATAGCTCAGTTATTGTATTTGTGGAAAGAATTTGTTTAGTTTTATAAAAAACTACCAAACTGTCTTCCAAAGTATCTGTCCTATTTTTCATCTCTGCCATCAACAATTGAGTTGCTATTGCTTTGCATCCTCATTGACATTGGTATTGTCAGTGCTTTGGATTTTATTTTATTTAAATATGTTATTTATTGGAGCGCCTGGGTGGCTCAGTCGGTTAAGCAGCTGCCTTCGGCTCAGGTCATGATCCAAGGGTCCTGGGATCGAGCCATGCATCCGGCTCCCTGCTGCGCAGGAAGCCTGCTTCTCCCTCTCCCACTCCCCTGCTCGTGTTCCCTTTCTCGCTGTCACTGTCTCTGTGTCAAATAAATAAAATCTTAATAAATAAATAAATAAATTTATTTATTTATTTGAGGGAGAGAGTGAGCAAGAAAGAGAGCACAAGCCGGAGGAGAGGCAAAAGGAGAGAGAGAAGCCTACTCCCTGCTGAGCAGAAAGCCTGATGCAGGGCTCAATCCCAGGACCCTGAGATCATGACCTGAGCTGAAGGCAGACCCTTAACTGACTGAGCCACACAGGTTCCCCAGGTGTTTTGGATTTTAGCCATTCCAATAGATGTGTAGTAATAGCTTACTGTCTTTTGAATCTGAAATTCCTTAAATAACACTGATCACTTTTTGTATGCTTACTTGTCTTCTTCATATCTTCTTTCATGAAGTATCTGTTCAGATATATTGTCATATTTAGTTGGGTTGTTTGTTTACTTATTGCTAAGTTTTAAGAGTCCTTTGTATACTTTGGAACCAAATACTTTATTAGGTATGTATTTTACAAATAATTTTCCTGGGTGTGGCTTGTATTTTCATTCTTTTAATAATGTCTTTTATTGAGAAGTTTTTAATTGTCATAAATTTTAGGTTGTCACTTTTTTTTTCCATGAATTGTACTTTTGGTGTTGTCTCTAAAATGTCATCACAAAGTCCAAGGTCGCTTAGATTTCCTCTTATATTTCTTTCTAAATGTTTGATAGTTTGTATTTTTCATTAAGGTCGATGATCTGTTTTGAGTTCATCTTAAAAATTTTTTAACTAACTGAAAAGAAATATAGCATATCCAAACTCATGAGATGCAGTGACAACAGAGTGTAAAGAGAAATTATAGAATTAAAGGTGTCTATGGAAAATAAAAATCTAAAATCTATATTCTAGGTTTACGTTGTTGGAAGCAAGTACAAAAATAACAATTTAAACCTCAAACAATTAGAAGAAAATAATAAAAATTATGGCATAAATCAATGAAACTAAAAATGGGAAAACAGTCAATAAAACCAAAGCTTATTCTTTGAAAAGGTCAAAAAAATTGTTAAACCCATAGCCAGACTGAACAAGAAAAAAAGAGGAGACAAATTGTCAAATTCGAAATAAAAGGGGCATTATGACTCCTAATTCCATGGACACTAAAAGGATAACAGAGGAATATTATGAACAACTCAAAGTCCACAAGTTTGATAACTTAAATGCAATAGATCAATTAACTGAAAGACACATACAAAAAAATTCACAAATAAGAAATAATCTAGGTTTATATCTATTAAAAAATGAATGAATAATTAATAACCATCCAAGACAGAAAATACCAGGATTACTTGGCTTTACTGGTGAATTCTACCAAACATTTTTTTTAAAGATTTTATTTATTTATTTATTCATTTGAGAGATCGAGAATGAGAGAGAGAGAGAGAGAGAGAGCACATGAGAGAGGGGAGGGTCAGAGGGAGAAGCAGACTCCCCGCCGAGCAGTGAGCCTGATGTGGGACTCGATCCCAGGACTCCAGGATCATGACCTGAGCCGAAGGCAGTCGCTTAACCAACTGAGCCACCCAGGTGCCCCACTACCAAACATTTAAGGCAGAAACTATACCAGTTCTCCACAGCCACTTCAGGAAATACAAGCAGAGGGAACACTTCTGAATTCATTCTATGGGGCTAGGATTGGTCTAAGAATAAAACCAGATAAAAATACTATAAGGAAGAAAAATCATAGACCCATGTCACCCAGGAATAGTCACGCAAGAATCTTTAACAAAATTTTGGCAAATAGAATTTAATAATGTATTGCAAGGATTGTATACTCCAACTGGGTGGGATTTGCAAGTGATTAGTGACATAGTTGGATTAATATCTATCATGTTTGTAACTGTTTCTATTCACAGCATTTGTTTTTCAACCCTGTTATTTTCTGCCTTCTCTCTCTCTCTTTTTTAAAGATTTTATTTATTTATGTGAGAGAGAGACAGAGCGTGTGAGAGAGAGAGCCACCTTGAGTCAGGGGGAGCAGAGGGAGAGGGAGAAGCAGGCTCCGCACTGAGTGGGGAGCCTGATGGGGGCTTGATTTGGTGTTCTATCCCCAGACTGGGATCATGACCTGAGCCAAGGCAGATGCCCAACCTACTGAGCCACCCAGGAGCCCTGAGATGGTGCCTTTAATCTCAGTGTACTGACCCCTGAATGTTTTAATTGAACATTTCATATTCCATTTTATCTACTTACCATACTGATTATATTTCTTTTTAAAAATATCTAGTGATTTTCCTAGAGTTTTCAATATACATTTCACCTACTCTAAGTATCCTTTCAAGCAACATTATACCACTCCACCTGTAGCAGAGATACCTTATAACAGAGTCGATTCAATTTCTCCCACCAACACGTTTTGTCATCACTGTCATCCACTTCATTTATCCATATGCTTTAATCACCTAATGCATACTTAAAATTATGACTTTAACTGTTATCTTTTCGATATGTGAAGAATTAGAAAAAGGTTTTATTTTTTCAATTTTTTATTGTTATGTTAATCACCATACATTACATCATTAGTTTTGGATGTAGTGTTCCATGATTCATTGTTTGTGCGTAACACCCAGTGCTCCACGAAGAACGTGCCCTCCTTAATACCCATCACCGGCTAACCCATCCCTCCACCCCCCTCCCCTCTAGAACCCTCAGTTTGTTTCTCAGAGTCCATAGTCTCTCATGGTTCTTCTCCCCCTCTGATTTCCCCCCCTTCATTCTTCCCCTCCTGCTATCTTCTTTTTTTTTTTTTCTTAACATATATTGCATTATTTGTTTCAGAGGTACAGGTCTGTGATTCATCAGTCTTACACAATTCAGTGCTCACCATAGCACACACCCTCCCCAATGTCTATCACCCAGCCACCCCATCCCTCCCACCCCTCTACCACTCCAGCAACCCTCAGTTTGTTTCCTGAGAAAAATGTTTTATTTTAAACAGGTAAGTCCATTCTCTCTTGTTATGACTGATAAGATTTTTCTAAATCTATAATATTTTATTATTTTGTGTATTTTTATTTGCTATATTTATTTCTCTACAAGATGTGTACTGTTTTCTTCATTATTTATCTATTTGCTTATTTATTTGTTTTATTTAGAAAGGTTTGCATTTTGTCTAATTTTACCTTTTTTTTCAAAGATTTTACTTATTTGCTTGAGAGAGAGAGAGAAAGAGAGAGAGAGCACAGAGGAAGAGGGAGAAGCAGATACCCCACTGAGCAGGCTTCATCCAAGGACCCTGAGATTATGACCTGAGCTGAAGGCAGGCAGAAGTTTAATCAACTGAGCCACCCAGGCACCTCTAGTTTTTACTTTTATTTATATATTTTCAATGTTTTCAGACCTTTAACTGCTTAGTATATAATTTATTGAAATATCCTTTAATACCGACTTTTTGCCTATTATAAAAAGAAGCTTTTCCATTTTCTGTTTTCCATTCTCATCACTTTTATATGTTATAAAATGCCCAGCAGTTTTCCTGGTCTTACTTGGTTGAATAATATTCATTCTGTAGTAAATTCCTTAAGATGATCCGAAGGTGAAGAATTCCTTATGTTCTTGTATGCTGAAAACTATCTTTCATTTGTTTCTATGAGCTGTATGTAATATCCATGGCTCTCATTTTTTCACTTATTATTATAATTATTATTATTAATGTGCTCAGTTGTTAATTTTACATTACTGATTTGAAAAGTCTGTTGAGAGTCTTAAACTGTTCCTTTTTTTTTCAAAGAGTTTATTTATTTATTTGTCAGAGAGAGAGAGCACAAGCAGTGGGGGGAGTGGCAAGGAGCTGAGCAAGGAGCCCGATGTGGTACGTAACCCCAGGACCCTGGGATCATGACCTGAGCCAAAGGCAAATGCTTAAACGACTGAGCCACCCAGGCATCCCAGAAACTATTGCTTTTGTAAGTTGTTTGATACCTTTTCCTGGAAGCCTTGATAATTTTATTTTGTTTTGTTTTAAAATCTAATAGTTCTCTCACTTTTTTTCTCAGAGTCCATAGTTTCATGGTTCATCTCCCCTTCCGATTTCCCCCCTTTCATTTTTCCCTTCCTGCTATCTTCTTTTTTTTTTTCTTAACATATAATGTATTATTTATTTCAGAGGTACAGGTCTGTGATTCATCAGTCTTACACAATTCACAGCGTGTGATTCATCAGTCTTACACAATTCACAGCGCTTACCATAGTACACACCCTCCCCAATGTCTATCACCCAGCCACCCCATCCCTCCCATGCCCCACCACTCCAGCAACCCTCAGTTTGTTTCCTGAGATTAAGAATTCCTCATATCAGTGAGGTCATATGATACATGTCTTTCTCTGATTGCCTTATTTTGCTCAGCATAATACCCTCCAGTTCCATCTACATCATTGCAAATGGCAAGATTGCATTCATTTTGATGGTTGCATTATATTCCATTGTGTATATATACCACATCTTCTTTATCCACTCATCTTTCGATGGACATCTTGACTCTTTCCATAGTTTGGCTATTGTGGACATTGCTGCTATAAGTATCCGGGTGCATGTATCCCTTCGGATCCCTACATTTGTATCTTTGGGGTAAATACCCTGTAGTGCAATTGCTGGGTTGTATGGTAACTCTATTTTCAACTTTTTGAGGAAACCCCGGGGGGGGGGATGGGGTAGCGTGGTGATGGGTATTAAAGAGGGCACGTATTGAATGGAGCACTGGGTGTTATATGCAAACAATGAATCATGGAACACTACATCAAAAACTAATGATGTAATGTATGGTGATTAACATAACATAATAAAAAAATTTAAAAATAAAATAAAATCTAATAGTTATACTAGGATAAACTTGGATTTGATATTTTTTCATTAATTTTTCCAGAAATTCGATAACCACTTTCAAATGCTTAGATTCATGTTTTGTTTTTGTTTTGTTTTCCTTTCTATTTCTGGAGTCTCTTGAAGTGTAGTTTTGCTTTTCATTTTTTTAATTTGTTTTATTTCTCCATTGCTTAATTTTTATCTTTAGGAATTCTGAAATTTAAACCCATTTTAATATTTTTTCTAAATCTTTCCATTTCTACTATCTTACTTAAGTTTTTTTTTTCTATCTGTCATATTCCTTCTCTTGGTTGTTTTTCTTTCTTCCAAATCGTTTATTAAATTTTCATATGAATTGAATTCTCTTGGAGACTTTTAAAATTTATTTTTCATTTCTGAAAATTTGGGTTTTTCTCACATTTCTCTGATTTCAATCTATTTTCTTCATGAATCACTCTTTTTTGTTTATAGTTTTTGAATTTTTGATTCAACACACTTCTATATACTCGATGATTATTTGAATATGAATACATTTAATTTTATTTGGAGTGTTGACTTACATTTTCTTCTGGTTCATTGCTGTTTTTCAGTACATATTGCACCTTAGTTGATATATTTGGAATTTTGTTTATAAACTTTCTACAATAGCTGTGTAAGCGTTTTACTTTCCTCTTAACTAATTTTTATAATAATGAGGTCTGTCATAAGATTATTAGTTGAATGGTGCCCTCTTCTGTCAGCAAAGTCCAGTTACTTTAGCATATATCTTTTTTTAAAGTTTGTTACGGGCATGTGAGAGGTTGTGAGAACTCCAAACTGATAGTTTACTTTTGTCTTTCAGCACCTTAAAATTTCCCCTTTCTTTCCCTCCCTGTTGCTAAAGGATGCTTCCCCCCCCTTTTTTTTTATTTTTCTCCCACAGAATCTGTGTCACAACAACTGGCCTTTAAATCATGAAATCCTTCAAAATTTGACTGGTTTCTTTAAATAACTCCTGTAGCTTTAAATTGTGATTTTTCAAGTCACTGATCCTTTGAATCCATTCCCTATATACCTCAATCTGTCTGGACACATTTCCAGTGGTTTGGACTTACAGTGGATTAATCTTCTTGGTGGTTATTCCAAGTCCTGCTCATGGCCCTTCACTAGTCTCTGTCATCTGTCTTCCTTATAGATTTTCTGTCTGTATTTGCTCTTCTCAAAGTCTTACAGTTGGACTGAGGTGGGGTGGCAGCCAAACATGCTACATACAGCAATTTGGTGATATTTCACTTTTTACTCACTGCTATTTTGCAATTTATCATTCTCTGTCTTTAAGTTAGACTAAGTGTACAGTTTAATGTTGAAATTATTTTTCCCTTCTTGTTCTTTCATGTTAGCTGGCAAAGATATTTGGAGACATGTTTTGTAATACATCCAATGTTGTTCTTGGCTACATCTATTATTACAGTTTAAGAGTGTCCTTTAAAAGAAGCATTTGTATTGAATACTTTTATCCCTGGGGCAAAAATACGATCACTAAAGAAAGTTATTTAGATATCAATTCAAAGAAGAATATCTAGCAGTTAGAAATAAGAAAGATGAAATAGCCTGCATTCAAATACACTGAATGTCCCATAAATACAGCTGGTAAAACTTTTTTGGAATCACCACTTGAGAAAGATGCTATGAATATTTTGGATGCTATGGATCTTTGGGAATTATCTAATTCAAAATATAGATGCTCTAAATTTCCTCTAACAACCTATACAACTCTAAAGATCTTTAATTTTCTGATTATCAGATACTTGATAACAAAATTATTTTTTTTAATTTTTTCTTACTTCTATAAATTTTATCCTGCATTTGCTATTATCTTCCTCCTCCACCTTTCTCAGAACATTCAATATATTTCCTGTTATTATTTAACTCACCACCTATTTATGCTTAACCCTCTACATTATGTGTTTGTTAATTGTCAATAATTCTTAGCTCCTTTAAATCATCTACTGCAATAGTCATATGGAAAATTCTGTTATATATGCTTGGCAAACAAGCACTTTAAATGTATTTTGTTGTTAATCTTTCTTTTTAAAGATTTTTACTTTATTTATTTGAGAGAGAGAGAAAGAGGGCATGCAAGCAGGGGGAGGGAGAAGGACAAGCAGACTCCATGCCCAGGGCAGAGCCCGATGCAGGGCTCAATCTCAGGACCCTGAGATCATCACCTGAGCTGAAATCAAGAGTTGAACACTTAACCGTCTGAGTGACCCAGGTGACCCTGTTAATCTTTAATATATCTTGACAGATATTTAGTTTAAAATTTAATATGATAAATATCATATGATTTTGAATTCAATTTACTTTCATTTTTTCTTAAAATGAAAAGGAATTTTGCAAAATACTGTGAGTGTGAACTCAAATTTCTTTCTCCGTGGTGATGCCAGTTATGATATAGATTAACTGAAGTAAATTTTATTCTTGAAGGTAATGTGCTAGAATTTTAACATTATTTATTTCAGATGCTACTTCCATTTTTAGAAGACAAACTTTTTAAATTAAAAAATAAAATATATTATTGTATCACTATAAATAGTAACATAGCTTATATGAGCAAATAGACACTATATCCCAAGGGGTAAAATATCTGATTTGGAGCCAGAATGTTTGTCTTTGCCACTAAGTATGTGACAGGGAAATTATGCCTACTTTCTGTGCCTCAGTTTCTTCATCTGTAAAATGTGAGCAATAATAGTGACTAGTAGGAATGTTTTACAAACTAAATGACTTAATTTATATGCAAAGTCTTATAACATTATACTAACTATAATCATATAATAAAATCTAGGTTTTCCTAATCTTCATATTGAAATTTTATACTAAAGCAAAAGAAAGAACTGCAGTTATTTAAAGTTACTTAAAGTTACATAATACATATGCATGATATACATTAAAAACAGTCTGTCATCAAACAATATTATTATACATGAGACTAGGTTTTCTTTTAAATTTGACATAATCTTTTTTTTCAGCTTCATTGAAATATTATTAACATATAACAAGTTTAAGGTGTATAATGTGATGATTAGATACATATACATAACACAAAATGATTGCTAAAATAAGGTTAGTTTACACCTCCATCCACTCACATAATTAATATTTGTATGAGTGTGGTGGTGACATTTAATATTTAAATTTAAGATTTAAAGATATTCCCCATAATAGCACACAAATCCTTTTTCTCCAGTTTGCCAACACTGTTGTTCTTGTAGTTCACTGATTTTTTTTCAGAAGATTATTCTGAATTCTTTATTAGACAATTCATATATATCCATTTTTTAGGGTCAGTCATTAGAGTTTTAGTTTCCTTTGATGGTGTCATATTTCCTTGATTAATTATAATTCTTGTTACCTTGAGTTGGTATCTGCATATTTAAAGATATCGGTACTTCTTCCAATCTTTACAGACTGACTTCAGCAGGCAAAACCCTTCACCAGTCAGCTTGTCCAGACATTTGTGGGTGGGCATTCTGTTGTGTCTGTGGATGGGCTTGCTTAGAGTCCTTGGGCAGCCTAGTACTGAAGTGGATCAAAAGCCGGGGACAGTGGTATTCAGGCTGAAACTGGACCCCACTGGAGCCTTAGTTTATGGACACTCATTGGGAGCCTGAGGTCACAAGGGTCACCCAGGGCTCCAGGGGCCAATTGGTGCTGGGATGTACCAGGAGCCTGGGTTTGCTAGAGCCCTTGAGGAGCCACCTGGGCCAATGGGAGCTGGCCAGTGTTAAGTGAGTCAGGAACATGGGTGCATGGGAACCTGCCAGGAACCAGGTTGCATGGGAGATAGCCAATGTTGAGAGGGGTGGGGGACAAAAGCATGGGGTCATCAGAGCTGCCTGGGGCCATGGTAATGCCCAGTGCTGGTAGGCACTGAAATGGATTGTGGACCTAAGTCCATGGGGATCCTCAGGGAGTCTGGAGCTGATGAAGCTGTCTGGAACTATAGGGGCCACCTTGGGTTGTGGAGCCACCTGGAGCTATGGAGCTGGCTGGCACCTAAGTGGGACAGAAACCTGGGTTTGCAGGGGCCCTCTGAGAGCCTGGGGCTGATAAAGCCACCACAGCTATGGAAACAGTCTGAGGTTGCTGGAGCTGGCAGGCACCCGAGTGCAACTAGGGCCTGGGTTCCAGGCACCTGCTGGGAGCCTGGTGTTACAGGATGCACCTGAGTCTGCCGGAGTTGGCAGGCATCAGGGGGAGATAGAGTCCTTGGTTTCTGGGAGCCAACAGACAGCCCTGTCATGCAAGATGCCTGGAGCTGTGGTGGTGGGGTGCCTGGAACTGCTAGAGTAAGTAGATGCCAGCATGAGACAGGGCGCATGGGTCCTAGGAGCCTGCAGGGAGCTCTGCTGCAGAAACCACCTGGGCCTGTGGGAGATGCATGGGGTCACTGTAGTAGACAAGTGTCAGGGTGGGATGGGGCCTCAATTTCCAGGAGCCCTCAAGCTCCTTGCCATGAAATTCACCTAGGTCACTATAATAGGCAGGCACAGGGATTAACCAGGGTCTGGTTTCACAAGAGCCCACGAGGAATTTGGTACCAAGAATGTCATTTGAAGCCATTGAAGTCACCTTGGGCCACTAGAGTTGGTAGGTGCTGGGGTGAGCAGGATGGGGAGGGCCTGGGAAAATGGGAGCCAACTAGAGCTGTGAGACTTAACCTGGTGCAGAGGCAGAACAGCTCTGGGGTCTGAAGTAAAGTTAGGCACTCACTTTATTGTCCTTCTCCCAAGGGGAGCATGTCTTTATCAGGGTGGTGCTGCACAAGCTTGGAAAAGGGTAATGGGGTCTTGAGTTCCTGAGAATCCTTTGGGACCCTGATGACACAGGAACTGCCTGAGGCCACTAGTCTACAGGCACCTTGGTGAAAAGGAGCCTGGAATTCTTGGCTATTGTGAAGGTATCTTTGTGCATAGATAATTGTTCACACTGATGTTTCTATGGGGAGACTAGCCCATGAAAATTCCTCTGCCACATTTTGCTGATGTCACTCACCAACAATCTATCTTCTATTAATATGACACTGTGTTTTTCAATTTAAAAATTATTTATTTATATATTTTTTAAGATTTTTATTTATTTATTTGATGGAGAGAGAGATAGTGAGAGCAGGAACACAAGCAGGGGGAGTGGGAGAGGGAGAAGCAGGCTTCCCACCGAGTGGGGACCCCGATGCGGGGCTCGATCCCAGGACCCTGGGATCATGACCTGAGCTGAAGGCAGGCCCTTAACTGACTGAGCCACCCAGGTGCCCCTCAATTTAAAATTTAAAATACATATAATCTATTACACCACTTTATAATTCTTTTAGGCAATTTATTAGAAATGTGGGGGGTGGGAGGGATGGGGTGGCTGGGTGTTAAACATTGGGGAGGGTATGTGCTATGGTGAGTGCTGTGAATTGTGTAAGACAGTTGAATCACAGACCGGAACCTCTGAAACAAGTAACACATTATATGTTAAGCAAAAAAGAAAGAAGGAGAAGAAGATACCGGGAAGGAGAAAATGAAGGGGGGAAATTGGAGGGGAAGACGAACCATGAGAGACTATGGACTCTGAGAAACAAACTGAGGGTTCTAGAGGGGAGGGAAGTGGGATAACGGGATGGGTATTAAAGAGGGCACATACTGAATGGAGCACTGTGTGTTATGCACAAACAATGAATCATGGAACACTACATCAAAAACTAATGATGTAATGTATGGTGATTAACATAACATAAAAAAAATAAGAAAAAGAAATGCTCAGAAAAGGGGCACCTGGGTAGCTCAATTGTTAAGCGTCTGCCTTCAGCTCAGGTCATGATCCCAGGGTCCTGGGATCGAGCCCCACATTGGGCTCCCTGCTCGGCGGGAGGCCTGCTTCTCCCTCTCCCCCACCCCCTGCTTGTGTTCCCTCTCTCACTGTGTCTCTCTCTGTCAAATAAATAAATAAAATCTTAAAAAAAAAAAACAGAAATAATCAATTACTGATAATATTCAGGACATGAATGATATTAATCTTAGCTAAAGATTTGGATTTTCCAAAATTTTGTTTTTAAGTTTGACAAAATTTAAGTTGAACCAATAATTAATTAGTATTGATTTTCCTTCCCTTTTGAGCAAAGAAAGCTTTTATATATTTCTATGTGAATACTTTTATTCTTATTATTTTTTAATTTTATTATTATGATCAATTAGCCAACATATAGTACATCATTAGATTTGATGTAGTGTTCAATGATTCATTAGTTGCATATAACACCCAGTGCTCATCACAACGCATGCCCTCCTTAATACCCATCACCCAGTTACCACATCCCCCCATCCCCTCCCTTCTGTAAGCCTCAGTTTGTTTCCCAGAGTCCAAAGTCTCTCATGGTTTGTCTCCCTCTCTGATTTCCACCCCCTTCAGTTTTCCTTCCCTTCCGCTATAGTCTTCAACGCTATTCCTTATGTTCCATAATTGTTTTTTCTGCTTGACTTATTTCACTTAGCATAATACCCTCCAGTTCTATCCATGGATACTTTTTTTTTTTTTTTAAGCATGTAGGATTTAATTTAAAAGTCTAAAGTGGCTCAGTCAGTTGAGTCTGACTCTTGATTTCAGCTCAGGTCATGATCTCAAGGCTGTGAGATCTAGTCCCTAGTCAAACTCTATGTTGAGCATGGAACCTGCTTACGATTCTCTCTCTCCTTCCCCCTTTACCCCACCCCTCCCCACTCAAATGCGTGCTCTCTTTCTAAAAAATAAAATAAAATCTTGAATAAAATTAACAGGAAGTAAAATTTGTATAAAACATTTTCTGGATGTGCAATAAAACTAATTTTCACTCAGTTGTGAAATTAGTTACCACATCATTCTTGTGCTTTATTTGCTAGTGTGAAGAATTATTTCCAAAATGTGTGGATATTAAAGCCACCATTATAAAATTCTTGATATAAGGTTAACAAAAACCACTATATAAAACATACAAAACTTATAAAAATATCTTATTGTTGTATCAAATGCAACAGCCTATCTCAGATATTATCTAAAGTAAAAGAAACAACCAAAAACAACAAAATTTTCTCAAATATAGTTGTTACTTTATAAAAACAAAATGATGGTATGATTTGCAACTTACAAACTTTCACTCAGTCCAAAAATTGCTAATAAATGATCAAACTACAACTTGTACATATACTATTTTTATTATAAAGCTGCTATCACTATAAATAGCTAGTTCATATACTTCGTTTTTTTTTTTTCATTTTCGAAGAGCAAAGGTATTCTATCTCACATTTCAGCTGTCTTTCCTGAGAATGACCTTAGCTTTCCTCATTCTAATATAATGCATAAATAAATATGAATTACTTTTAGAAAACAATATAAATATAAAAAAATTTGAAAAACATCAGTGTTAGTAGTTTTGTTCATTGTTTCAAAGTCTATTTGTAAAATAATTTATTGCATATCCTTTCTTTTCAGAAAACTTAAACTGATACTTTACTTGGAAATTCTTCTAAAGTATGTAGAATAATGCCTTGACATAATTTTAGTAGTGGTTTATTTAAAAATGTATCATCTATGTCTGTCTAAATGTAAGTGATTTCCCAATTCATTCAAGACAGATTTGACATTCTGTATTTTTGCTAAAACAATTTATGTAAGTGAACTTATAGCACATAATTCATTTTAAAATTAGAAGTGTGAATATTAATAAATATCCATCCCTCTCAGGAAATTGTGACCTTGAATTTGATGGTGGATTATCACATAATTATTTTCCTGCTTTTATGGTATCATATAATTTTATGGATTTTGAAATATGTACTCTATGTCTTCCTCTCCCTCTATCCTATTTTAAGTTACTACTTATAACATTCCTGTTAACTTCATGGAAAATCAAATTCACTACTTATAAGTGTTTACCTATAACGTAGACCAACTTACTTCTCCCACAGAAGTTGAAGACAAAGAAATTCGTTTTCTAAACACCAAATAATTTACTTTTAGACCTTGACATCAAGACATAATGCCTTTTTATTTTTTATGTTTTTGTCTTGATAGGATTAGCTGGAATTATTTCTAGGTAGTGAATTTAAAGTACATTTTTTTTCTATTGATAACATCAAAAAATCAATGAAATTATTGTTTGTAACTACATTAAGATTATAATTAAATTCTTCTTTGAGTAGGTGTTGGTACATGGAAATGAGTTATTAATTCAAGTGGCTTACTAACATGCTTTTTCCTGTATCATATAATATATAGAATTATTAATTAGGATTTTGAGGAGTCTTAGAAATCATCTAATAGAGTTGTTTTCTTGAGGAGAACATTCTATGTTGTCTCTTAAGAAATGCAATTCTAGTCTTCACTTACATCAATCAAGTTAAGAGAAGCTCATTCTTTTCTAGGGAAGATTATCCCCAAAGACAAAACACTTGTTCCTTTAAGAGCTATTCTCCAGGGTTAAACGTTCTACACCATTCATTTATTTTGAATGAGTTGATATCATGTCTTTTGTTTTTAGAGCAGCATGCTAAATATCTGGAGTCCTCTTGCTTTTCTTTTTTAAAGTGAACTTGTCCAACTATTTAATTATTTTCATGATGAGGTTTCCATTGTTCTTTTTAAGATAAACATTATGATGTCAATGTCCCTATTAAAATTTGAGGTACATAATTCAAAGGCAGATCCTACTGTGATCTGATGGCCTGCGTATTCCTGTGGCCTAAAATTACAATAGATCCTTCTTTAAAAAACAGCCAAAAGACCCCGTTTTAGCTTTTCATAAAACAGAGAAGGATATAGCATCTAATTTTCATTTTCTTATTTGCATTTTTGAATTACATAAAGACTTCCTTCCTATCCTTATGGAAATTGTTCTTCTGGGTTCAATATATAATTTTATTCTTTAGATAATATCAACCTATAAAAAGATCAGTGCCTACAAATTTTAACATACTCCCTTCGACAAGGAGAATATAAAAGCAAACAATGGTAATTAAAATATATGTCTTCCTAAAGCAGTAAATAATTATTACACTGAAGAAAGAGCAGCTAATCTGATCACAAATTATAATGCATAATGTCACCCCTCAAGGTCATCCTCATCTAGAGATCTCATTCTGTGATACTCCCCTTCATGTACTGATGATTTGCACACCTGATTCACTGTATTTCTCTTCATTCATATTCCTGATATCATTCAGTGACTTCAATGTCCCTTCAGATGACTCTTCCCTAGCCTGTTATCACACTAAACAATTCATTTCTCATGACCAATTTCACCCTATCTCCATCACCACCTACAAATTAGGTCTCTTATCAGCATTGCTGAAAGATGTCCCACTTCCCGGCAAAATCCACCTTTCTTTTTCTGCAGCAAGAAAATCATATTCTTACTTGTTCAACTACCCCCACTGTGTTAAAAGACCATATCTTAGAAGAGATGTCTTTAATTTTATGCAAATCTATACTAACAACTTCTATAATTTTGAAATGTTTTCTGCATAGATTTTCATAATTTCTGCCAAGTATATTTCTAAATACTTTATCTGTTTTGTTGCTAATGTAACTATTTTTTCTTCAGTTATGCCTTTTAAATGATTATTTCAATTATATATGAAAGGCTATTTTGTATGCCAAATTTATATCCTGCTATAGTATTTAGTGCTTTTTTCCCCCTTTATTATAGCTTTATCACCAAGTTTCTTGGTATTTTAGGTACATTATTTTTAAATAAAATGTCTTTATTTCTTCTTTTCTGTTTCTTATTACTCTATCTTTTGTTTTCTAATCGCATTGGCCTACATATCATAAATTTTTTTTTATTTTTTTCGTTCTAGAGGAGAGGGGGTGGGGGGAAGGGTTAGCCTGGTGATGGGTATCAAAGAGGGCACGTTCTGCGTGGAGCACTGGGTGTTTTACACAAACAATGAATCATGGAACACTACATCAAAAAGTAATGATGTAATATATGGTGATTAACATATATATTTCTAAATGGTATTGATTAGGGAGAGTACTTTTGCCTTATTTTTGACTCTAGCAGGAAGGACATTAGTGTTACCTCATCAAGTAATATGGTGGCTGGGGGGAGGAGCAAGATGGCAGAGGAGTAGGAGACCTGGATTTTGTCTGGTCCCAGGAATTCAGCTGGATGGGGATCAAACCATTCTGAACACCTCTGAACTCAACAGGAGATCGAAGAAAAGAATAGCAACAACTCTCTGAACAGAAAAGCGACCACTTTCTGGAAGGTAGGACGTGCAGAGAAGTGAATCCGAGGTGATATTCGGGAGGATAGATGGCGGAGGGGGGCTCCGTCAGCCGCTTCTGGCAAATGATAGAGCAGTGGAGCACAAAATTGGAACTTTTAGAAGTCAGCTCCACTGAGGGATGTTGCTCCAGTGGCTAAGCGGGGCGTAGAACCTGCGCTGGGACAGTGTGGTCTCAGGACCCTCGGGATCACAGAAAGACTGGGGGTGCCTGCGTGCGGCAGCACTCCTAGGTACTGGAGTAGGGAAGCTGGCTGCAGAGACAGAGCCGAGGAGAGGGCTCTCAGCTCAGGATTGTGATGCACGGCACAGTCGGGCCACTGCTCCTCCAGCAGGGACCCAACAAGCGGCAGATCTGGGGAGACTCCCCTTTGTCCCCAGGGGGGAATGGCAAGGGAGTGCACCACAGGAATCTGCTGGGTTTGGAGATTCAGCACGGGATCCTGTGCCAGAGACAGAAACACTCGGTCACAGGCCGGGTGAGCACAGAGTTCGGCTGGAGACCGGGGAGATGGGAGTGACTGACTGCTTTTTTCTGGGGGCTTACTGAGGAGTGGGGCCCTGAGTTCTCAGCTCCTCCGGGATGGAGACTGAGAGGCTGCCATTTCACTCTCATCCTCCAAAGCTGTAGGGAAAGCTTGCAGGGAACAAAACCTCCTGAGAGCAAACCCGAGCAGATTACTTAGCCCAGACATGGCAAGGGGCAATTCTTCCTCCAGAAAAGGCATTTGGGAACCACAGCAACAGACCCCTCCCCCAGAAGATCAGTAAGAACAGCCAGCCAAGACCAAGTTTACCGATCAATGAGAATGGCAGAACTCCAGAACTAGGAGAATACTGCTCATAGAATTCATGGCATTTTTTCCCCACGATTCTTTAGTCTTTCAAAGTTGATTTTTTTAACTGTCTTTTTTTTCCCTTTTTCAGCCAACATCTTATCAATCCCTTTTTTAAAAAAATATTTTTTATGTTTCATTTTTGGAGTCATATTCTATCCCTTCATAGTAGTTACACTTATTTTTAGTATATATATATATATATATATATATATATATATATATAAAAGTTATATATATATATATATAAAAGTTATATATATATATATATATAAAAGTTATTCTCTCTTTAAAATTTTGAAATGAAGGTTGTAAACCCTAAATCTCTGCCTTTGTTCTAGTCTCCTGACTGATCACATTCTCTCCCTTCTTTTTTTAAATCCTCTTCTTCCTTTTTTCAACCAACTTCTTATCTTAACAATTCCTTTTATAAAATCTTTTATAATTTTCATCTTTACAGTCAATTTCCATCCCTTCATTGTATTAACTCTTATTTTTGTACATATATAAGTGTTTCTTTCTTTAAAATTTTGGGAGGCACTTTCTTCTAACAGACCAAAATATGCCCAAAATCTAGTGTGTGGTACTGATCTATGCGTCAGCTTGATCATATTTGATCATATGCTGTCTTTTTTGTTTTGTCTTGTTTTGTTTTTGTTTGTTTTTATCTTTTTCTTTTTTCTTTCCTTCCCTTTCTATTCCCCGTTTTCAGGTCTTTTCTGATTTGTTTAGTGTATATTTTTTGAGGACATTGTTACCCTGTTACCATTTTGTTGTCTCATTCATCTATTCTCATCTGGACAAAATCACAAGATGGAAAAAATCACCTCAACAAAAAGAACAAAATGCAGTACCAACTGCCAGGGACCTAATCAATATGGACATTAGTAAGATGTCAGAACTAGAGTTCAGAATGACAATTTTAAAGATACTAGCTGGGCTTGTAAAAAGCATGGGAGTTATTAGAGAAACCCTTTCTGGAGAAATAAAAGAACTAATATCTAACCAAGTCGAAATAAAAAGTTTATTAATGAGGTGCAATAAAAAATGGGGGCGCTAAATCCTAGGGTAAGTGAGGCAGAGGAGAGAATTAGTGATATAGAAGACCAAATGATGGAAAATAAAGAAGCTGAGAAAAAGAGAGATAAACAACTACTGGATCATGAGGGCAGAATTCGAGAGATAAGCGATACCATAAGAGGAAACAACATTAGAATAATTGGGATCCCAGAAGAAGAAGAGAGAGAGGGGCAGAAGGTATATTGGAGCAAATTACAGCAGAGAACTTCCCTAATGTGGGGAAGGAAACAGGCATCAGAATCCAGAAGGCACAGAGAACCCCTCTCAAAATCAATAATAATAGGTCAACACCCCGACATCTAATATTAAAACTTACGAGTCTCAGAGACAAAGAGAAAATCCTGAGAGCATTGCGGGAGAAGAGATCTGTAATCTATAATGGTAGAAATATTAGACGGGCAACAGACCTATCCACAGAGACCTGGCAGGCCAGAAAGGACTGTCATGATATAGTCAGAGCTCTAAATGAGAAAAATATTCAGCGAAAAATACTATATCCAGCTAAGCTGTCATTGAAAATAGAAGGAGAGATAAAAAGTCTCCAGGACAAAAACTAAAGGAATTTGCAAACACAAAACCAGCCCTACAAGAAATATTGAAAGGGGTCCTCTAAGCAAAGAGAGAGCCTAAAAGCAACATAGACCAGAAAGGAACACAGTACCAGTCACCATAGAGGCAATACAATGGCACTAAATTCATATCTTTTAATAGTTACCCTGAATATAATTTGGCTAAATGCCCCAATCAAAAGACACAGCATATCAGACTGGATAAAAAAACTAGACGCATTAATATACTGCCTGCAAGAGACTCATTTTAGAACCAAAGGCACCTCCAGATTTAAAGTGAGGGGGTGGAAAACAATCTACCATGCTAATGGACACCAAAAGAAAGCTGGGGTGGCAATCCTTATATAAGACAAATTAGATTTTAAACCAAAGGCTGTAATAAGAGATGAGGAAGGACACTACATCACACTCAAAGGATCAATCCAACAAGAAGATCTAACAATTGTAAATACCTATGCCCCTAACATGGGAGCAGCCAATTTTATAAGCCAATTAATAACAAAAGCAAAGAAACACATTAACAAAAATACAATAATAGTGGGGGACTTTAACACACCCCTCACTGAAATGGACAGATCATCTAAGCATAAGATCAACAAGAAAATAAAGACATTATTTTTTTCCTTTTTAAAAAAAATTATTGTTATGTTAATCACTATATATTACATCATTAGTGTTTGATATAGTTTTCTATGATTCATTGTTTGCGCATAACAGCCAGTGCTCCATGCAGAGCATGCCCTCTTTAATACCCATACCAGGCTAACCCATCCTCGCACCCCCTGCCAGAACCCTCAGTTTGTTTTTCAGAGTCCATCATCTCTCATGGTTCTTCTCCCCCTTCGATTTCCCCCTCTTAATTCTTCCCCTCCTGCGATCTTCTTCTTCTTTTTTTCCTTAACATATATTGTATTATTTGTTTCAGAGGTACAGGTCTGTGATTCAACAGTCTTACACAATTCACAGTGTTCACCATAGCACATACCCTCCCCAACATCTTCTTTGGAAAAATGTCTGTTCATGTCTTCTGCCCAGGAAATAAGGCCTATAAATGACACACTGGACCAAATGGACTTCACAGATATATTCAGAGCATTCCATCCCAAAGCAACAGAATACACATTCTTCTCTAGTGCCCATGGAACATTCTCCATAATAGATCACATCCTAGTTCACAAATCAGGTCTCAAAAAGTACCAAAAGATTAGGATCATTCCCTGTATATTTTCAGACCACAAAGCTTTGAAACTAGAACTCAATCACAAGAGGAAAGTCGGAAAGAACTCAAATACATGGAGACTAAAGAGCATCTTACTAAAGAATGAATGTGTCAACCAGGAAATTAAAGAAGAATTTAAAAAATTCATGGAAACAAATGAAAATGAAAACACAACTGTTCAAAATCTTTGGGGTACAGCCAAGGCAGTCCCAAGAAGAAAGTATAAAGCAATACAAGCCTTTCTCAAGAAACAAGAAAAGACTCAAATATACAACCTAACCCTCCACATAAAGGAGCTGGAGAAAGAACAGCAAATAAACCCTACCCCAACAGGAGAAAATAAATAATAAAGTTCAGAACAGAAATCAATGAAATAGAAACCAAAAGAACAGTAGAACAGATTAACGAAATTAGGAGCTGGTTCTTTGAAAGAATTAACAAGATTGATAAACCCCTGGCCAGACTTATCTAAAAGAAAAGAGAAACGACCCAAATCAACAAAATCATGAATGAGAGGAGAGATCACAACCAACACCAAAGAAATACAAGCAATTATAAGAATGTATTATGAGTAACTCTATGCCAGCAAATTAGATAATCTGGAAAAATGGATGTATTCCTAGAGGTATACCAACTACCAAAACTGAACCAGGAAGTAATAGAAAACCTGAACAGACCTATAACCACTAAGGAAATTGAAGCAGTCATCAAAAATCTCCCAACAAACAAAAGCCCAGGGCCAGATGGCTTCCCAGGGGAATTCTACCAAACATTTAAAGAGGAATTTATAGCTATACTTCTGAAAGTGTTCCAAAAAATAGAAATGGAAGGAAAACTTCCAAACTCGTTTTATGAGGCCACCATTAGCTTGATCTCAAAACCAGACAAAGACCCCATCAAAAAGGAGAATTACAGACCAATATCCTTGATGAACATGGATGCAAAAATTCTCACCAAAATACTAGCCAGTAGGATCCAACAGTACATTAAAATGATTATTCACCAGGACCAAGTGATATTTATCCCTGGGCTGCAAGTTTGGTTCAACATCCACAAATCAATCCGTGTGATACAATACATTAATAAAAGAAACAACAAGACCCATATGATCCTCTCAATAGATGCAGAAAAAGCATTTGACAAAGCACAGCACACTTTCTTGATCAAAACTCTTCAGAGTATAAGGAGAGAGTGTACATACCTCAATATCATAAAAGCCATCTGTGAAAAACCCACAGTGATTATCATTCTCAATGGGGAAAATCTGAGAGCTTTCCCCCTAAGGTCAGGAACACGGCAGGGATGTCCACTATCACCACTGCTATTCAACATAGTATTAGAAGTCCTAGTCACAGCAATCAGACAACAAAAAGAAATAAAAGCATCCAAATTGGCAAAGAAGAAGTCAAATTCTCACTGTTTGCAGATGATATGATACTTTATGTGGAATACCCAAAAGACTCCACTCCAAAACTGCTAGAACTCATACAGGAATTCAGTCAAGTGGCAGGATATAAAAGCAATGCACAGAAATCAGTGGCATTCCTATACACCAACAACAAAACAGAAGAAAGAGAAATTAAGGAGTCGATCCCTATGACAATTGCACCCAAAACCATAAGATACCTAGGACTAAATCTAACCAAAGAGGCAAATAATCTGTACTCAGAAAACTATAAAATACTCATGAAAGAAATTGAAGAAGACACAAAGAAATGGAAAAACGTTCCATGCTCATGGATTGAAAGAACAAATATTGTGAAGATGTCAAGGCTACCTAGAGCAATCTACACATTCAAAGCAATCCCTATCAAAATAACATCCACTTTTTTCAAAGAATTGGAAAAAATAATTCTAAATTTTGTATGGAACCAGAAAAGACCCCGAATAGCCAGAGGAATGTTGAAAAAGAAAAGCAAGGCTGGTGGCATCACAGTTCCAGACTTCAAGCTCTATTACAAAGTTGTCATCATCAAGACAGTATGGGACTGGCACAAAAACAGACACATAGATCAATGGAACAGAATAGAGAGCCCAGAAATGGACCCTCAACTCTATGGTCAACTAATCTTCGACAAAGCAGGAAAGAATGTCCAATGGAAAAAAGACAGTCTCTTCAATAACTGGTGTTGGGAAAATTGGACAGCCACATGCAGAAAAATGAAACTGGACATTTTCTTACACCACACACATAAATAGACTCAAAAGGGTTGAAAGACCTAAGTGTGAGACAGGAATCCATCAAAATCCTAGAGGAGAACACAGGCAGCAACCTCTCCAACCTCATCCGCAGCAACTTCTTCCTAGAAACATCACCAACGGCAAGGGAAGCAAGGGCAAAAATGAACTATTGGGACTTCATCAAGATAAAAAGCTTTTGCACTGCAAAAGAATCAGTCAACAAACCCAAAAGACAACCGACAGAATTGGAGAAGATATTTGCAAGTGACATATCAGATAAAGGGCTAATATCCAAAATCTATAAAGAACTTCTTAAACTCAACACCCAAAGAACAAATGATCCAATCAAGAAATGGGAAGAAGACATGAACAGACATTTTTCCAAAGAAGACGTCCAAATGGCCAACAGACTCATGAAAAAGTGCTCAGTATCGCTCAGCATCAGGGAATCCAAATCAAAACCTCAATGAGATATCACCTCACACCAGTCAGAATGGCTAAAATTAACAAGTCAGGAAACAACAGATACTGGCAGGGTTGCGGAGAAAGGGGAACCCTCCTACACTGTTGGTGGGAATGCAAGCTGGTGCATCCTCTCTGGAAAACAGTATGGAGGTTCCTCAAAAAGTTGAAAATAGAGCTACCATACGATCCAGCAATTGCACTACTGGGTATTTACCCCAAAGTTACAGATCTAAGGATCCGAAGGGGTATGTTCACCCTGATGTTTATAGCAGCAATGTCCACAATAGCCAAACTGTGGAAAGAGCCAAGATGTCCATCGACAGATTAATGGATAAAGAAGAAGTGGTATATATATATATATATATATATATATATATATATATATATATTCAATTCTATATATATATATATATAGAATTGAATATTATGCTGCCATCAAAAGGAATGGCATCTTACCATTTGCAACGACGTGGATGGAACTGGAGGGTGGTATGCTGAGTGAAATAAGGCAATCAGAGAAAGACATGTATCATATGACCTCACTGATATGAGGAATTCTTGATCTCAAGAAACAAACTGAGTGTTGCTGGAGTGGTGGGGTGTGGGAGGGATGGGGTGGCTGGGTGATAGATATTAGGGAGGGTATGTGCTATGGTGTGTGCTGTGAATTGTGTAAGACTGTTGAATCACAGACCTGTACCTCTGAAACAAATAATACATTATATGTTAAAAAAAAAAAAGAGAAGGTATCAGGAGGGGAAGAATGAAGGTGGGGAAATTGGAGGGGGAGACGAAACATGAGAGACTATGGACTCTGAAAAACAAACAGGGTTCTAGATGGGAGGGTGGTGGGGGGATGGGTTAGCCTGGTGATGGGTATTAAGGAGGGCACATTCTGCATGGAGCACTGGATATTATATGCAAACAATTAATCATGGAACACTACATCAAAAACTAATGGTGTAATATGGTGATTAATATAACATATAAAAATAGTAAAAAAAAGTAAGATGGTGGCTTACTAGTTAGCTGCACAATATGCTAGTTGATAGATATATAAGTAGATAGTAAATAAGTATACAGATAGATGTGACAAAATTAAGAAATCTGTTGTTTCACTGTTGTAAGGGTAGATAAAATGTTTTCTAAGTTTTTAATGGAAATTAATTAAACTTCCTTTCTTTGCAAGACTTATTTTTGACAAATTCTGTGTTTTCGGAAATTTTCTCTATCATCTATGATAGCATCAGTGAACACATTTTTTTTCCCCACCCAGGAAAAAATCTGGTCATACTCATTTCTTTGTGCCTTGTCTATGATGGCTTTCATACTAAGGTGACGGAGTTGAATAGTTGAGAGATCTTTTAATCACACAGCTGAAAATAATACTATCTGGACTTTTCTATAAAAAGTTTTCTAACCCTGATAGAGGTTAACAATTATTTGCCTAATTTTGAGCAAATATTCTCTATTTTCAAAATTTTTATTTGCTTTGACAGTTATCCCCCCTTGACTTTTATTTTGTGTGTTTATGTTTTCTCTCCCGTTTTTTAAAAATTTTGATCAGTTCTATTTTACTATTTAATAAATAATTAACTTATGCTTTTAAAATTATTATTAGTATTGTTTGTACATCTTTGCAAACACATTTTTTAGATTTTTGTACATAGGATTTTGATTATTATTACTTTTTAGAAACTATCAGTTTTTTTTTTTTTTGTATTTCCTCTTAGGCCTAAGTGCCATATTACAATGTGTTAAACAAACACACAATGTGGAAGGTTCTTTTTATTTTTGTAATAATTTCAATATTTATTTCACATGTGGCCCGGGTTTTATTTGTATTATTTTGTTTTTATTTTGTGAAATTTGTTAAACTTTTGATTGTGAGCCTATATATTATCAAATTTCATGAAAGGGCTATCTGGACTTCAGATGCCGGTGTGTTCTATGTGACCAGGGGGCAACGGCTTTGGGACCTGAGTGTACTCTGTCTGATGTGAATATTGTAGTCTCCATTTTTTTAATTGTTTGCATTTGTCTGCTATATTTTTGACACTTTCTAATATTGTTGCCTGTTCTGTTTCATAAACACTTTATTTTATATATTGTTATATAAACAGGATATACTTGGGATTTATATATCAGAGTTCAAACAAGGAAGTGGAACTGATGTGACTGATATGAAATAAAAGGCATATTATAGAAATTAGGTCTTAAGCATTTTGGGGGAACATGTGAAGATGTCTATGGAAGGATTTTGCCTCTTTGTCAGGTTGTGAGCCTGAAGTCATTGAAGGTCAGGAGTAATAGTAATCAGAAAGGAAAGCTGAACATAAAGTGGGAAGGTATGAGGATCAACTAGATTCTACAAGGAAAATTTGAACCAATGAGGGCAAACTGAAGCTCAAATATGATTCTCATATACTCTAACCTCAACAACATGGATGACCCTCCAAAAACCCTGACTCCATTTTTCATGAAGCTATATATCACATATGGCACAGAACAAAGAGAATCTGAAGGAAGAGTTCCAATGGGATCTGGAGGAGCTCAGACTCAGCTGCTGCCCTGTGCCAACAAAGCAAGTCAGAATCAGGTGCTCTACACGAACCTTCAGAGCATTATGGCTGAGGCTTCACTTGGCCTTCCAAATATGGCATACATTTCTCTGGTAGTAAATCATGATCTTGGTGCATACAGTGAAATATACTTGCAGTATATTTAAGTTAATAAAGTTCAGAAAAAGAAAAACAAAAATAATATTTACATGGATGTGCACACAAACACATTGTGATATATAAATTTTGTTGGCCACTGTAATTTGTAAAAATCTAAAGCATATGTTAATTATCATATACATTTACAATATAACTAGCTAATAAACTCAAAAGTCAACAGTCTTTTTTATGATCAACTTTAGATGATTTACTTTCATTGACTGAAGTATAATATGTACAGGAAACACTAGAATCAATATATAGACATAATTTAATTAGACTGTAGACAGGATTTTTTTGGGGGGGAATTAATTATACATTTTTTTTAACTTCAAATTAAGCACTGATTAAAAAATATAAATGTGGATCAATGCATTCTAAAATATATAATGCCTATCATATAGTGTATGTGGGACTTGTAGAGTCAAATATATTCCTTGTAATATGTCAATTAATCTGCTAGAGAGATATAACTATTCTTATACTTACAGATGAATATACTGAATTTTAAAGAGATTAAATAGTTTGGTCAAGTTCACAGAGTAATTGGAAGAGCCAGGATCTAGGTCCAAGACATCCTGAGTCCAAACTCATCCTCTTTCCATTATGCTGCCCTGGTTCAGTACAAAACAGACGAAGACAGAGGATAGCCCATAGTCACGATTTGCATTTGAAGACTGAAAAAATAAATTTTGATAAATAAATTTATCAATAAAGTATAAAAGAATGGATAAATTAAGTAACATTTGAGAGAGTTAAAAAATGATAAAATTATGACCAACTTTAATAAAAGTTTGTGATTCTTATTTCAGATACTAAGAATGTATTTTTTTATTTTGGGGGCCATTCAGTTTTGCCTCAGATGATGAGATTTTATTCACAAGAAACTGAAAACACCACAGCCACTGACTATTAGAAAGTCATTAAGATATGTGGGAAATTCTAGCATAACTTTTAGAAAGATAACAAATACAAAGAAAAGAAAAAGAAAAATACCACATTATAGAGCAATATATTAAAATTTTCAATAAAGAAAATAATTCTTATTCTTGAAACTAAAATTCACTTATTCAACTAGTATGTGGAAATTGTGAATTTTTACAATTTATATCATTAAGGGTCTGAACTTATAAATGAACATAAAAGTATTTTTTTTAAAGATTTTATTTATTTGAAAGAGAGAGAATGAGAGATAGAGAGCACGAGAAGGAAGAGGGTCAGAGGGAGAAGCAGACTCCCTGCTGAGCAGGGAGCCCGATGCGGGACTCGATCCCGGGACTCCAGGATCATGACCTGAGCCGAAGGCAGTCACTTAACCAACTGAGCCACCCAGGCGCCCTAACATAAAAGTATTTCTAAATCATTATTACTCTCTCTTTTAATAGAAATCTGAGGTTTATAACTCTTGTAAATGAACTTTATGGACAAAATTCTTGTCCTTTGAAAGTTTATAACCCAAGTTGCTGGTACACTATGGTTGCAGAAGAAGAACATCAATTTATTAGAAAACTAGTGTCAGACGTACTTTAGTCTTTCGATAATTCTTATGGAAATTTGTCAAATCTGATCTCAAATACAAAATGAATATTGGAGAATGGTGTCAAGATACATCATGCCAGAGTAGTCTCCTCTACTGGAAATAAGAGGTGGTCTCAGAAGAAGAGGAACAGTGTTGAGTAAGAGTTTGGAACCAGACGCAGTTTTCTGAGTGATAGTTTGACTCTTCATAATTACATGACTGTGAGGAAGTTTAAAAATCACACTAAAATTCTGTCTTTATCTGTGAATGGGAATGGTATCAAGTATCTCACAATGATTTATTATTCCAGGATAGATTAGCAAACTTTAATAGATCCTGTGTCATGTCCAAACCTAAGTAAAACTAGATTTGTGTGTCTGTATCTAGCTTGAATCAGAGAAGCCTAACCTGATCACCTTAGCTGAAATGGTCCCAGACATATTTTTATCACTATAACTAATTGTACCTGAAAGTATCTTACCGAGTGGTTTATATGTTTACATACTCATAGTGACAGAATCACTGGCTATTTTGCTCATTACTGTATCCTGAAGACCTTGAACTGTTTCCAGAACATACTAAGCCCTTGACTTTTCTTTTCAAAGGAATTCATGAAATAAATGTGGGAAAATGTTCTAAAAGGTACAAAGCATTAAGCAATTACTTTGACATCCTTTAAAAGAGTATTAGTATGTTAAATATCATAATTTATATAATCATTTCCTGAGATACAGATTTAAGAGTGTACCAAATAACACTATAGGGAGCAAATATAAAAAAGATGGTTAATATTTTTTCTGATTATTATTCTTAATTCAGTACTTTATCAGACATTGCTAGTTTCCCCTCCACCACCAATTTTCCCATTGAGTTTTAGAACCTCTTGAGTTTTAAGTGGGTATACAGCTTCTTAACTAAAAACTACATTTCTCATCATATCTAGGAGATACTTGTTAGTATATAACCAAATGTCTGTCCATGTAATATGAGTGGAAGTCATGTGTGTTACTTTTATTTCTCAACTTTAAAGGAGGTGAAGATACCCTTATTTTCTTTTGCCTTTAAATCTGGATTTTGGTGCAGATATGATGGTAAGAAATGGAGTAACCATTAACCATCTTGTACCTAGATAAATAATGAAGCCATGTGCTAGGACAGAGAAATAACATAAAAAGACATTAAGCTTCTAACACTGTAAAGGGGTTTTATCAGAATTGTTTAATTGGAGTAGTAAGTGGAAAATTAAAAATGAAATCTTCACTTTTTTTTTTAAAGTCATCTCATTACAGACTATAGCTTATATCTTAACTAAATACATATGTACTTTTCAGGTCAGCCACCCCTGTTATAGTCTATACCAGAACTGTTTCACAGAAGTTTCTGTAGTAAAAGAAATATTCAATATCCGTGCTGTCCAATATGGCATCTATTGGCTTCATATGGCTATTGAGCATTTCAAATGCAGCAAGTGCAACTGAGGAATTGAATTTTTATTTTATTTTAATTTACATTTAAATTTAATTAGGCAAATGTGGCTAGTAACTAACATATTGGATAACTTAGTTCTAAACCTTGCAATTTCTGAAAAATGTACCCCTTTGATAACCTCAATTTCAGGCATGCTATCTTCAGTCATGCTATTCTTCACTTCCTAAAGGACTTTTCTAAAACATCAATGTTATGAGAGTCAAAATATGAACAGAGGAATGACTCCAGAATTGTAAACTAACAATGATTGGATCCTTGATTGAATCCTCAACTGAAAACAAATTTGTTATAAAGGATATTATAATATGCATTACTTAGATGATTGGAGATATTTGAGTATAGACTTTATATTACATAAGAACATTTTATCATTATTAAATTTCTTCAGTGTGATAATTTTATTATGATTATGTAGAAGCATATACTTGTTCCTAGAATATAAAAAATTTAAAGCCAATAAGCAAAGGGGTAGCATCTTTAAGGTGCTAAAAGAAGAAAAGCTGCTCCTAGAGCTCTACGTATAAAAAAAAAAAAATCCTTCAAAAGTGAAGGCAGTTTTCACTTTTCACCCCGGGATATAAAGAAATGGAAGGAGTTTCTCTTTCTCCTTTCAATGAGATAATCCGCAGTTCATTTGAAATTTCTGGCTTTTTTACTCTCAAACTTATCATAGAATTGAGGTAGGAGAGAGCAAACAACTGACCCAAAAATCTAAGGAGAAACAGCATCTCCAGGAAGAGAGGAGATTGGAACACATGTCCATCTGAGGTAGTAGCTACAACAGGATACCATAAGAAGAGTTCAGCTAGAAAGGCAGACAAACTGAAAAAGCCTGCACTAGGGCTACTGAGATAGTGTGAAATCCCTGGAGATGCAGAATTGGGGAGTTTACACCCCCTTATAGGCTCTTTGCCACGAATCCACCAGGTAGACAGAAAAAAGATCACAAAGAACACCCTAAGTGTCAATTTTGGTGCAGACTTGGGCCTGGTAATAGCAATGTAGACAAGAAACTCTATACTCCTGCTGTTTAAGAGGTATTTTTGCGGTGAAGGGATGTCCCTCTTTTTTCACTATGGAATGAAAACCTTAATAATGGGGAAAATGGCAACACTGTTGGCCTTAAGATATTGGTGAATACTCATTACAGCAGGAAATGGAAGACTAAACCCAATTTGGAGAGGAAATACTGAAGGCAGGAAAGGAATAGGAGAAGAAGAAAGCCTACACTGCCTAGACTGTGGAATCAATGCTAGCCCAAGACTGAGACTTCATCAGAACCCCAGCAGAATGAAACTTAATCCCACCCCTGGTTCCAACCAAACCCCTCAACCAAGCTAATAAGCTTCAAATACCAAGTGGTGGGGGAGAGACAGGAAGGGAACAAGAGCTTGCAAAGATGCACTCTATGAGGAATGTACAAAGAAAAACTTACATGTCTTTTATTTTTTTAATTTTTTATTGTTATGTTAATCACCATATATTACATCATTAGTTTTTGATGTAGTGTTCCATGATTCATTGTTTGTGCATAACACCCAGTGCTCCATGCAGAACGTGCCCCCTTGAATACCCATCACCAGGCTAACCCATCCCCCCACCTCCCTCCCCTCTAAAACCCTCCGTTTGTTTTGCCGAGTCCATCATCTCTCATGGTTCGTCTCCCCCTCTGACTTAGATGTCTTTTAAAAAGAAGCATGTTCTGGTAAATTACCTTCCACCCTAGACACAGGCTATCTCTATAGGAATGTGAAAGCTGAGGTGCCTTAAAAATAAACATAGATCTGGGGCACCTGGGTGGCTCAGATGGTTAAGCGTCTGCCTTCGGCTCAGGTCATGATCCCAGAGTCCTGGGATCGAGTCCCGCATCAGGCTCCTTGCTCAGCGGGGAGTCTGCTTCTCCCTCTCCCTCTGCCTCTCCCCCTGCTTGTTCTCTGTTTCTCTCGCAAATGAATAAATAAAATCTTTAAAAAAAATAAAAAATAAACATAGATCCAACAATAAATCAAAAACTCAGTGCAACTGCTAACCTGATTAAAACAAATTCCTGCATGAAAATCCTAGCAGAAGGAAAAATGCCATTTTCAGGCATTAAAAAAACAAAACAAAACAAAACAACTAAATCTCTATTGCCCTATACAAAACCTAGATGTTTCAGGAAGTGATTTCCTGATGGTCAGTGGGGTTAAGGGACTATTGGTATTAAAAAAAAAGAGCATGTATAATAAATACCACAAATTAAGAGTAGTTACAAAGAAGCTATTTTGTGAAAGGTTTTCATCTTTGTCATCTAGAAAATATTAACACTTCTGGGGAAAATTAATCTGGTCAATGATTCACATTTGGAGGAGGAGATTATTTTATTTTATATATGCTGACATTGACATAAGGCATCCACGTGAATGATTTTTAAAGAGATGGGAATGAAAGACTGAGGTGGAGATAAGCCTTTAATATGTGAAATCATGATTTCCGATGTGTCTAGGTATTAGATTTGGTTTCAACCTAATTTCCACCCCGACAAAAACTGCAGACATTTTATTTCACACAAGCACAACCTCCAAAAAATGCGTTGAGATTGGAAAAAATCTGACATTCCTTGTATGGTTCTTACTTTGAATTGTTATTCCTTCCACAAGTGGATGATAGTGTCCACCATCCAAATTTCTGCCCAGCTAGGAGTTTTCCTTTAGAGTTCTCTGCCTGGGCCAGCTCCAAATGGATGCAATCTGTTTTTCTTCCTCCCTCCCCCCCTCCTTCCCCCCCTCCCTCCCTCCCTTCCTTCCTTCCTTCCCCCCCTCCCTCCTTTCCTTCCTTCCTTCCTTCCTTCCTTCCTTCCTTCCTTCCTTCCTTCCTTCTTTCCTTCCTTCCTTCCTTCCTTCCTTCCTTCCTTCCCTTTTTCTTTCTTTCTTTTTCACATTCTTAGTGAACCTGTTAAAAAATCTTACATTTTTCTTCTTTATATGCTGGTCTTGGGGACATCTATGTTACCATAGATCTGAGCTGGCTGAGAGACAGGTGTCAATACAACTGCTGGAGAAACAGGCTAGGTTTCTAGGCCACCTTCCGCTTACATTACCCCACCAGCATTTTGTGTCATCTAGTGTATCAGTCGAATTTACATCCCAGACATACTGCCTCCAGAACCCAAAAAAGCCTGACAGACATTGTAATTACACCTAAGTGGTGAAAAGAATCAGATGCAATAATCCATCTTGTACAATTTTAGTAAAGCCTCTATAACCCTCAGAGCACTGGACCCCTAAAACTACTGAAGTGGCAGACCCCTGAAATTTTGTAATAATTTTTCCTCTCTCTCAAATGCATTTGCATTACCAAGGCCTCCACTATATTGTCACTTTTTGATAGCCTGATTAATATGACAACATTGATATAACGCAACAAGGTGATATTCCACAGATGGCCCAGATGCCAATTCCCTTTGAACTATACTACAGCAGAAGCCAGTGGCAAGTTAACACAGTACAGATTAAAAAAATGTATCTTACAAAACAATGAATCATGGAACACTACATCAAAAACTAATGATGTAATATATGGTGATTAACATAACAATAAAAAATTTAAAAAAATGTATCTTACATACCTGAGGCTATAGTAATGTGAGTTAGCAAAGACAGGACAATTGGACAGCAACTGCAATGGGAAACAATTTGATTGTTTTGTGGTAGTTTGCTGATGCCCTTCAGGATCTATCAGGATTTTTTTCAGTAACAGACTGGTGAATTAAGTAGAGGAGGTAGGTCCCACCATCCTGCATCCTTTAGGTTTCTTTTCTTATGATTTAATTTTTACCTTTTCATCTTTTTCTGCCTTCTGATGTGGGAGGTTGGAGTCTTTCAATATTTTACCAAGGAGATGTTCTGGCTTTGAAACTTAACTTTTAATAGATGATTAGTTATTTAGTCTTTGTCTTTTCCCCAAAGCATTGATTTCCTAAGTATACAATGCCATATAATTGTCGTATCTTGCTTATTTCTCAAGTGCTTGATATGTTTTACCCTCAGGGGAATTCCTTTCCACTGGTATATTTTCCAGATCACCACTAGTGAAAGTTTAACAAACACACAATTTCATGTTCTACCTATCATCACTCTTGAGGATTTTATTGCCAGCTAGGCATTGGATAAACCACTACAGAATCACATTCTAGAGTCTGTTTTCTAACTGCTTTCTTCTGACCTTGAACTAATAGTCACAGATCTGGTTTCTCTTGAAGCAGCCTTTGAGAGATTTGAGGTCAAAAACATTAAGAGAGTAAAATAATGGGCAGAGTAAGGTGAACTACAATGCAGTTGAAAAAAGATCTTAGCTTATTTGATGGGGAGTTCTGGAGATGAGTTAGCCCTTCAACCTTGTCTCTAATTTGGGTGTGGAGCCAATCCATTTATATCCACATCAACAAATCACTGGACATTTCTAGAAGGGGACACAAACTTAGGGAAGGTGGTCTCTTCAAGCAAAGGAAATCCCCAGCAACAGACTCAGTTGAGAGCTATCAGCCACTGATACTCCCAACAACTGGGGAATGAGTGCCTCAAACCCGGAAGAGGGGGACCTGGGTGTCTCACCTATTAGACATTAAACAACGTGTAGTCCTTCTCACTTTGTATTGTTGCAGGACTTCTAGGCAATTATCATGAAAAGTAAAGATTTATTGAGGCAGGAGACACAAGGCACTATATATACCTGATCAAACAAATGTATCTTTCATATATTTCAGAAAAAGTGATGAAGTTTGTTGATGAATATATAAGCTGTGGAAGGATGATTGGTCTTAAAAGGTTTAGAATACAAGGTAAGATATAACATAGAGGTCTGTATTTTATATTATATTATTTCTCTATAGTGTTTTTATGTTTTTATGTCAGTAATCTATAACATGGTTTCAGCACAGAGAATACATATACATAATATATTATATATATATAATTTTTAATTATTTACCTAATCATTAGTCTCAGTCACAACTTTTTACAGTTCACTGCTTACCCTTATTAAATTACATCATCCAACATGATTCCCTTGAAAATACTTTCAATTCTTTGTTTTAATTTCCATCCACTTTTTCTCCTATTCACCTGCATAAATTCAACTATTTACCTTTATATTTTATGCACTTGAGTAATTGGACATTATCAATAACAACAACAAAAATAACAGAAAAGGTTTACTTCATTTAAATTTTGTGATCTTAAATGTAAATAGCCACTATCATTGCCATGAAATTCTTCTATTTAGCTATTTTTCCCCCTAGGAAGAAATGTTTTTCTTCTGCTCTTTCCTTGGATCTCCCTTATCTATTAAGAACCTAGAAGCCATGAGATGTGAAATCTCTAGTATTTCTACCACCAAATCTATAGCTTCCTGTGTATATCTGCTTCTTCACTTTTCTTTAAATTTTCGAGGGTCTGTGTTCCTGTGTATAATAGGCCATCTCTTAGGTATTTCCTTTGAATTCCACCACCTCTCACCGGCTCAGACATTTTTTTCTTGTGTTATAATCTTTCTGTTTTATATCATTAACTTCATATTTTCTACTAGATCTTTCCTCTCTGAATAAAAATATTTTATAGAATTTTACACTTTTTAATCAGGAATGAAGAGAACAAGAGTAAAAAGGAAGGAAGCAAAGAGGAAGTGCAATGCCACTTTAATTTGACAGGACTGTATTCATTTTTTAAAAATTCCCCACACTTGTTTTCATTTCGTCGTCTACTCTTTATAGTCTAACCAGTCTGATCTGGTTTCTGCCTCTATGCCTCTATTGAAATTGATGCTGCTAAATCAACAACCACTTCTGCATTAGCAAAAATGACACTTTTTTCTTCTTCAAAGTCTCAGCAACATTTGTCAGAGGTGACTATGCACTATTTCTTGAAATAATCTCCTGCTTTACCTAATAACTAATGAAAATTTCATGTTTTACATTATTTTTGTTGAAACATAGATGGAAACCTTATGTGCCTGTTGGTACTAGTATAGAGAATATTTGCTGTCATTTAGAAGAAATCTGAGGGACCATGAGATAAAGCAATGCAAACCTGTTTTGGGATTTAATTCAATCAAACATTTACAAAGAAAATGTTTTGTGTTGGGCACCATCTTTTGTTGCTAGATATGGAGAGATGCCCTGCCTCCTGTCTGTGCTTACAGGATTTGCAGAATAAAAGTGAGTATCATCTATGGTTCAGTCAAGAGACAGACACTACACAGTAATTTGGACAGAGGATATTTATTATGAGGACTTTTTAATCATAACTGGAGAGTAATAATAAATATGGAAAAAATATGCCTAGGGCTAAGGCAGAGTACTTTACGAAGGATGAACATAAAAAGTGTACCCCTTCCAAAGGTTCTAATTCATTGTAAAAGGTGAAGTTAAAGTCCTTTCGATGTCATATAAGTTTCCTAGGCTACATGGCTGGAGCTGATCCACAGTTGTCTACTAAGCACAGTCATCTGGGGTACACACAAGCCAAGGCTATTGGACAGGAATACACAGAAAGCCAGGGCAGTGAGCACCTGCTCACCAGGTCTATATGGCCAGAGGAGACAACCTTCCAGGCTGTGGTTGGGCTGAGTCTAGAGGGCAGGTACTCAGAGGGATTTGGAGCTTTAGGAGCCTACTAGGCAATAGGGCAGTGAAAGGTCTAGGACATGTGGTAGATGCCTTGGGAAGACCGTTACTAGGTGGTCACTTGCCAGGACAAGGCAGAGAACACAAAGGGGTTCACTATATTTAATCCAACAGATGTATCATTCATGCATTTCAAATGACTGCACAATTATGTCTGGTACAGAGCATCACTGGAATATTTTCACGTATATGCTACTGAAAGCTGTACAGCAGGAGTGAGACCAAAAAAAAAAAAAAAAAAAGGAAGCAACACACAGGAGCCAAAAGCAATTCCCCTTCCTACTTTGAACCAGTAAAATGTAATATTGTCCGTACAGCAATGCAGAAATGTCCATCATTGTAGAGCAGGAATGAAGAGAAAATTTGTAGCATTGTGACAATAAATTGATAACTGACACCAGGAATAGTCAATTACATTATTATGAGTAGCTAATAAGATAGTCTTTGCAGCTACATTTATCTCAAATTTTATTCCATTCACACTTTCATCATTTTTCCATTTCAAGTTATGGCTGCACCATCAACCATATAACTGGAACCATGTAACTTTGCATTTTGTATTAGTTTGTTTATTTGAGAGAGAGAGAAAGAGAGCATGAGCAGGGGAGGAGCAGAGGGAGAGAATCATCAAGCAGATCTCTGCTGAGCATGGAGCCTGACACAGGCTCGACCTCATGACCCATGAGATCATGACCTGAGCTGAAACCAAGAGTCGCAAGATTAACCGACTAAACCACCCAGGTGACACTAACTTAGTAGTTTTATAAATTTTAATAGTTTTACATTCTAGGGATTTCTATTACTTGATTGTAAGATCCACTGCTAATTTAAAATAATACAATTTACTATCTTATCTTACATTTTTAAGTGCTTTGAGGAGAGATTATAAATTATATCACCTGCAGTATTTCCATGACTGCATGTTTATAATGGTTTATGTCATGGAATTTTGACTTCTGATCTGTATGCTTTTTTGTTAGTTGACGTTCTTCCTCTACATGATTATTCATTTTATAATTGTAAAAGATGCTATATTACCTAATTTTTGGAATTCTTGAAGAGACATGACAGTTAACTTAGGGCATGAGGAACAAATTGGCTTGTAGAATATTACATCATAAGATTTTTTTTTCTCTCAGAACTTTGAAGATATTCTCTATTGCTATCTGATAGTAACTGGTGCTGTAATAACAAGTTCTAATTTGTCACCTATGTTTCTCTCAGGACTATTTATTTTTTCTTTAAGTTTAGAACTGTATATTAATATTTAATCAGGCAGTTCATTTTTTGACCAACTACTTCAGTACTAGGGTATGTTTGGTTTTATGCTTTGTTGGTTAAGATTTGTGGAGAGCTAATCATGGAAAGAATTGGATAAAGAAAGGAAGAAAGAGATCAAAGTAGTGGAAACAAAATGTGTTATTCCTAATACCTCAATATTCTAGAGAAAAGAGGGTGTGCTTAAAAAATTAATGGAAATGCTATGGCCCACGGTTTACCTTCGTGCTTTTTGAGACCCTTTGAAGAAAATGACCATATCGACTGCTGCCACAATAACCTGGAGAATCACGGCTCAAATGGAATATTATCAGATGTGTGGAGCTTTTGTAAGTAGCCCTTGAATCCCATTTGGTAAGGACAAAATCGAGAATTTCCTTCATGATCCAAAATACTACTAGAAAACACTTCACCTGAAAAACAATAGATATTACATGGGGATGGACTTGATGAAGGCTAAGATATGTACCTTAGATTAGGAGACAGATGTAGGACAATAGCCAATAATTATTGCTTTAGCAAAAATAATAGTCAAGGTGAGGGCTTGATCCAGAAATTATCACAATGACCTGAGTACTTCTAAACCCCCAAGCAAATCTCAGTGATTTTTATTTATTTTTTAATTTTAATTTTAACTTAATTTAATTTAATTTTTATTTTTACTGAACTTGACAAGTTTTGGTATTAAGGTTACACTAGTCTTAGTAAGTTAATTAGATGGTCACCATTTCTTTGTCTTTTTACTATAACAGTTATTTTTAAAAAAAATAATCTGTTCTTTCTTTGAAACTTCTTAATGCTTCTTTGAAAAATTTTAGTCTAAATTTTGACTTTTCTGTTTTTTGGCAGTAATATTTTAACACTGTTTATGGTCACTTTTTTTGTATGGCTATTTTTTAAATTTTAATATTTTCAAATGAACCCATCCATTAACTTTCCATTTTATTGGTCTCTTAAATTTTTTACTAAGATCTTTGCCCACATGTAATAAGAACATAGTTCTATATATTTCTTTTAAAATATTAGACTTTTCTTTATCTTTTAAACAATGTAAAGGTATTTCTTGCATGGGGGTTCTGGATTAATAAGAGTAAACTATCTTTTGAAGAGTTCACTATTTGTAATCCATAAATCATTCTCATTCTGCAATTACAGTGTTTTTGCCAGATAAGACAATACATTTTAGTGTTCATTACTCAATAATAGCTACTTTTACTACTGTAAACTTAATTAACAAATTATATTGACTTTTCTTATGGTCTAACTTGGAGGAACACTCTACTCAGAACTTTAGTTGACAAACTAATATACAAAATATGATTATGATAGCATCTACATTCAATACCATTCCATTGACAAGACCCAAGTAAGATGATTGTTAAAATTTTTGTAATGTTGTGCCCATGTATTTGTATCTTATATAAAGAGAAATAAAATTATATTGATTGAAGACTTATGTCATATCCCTTATCGGTTAGTGTTTGATCAAAGAAATGGAAAAAGCATGAATGATAGAAAAAGTAATTTATTGATATAGATATTGATATGACATAAGTGATTTATTGTAAGGATTAGAACTTAAAGCAATTTTAGGAGCTGATAGATCAGAGTAGCTGGCAATCGGGAAGAAAATCTAGACATTGATGAGCAAAAGCTAGGGCAAACTAGTCCACATAATTGAAAATAAAATAACATAGACTGTCTGTAACATAGACTGACTCTGGCCAGGAGCTGAGATAGTCAATCATTTGCTTATTGCTTTTACTGTTGGTCTAGTATTCTTTCTACTCTGCATTATTTTTAAATTGCATAATCTTAAATTTTTATTATCTAATAGTGGGCATAAAGCATAATTTATTCAACTATTGGTAAATCATATCTAGATTCGGTTTTTGGATGTCATTGAGTGATAGTAAATATATAAATAAAACAAAATTGATATGGCTATTATTTTAAAATTATGTAATATTGGTTATTTTCTAAATGGAATGCACTAAAGTGAAAGAGAGATGATAAATCACTCAAAATAAACAATAATGAAGATTATCTTTTAATTTGCCTAAATTGATGGTAGTTTTAGAAAAAAGGGAAGTATAACTATGATTATTTTACAAATAACTAAAGGGAATATATGACCCATTTCAGAAAACAAATTATTGAAAACAAAGCAAAAACACAGCATGACACTTATCTTTTTAGCTTTAATAACTTTTTTCATCTATAATGAAATCCTTGACCTCACTTTCCAATGGTTTAATTTTTCTCTTTGGTAAGAGAGTAAAATAAGAACTTTATACAACATACTTGTAAACTTGGAAATAATAAGGTATACTGATAAATTATGTAACAGTATCATATGCAAGTATTTGATTTTGATTGATTCTTTTTTTTTGCATCATGACACAGAGAATTGGATATTATATTTGAGCTAATTTTTCTTGTTTCATTTTACCTACAAATGAAATACTTGGAATTTGAAGAAATTGCAGAATTTTGCTACCATTAGATAATTTGAGAGATATGAAATATCAGAACATGTCCTGTGATACAAGATATCACTACCAGAAGATAATAACTGATATGAAGTCAGAGTAATGCCACAGGATATTTGACTATAATGAGTATTATACTTAAGGTTTAAGCAGTTATTTGACAAGAATGCATTGGGTTCCTACTATGGAACATAAATGTGAAAGACAGTCTTCCTGTAAATGTTCAGCTCTAGGGGTATAGTTTTCTATACTCTGCTCTACGTTCCTGGAGTTAGGACAATTAACAGGACTTCCTGGTACCCATGTTTACCTTACTTCCCCTTAGAGAATGTTAATAAGAAGTATCAAATTCTATCAGTATCATATATCCTTGGGATTTTAGTGTGCAAATTGGTGCCGCCATCAAATACTTGATGTATGCATTTGTTGTGATTTTTAGCATACCCTCATTTATTTTAAAAAATTATCTACATCAGGAAAGAGATGAAATTTGAGAGGTGATAGTGAATTTTAAAGAGTTTAATCAAGTCATATTTCAAACTGCAGCTGTTGTTGCAGATGTGGTTCTTGTTGGAATAAATCAGTGTGGGTGCCACATCAAGGGAGGCTTTTGCTCCACTGCTTGAAGAGAAAATATTTTTAAATGGTGGTTTTATGTAGAAAACATAATATTGCCCTGATATGAAAATATCAACATTAATATCATATCAACACTAATCCTCTTGTTCAGTGCTCCAGTTTAATTACACCAACTTTGAGAAGTTCACAATCTCACAGGACATCATGCTGATTCACTGTACTGAGGAGGTCCTTCTGATAAAACCTGCAGTTACTTTAGATGCCTCGTATAGAAACAAGCTTAACGAAGAATGGAAGATTATTATGATCAATACGCATCTTATTTAAATTTCTGATGATCCACTGGGATATATGTTGATAGAGCACTAAAAATGTAGAAAAAGTGCCATTTTTAGTGGATTATGCCAAAGCAAAGATTGAAGTGGACAAAGTTAAGAAAGACTTTACTCATGCAAGGTCATTGCAATAAGAGAGAAGCCAGAACTCAGTCAGATCTTAGCTCTGCTAAAACAAAAGTCAGGAGGACTTTTAAGAGATGAGATGAGCTAGTGGAAAAGGGCAGAGGACATCGATTGCAGGGAGGATAGTCAATGGGAGGTGTTGAGTACATTGAGTTATTCCTTAGTTTGCAAATATTTGTCTCTATGATTAGGCCATCTGTGTTTGTGAATTGGCCCCCACTAAAGGTAAGCTTCCATCCTACCACAGAATTGTACATGTTTACAGTGTGAAAGGACGGCTCAGGTCCTTGAGAAAGCCATTCCTGGGTCGTAAAACTGGTGAGATTTTTTAAAAATATTTCAATCTCAAAGGGGCAGAGAAATAATTCATAATTATAAGTTTTCTAAAGTAAATTCTCTAAGAAAAGTGAGCTCAGAGCCTAGAGTCAGGAAAAAGTCTATATAAAGTTTAGTCAAGCTGAGGGAAATGCTAAAGTGACCATGGTCACTTACTTTTGATTTTGAAGGTAATACAGTTAGTTATTTGAACTATTTCTTGGATAGCCTAAATGACTGAATGTCATAATGGGAACTAGAATAAGATGGCTACTCTAACTTGTCTGACTGCATTGGTTAACAACTCTCCCTCTTTATGATATAAGAGATGCAACAGCATAAGGAAAGATCTATAACAAATGAGGATATTACATCTGTACCATGGCAATTCATGTGCTGGGAATCATAAGGTCCATAAATGTTATTGAGAAAAATTATCCGTAGTTTGGAAATAATTTCTTCTTTCTCTCCTTCTTTTTTTTTTTTTCTTCTTCAAAAAGTTTCCTGACTTGTTGCTTGGCTCTGACAGTACTGAAAGACTTGCTATGAGACATACAGACATTCCCTGATATAAGCTTCTCATTGTGAACTAGATTTTCAACTGGCTATCTAAAGTTTAAAACAACATCTCATAATTAAAATAAAATGGTGTACTTGAAATAAGGCCAAAGTTGGTTCTTTTTTTTATAATCACTAAATATAATTTTATAATTTTCCTGATATATGATCTTCATGATTTTTTTTTTTCTTAGAGAGGAAGAGGGGGGTGGGGAAAGGGACAGAGGAAGAGGGAGAGAGAGTCTTTTTTTTTAAAGATTTTATTTATTTATTCATGAGAGACAGAGAGAGAGAGAGAGAGGCAGAGGGAGAGGCAGGCTCCCAAGGAGCAGGGAGCCCAATGCGGGACTCGATCCCAGGCCCCCGGGATCATGACCTGAGCCGAAGGCAGACGCTTAATGACTGAGCCACCCAGGCACCCAGTCAAAGTTGGATCTGAAAACATAATTAAGTTCCATGTGTGGTGTGTATGCATATATAGTATGCAAATTCCTTTCATGGCTAGCCATTGCCTCCCTGCATCATATTCATATAAGAATTTCCCTTTCTAGTTTTTTTTGGATGAAAATCAGATACTACTGTTTGCTTTACAGGCTTAAATAAAAGTGGCAGTAAAGGACAGTGGAAAAGTGAAAACTTCTCAATGGCTAATTTGAAGGAGGCCAGATTGTTTAAGTTTAGTATCTATTCAGACTTACAGGCACAGGACAGGGAATGGAAAGAAGTATATTTGGTATATGTGTGACAAGGAGTTTTTGAGAAGCAGTAAGTAAAATGACATTGAAAGATGGGCCCTGCTGTAAACTGAATGCTTGAGTTCCCCTAAAATTCGTATGTTAAAACATAATCTCTACTGTGCTGGTATTTGGTTGCGGGGCTTTGGGGAAGTGATTAGAACATGGGGACAGCGTCCTCATGAATGGGGTTAATGCCTCTATTCACCAGGCATAGAGAACTCCCTTGCCCCTTCTGCCATGTGAGGACACAACTAGAAGGTGGCCTTCTGTGAACCAGGAAGTGGGTTCTCACCACACCACATCTTGGATTTCCTAGCCTCTAGAACTATGAACAATAAATTTCTGTGGTTTAAAATCTGCTCAGTCTACTGTATACTATTATAGCAGCCTGAATGTTCTAAGACTGGCCCAGAATAAGAGGGTTTTTCCCAGTGTAAATATTAGAGCAGTCTTACTGGTCTGGAGGTCAGGACAGTGCACTTACAACTCTTTCCTTAGCCACACTAGAGTCTGCAGGATGGGATCATAAACAGCGTGCACAGAGCCAAAAATGGGAAATTATGATGGTATCAGCAAAATGAACTTTCCCCTTATCAAGCCTGCTGAGTGGTTAATTTACCAGTATTACAATTACATTTCAGCTCCTAATAGCATATCTCAGGGAAGTCAGCCAGCTGCCTAGAGACAATTTATCTACATTAGAACCAATGCATAATGGAGGAATTTATTCATTCTAGAGGCAGTATCCCAGGAAGCTGTTGAGAAGTTTCTTATCTTTCAACTCCCTGGAGATGCCTTAATTATTTCCTATTTCCAAGCTTGATTTCAAATTTCGGGGCCAAACTGAGATATATGCAGTATTCTTCAAGTAAGTTTCCTTTCCAGATGTATAAGAATTAATTACTGTTGTTTGCAACTAAATATCACTAATATACAATTTAAATGAAAAGAAGTGAATATATTCCAGATGTATTAAGACAAAAATATCAACAATATTTGACAGACTGATTTCCTGTCACAATGGAAAAGGATAATAAAGATTAATGCTCAAGTTACTTGGCCACCGAAGGGACCATTGCTTCACTCACTGAGATCAGGAATAATGACTTCTCTTACATTTGTTTTGTTTTTGTTTTTTGTTTTTTTGGGTTTTTTTTTGTTTTTTTGTTTTTAATAATCTGGGTGGTGTGACTACTAGAGAGGTCCTGAGACCAAGTTGGACAGGAGGTTCTATACGGGTTCTAGCTGTAAGCTTCTCTTCAGTCTCTGCATCAGGAGTGTAGTATGGGAACCTAGAGTCCCAGGAAGATAGCCTGCCTGGTGGACACAGCCATGTCCACATAGGCTTATTGGGCCTGGATGCCTGAGAGCAGGTGTCCTGGAGAGAACTGTGTATGCCCCTGATTGAGCACTTGGTATCCAGGCTTCCTGGAATAGGTCCCTCGGATCTGGGCTATGTAGGAATAAGCAGAGCCACAGTCAGGACATTTGGGGGACATACCCTATTGTCAAGGTCCAGCCCAGGACCTGAAACAGAGGTGTCTCTGAAACAGAAACACCTCTTCCCCTGAAGCCAGATCTCTTGGGATCTCCAAAGCTAGTCCAGGTCTGACCAGGGCTAGAGTGGATGAAAACCAGCTGGGAACCATGATTGCCAGACAGGCCCCAAGTTCTTTAACGACAGCAGGGCTATATGGAGTCTGACTGTAACCATCTGTGCAGTCTTATCAGTGATGCCATGCGGAACTGCTGGCCCCAGGCTGATGGTTGCCAACCAGGTGGTTGGCAAGAGCAGGCCCTTTCCTCACAGGCCGAAAGGGCCTGGTGTCTGCTGGTAGGTCGGCGCACTAGAGTGAGGTTCACATGTGCATGCTTATGGACTTGGCATCCAGAGATCAGGTACAGAAGAAGGGTGGGCGTTTAATAATGATATAGCTACTTCTTCTATTCCTCCTTCTAAAGATAATAATGACCATGATAACAAATGATAATAATTCACATTGCCCATTATGTGCCAGGCACTGGTCTTAATACTTACCAGTATTAATTAATTCAGTTCCCACAGAAGTCCAACATGATAGCAATAAATTTGTCCTTTCAAAGATAAGGAAATTGAGATACACAAAGTTTACTCAACATATATAAAGTTATACAATAGCAAGTGGTGGAGCAAGAATATAAACCCAAACTGACTTCAGACACCATACTCTGTTATCCTAATAAATCCAGTTTTAACATACTGAGATGTTGGTAGCTAGTTTATATTCGTTACACAGTTGTTTCTACATGTCTGAAATTCAACAAACAGCTCTGTAGTAGATGTGTATTTTCGAAGATTGTCCAAATGTGAATGATTGAGTGAAGGAATGCACACTATACTTAAGAGTTTGAGATTTAGAGAAAGACTTCCTGAGGTCAAGTAGGGACAAATACAAAACCTTTACTAAATCTGAGGGCATGGAATAAATACAATATTTTATATTTGGTGGCTGTTAAACAAATAAGCAACTCTTCTGAGGAGATATTTTCTTTCAAGCCTACTGCAAAAAGTCAAAATGGATGATATTTCTATTGAAGCATAAAAAGAGGAAGAAAAAATACTTTCTACATATTCTGAATTAAATGAAAAGCAGATATCCAAGTTAAGATATGAATAATGATCTCTGTGCTTTTTTTTAATTAATCCTTTTATTTTGAGATATAGATTCACCTGTAGTTGTGAGAAATTTACAGAGAAATCATGTGATACTTTACACAGTTTTCCCAGTAGTGACATCTTGTCAGATGATAGTGCATTACCGCAAGCCATGATATTGACATTGATACAGTTACATACAGAACATTTCCATCACTACAAAGGTCCCTCACATGCCCTGTAAGCCACACCACACCCACTTCTTTTCCACCCACACTACTCTCTTAAATCCTGGTAATCACTAATCTGTTCTCTGTGTGTATAATTCTCTCATTTCAACAATGTTATATAATTTGAAACAAAGTATTTACTTTTCAATGTTGGCTTTTATTTTTTTTCACTCAGCATGATTCTCTGGAGATTCAGCCTGGTTATTGTGTGCATCAATAGTTTGATATTTTTTTATTGTTGAGTATTATTCAATGACATAAGTATACCATAGTTGACTAACCATTTATTTACCTGTTGAAGGACAATTAGGTTGTTTCCAGCTTTTGGCTATTTCAAAGAATGTTGCCATAAAAATTGATGTACAGGTTTTTGTGTGGACTTAAGTCTTAATTTCTCTGGGACAAATGTCCAGAATTGCAAATGCTGGTTTGTATGGTAGTTGAATGTTTAGTTTTTCTTTCTTTTCCTTTTTTTGAGAGAAACTGTCAAGCTCTTTTTCCAGAGTGGCTGCACTATTTTACAATCCCATCATCAATATGATTGACCCAGTTAATTTTCTTTGCTAGCATTTCGTGTCATCACTATCTTTATTTATTTAAATAATCTTCTGTTGAAATCTTGACATTTTCATATTATGTTATGAGATTTGATTTTATTTGAAACTCCTTTTATTTTTTTAATTGGCTTTTTCTGATACTGCTCTAGTAAGAGAAAGGGGAACTCTAGGCTGCTACTACCAAATAGTGGAGGTAGAAGTCCAGTTCCCTACTAGGCCTCTATTATCAAGCCAGTGAGAGTGTAGTGTTATTACTACAGGGCAGGAGTAGGACTTTCCACTCCCCATGTGGTCCCTGCTGACATTGCAAAGAGTGTGGCCTCATTACTGCTGGGCGGTGGTGAATATCCTGACTGTCCACTTCCTCTTGGAAGGCTTCTTATTCGACCACACAGAGAGGAAGAGAGGCACTACTGCCAATGGAGGTGGGATTCCAGGCTCCCCATATAATTCACCGATTTCAGGGATGAAAGTTCTGGCTCCCTACTTGTCTTTTCCGACACTATCTCTGCAGAGTATTAGTCCTCTTCGTCATTGCATTGAAAGGGTAGAGATTTAGGATCTTGATTCAGTTCTTGCTTGTGTGGTTAGAGACGAGGCCTGTTTTATTTTGTTTTTTGTTTGTTTGTTTGTTTGTTTGTTTTTTGTTTTTTTCCTGTAGCATTGGGCAGAAATAGAGCAATGACTGTTCAAAAGTCTTCTGTTTTTTCCTATTCCTTTGTCTAGAGAGAGCTGATGTTTGTTGCTACTTTTTGCCTGTGTCCATTGGCTTTTCTGGGTTGTCAGGTGCTTCAATTACTTAGTCTTAGAAAACTGAAACTAAAATAAAGCCAATGGAACTTACCACCATGACATTCCTCAGGTCCCAATTTCCCTCACTGATCTGCCTTCTCCCTACTCCTTAGATATTTTTTTTAAGATTTTATTTATTTATTTATTTGAGGGAAGGAGAGAGAGGGAGAACAGGAGCAGGGAGAGTGGCAGAGGGAGGGGGAGAAGCAGACTCCCCACTGAGCACAGAGCCCAACGAGGGGCTCCATCCCAGGACCCTGGGATCCTGACCTGAGCAGAAGGCAGCCACTTAACTGACTGAGACACCCAAGTGGCCCTCAAATTTCAGAATCTTCTTATGCCTGTTTTATATATAATGTCTGGTATTTTTAGTTGTACTTAGTGGGAAGAATAGGGAAAACTATAGAAGAAGAGGTTTATAGTTTTTTAATATGTGACAAAGATAGTAGCCTACTTTTTCAAAAAGTAACAAATAAAAGAGAAGCATGATGAGCAATGTGAAGAGGGCCCAAAATGAGAAGTTCTGAAATAGAATTGGGATAATCTTTACTGAGTGTCTCATTTAAATGGTATATTATTTTAAAGTAAGCCTTGGGCTCTTTAGAAAACTTTGTTTCTCTTGGTTATATAATTTTATGGCTGGTAATTTCAGCCTAGAAAAACAAATGGCATTTTCTTATCTAAGCCTTGAGAAATTGCTTTCTTTTTTAAAATTTTAATATATTTTAGCCTTAAATATATATATCTTATTGTTAGATAATGAAGTGATTATGTACTTGTCCTTGTTCTTAAGAATGACTTGTAATAGATAGGGCGCCTGGGTGGCTCAGTTGGTTAAGCGACTGCCTTCGGCTCGGGTCATGATCCTGGAGTCCCGGGATCGAGTCCCGCATCGGGCTCCCTGCTCGGCAGGGAGTCTGCTTCTCCCTCGGACCCTCCCCCCATCTCATGTGCTCTCTCTCTCATTCTCTCTGTCTCTCAAATAAATAAATAAAATCTTAAAAAAAAAAGAATGACTTGTAATAGATAAATGTATTCATTTTTTTCAGATTAATAACAGGTGAACCTTATAGGAGGTCACATACAGATATGAGTATGACTTTGTCTTCAAAATATTGTAAATACTCAATTATTTCTGAAATTTTTATAATATTGACATATTTTCTTATACACTGGGGGCAAATACCTCAAGAAAAAAGTTATGAAAACAAATATAATCCCTTAGTGAAAATACAAATTATCTTTCTTTCACCTTCTGATAATATCACTAAATGTTAGTATTGGTTTCATTTTGTCATATGTGTAGAGCAGAGTTTAATTGAGAAGTAATTGAAAAAAAATAATGGAGTATCCATGACATATTTATGAGTTTTTTTTCTTTTACTTTTACTTGTGACATCATACAATGTATCAATGCTGTCAAGTGTTTTCAGGAGGATAGTAAGATTTCCTAAGAAACTGAAATTGAGATTGATTATTTTCCCTTACTTTATTCCTGCTAGAGATAAGGGTGGTCAGAACTATATAAAGCTGTTCAGTACCTGTAATAGATGGTATTAGGGTTACCAATGATGGAAGAAGGAACTTCTCTAAGAAAAGCTCTTCTCAGGAAGAACTGAGAGGTTTATAAACAAGTCAAAATTAGGACAAGCCATTTGATAATTCATTAACAAAGATGCAGGTGCTTTACTTCTTAAGAATAAATCTGATACAGGTATACAGTAATTACTAACACTTACATAGTATTTGTTAAAATTATATGATATTTATTTCTAAATTCCAACAAATTAGAATATTGGGAATATTATGTTGATGCCCTTTGAACAAATTACATTTATAAAAATATAAATTTAAATATATGCATTTAAGTTTTAATTTATAAAATATAATTTGTAAAATTATAAATAAATAAATGCACACACACACATACACAGTTGTAAATAAGAATTCAGACTTTTCCACCAGAAAGGTAACTTCAGGCAGGGCAAGGTATAATCAGTTTTCTCAAACCACATAAAGTAACCAAGTATTTTTTGGGGAACTAAGTGTTCTAATACTCGTTCTTGAAGTGTTATCGTGTTTTTGTAATGAAGTCAAATAGAATAAAATAGGCTTTCAAGATAAGTGGTTTATGGATATAATAAGTTTATTCATTTTTAATGTCAAATTTATTCAAAAGACTACTTTGAAAATCCTAAAGAAAAAATGTCTATAAATTCTGGAAGAATAATTTTAGACACCTATTGAAATGGAATACTGAAGCTTCTGAATTGATCACACAAACAATTTTTATAATAAACTTTACAAACTGGAACTAAATTCTGTCAGATTCAAATATTATGTTAATAACCAACAGATGTTTCCATGCTCTATGCAACAAGAACATTAATTTACATCCTGTATTTTGGGACTATGAATTAATGTCTAGCAGCACAAGCTTTATAAAAATGAATATCCAGCGAAGACAAAATTACCTACTTTTAATGAAATACCATTCATGAAAATTTCCTCCAAATTATGGCTTTCTTACTTATAGGATGTTCTCTAAATTATATAGACTACCAGTACCCAACTTGTTTTTACTCAATAAAATCCAAGCACTGTTAATGCAGCACAAAGTAAATATAGGTAATTAGAGTAGCATACAAACATTTTAGAATGAATATTAAAAACAATTAACATTTTGGGACACCTGGGTGGTCCAGTCAGTTAAGTGTCTGCCTTCAGCTCAGGTCATGATCCCAGGTTCCTGGAATCGAGTCCCGCATCAGGCTCCTTGCTCAGTGCGGAGTCTGCTTCTCTGCCTGCAACTCTCCCTGGTTGTGCTCTTGCTCTCTCTCTCACAAATAAATAAATAAAATCTTTAAAAAAACACAATTTTACATTTTAAACTTTTGTTTATGTTCGTATCGTGAAACTTAAAACCTTAACTGAACCATTTAAGAATAATCTCATTCTAAAAGTAGGAGACCTATCTAGAAAATGATCATTTCTGTAAGAAACCAATATTTCATTTAGTCCACAATAAAAAATTGTATTGATTACTATAAGGAAAACTTGTGGATTTTTAACATATATAAATTTATAAATTCCAGAGTAATAGTTTTAGCCGACATAATGAAATGTAATACTGGATCTTCTAAATTGATTACACAGACGATTTTTATGGTAAACTTTACAAACCAGAACTAAATTCATATGACCAAAATGGAGTGATGGGAAATGGATTTATCTTCCTATCTCAAAAAGCTAAATAGAAAACACACAGATAAAATATATGTCAGCCATTTTTAGGATACTGAATAACAGATAATGAGAACAGTGATTCCTGAGAGATGGGAAACAAAAGAACCAAACCCTACAATTATCCCAGCTTACCTCCTGGAAAAAGCTTTTAGTTGTAACTGAGGAAGAAGAACACAGCTGGAGCTCAGATTTGTCCTTGAAGTGAACAAATAGAACAGGGAGTCTGAAGAGAGGAGGAAGCTGTAATTCATGTGGGTGGAATAGCAAACATGAGGGAGGTAAAAGAGAGTGAGGGAGAGAGACAGAAGGAGACAGAACATGAGAACATCCAGAACATGAGAACATGTGAGAGAATCCACACACTCTGGAGGTCTGAAAATGGACCCCTGTGATTTATAGCTGCCTATAATATGAAGGAGAGGAAACTACGTGAGAAAGGGGAAGGAGCCATCCAAAAAGACTGCAAAGAACAATGCACCAGAATTACACAGTAAAGGGAATAGTTCCTTTTCTATCAGTCAAAGTGAAAAGCCTCATAATTCATAAGAATACTGAATAGAGAATGCTTTTGTGTCTATGCTGGTGTGAAATTAGCCTGAAATTAAATGCTGTTCGGGTCCTGCCTAATAAAGTTTATCCACAAGACCTGAACACAATCAAACTGTTTCCAAGTAAATTATCTGTGTCCTAGATCAAAGCTCAAAAATGTTGATAAGAATGCAAAGGAATTCAGTGCACAAAAAGGTAAAATTTGCAAGGTAAAAATTTACCAAAGGAGAGGGAAGACAGGGTATATACTGGGAGGAGGAAATTTCATCAATTGAGTCAGACCCAGAAATGTTGTAGGTACCCAAATTAGTAGACAATAATTGTCATGAATCTAAAGCAAAGATTATACATGTCAAATAAGGATAGTAAATATTTAAAAGAGACCCAAATTGAAATTTTATATCTGAAAACAATGATATCTATGATAAAAATGCACTGATAGCATCAACAGCTTATTAGACATCATAGAAGAATAGATATGTGATCAGGAAGACAAAAATTCTCTGAAATTAAACAAGAGAAAATACTTAAAATATTTTGTTTTATTTTAAATAACATCATCAGAGACCTATGGAGCAATTTCTAAAGGCCTAATATATGTGTAATGGATATTCATCATAAAAGGGAGGCATGAAAAATATTTGAAGAAAAAAACTGATGAAAACATAAGTCTTCAGATAATGAAACTCAGCAAAGCTCAGACACAAGAAACCTGAGGAAAACTCTACCAACACTCATTATAATCAAATTACTTAAAATCAGTGATAAAGGAAAAATCGTAAAGCAGCCAGAGAAAAAAGACTCATTATCCACAAAGGAACAAAGATTAAAATGGCAAATTTCTTGCAAAAAAAAAAAAAAAAAAAAAGCCAGATAACCGTAGAGCACCATATTTAAAGTAATACAAAGGTAAGTGGGTAGAAACTATTAAACTAAAATCCAATACCTGTCACAAATATATTTTGAAAATAAAGCTCAAATAAATATATTTTTCAGTTATGCAAAGATGAAAGAATTAACTGCCAAAAGACTTGCACTATAACAAATGTTAAAGAAAAATCCTCCCATCAAAGGAACAAGGCTACTTTTGGCAAACCTGTATATACAAAAAGGAAAGAAAAGCAATGGGAATGGTCACTATGTGGGTATAAATATAACGTGTTTATCTTACTATCTAAATCTTTGTATAATTGCATGATGGCAATAAAGAAAGCCAGAAAGAACGAGAAGGAAGTATATATTCACTTTTTTGTAACACACGTGAAACACTGTGATATCATTGAATTTAAACTGTGAAAAGTTAGAGAATTAAAAAGTTAAAGAAAGAATGATAGTATAGGTTAATTTTACCTTGTTGAAAGCTGAATATATTTCTAATTTTATAAATTTAAAATATTTGTACTAGCACAGCTCAGGACATTTTGGAAAGAAAAACCTGAATTTAAACTAGAGGTCAGAAAAAAATAGAATGCTGTGAATTGCATACATACAAAAGTCACTGGACTTTTAAAAATTATACCATTTTCTAGATATTTATGGTAGCTAGAGTGATATAAATAGATCCCAAGGACAGTTATTTTGAAGCTCTTTGTATAGAACAATTTTAGACCGAGAGATAATTGTGAAGAAAATTATTATAAATGATAGAGCACATAAAACAATATGAAATGAAAATGAAAGACAGGATTTTGTTTGTCATTTGTTTTGGTCAGTCTGGCTCCATCTGGAATTGATATTCTTATTTTTGTCGTCTTGGGTATTTCAGACACAGCAAAGTACTTACAAAAATATTCTAAACACGTCATATCTTTTTTTTATTTTTCTTGTCCATTTTGGATATTTAGGAGTGTTTTTTTCTGGTCCACCAAAACTATGATTACATGTCTCATCCTTGATTTCTCAAAAAACAGTAATCTAATGTGTTCCTATCATCATCATGTTGCACAAACAATGAATCATGGAACACTACATCAAAAACTAATGAGGTGATATATGGTGATTAACATAACAATAAAAAATTTAAAGAAAAAAGTAATGAGTTCACCATTTGTGTAGCACGTATAATGTTCCAGTCAAGTACTAAACATTTTTACATGAATTAACTGCTCAAACGCTACTACAATCCTATGTTTTGTATAAGGGAACTGGCACAAGTCTTTGGAGTAAGTTGTTCAAGGCCATATACCTTCTACACGTAGAGCTAGGATTTGGACTGTGTTTGGCCCAAAAGTTTGTGCTGTTAATAACAAAGCTCTGCTGGGTCTATATAGCTAAATTCAAAATCAACAATGCCAAAACGATTGCCTGGTGTTTAATAACTGTTAAGTAAATATTTGCCAAGGGGATAGAAAGTGAGAAAGGAGTGAAAAATAAATAGGTGGAAAGAAAGACGAACTGTATTAAAGCCAAGAAAAGGGCATTTTTCTTTAGTCACATATTGTTTTCTCTAATTACCTTGTACTGAGAGACTTAACATTAGTTTTAAAATAATCCTATAGAGCGATTTATTTTTCTGAAAACTGCACTTCAGTTAACCGTATATTTCAATGTGTAGTATATATTATTTCTGACTGGGAGTAGCACAGACAAAGTAACATTGACTTAAAGAAGAATTTTATCTCTTTCTGATTTAAAATTTAGAAGTAGCCCAGCTATAACCTATTCAGAGATGTAGAGTTCTTCTGTCTTTTGGCTCGACTTTCAAGGATTTTATTCATAGTAGAAAGCTTTCCTACCTCCAGAAATGTCAGCATTTAAGCTAGCAGAAAGAAGAGAGAAAAGGGAGAGCAGAAGGGAGGGAGAGAGAAAGGGAGGGAGGGAGGAAGGAAAGAAGCTCTTTTTTAAGGGTATAGATAACTGTGAAATTGTCACAGGATACCTTTGCTTATATCCTACTGGCAAAAATTAGTTACATGCTCACATCTAGCCACAAGTACGAGGAAAGCCTGAAAATACAGTGTTCATCTTGAAAAGCCTGATGCCAAGCTAAGAATCAGGATTCTGTTACTCAGGAAGGTACTGAAAATGTATATTGGGAGGAAATTACCAGCCTGTTGCAGGTCTGCCATAATTCATAATAACAAACTTAAGGTAATTTCAGTTATTAATACTGACCAAATTTTGTTTTCTTTATAAGGTTTTGATTCAAAGCATTTATTTAGGATGGCTAAATTAATATCTTATGTAAGAAAGCAAACTGACAATTGGGATATTAAGAATAAGTAAGTTATGCAGTCCATTAAAAATACTACCTTAAGAGTTATGTCTTTTCATACTTTGTCTTATCTAGCTGAGCCACCTAACACTCAATAAATTCTTATGTAATTTTAGAATGGTTTAAAAATATTTTGTTCAAATTCTAATGCTTATTTTTTAATTAAATGAATCCATAACTCTATAACTCATTTACTCAGGATTTGTGATGATTACATTTATGTGTCAACTTGGCTAGGGCTATAGTAACCTAGTTGTTCAGTTAAACACTAATCTAGGAATTGCTTTGAAGATATTTTTTGTAATACACACAGTTGATGTTTTAACACATGTGGTTCACATCTATAATTAGTTGATTTTAAGTAAGAGGTATTACTTTGATATGTGGATAAACCTCAGGCAATCAACTGAAAAGTTCTTAGGAGCAAAACTGAGGCTTCCAGAGGAAGAAGAAATTTTGCCTCAAGAGGGACAGCAGGTGAGAGGTTTGGCAACTCCCCTCCCAAAGGGAGGACTTTGGGTGAGTTTTAAGGGGGAGTCCTGGAGTGGAAACCAGGACAAAAGATGGTGAGGGAAGTTGAGGAGAGTGAATAAAAAGAAGAAAAGAGGATGGAGGAGTGTGGGGGGTGTGTGCACCATCTGGAAGAAGTTTGAGAAGGAGAAAGGTTGAGAGGTGCCCTTAATTAATGGTTAGGATGGCACTTTTGTAAGGCGAAATCTCAATGAAGGTTTGCTGAGGGGTATTGCTGTGTACAAAAATGGTAGCTTTGCCGGCAAAGCAGGGTCTGAGGGCTCTGCTAGGTGACTGAAGATCTGAAAGCACAAGGCTCTGTGGGGAGCCAGGGTCGGAGAGTGGGCTAGGATTCACCTAACAGAACACATGATAAGAGGCTTGGTAGAAGAGCAAAAAATTTTGTTAGAAGATAGGTTCCACTTCTTTGGGTGTGGCAGTGAACATTCTCCCACAAAGAATCTCAGAAAACCCATCAATAATGCAAAGTAGAATGTGTAGCTTTGGTTGCCATATGTACTTTGGTTAAGAGCCTGAGCTTGGATTCAGCCAGACTTGAGTCCCAATAAGATTGTGTCATGATATTGGAGAAAATTCTTCATTTCTTTGAACTTCTATAAATTGGAGGTGATTGTAGTACTTACATTACTAGATAATTCACAGTAAGGTGATTAGCACAATGCCCTGGCACATTGTAAGCAGTTTAAAAATATTAGTTGTTATAACTGAACAAAAGAGTTTGTATAGTTTACATTCAATTCAACTATAATTTATATAGTTTACAGTTTATTTGAGCCAAAATTTCAGCACACATTTAAAACTTACATAGTATCTACTTCCTAAAGAGAGTTAGAAGCAAGGTACAATATAAAACATGTCAAAAAAGGACAATTTAAAAGTAAAGTAACATAAGGAAATATGGGCAAATGATTATATTGGGAACAGGGAAAATAGTTACCACAATTAGATGTTGAATTTTGTTCTGCATTTCCAGGTGAAGGAAAGAAAAGAGGGGAAAAATGGTAATGATCTGTATCATTCTCATTAGCTAAAGAAAGAAATAATACTTATTAATTAAGGAAGAAAATTCTATATTGTAAGAATATAAAATAGTGATTCTTAATCTTGAGTAATATACAAACCCATATTAAAGGAAAAAAGTCTCTTGAAACCTGCAAAATACTTTTGAAAATTCCATTTTAAGAAACACTGACGTAAGAAATTAAAGTCAACACAACAACAGTGTGAATGTATGTCATGTCACTGAACTATACACTGAAAAATGGTTAAGGTGAGGGCTGCCTGGGTGGCTCAGTTAAGTGCTGGACTCTTGATTTCAGCTCAGGTCATGATCTCAGGGTCTCAAGATCAAGCCCCATGCTGGGCTCCATGCTCAGCAGAGAGTCTGTTTGTCCTTCTCTCTCTGCTCCTCCCCCTGCTTTCTCTCTCTCTCTTTCTCAGTCTCTCTCTGTCAAATATATAAACAAATAAAATCTTTTAAAAAAATGATTAGGCTGATAAATTGTTGTTATGTATAAAAATGCTTGTAGTATATTTTGCCACAACAACAAAAGGAAAGAATAAACAGAAAAAGAAAGAGAAAGAAAGAAAAAGAAAGAAAGAAAGAAAGAAAGAAAGAAACAAAGAAACAAAGGAAGGAAGGAAGGAAGGAAGGAAGACAACTGCAGCATTAGTTCCTACCAGAGAGTTTTTTAAAAAAGATTTTATTTATTTATTTGTTTGTTTATTTATTTATTTATTTTTAGTGACCAGAGAGAGAGTAGGAGCAGGTGGGTGCGGGGGGAGGCAGAAGGGAAAGGAGAGGATCTCAAGCAGACTCCATGCTGAGCACATAGCCTAACGTGGGACTTGATCTCATGAACCTGAGATCATGACCTGAATTGAAATCAGGAGTCAGACACACAACAGTCACCCAGGCACCCCCCCTACTACAGAGTTTCTAGCCTGCTGGCTTGTCCTATTGATTTCATACTTGCTAGCCCTTAAAAATTGTGTGTCAATTCCTTCAAGTAAATCTCATTGTAAATATGCTACCGTTTTTATGTTTTTAGAGAATTTTGACTGATAAACTATTATATAAAGTTTTAGATTTGTACTATTATATATTATATATTTATACATACATTTAGATGAAAATAATGTTGAGGGGCGCCTGGGTGGCTGAGTCATTAAACGTCTGCCTTGGGCTCAGGTCATGATCCCAGGGTCCTGGGATCGAGCCCCGCATCGGGCTCCCTGATCCGCGGGGAGCCTGCTTCTCCCTCTCCCATTCCCCCTGCTTGTGTTCCCTCTCTCACTGTGTCTTTCTCTGTCAAATAAATAAATAAAATCTTACAAAAAAAAAAAGAAAATAATGTTGAAAAACTCCATTACTTTATTTTTTTCTATGCCTTCATGTACCGGATTGTGAAAATTGGTCTGTATGTTTAATCAGAAATATAGCAATGAATTAAGTGTGACGTATTTAGATTTCAGATGATGAACAGTATTAAGTCTTGTGTTGTTATGAGATCTAGAATGTGTATTTTATCCTTGACTGTCGTCAAAAAGAGTGTGTTTTTCTTCATGATATATTAGAGGTAGTATAAAGTAATGTTGATTGAATAGATTACATGTCTTGTTCATTGGAAATACAGTTATTTCACTATGTGGTGCATTGAGTTTAATAAATGATACAGGGGCGCCTGGGTGGCTCAGTTGGTTAAGCAACTGCCTTCGGCTCGGGTCATGATCCTGGAGTCCCGGGATCAAGTCCCGCATCAGGCTCCCTGCTCTGCGGGGAGTCTGCTTCTCCTTCTGACCCTCTTCTCTCTCGTGCTCTCTATCTCTCATTCTCTCTCTCTCAAATAAATAATAAAATAAAATCTTTAAAAAAATAATAAATGATACAAGTCATATAGAGTCAATGTATCTGAATCAGAAAGTACTATATTTTACTCAGTGTGACATAACTAGTTCAAGTGTGATCATGCATAATTCATCTTTAGATAGCAATATATTTGGTTTATGCGTAATTATTAATATTCTAGTTTGTAAAATATTTTTCTTACATTTTTTTAAAATTCCATGTTTGTATTCTTTTCATAACATCTCAGGCTGATGCCTTGTCTCATTTATTTACATAGAAAACAAAAAAAATCTTCCATTTTTTTATTTGCTAATGTTCTATTTACCTCACTAACATGTTGAAAACCAAAGAGGCAAACCAAGGAAAGTCATTAATTCAAGACTTTATTGAAAATATTTTAATGAGAGAACCAGTCAGGGAATATTTTTAAATAAATTGTGTAAAATAGAAAGCTTCATTAGATTCTAACCATACATTAGTCAATATAAAATAGAAAACAATCCAAGGCAAGTACATCCAAATCCTCTGAGAAAAATACAAGTGCATACTTATCAAAATAATCTTGCTATTAGTTGAACTCATTGAAAAGATGTGCTTTATCAAGCCTTATGAAAACATTGTTAGCAAGGGATGGTATTACCTATTCTTTATTATAGACATACTGGAGATCAATAATACCTTGGTAGATGAAGATATTAAGAGAATATATATGTTAGAAAAAGAAATCTATCAAAAGGCCTCTGGTAGATAACTCATTATAAAAGAACTTACTATGGCAAAGGAGAGTGAAAATTTGAAGTTTAAACAGCAGTAGGACAATTCATTTATATAGTATAAGCAATAATCCCAAATGATTCAAATATGATTTGAAAATCATTAGAACCTAATGGCATTTGGTGTCTATTACTCATAAGCCTATATATTAGATAAAATGGCAATAAATAGAAAATTTATGGCATGTATTTACAATATTATTGATTTTTTTTATTCTAATTAACATAGAAAGCTATCACAAAGGGGCAATTGTCCTACTTTAAATGCAAGGGATTTCTATGAATAAAAATAAAAATGAAGTAGACAGTTGTAGCATTCAGTCCACACTGTTATTTCTTGGAATAACAATTACCAGCATTCATATAGCAATTTTTTGTCTGAATATTATCTATCCATACACAATCACATTCAAGTCTCACCCATGAGAAACAATTTTAGTGTAGTTTTATAGATGAGGCGCTTTGGGTGGCTGTGAAAATAACCGTTTCATGGATTCCCTGGCAACTCAAAACCTGCTAGACACTTTACATACATAACTTATTTGATGCTTTCTTTTTTTAAATATATATTTTTTAATTTTATTTATTTTTGAGAGAGAGAGAGATGCATTCAATATTCACGCAATTAGGTATTATAATGTACACTTTACAGATAAGAAAATACAAAGTCTAAAAATTTGCCAGTTGTTATTTATCTACACAACCATGGAGTTAGTATGTAAACCCAGTTCTAATGACTTTGTAACGCCACGCTTGTTTCTAGTCACACTAAGGAAATGAAGCAAGACAGAACTGCATTCACTCCAGGACTATGTATATGCAGTGAGTCAATGCTAATAAAACAGTCCCTGGTCTAATAAAATGTTCATACATTCTTACAAATTTAGGGCTGTTGGAAGAAAAATAGGAACATCTCATTGAAGTGATATTCTAATTTAACACAGAGAAACTGAAAATCAGAACAGGGAAATCAGGTCTTTGTTCACTCAAACTGGGCAGTTCTGGACAAGATTGAGACTAGCATGAGACTGGTTGCTAGGTGGGGAAATTGGGGGGGGAAATTCCCATTTACCTTATTGCCATTCATTACATGTCAGATTTTAAATTATTATATCCAAAATAACTACTTGATGTTAGATGTCTTACAACTAGTGAATGAATGGATGGATGGATGAGTGAATGAATGAACTATAAATAAATGATGAAAATAAATAAATAGGATAGAACAGGAATCATGAAATGACATTCTCTGATGTGTTTTTGAAAGTAGACCACTGGGGCGCCTGGGCGGCTCAGTCAGTTAAGCGTCTGCCTTTGGCTCAGGTCATGATCCCAGCGTCCTGGGATCACCCCGTGTTGGGCTCCCTGCTCAGTGGGAAGCCTGCTTCTCCCTTTCCTTCTGCCACTCCCCCTGCTTGTGCTTGCTCTCTCTCTCTCTTTCAAATAAAGAAATAAAATCTTAAAAAAAAGTAGACCCTTGTTTCAAACAACTTGAATATGACCCATAATGAATTACACATTTTAAATGGAAATTATCTTTATATTATGGTCTCTGTATATGATCATTTTAGCAAAAAAAAAAGTGGATAGCACTTTAAAAATATTACTGGATTAAATTTTATAAAATTCACAAAAGGAATACTGGGTGACATGGAAATTATATCTTCTCAAGGACTTAGTGCTCAAAAGCAACTTGGCTAATGCTGAAAGGGATGATGCGCTGGGGGAAAAAAGAATTCTAATAAAAATGGAAATGATGACCTACTACATTCCTGTGCTTCTTCAGGCTACTGATCATCCTGCCATTGTATGCACCATCACTTTGCCCTTTATCATTGTAGGGTAGGCTGGAGAACATTTTCAAAAGACTAACAATTCTTGATGCTGAGAAAGTTATAAGCTTTACTTGCAAAACTTCTCTCTCACCTGCAAAGCATACTGGCATTTTTCCATGAGGCAGGCATACAAGCATCTTGTGCGATAGTTTTATTTCTCTGATAAAAATATGTGCAACTTGCCCAATCTAAAACAGCCTGTAAAATTTAACTTCTATAACTTTCTTTAAAATAAAGAGAAAATTAATGTGATTAGAACACTGATAGTTTTTTTATTATGTTATGTTAATCACCATACATTACATCATTAGTTTTTGATGTAGTGTTCCATGATTCATTGCTTGCATATAACACCCAGTGCTCCATGCAGAAATTGCCTTCCTTAATACCCATCACCAGGCTAACCCATCACACTACCCCCTCCCCTCTAGAACCCTCAGCTTGTTTCTCAGAGTCCATAGTCTCTCATGGTTAGTCTCCCCTTCTGATTTCCCCCCCTTCATGATGATGGGTTTTGTTTACAATCCTTGAAACTTAATATGAGCAATGAACTATACCAATTATGTGAACACTGAAAGATTTTTAGAAAATTACATAGCAACACTTCAGGGTGCCTGATTTTCAGAAATGCAAATGTAAGTGAGATTTTAAATTCTGTTCCTTCTTTTCTCAATATGAGGAAATTGTGAGTACAAGTTAAAATTTCCATTTTGGAATGAATTTGTGTTAGTAACAATATCTTGGTTAATAGTTGATTTGTGCTTCCCTTCTAAGCCTTTAATTGGATGAGTGGTATGATATAAGCACCACTTTTATGACAGGGATTATATTTTTAAAAAACTGTTCGTTTGAAAATCTCTCACAATTTTTCACAGCTTGGCCTGGCTCATGTCTGATCTTGTATAAGCAGTGTTACTAGTGGCATACACTGAGGGATTTAAAGGACTCTATTGGGGATCCTTTCTAATGCCTACATTTATATCATTCATAATTAATGTGGAATTTCAAAGAATATCCAACATGTCAAATTTGTAACAATTTTGTTTAAATAATGATTGAAAAATATTTTTCTCTATGTTTGAAGATGGTTGGGAAGTATCCTGAAAGCTTCTCCTATAATAGAAGTTATAGAAAGTTTACCAGACAAGAAAAAGGGGAAGAAAGTTTTGATGAGAAAAGTAATTGTGAGGAAGTGAAAGAGAAAAACTCCATAAAAAACATATATAGGGGCGCCTGGGTGGTTCAGTCGGTTGAGTGTCTGCGTTCGGCTCAGGTCATGATCCCAGGGTCCTGGGATCGAGTTCCACATCAGGCTCCCTGCTCGGTGGGGAGTCTGCGTCTCCCTCTCCCTCTGTGACCCCTCTCACTTTCACTCTCTCTCAAATAAATAAATAAAATCTTAAAAAAACCTATATAGATATAATATGCACACACATATATACACATATATAATTTAATTGTGTTATGTATTTGGATCTCCTATTGCATTAATTAGTCAGATCTATTATTGAACAAGAGATAAGGCCAGAAGTTTTAATTTGAACTGCACATTTTGTTGCTAAAAGTAAAATGGTTCCTTCCATTTTTTATTATGAACATCAAGAGTCTCTACGAAAATTTCCAGGCTGATACTATAAAAAGGAAAATATAAGGGACTATAATTTCAGTTCATTGGACATTTTATTATAAGTGTTATTTAAAATGTTAGTGTCAGGTATGTTGGATTTAAATTCCAAGGTTTTTTGTCTCTCATTCTGTCCTCAACAATTTTATCTTGAAACGGAAAAAAAAATTAAGGCAAGTCTTAAAAACATCAAAAGTGTCCATTTACTGAGTAATGAAATCACCAGACTGAAGGGATGATATGTTTTCTAAAGTCTGTGTGTGTGTGTGTGTGTGTGTCTGTGTGTGTGTGTGTAGGGTGCTTGTGAGAACATGTAAATGAGTGAAGAGAAAAAGACAGTGGGTTTGGTGATTATTATCTTTCTCCTTGATATACATACCATTCTTCTAAGCATTGTGAAATAACAAGTTTACATAACACCTTTTCAATCTAGTCTATAGTTATTTTTGAGAGTTTTTTTTCCCTTTTGCTTTTCAATCCTTTTTCTCTCTTTTCAGATGCCTGATCATTTTTGTTTGAATGACGGATATATACATACATTTTTTAGAGACTCTAAGTGACATTCAAGACTCACCCTGTTACTTGTTAAGTAGATATTACCTTAAAATAATCAGGCATAGAGCTGTGCCATTTGGAATACAGTTAATAGTTCAAGTAATGCTCTCTCTTATACTGGTTTACATGCCATTTTCTTGTGTCTAGGATTACACATTTCAACTGAAATCTGATTTTCTGCGGCCCTTTTTTTGCAGTCAAGTTCCAACCTCCATTTTCTGTTTTCTCACTCCCATAAGCTGCTTGATAATATTTAATCTGTTTTCAGAGGTGTTTACCTTAGCTGTTTGCTTCTAACATTCCTATTTTCAGGATTTGCTAGATTTCTTTAGGGGAAATGGCTGGGGGTTTAGCACCTATCCAGTCACCAAATTCTCTACTCTGACACCACAAAACCACCAAAAGTTCCATCAGTTTTCCTGTCCTTCAGTAGCAGTCGGTGTACCAGGCAACGCACACGTTTTTTAACCTCTTGCGTTTTCCAGATTCCACAAATTTTTATGAAAGAAAAGGCTGCAGATGTGTAGCCTACTTTTCCATGATTCTTCACTATGCAAACTCTTTGCCCTTCTAGTTTTTACTGCTTTCATACTTCTCGTAGATCTTTAACAAGAGGATTTTAATATTTTATCCAACTTTATTATTATTTCCAGCAGTAGTATTGGAATGCCATGAGCTATTATGTCCTATCATAACTTATATTTCTGACAGATATGCTGACAGATTGCATTTGAAGAATGGATATATAATTCATATTTTCTCCCCATTATTTAATAGTGTCTTTTTTTACTGCATCAACATTAGCAGAGGGTTATTTTTTGTTTTGTTTTGTTTTTTTCATTTTTATCTGTGACATGATTGAAGATGGATTTCATATAGCTACAATTTATTTAGACCATACTGGACTCAATTGGTGCATAATTTTATGGTAAAGGCTGGTTGCTATTCAGTCAAGATTCACATGAGGGAATCCTGAAATATTTTTATAAGTATAATATACCTGCATTAGTATATAAGTATATAAGTTTTAATGATATTGTGTTTTGGACATTCATTAGGAGATAATGCTAAGGTCAATATTTTGACCAGAAAAAAGGTAAAAATAATAATTCAGGAAAACTTTAGAATCTTTGAGAAACTAGGTACAATTATAATTAATAACAATCTGACTTCAGAATATTTATTAATCAGATATTATTTCCACATACATTAGAATAATAAAATATAGCTGACTTTTCAAAATTCTTTATTATCCTCAGAACGATTTTCTGTAAAACATAGTGTAAAACATATGTAAGCAAGACTTTTCTATCTAAATTTTTATTTGTAGTTTCATTGGCAGTATAATAGAAAATATTTTTTTGGACTCAGAATGCAATCCAACACATAGCATTGCTGAATTATTGAAGTAGGGTTTTATTTGTTTGCACCAAGATATGCCTGGGAGCAATTACCCAACTCATAGTTTATGGAGACTTTCAGTTGACCAAAATAATAAGTGTTCTGAAAAATATAATATCCTCGAGCCTTAAAATTTTTGTGCTTGTTTTTTAGAGTCTGAACACTATGTTATAGGCAAGTTTTTCATTAAATCTGTAGATTCAAGATGACCAAATCTTTAGATCTTTCCTTGAGTTCTTTTTAAAAGCTGTTTTCTGCTCAATGTGACTTTGCTTCAGGTTTAGGAGTGATGTTTCTGTGTCATACAGAGAGATTTTTCCACTTTCTTTCTTATTAAGACTGACAAGTTACCAGGAAAGTTATGGCAACCAAACAAAAATGTCACTCTGTTTACTTTAGAGAGTTCTTTTTCTTTGATCTTTTTGGATGATGCACCACAATTTATTTCTGTTCCACACCTGAGAATTTGCTCATTTGATCTTATTTTTTGAAGGTTTTTTTTTCCTTTAATATTCTTCATCTGTTCATTTCATTACTGCTACCACAAATATACCATGACTTTCAGAGTTTTCCCATTTACTTTCGACCTTTGCAAAGGGATTTTTGTCCTGAGAAAAACCTTTGTGTAATCCTAAATATTAAGTTATGATGTATCCCATTTTAATACTTTTGAGAAATCTGAATATTCATTTTTATACCCGATGTTATGTAATTAGAATTATATTATCTACTCAATCATAATTTTATCGAGACCGAGTTACTTAAATTATTATTCAAAATGTTTATAATACCCTATAAGTTACTCACTATACATTACAAATAATATAGTTAACTTTGTTAGTGATCTTTAAAAAAACTTGAGAAGTTTTATTTTAGTTTGGCTTCAACTAAAGCATGGTTCAGTCTTATAAATAGCACAGTTTATATTAAAGTAGTATATATTTTCTTAAAATACTGATCTTTTAAAATGTTATTTCAACCATGCATATTCTTTTATAGAGAAACCTGCCACTAATTCAGGATATAGATATAGTTTGCCCAAGAGTGTGCTAGATTAATATATTTAAGTGCTCTTTATTTTTCAATTATATATTCCAGAAAGGTTTTGATTTTTCCAACAAAAATGTACTTTTTAGGAAATAAGATGATACATAATAATGACATATATTATTTGTATTATTAGAAATTCTGTATACATGTGAGTTCATTTTGCAAACATTAATTGAACACTCATATGTCTGGAACTCTGCTATGCACTTTCCACTAGAAGTTTGTTAAATAATAGCAGCCAATTTAGCTAAGTAATACACTAGCTGAGGAGAAAAATAAGTTAATCCATAAATATACCATACTCTCAACTGGATAAAAACAACTTAGAAATGTGCACTAACACTATGCAGAGCAAAGGAGAACCAAAGAAAAGAGGAGGAAGAAAAAGAAGAAGAAGAAGAAGAAGAAGAGCAACAACACAATAAGAATAACAACAACAACAACAATAATAATAGTAAAGGTTAGTTTTCCAAATCATATAATTGTATTTAAAAGCTTATGATTCTTTTAGGAACTGGATTTAATAATAGAGATGTTGGCCTATAATGTTTACAGTAAAAAGGCAAAGTATAGCTAAAAATACAATATAAAATTATATTTTGAGAAAATAGGTCTAACATAATTGCTAATTTTAATTTAATGCCTAACATAATTAATATTGGCAAAAATATTTTTTCTGCCATGGGTATTTCTATAAATTTAAATATACATTTAATATATAAAATATTTTTCAATATTGTCTGTTATTTACTTTAATTTGGGAAACAAATTCACAAGTAGATATTTTCATTTTGCAAATTGCAAAATGCAATGGTAAAGTTAATTTTCCAGTTACAATCAAAAGAAAAGCACAACCAAGACTTGCATCAGTATGATGTTCTCTGCTCTCTTGACAGTTCATCTTACTGCGTTATCAAAAAATAAAATAAACTGATTTGTTACCATGGTAAAAAGACGTGCTTTCCTAATCGATGATAAAATTTAGCAACAGCCTTATATTTAGGCAGAGAAATTGGACATTGTAGGAAACCACAACTTACAAGTACCTAACTTCCCCTGCAGGAAGTTAACAATTAGCATTCACTCTATGACGTTAGGTTCACTATGTAAAAATTGAAATGCTCCTGGGATAGTTAATGCTATTTATTCTAGGGAGCATATGGTTCCTAGTGTTTGTACTACTATTGGATAAATCTGCTTTTATTTGTCTACTCTTTACTGGTACTTTGTACAACAGTTTTGTGGCAATAGACAGATGGACTTATGCTGAAATTCTGGGCACCTGTCACAAGCACAAATGTTAGATTGTCAAAAACTTAGATGAACTTCAGGGCTAAAGATTCTCTAGTCTAGTAACTCTTGTTTGACATCTCATTAAATCATCCTTGAAAACTTGCCAAAACAAAAACAAATAATCTTTTTCACAGCAATAGAAAAAGAGTCTGACATGCTGCAATATGGGAATAATTGTCACATAATACAGTGTTACTGGAATAGGCAAAGCAATGAAGGAGATAGGCACATATTTTGCATCCAGTATCAGAAAGGACAAAAATGCATAATGAGAAAGTTAAGGAAAAACAGACACCCCACATCCCTTTCCTATTGCCGTAGGTTTGGAAATGCAAAGCTTACATTTACTTGAATCCAGTTTACTTATTTCATAAAAATACATTTCTGACTCACTAGAATAATTTCTCATAGCCCAAACTCTTGTTCTTGAGTGTCTATTTAGAAAATGCAAATGCCAATCTCTACCATGTCAGCACTAAAACAAAATCTGTGATTGTACATTTCAGTAAGAAATGGAGACTGAAAGATTTCTGGAAACTGTATACTTTTTGGACAGTTGTTTGCTGTCCTATATCTATGCTATGAAGAATAATTGCAAGTGGTTCTCAAAATCTGGGAAACATGTAATGGAGCAGGAGATGCTCCCATGACATCCAAGTTTAAAACCATGGTAAGTTAACTCTGACTACATTACTGTTAGGGGCTGCACACAAAAATATGGGATCCAGTTTTAGATAAGGAGAATTCTCTTCAAGAAAGGGCATGATCAGAAAGGGATTAAGGGCCATCCATAATGCTGGAAAAATATCTCTCCTTTCATGGAAAATAAGCATAAAGAGAAAAAAGTAAGACAAAGACCATTTTTTGCATCAATAAAACATTTAAAAATGGAAAGAGGACACTAATTTTAGGACTTTTAAAGAAAGTCTTTCTCTGAATGTTATTACAATCAGAAGCCAAATAAAGCAATAGAAAGTTTTCTGCTTTTTCCTCTTTGCAAAAAAATACTCTATGATGTCCTTATAAATAAGAATTCATGGGGTGCCTGGATGGTTCAGTCAGTTAAGCATCTGCCTTCAGCTCAGGTCATGATCCCAGAGTCCCGGGATCGAGCCCCACATCAAGCCCCACATCAGGCTCCCTGTTCAGTGGGGAACCTGCTTCTCCCTCTCCCTCTGCTTTCAGTTCACTTTGGTTGTGCTCTCTCTCTTTCTGTCAAATAAATAAATAAAAGCTTTAAAAACAAAAAAGAATTCATTATAATGTAGAACAGATTGAAAAGGCAAAAGAAAATCCTGAGAAGAAATGAGAACAAGTAATAATAAGAAAAACCAGCAGTCTAAAATTTTAGTAGCATGATTGAATCCTATATTACAAATCAACAGAAAGCAAACTTAAGGCCAGAAAAAGTGCAATCTGTATTTCAAAGGTCAAATAAAAGATATTCTGTGACAGTAGAAAATGAAAATGTAGACAAAATTATGAGTGATAATAATTGATATATATACATATACAAAATAGAAATCTAATTTTCAAGTAAGAAGCATTAACAAATAATTACATTGAACAAAAGGTGAGGAAGTAATAATTAGAATTTTTATTGGAGAAAAATAAAATGATGAGCTGAAAAGGCAAACAAAAGGGCAAAGGAAAATAAGTGAAATGTAAATGACAAGAATGTACTAATATCCCTAATCTGTATCATTCTTATTTACATGTCTTAAACCAGTCACTTAAATTCCCCCAAAACAAAAGTATCAAAACAAGGGTTTCTTGGGTGGCTCAGTTGATTAAGCATCTGTCTTTGGCTCAGGTTGTGATCTCAGGGTCCTGGGATCAAGTTCCCCATGGGGCTACTTGCTTAGCGGGGAGTCTTCTTCTCCCTCTGCCTGCCACTTCCCCTGCTTGTGCTATCTCTCTCTCTCTCTCTCTTTGACAAATAACTAAAATCTTTAAAAATATATCGAAGCAAGAGTAGAATTCAGAAAGATGATAGCATCAAGAAGGTAGAAAAATTTAGTAAAGTAAGTGTAGATTAAAACAAAATTAAAATAGTGTTTTTTTGTTAGTAACACTGTAAACTATTGAAAGGCAACGAAAATATTCAAGTGAATTCCTCAGGTTCCTGTTAAGAAAGAGTGAGCACACTGAATTTGGTTGTTCTCAAAGATGTTTACAAGGTGAGGGGAATATTTAGAAGCATAAGAATGAGTAAAGAATCCTGGAGAGAATAAAAGCAGAAGGCTGTTACCACACAGTTTTGAAGAGGTAATAAGAAAGATGAGAGTGAGATTATCTGGCTGTGTGTATGTTGGAGTTTTTAAGGTGAAGTGGGCCACCTGAGAGAAGCTGTGCTTTTTGACTAAAGTACACAGGATTTAGCAAGTAGGACAAACCTGCATGAAAGAATCAGAGGGAAGAAATACCTAAGCCACTTAATTCCCTTTCTCCAGTTATCTATCCTAGGTTTGAGCAGCAGCTTTCAGTTCTTTTCAGCCCATTTCTACAAGCCCATTTGCAATGTAACCCATATGTTTATGTGTTTTGAGTTCAGCAGGAACGAAAGCTTTGCAACAGATTCTGACTGTCTGGCAAAGTGTTGTGACACCGGGCATAGGATATAGCAGATGGTGGATGAAGTGCCTCTGAGAAGAGGAACGCTATAGGCAAATTATTATGCATATCCCAAGGATTTTGGAGCAAATATAAGCCATCTGATGTGGAAATTTGTTTTTCCTTTTGAAAAATAGCTCTGCATTAATATTGTGCCTGGTAAAGACTGAGTGCTTTAGCATGGACCTCCAGAATACCAGAACCTAGCTGTCCATCTTGGACTCAAAATATCTGAGCCATTAAGCCATAAATCTAAGTGCTTTAGCAGCACTCCATTGTCAAGTTAAAATTGTGAATTAGAGGTTATAGAAAAGAACAGATATTGGAGGAATAATTAAATTGCATAAGGAAGTGTCTCATGTCTCAGATGCTCAAGGAACATCCCCTGTGATTGCTTGATTAAGGGAGAAAATGAAATCAGATTTAGTTTACAGATAGTGCTAATAAGCATGCTGGTACCATGTGAAAGTGAGCGACTGCAAGAAAATCCTCCAAATAGGATAAACTCTAAACTATATGCTTGATTGCTGACTTATCTAGAGAGAGAGATGAGAAACATAAATTTATATTGACTCATGAAATATGGCTAATAGTCTGACAAATGGTCAAGGACCTGGAAAGAGCAAGATTGGAAATTCATTGAGAAGGAGACCTAGGAAAGAACTATGTTCACCACAATTTGGCAAATTGAAGTTGTTTCTTTCCCCCAAAAATGCACCCCAAAATAAATTATAGATAAAAGAGTCTCTCCAACATCAGAAGATCAAGATAACCTATTCTTCAGGTGTCAGTAATCTTCTTCCCCAGCTATTCTTTTCTTTGTTAATGGACTCATTACAGTCTCTTGATGACATTAAGGAGATCATGTATGAGTTCAACAATAATTTCCATTCAACAAGCCTGAGCTGGTCATAGCTATCTGCAAAACTCTCAGTGAGTCCCTAATATGGCACCATTCCTCCGGGAAAATAGCAAGTCACATGAAAGAAAGTTGATTAAATTGAACCATTTCCATCATGAAATTTTTACTTTTATCAGAAGATGCTTACCTTTTTAAATTCATTTTTATAACTATTAACATCAATTTGACATGTAATAAACATACCACACAATTCACCTTATGAAGTGTACATGTACGATTCAATGTTTTTAGTATATTCACATGGTTGTCAGGTCATGATTGCGGTTTTACAGTATTTTACATTCCCACCAGCAATGTTCGGTGGTTATGATTTTTGCACATCCTAATCAATAATTGTTATTGTCCATATTTTTATTATAGCTGTCCAGAAGATATGAAATGGAATCTCATTGTGGTTTTGATTTGCATTTCCTTAGTAACTAATGGTGAGCATCTTTTCATGTGCTTATTGGCACTTGCCAATCCTTTTTAGAAATATATCTATTCTAGTATTTTAACCATTTTTAAAATTGGGTCAAAATTTCTCTCTATATTCTGGATCTGATCTCTCTCTTTTTTTTTTTTTTTACCCTGCCCCAGGATCCGATCTCTTTATTAGATATGTAATTTGAAAATATTTCATCCTACTCTGTGGTTTGTCTTTTTACTTTCTTGCTATTTAAATGTATTTTAAAAACTCGATGAAACCAAAATTAGAATTTTCCTTTGTTTTCTGTGCTATATGTGTCATATATAAGAAACCAGTGCCAAACCCCAAGTCATCTTTATTTGTCCCAGTTTAAGAGTTTCTTATTTTTAGCTCTTATATTTAGGTCTTATACATTTTGATTCGATTTTTACATATGGTATGAAGTACAAATCCAACTTCATTTTTTTGCATGTAGCTAACCAGTTATGTCAGCACCATTTATTGAAAAGACTTCTCTTCCCTATTTAATAGTCTTGCTATGCTTGTCAAGAATCAATTCATCATAGATACATGTGTTTATTTATAATTTCTACTCCACCAATATATATGTCTGTCCTTAAACTAGTACCACAAAATCTGGATTATTGTAGTTTGGTAATAAATTATGAAATTAGAAAGAGTAAGTCCTTCAACTTTGTTTATTTTCAAGATTGTTTTGGCTATTCTGGGTCTCTTGCATTTCTAGAAGAATTTTAGAATCAGGTTGTAAAATTCTGAAGAAAGAAAAACACCTGGATTTTGATATAGAGATTGAATTTGTAGATCAATTTGAGGAATACTGCAGTTTTTTTAAAAAAATATATATTAATTCTTCTGAGACATGAACATAGTATGCTAAACCTCTAAACATTTTAGATAATTTATTTATGAGTAATTTGCCTGAACTGATTCTGCAAAGGTATTTCCTTTGCAGTGTGTTGCCTTTTATGTCTCTGCTCAGATTTTTCCTCCTGTTTTATCTTTTTGCCTATCTATGTAGAGTTTGCCCTGGGTTGGTGTAAGAAATTAATTATTCAAATTTTGTGCTTAAGCTCCTTTAACTAATTTGATTTTATTCTCTATCAGTGGATGTGCAGGTTGTTTGGAGGATGTTATCACCAATCAGGGTGTTTGTGAGTTTTCTTTCTCCCTTAAATTCAGCCATGGATTTGTAACTTGGAGGTTTCCTCTCTGTTCACATCTTAGAGGGTACATACTTGAGTAGGCACAGAATCTTTCAGACATCCAAAGAGAATTATAATTTTATTTTTAAGCCTGGATTCTTAGGAGTCACCCCCTGATCAAAATAGCTTATTGTTCAATGTGAGATCAGCCTGTTTCAGCCCCTTTGGCCAGTTGGTCAGCCCCATGTTGATGGATTTGCATGTGTCTTGGAGAATGCTCTCAAGTTTGCCTCACATCCTGCTTTGTTTGCTTCTGAATGGGTGCAGCCTAACATATATGCACAGCTTTTTTGAGACCTAGGGTTAACTATGATCCCAGGAAGGAAGGCTATTTTTGGTTGTCTCTTCCATGGTTCTATGTTTCTTTCTACCAAATTTCTGTTAGCTCAATGACACAAGCAAAGTAGCCAAGCAAACAGATACTCTGAATTGCTTTCCATCAAGGCCCTCATAATTTTTGACAACATCTTTAAGCATGGCATTCTCCATTCTCTGGTTCAAATAAAATCAATTGTCTCAAGCAAAGCTCTGGAACTCCTCATCCTTAAGGCCTGACATTCCATCATAAAGATGGAATCACTATATGACTAGACCAGAGGTTAAGAGCAAGAACCTGTTTTTTTTTTTTTTTCCTGGAATGACACCCTTGCTCTTTGAACGGACACTGGGGGTTAGGAAAGAGCAAAACTTGGCCTTTAAACCTCTGTCTAATGGGCAAGCAAGCTGAGGCAGGGAGGTGTGGAATCCCAGTACTCTCTGTGCTGTGACTAGAGTAGGACTCTGCCCTACAGATATGGGTTTGACTGGGGGAAAGGAGACTTGCTCCTTTCAACCATGCCTGCTGGGAATAGAGCCTCATGGAGGGCAAGAAACAACAGCCTGAATGTTTGGGGTGAAACTGTAGACCCAAACAGGGAGCTTGGAGGACGAGAGCCTTGTATTAGTGGCTACATATGCCCAGGATAGAGTATCTATAACATGGAAATGATAGAGGGATGTGAGGTAAGACAGCAGATTATACCTCAAATGCTACAAACATGTATTAGTCTCATCAGGATTTAGTAGATTTCCATATATGAACATTTCTCTATTTAGTGTATACCTTTCAGACAATTTCCAGAGACTTTCAATGATTATATTTTCATATTATTGAGCAATTTTACCTTGCTGAGAAAAGATCCTGCTGTTATCCTTACACCACCATTCCAGAAGTCATGTATTAAAATACTTTGATTTGGGGATGCCTGGGTGGCTCAGTTTGTTAAGCAACTTGCTCATGGTGTCAGCTCACATCATGATCTCAGCTTCATGGGATCAAACTCCATGTCAGGCTGGGTCCTCAGGTTGGAGTCTGCTTGAGATTCTCTCCCTTCTGCCCCTCTACTCTCTCTCTCTCTTTCTCTGAAATAAATAAAATCTTTAAAAAAAACATTTTGATTTTTTCTCCACTATCCATGGTATTTCTGCTGTAACCCTAATCTATATGTTTATATAATGCTATTTGCTGTCTTGGTATTCCATACATCATTGCTTCTAAAATAGAGCGTATTCCTGAAAGTAACTCATTATGATTCAAGGCAATAGTATCTGGGCCATAGACTTCGCCAGTCTAACTATGAGCTGAATAGAGCAGATGCTCTGAAAAGACAGTGGGTTACATTTTTTTTAAAGATTTTATTTATTTATTTGAGAGAGAGAGAATGAGAGATAGAGATTACGAGAGAGAAGAGGGTCAGAGGGAGAAGCAGACTCCCTGCTGAGCAGGGAGCCCGATGCGGGACTCGATCCCGGGACTCCAGGATCATGACCTGAGCTGAAGGCAGTCGCTTAACCAACTGAGCCACCCAGGCGCCCCAGTGGGTAACATTTTGAATGCTTAGTTCTAGTCCAGAGCAGTAGTGTATCTGAACCAGCAACAAATAGATGGCATTATTTCTCCCACAGTCAAATATGTGGTTCAGAAAACCAAGTGGTAGATACAGGTATGTCTCATTTTACTCCAAATTATGCATTAGAAAGTAGCTACACAAATATGTCCTTCTCTTTATGTGTATACATATGTGTGTCTGCATATGTGTGGGTGTGTATTAAATAGAAAATATATTACCAATCATTTTTCTTTCGTATTCTTTCATTTTCTTATTATTTCACAAGTGTTCATATAATGACTGACCAAATATTTCACTATTTAATTACTTATTTAATAAACAGAATAGTTCATTGAGATTGTGAAAGAGCTAGAAGAGGAATAAATATCAAAATATGTAAAGTGGCATATAAGATTGTGTTTGACTTTATAAGAGAGGTAAGCATGACTGGTGATATGGGAGTTATATCATGTTAGGTGGCGGTAAGCTGTTGTTACTGTTTATACTAAGAAGTCAAAAATTATACATAATATAGTTACTTATAACATGCAAAATATATTTTTATATATATTCATCTTGTAAAATATGTATAAGGAGATATTTATATCTCTTGAGTTTATGAAGGGTTGCATTGCCCTGTGTTATCCGGTTAGCTCAGTATCATCTCTGCTTACTTTCATCCAATGAGGAGAGAATCTCTGGCATAGATTTCCTTTTTTTTTTTAAGATTTTATTTATTTATTTGACAGACAGAGACATAGCGAGAGAGGGAACACAAGCAGGGGGAGTGGGAGAGGGAGAAGCAGGCTTGCCACAGAGAAGGGAGCCCAATGCTGGGCTTGATCCCAGGACCCTGGGATCATGACCTGAGCCGAAGGCAGATGCTTAACGACTGAGCCACCCAGGTACCCCCTTTTTCTTTATTTAAGATTTTATTTATTTATCTGACAGAGAGATAGAGAGAGAGCACGAGTAGGCAGAGTGGCAGGCAGAGAGGGAGGAAAAATCCGGCTCCCCACTGAGTTGGGGGGGAGCCCGATGCGGGTCTTAATCCCAGGACCCTGAGATCATGACCTGAACCGAAGGCAGACGCTAAATGACTGAGGCACCCAGGCGCCCTCTGGCATAGATTTCTGAGAATCTCTTTAACCTCTGTGTTTTGGGCTAGAATTTGGCAATAAGAGGAGCTCACAAGATATTTGGAAGGTGGATAGGAAATGGACAGGCAAACTGCTATTTTTGGAGGTTGTTGTGGTCAAACATGGCCCTGAAGACTTCTCCATGACTTCATGATTCTCTATCATGAATACTAGAGGTGTCAGATTAGCAGTTCTCCATTGAGCTTGTGTTTTGATATTTTAAGTATACTGGTGGTTTCACAGACCTCTCAACTTGCTCCTGTTTCATAGCCATAGACGTGCTATGCTCCTCAGAACTTGCACTGATGCCAGTTTCTCATATTCTTCAGCTCTGGTCTTTCAGATCTTCATCCCCTAAGCTCCATCCACATATACGTAAGACCTTATTCTTATGTTTATCCCCTTTATTTCTCTAACACATGTAGTGGTAACATTTTTCTAATGAAACTGAGACTGACATACAACACATGTCCCATGTAGTAGAAACGTGGTCAAGTATTAAAATTCTCATATATATTTGCAACAATATGAATGGAACTAGGGAGTATTATGCTAAGTGAAATAAGTCAGTCAGAGAAAGACAAACATCTTATGAGTTTACTTATGTGGAATTTAAGAAAAAAACAAATGAATAAAGGAAAAAAGATAGAGACATATCAAGAAACAGACTCTTAACTATAGAGAACAAACTGATAGTTATGAGAGGGGAGATGGGTGGAGGGATGGGTGAAAGAGGAGATGGGGATTAAAGAGTGCGCTTATCCAGGTGAGCACTGAGTAATGTATAGAATTGTTGAATCACTATATTGTACACCTGAAACTAATATAACAACACTGTATGTTCACTATACTTGAATTAAAATAAAAAACAATAAAATTTTTAAAAATTCTCATGAATATCTAAATTTATTATTATTAAATATGTTGGTATAACATATTGGTAAATTAGAAAATCAGTTGGTGTAGGTTATATGTTTTTTTTACAGAATATAATGTAAGTTACCATTTAATTTATTTTAATGAAAAGTATTTGCCCAACTAATCATACTAGGCTCCCTTTCACATCTGATTGGGTGCTCTTGAATACCTCCAGTTCCACATGTGCACTTCTCTAGCCCTGTCCAGTAAAAAGGAATGAAGAGTTGGGGATGATTGAGTACATAGACGTTTTGTAGTGATATATACGTTATTGATTCGAGAGCAATATTTAATAATGAAATTTGCTTTTTTTGTGTTAAGGCTCAGACTTTGTAGATTATGGGATAATGGGCAAGGATAGGGAGATGTGTAAGGCTTTAAGTTTTGACATTTTTCCCCCTAGAATTCCCATGTCAGGTAATGGTCCATTTAAAGAGATTCTGACCCTTCAGAGTGGAGGCAAAGCAGCGGAGAAAATGCCAACTCACAATGCTGAGGAAAAGCTACAAAATGAGAGGAAGATGAGTTGTATAACCTCAGATGCCCAGGAAGCGAGGAAAATGGATCTTGACCAATAGCTCCGTGAGGCCATTATTAGTATCATGTTAGTAACATGATCCTCCCCACATGCAGGACTCTTAGTTCTTTCATATTTGCCACAACAACACTGATACAAATTAATAAACTTTATTTATTTGAAGTACATTATGTTGGTCCTTTTTAAATAATCCAGTGTAAATCCTTTGCCAGACTTCTAGCAAGCATCATGAGAAAAGTAAGACTGTGAATTCTTGCACATTCCAGTGGACAACCTTTCAGTTGTTTGACCCCCAAGTTTGCTAACAAAGTCTGTGAGTAAATCAGTGATAATTAAGGAGCCTAGGAGACTAATCTAGCCAGGATGATTTCTAAGCATACTAAATATATAAACTGCCTTTCAGGTCTGTATCCTTGGCTTTTACAGGGTGTAATTTGAGATCAATTGTTTTTAAGTGGGCAATAGTAAATCTGTTTATATACAAGTCTTGGCTGAATTTACCCAGTTTATTACCAGACCAACATAAGTCACTCAACCAAGTGTGCCAGTTGTATAAAAATACAGGAAGGTGAAAATTTGTGGAGATTACAGATGACTTAAGAAATTCTCAGACATGGTGTATTGTTTTATGTTGTCGCTGGGTGAACAAGCTACAAAATGAGATTTTATCCGGAATAATCAGCATTCAAGAGCAGTTCTACTCCAAGTTCCAAAATTACACCTGTTTGAAACATTTCCACTAGTACAATCTGATATTTATTTTCAGGCAATCCTCCTAAAACTCCCTAGAGAATTAAAATGGCTAAAACATTCCCCCTTAGGCAAACCCAATAACCTGGAAGCTTTTTGCCTTTAGCACAATCTGAGCAAACTTCAAAATTATCATCTGTGTGCTGGTGAAACATTGTTAGGAGTGCTAAACAGGATTATGAATAATATAAGTAATAGTTGGCTTGGTGGTTTTGAGTTGCTATTTGTTTCCTGAAGAAATGACTTTAGAAAAAGTTCTCGACTCAAAAAGTCTTTAGTTCAAGACTGATTTCTTTAATGGTTATGTTTACAGATTCTAACAGTAACCGATATATTTTTCCCCCTTGCACTCCATTTAGAACATGGATGATGTGTTCATTGTGTATGATATTTATGTTGGTAACGAGCATTTTCTTATTTCCAATTTCATTAGCCTTGACTGCCCCCTTCCACTTTATCTATTCTTTTTTTTTATTTCTTAGTATTAGCAATCATTTGTTTATTTCTTTTTTACTTGTTTTACAGTGGAAAAGTACCTTGGTTTAAGAGGTAATAGGTGACAAAGCATATCCCATAATTAATTAGGTTATGGGATCAATTAAATAAAGCCAAAATAAACCAGTTCAAGATTATGTCATTAACAATGTTTGTTCAAAGGCAAAAAACTACAAGAATATGGCATGGTACAAGTTAGGTATTTGGTTAATAAAGTAGTGTGATTGATGTGGTTAAATAAAATGTGTGTCTGATTATCTCACACTTAAAACGTTTCCTACGTAACTCAGATCATTATTTGGATGTCAAGCATCTGAAACTAAACATGTTCAAAACTAGTCTTTTCATCCACTTCTGCCCATTCATGTGATGTATCTTACTTTCAAAGTTTTAGCTATTGTTATTATTAGAAATTAATATGTAACAATAGTTCAATCCAAAACCTTGGAGTACTTTTTTTTTTTTACTTTTTCTTTCTTACACATTTATAATTCAATTTGTCAGCAAATTTGGTGGACTTTCGCTTCAAAATATATTTATAATTGGCCACCATCATTGATACCACATAGATCTGGTCCAAGTCACCATCATCTCTCACCTGCATTGGTAATGACCTCCTCACTGGTCTTCTTACATCAGCATTACCACCTTCATTCTAGCCTCAACACAACTTTAGTGATCCTGTAAAGTGTATGGCGCTCTTTCATACTAAAGCCAGCAATGCTTCACATTTCTCTTTAGAGAAATGTCAAATTGCATATAAGTTCCAGTGGAATCTTACCCATCCTTTCCCACCATCTTTTTTCCTACTTGATCTCGTTCCTTGTTGCTTGACCACAACCACCACTCTTAGTGTGCCATCTTGGCCTCATTGCTGTTTCCTTAGACATACCAGATACTCTATTTCCCTAGGGCTTTTGCCCTTAGAATATATTATCTAAAACTTTGCTCCCTCATCTCCATTTAGTTTTTATTAAATATTTACATTTTTTTTCAGTGAAAACTTTTCTATCCCTCATATTTAATATTAAATAATTCCACACCCAATATTTCTTTTGAAATGTATTAAACCTTCCATATCTGTTTTTACAGAATGCTTATCACTACCTAACATCATTTATATTTTACATTTTTTGTATCATCTTTCCCACTAGCATATAAGTTCCATAAGAAGGTGACAGCTGCTTTTTTGTTCAATGCTATATCCTTAAGGATTGGAAGAGTGCCTGGCACCAAATGATGGCAAATGAATAGCTATCAATGAATAATTTAATGAAATACATTTTTTAAAAAATCTTGACTCAGTGCTATTAAAGTGTATTTCCTATTTGACGATGATATGCAAAATTAAGAGCTACTAATAAGGACACCAAAAAATACACAATTGGGCAATGTATTGCTACCTACAAAGCATTTCAACAGCACAAACCATATGAAGCAGCTTAGAGAGTCTCCAGTGTAGTCTACAGATTTTTTTACTCAAAATTATCTTACAGTGTTTGAAGTTTTAAAATTATTTTTTTAAATATCCTTGCTTTTCTTGGCAAAACTGTAGCAATTACATTATTTTTAGCTACCAAATTAGCAGTAAATTTATAATTCAGATTAGTTTATACATTATTTGCATAAAAGAGACTTTCTTATGAATACCATGACCAACCATTGAAGTGTTGATATTTAATTTAGGCTTTCATCACTAAGTATAGTTAAAAGCTACTCATTATAAGGGCACACAGTTTAAGAAAGAAAATTATGCTACATCTAAACACAAGATTGGATATTTTTCTACATTTTGTGGGAAGATAGAATACTTTCACTTCTATGCAACAGAAAATCTTTCTGTAGCGCAAAAATACAAGTAATAGCTTTTGGGGATTATCATAATAGTTTTATTATTTGAAAGCAAGAATAAAAATTCAATGTATCCTCATACAGGTGGTTCTGAATTACTTAAAGCTTTTATTAGCTTATAGAGCTGCTTGAGGAGACTCACACTGGAATGGCAAGACAGTTGAAAACAGAAGGAAGATAACCCATTTGGTTGGATTCACTGATTCTTTTTACTTTGAAAATGATGTGTTAAAGCAGGCATCGGGCTGCCCAAATGTTGCTTCTGACAAACACTGTCTACTGCTGCTGAAAAACCTCATCAGCTTTGTAGAATTTGTGTTCTGTTTTTTGAACTGGAATAAATCATGCATTCTTACTTCTTCCCATGTGTCTGTCTTTCATCTTATAATAAAAGAAATCAGCAGATTTGAACTTGATATCAAAGAAAATTACATTCAAACCTTGATTTTACTGTATAATATATAATTTGCATTAGGTAAGTATAATCAATGGCATACTGTAAAGCATAACATTGTATACTTTTTGAAACGATAAAATAAAACTTCAAAGAATATTTAAGGATTTCATTTTTAATGTAAATTATCAAGAACAATCATGACATTTTTTCAGACCAAAAAAAAAAACGAATTCTAATAGAAAATATTTTCCCTGCTGCCAAAAACTAGCAGTGCTGGATTTCTTTCAAGATATGTCACTATTTTTGGCCTGTTTAAAATGTTTAGTCTTGGGCTCTAAAGCCCTTTGTATATAAAAATATATAGCTAGTAAGTTCCTTTTCCATAAGGAGAGTCAGTTTTTATTTCCAAGTATTATGAGGAATTTCTGTAAGATTTCAAGAAAAATATATGGTAATGTAGCATAAGGATTTTATTGTTTGTTTTAATTTAATGCAGCAAAGAACTACTGAATTCACATAATGTAATTTATCTTCACACAAGTTATTCTTTTATGCCATTAATATTTAATGTTGATCAACCTAGGTTCTATAAAATTATATTTAATTTATAATTTAAAATTTCTTTAAGTAATGAAATAGCATGTACATTTGAAAGAAAACATTATTTAAAATATTTTTGTGTATCCCTTTAAAAAAAAAAGCCTTTCCTAGTGATGTATAGTGGTTCTTATAAACTAAGAGCAAAAGATTAGCTAAATCTTGGATGGTACCAGGAACTAGAAAACTATCAATAAGTGAGAAAATACAGATGCATTGTCTGTTGTCCTCTCCTCTCTGTGAAAGTATGCCTCATTCTTCTTAAATATTGTAAATTGTTTTTTCTGCTTTTTTTATTCATGTGATAGGATATGATTGCTTCACTTTTCCTAAATTTGCATAATATAATGCTAATCATATCAAAAAGTGAGTGAAAAGCGTCAATCAAAATTCTGAATTTCAGAGAAATAGAATATGATTGCTCTACTTGAATAATATTTCCAGCAATGGCTAAATTAGCTTGAAGCAGAGAAAAGTTTATAAAATTTAACATGCCTCTCAAGGGTTTATCTCTATAGATCTGAAGGCATCAAATTTGATAAATGAGATCTGAACGTCATAACTATTATTGAATTACAAACCAATTTTAACATTTTGAGATTAAAATACTGTAGTTCAAAAAAGGATTCCTTAGAAAAAAAGATGGAATCAACATGTTAAATTTCATGTTATGTTCTGTAGATAGCATGAGGACATAAAGATGGAATTTTTTATGTTTCTAGGCCTATCAATCATGGAATTTTGAAATATCAACATCAATACTTACAACTTCAATAGAAAAACAACAATTCAAAAATGAAAACACAACTTCATAGATAACAGTGAGGATTATGCACTCCAATGGTCTAGATTGGAACCCTGGCTCCAATTTTGCTAGTTGTATTCCCATGGACATGTAACAAAACTTTGTTTTTTTTCCCTAGATATTTTCTCCTTAAAATAATAATAAAAACTAGTTCTTAAATGTATAGCTTTTTTGGGGAAAATTAGCCTATGAAATCAGCACCTTAATGGGTTTCTATAATGTAAAATAGCTTATACGCAATTGATAAATAAGGAATGATGTTACTCTAACAAAGAATTTGTCCGTACTACATTTTCTCTAACATTTAATTTTTTTAAAATAGCACTTTATTTATTTATTTTTTAAGATTTTATTTATTCATTTGAGAGAGAGAGAGAGAGAGAGCACAAGCAGGGGGAACGGCAAAGGGAGAGGAAAAGCAGGCTCCCTGCTCAGCAGAGAAAAGGATGTGGGGCTTGATCCCAGGACCCTGAGAGCATGACCTGAACCTAAGGCAGAGGCGTAACTGGCTGAACCACCCAGGCGCCCCTTCCCTAACATTTTTAAGATATATTTTTTGTTCCTCCAGATAAAAACAATCACACTCAAAGTGAAATACAGAACAGGAAACAGCAAACTGTAATACAATGCAATATTTTCCATGATACCCAATCATCTCATCTTCTTTCTGTTGCTCAGTTTAGCACCATAATCTCTCCTAGATATGCTTATTTCATAGTTCCACCAGATTTGTACACTCTTCTCATGTCTCTACAACTAAACAACCATAGCGCTTCCTTTACATTTTTTTTTTAAGAGTCAGTCACTTAACTGACTGAGCCACCCAGGCACCCCTATTTTTTGCTTCTTTTTTAAAAATTTTTTATTGTTATGTTAATCACCATACATTACATCATTAGTTTTTAATGTAGTGTTCCATGATTCATTGTTTGTGCATAACACCCAGTGCTCCAAGCAGAATGTGCCCTCTTTAATACCCATCACCAAGCTAACCCATCCCCCCACCCCCTCCCCTCTAGAACCCTGTTTGTTTTTCAGAGTCCATCGTCTCTCATGGTTCGTCTCCCCCTCCAACTTACTCCCCTTCATTCTTCCCCTCCTGCTATCTTCTTCTTCTTTCTTTTTTCTTAACATATATTACATTATTTGTTTCAGAGGTACAGATCTGTGATTCAACAGTCTTGTACAATTCACAGCGCTCACCATAGCACATACCCTCCTCAATGTCTATCACCCAGCCACCCCATCCCTCCCACCCCCCAACGACTCCAGCAACCCTCAGTTTGTTTCCTGAGATTAAGAATTCCTCGTATCAGTGAGATCATACGATACATGACTTTCTCTGATTGACTTATTTCACTCAGCAATAACACCCTCCAGTTCCATCCATTCCTTTACCTTTTATATCAAGTCTCTGTCCCATTTTATTCATTCTAATGTAAAGTATTATTTCCAGTGTAGTATTTTGTTACTTATTAGAAATTAACCTGTTTTGTATATGCCCTAGTATAATTATTAGAATTTTTATAATTGTTGGTACTCTGATTACAAAAATGCATATGATTTGAGTTTCCTGTTCTTCGTCTATATTTTTAATGCATGATTGTGCAGAATCTGAGGTTTTGCTACAATTAATATATCACATTAGAGCAGAAATAATACAGCAAACAATGCCTGGAATATAGAGAACACTCAAGAAATATTAGTTAATGTTAGTATTGTGTTCTTTCTTTCAAAGGCTAGTCCTAAATCAAAAGGAGCAGCAAACAAAATATTAATCTAGTCAACAAAGAATAACTGTTTTTTAAAGTAAAGACATTTTGTATGTGCTGTGGGTGCAAAGATGAATAGGACATTATCTCTGCCTGTCTGAAGCTCACAAATATATCAGCTATCATATTAAATGCCATTATAAAAGCATGAACAAACTTCTATGGGCAAAACAACGTGGATTCATACATTCCAGTCAGGTGGAAAACCATGTGACAATTTATTGTGGAGCAGGTAATATATGACAGACCAGCAGAGGGTCTTGATTTGAAAGCTAAGACACTCAGTAAAATTTGAATTTCTGATAAACAACAAATAGATATTTTATATAAATTTCACATACAATATTTGGGACATATTTACACTAAAAATTTATCTGCTGTTTATCATAAATTCAAAGTGGCCTGGAGTCCTGGACTTTTATTTGCTAAATATGGCAACCTTAGAGGACATTCAGAAAGAGGAAATACGTTTGCAAAAGAAGTTGGTATTGAAATAAAATAGGAGGTTCAGAAGATCTAAAGTGTGATTGGAAGGAGAAATATTTTATATGCAGTGATTAAATGACTCATGAAATTTGGGTTTGGATTTGTCAGCCCTGGGTCTAAAAGAGATTCAGGCATGAAGGTGGACTCAGTGTCTTATAAAGCTTTCCCTTCACAAAATACAGAAGTATTGGACAAAGAGTAAAGGAAACAGGCTTTTTTTATGAAAAAGTAGACATTTAATAGCTGTTTTTATCACATGGATAAGTCATGCAGGTACAAACTAGTTAGAAATTTCTGAAAGGATATTGTTGATTAAAAAAAAAAAACAAACCTCGTTCTTAAATAAATAATCTCTAGTACTTTACTGGGACACTACTGTCAAAAGGCCCTGGCGAAATAACTCCCAAACAAAACACTCAACCCAAGGTTGTTTCCAGCCCAATGGTAATGCTGTGTGCAAGAATTCAGGCCTCTCAAAGAGAACACCAAGTCAGGCCCAGTGGGGCCATTGGCAGGGCTCCGAGCCACCGCTAGACTTCAAAGTGGGACCCCAAGTGGTTTTTTTCTGGGACAAGTTACTTGAATTATTGTTCAATTAGACAACACAGTAGATCTTCAAAGGAGAACAATTAATTAATGTGATAAGGAGGTCACTGTACTCTTTGGACTATATGTCGTAATTGTGGTTAGTAAATTCTGACAGTCTTAACAAAAATAGCCTCCACCATTTGCAGGTATGAAGATAAATTAATTCTCCATCAGATGTTTTATTTTTGCTGGACAACAATTCATGATTGACAAGCTATAAATGATACTGTTTTATATTATAAAAATACTAACTTTTTTATTTATTATGTTTATAGGCATTCACTGCTTGAGTCAAGGTTAGGCTTGGTAAGTGATTAAAGGCAATTTTATTTACAGCAGCATGTACTTATTTTATTCTAAGAGAATAAAATGCATAAAGAGAAACAGCTTTTATTTTTGTTACAATCATTAAAATTGAGTTATGTTGCTGATGTAAAATACCAGTAACTCACTTGAGGACCATGCCACCTTCTGAAAATGCTCACACCTGCTGCTCAGAGGCGTTAGCCTTATAGTGTGTCTCAGACTCATCCAGAGCCCAAGTGGTCAGCAGCTGGCTGCTCTTGGGCAACGGGTGTGTTCCTGGCCCCAGCTCTGACCTCACTCGAACCTCTGGCTTCTTGGATGACATATAAATGTGCAATGGTTGATGTGCCATTTGGGGGTGCCAAGGCTGGTGTTAAGATCAATCCCAAGAACTATACTGATAATGAATGGGAAAAGATCATAAGGAGGTTTACCATGGAGCTGGCGAAGAAGGGCTTTATTGGTCCTGGCATTGATGTGCCTGCCCCAGACATGAGCACGGTTGAGTGGGAGATGTCCTGCATTGCTGACACCTATGCCAGCACCAGGGGGAACTATGATATTAATGCCCATGCTTGTGTTACCGGTAAGCCCATCAGTCAGGGCGGAATCCATGGGCGGACCTCAGCTACTGGCCGGGGAGTCTTCCATGGGATTGAAAATTTCATCAACGAAGCTTCTGAGTATTTTAGGAATGACACCATGGTTTGGAGGTAAAACATTCGTTATTCAGGGATTTGGCAATGTAGGCCTGCACTCTATGAGATATTTACATCGTTTTGGTGCTAAATATGTTGGTGTTGGTGAATCTGATGGGAGCATATGGAATCCAGATGGTATAGACCCAAAGGAACTGGAAGACTTCAGATTGCAACATGGATCAATCCTGGGCTTCCCCAAGGCAAAACCCTATAAAAGAAGCATCTTGGAAGCTGACTGTGACATCCTGATCCCTGCAGCCAGTGAAAAGTAGCTGACCAAGTCCAATGCAAGCAGAGTCAAAGCCAAGATCATTGCCACTTTTATAACATTGTTTTACTCAAAAGAATACCAAGGGAGGGGACCAAGGTTCTGCTCAGCACAGTTCCTCCAAAAATCCATAAGCTGATACTAACAAATTCACAAAGATCTAGATGCAAATGCTATAAACCTAGAAATTTAGAGATTAATATCCACAGAAGAAAAAATTAGAACTAATCATGGCCCTATACAAAGTTGGATCATTATCCATGAGAACCACATTAAGATACAGTGGCTAACTGATAAAAAAAAAAAAAAGAAAGAAAGATGAGACTATTGTTACCACTACTATGTACGATTAAATTTCTTTTTACAGATTTTATTTATTTATTTGACAGAGAGAGAGAGACAGAGAGAGAGGGAACACAAGCAGGGGGAGGGTGAGAGGAAGAAGCAGGTTTCCCGTTAAGCAGGGATCCCAATGAGGGGCTGGATCCTAGGACCCTGGGATTGTGACCTGAGCCGAAGGCAGAGCCTTAATGACTGAGCCACCAAGGCACCCCAATGATTAAAATTTTCAACCCACAGGGACATTGGTTTTCTTTTTTACTTGCCTGGGGAAATGTTACTTGTTTCCATTTCTGGACCAACAGCAGACTTACTTAAGTAACTGAAATATCTGTTTTTTGTAATTTATTCTTTGTTTCTCAATTCTAGATTTCATTATCATATGGCAATATTAGCAGAGAATACTCTGAGAATTAAAATGAAATTCAATAAAGTGATCTGGCAAAACATAACATTCTAAGGAAAAATAGATTAATGCTATTAACCTTAAGTCTATTTGAAACAGGCATCTCTATACAAGTAATTATTATACACACATATGCATTTCCATGGAGATGAAGGAATGATATGTAAGATTAACGTAAACATGTAAACTAACTCACAGGTTATGGACCTTGACCATTTCATTATTGTGCAAATTGACTTTTAATGATTCTCAAATAGAGAAAAATCCAGGAAATTATTTTCAACATATTTTCAGTGCACTCAGAAAATGGGGATAGCAAATTCCATGAGAAAACTGTAAAGTTGTTAAGTTTTCAGTGCTATTTTCTGTGCTATTTTGGTGATTTATATAATTCCCAGATAAACTTCAAGGCCTGAAGGCTATAGAACATTCTGCAGTGAATGTCATGCAATTCACGCACAGGTTGTTCTTACTTGCCCTGTGTAACTTGATTTATGTGTCAACTTGCCTAGACTTTTGTGCCCAGTCTTTGCTCAAACACTAGTCTAAATGTTGCTGTGAAGGTATTTCGTAGATGTGACTAACATTGATAAATTGTTGATTTTAAAAACAGAAGATTATCCTCCATAATGTGGGTGGACCTCTCCAGTCAAAAGAGTTAAGAGGAAAAACAGATTTCCCAGAGTAGAAGGAATTCTGCCTTGGTTTCCAGGTTGCTATCCTGCCCTACGTATTTTGGACTCAAGACTCTAAGTATTCAAGTATAAACTGATATTCTATGCTAAAGTAAAGCACAGAAAGTGCAGTTATTACAAAGCCAAGAATTAAATGGGATTAATTGGGAATTTGAAATCTTATACATTTTATACATCGATGAGGCACTTAGTTCTCTGGAACTGGTAAGCATAAGAGGTACTATATTCTTGATTATGTGCTTAGGCAATGTGTTTATGTTTAATTAAATTTAAATACTCAAATTCTTTTTTAACCATAGTCCAAAATTTTCATTTCCAAAAGTAATGCTTGTTATTATTTAATGTGTTGGTTTATCTGGGTGTTCTCTTTGTGTGTCTAACTTATGTATGACATCCTGTGCCAAACACTTTCAACACCTTACTTAAATTAATGTCAGTCGAGTACAAATATAAATATATTTTCATTTTTTTTCTCTTTCTAAATTTTGGAAGATTTTAATGATATTGAAATATTAATGAAAATATTTTTAAAAGAAGAAAGAATAGATAAGTATATTTCCTTTGACTTATTCTTCTTGAATTTTCTTCTTAGCTAATATGGAAAGGAAATTCCTGGAATTCCTTATGGTGATGGAACTTGTCAGTTGCATGGTTAATTGTTCAGAATGGGTAGTGTTATTATTACTATTGTTATTGTTTTTACTATCTTTGGTCTTTCAATAGCTATGTCCTTACTTACCAAGGGAGTTATTCTTTATTTAAATTATAGGTTAATTAATCTGTATATGGGTACAGCCATACCTTGGAAATACTGCAGGTTTGGTTCCAGACCACTATAATAAAGTGAGTATCAAAAAAGAAAAAAAAAAAGTGAGTGAAATGAATTTTTTGGTTTGCTAGCATATATTAAAGTTATGTTTATACTATATGGTAGTCCACTAAGTGTGCAATAACATTATGTGTAAAAAAATATACCTACCTTAATTATAAGATATTTATTGCTAAAAATGCTAACCATCATCTGAGCTTTCAGCAAGTTATAATCACTGATTACAAATCCCCCCAAAAAATAGTAATAATGAAAATGTGTGAAATATAAATTACCAAAATGTGACACAAAGACACAAAATGGTGCTGATTGTTGCTCAGTGCAGGGTTGTCACAAACTTTCAATTTGTAAAAAATAGAAAAACACAATATCTGAAATACACAATAAAGCAACAAGCAACAAAATGAGTTATGCATATATAGGAATATATTCAAAAAGAATGCTTAGGAACTTAACTGTTTATATATGAAAAATTATTTTATAAATTATAGATTCAGTAATTTATTAAATAAATTAACTAAATAAATAGATTTAATAATTTATTAAAATTATTTATCAATAAAGGAGTTTTGCTCTTAAAATCTTGATGGGGAAAATATAAACATCTAGGGTATAATTTTTTGATGAATTGTAATCCTAATAAAATAATACATATTTAGAAACTATGTATTGATGGACATTAAGGAGGACACATGATGTGATGAGCACTGGGTGTTAAATGCAACTAATGAATCATTGAACACTACATCAAAAACTAATGTTGTACTATATGTTGGCTAATTGAATTTAAGTAAATAAATAAATAAGCTATGTATTGGGTATAAAATAGGTCAATCTTACCATTTAATCCACAAAAAGAGCAGCATTAAAAAAAAATTCAAGCAAGGATAACTCTCTTCTCATTACTAGAATGTGTGAGAAAAACAGTTAAATAAATTACAAGATATAAAATAAGCACTTATGTTGTTTATGTTTCTGAGTTGAATGTATATTTGAGCTAATTACATAAGCATGTGGCTTCCCTAACATATTTCCAAACTATTTGAAATTAAAGATACAGCAAGCATAAATATACACATACATTTTTCTACATATATATGTACATTGTAGAGCATAGTTATATTATTGTACATCATAATAAAGAGATTTAAAACCTAAGAAAATTCACTTTTTTTAATGCATGAGATTTGTCACTTAATCTTTCTGTGACAAATTATATTTACTGAGAACTTCAGATGAACTGGGCACTGTGCTTGAATGAGGACATCAAAGATAGTACAGACAAACTCTCTGATTTGGGATCATTAATATTTACCAAAAGAGATATAACATAGTGAAGTTGTTCAATAAATATTTCACAGAGGTTTTTTTTTTGTTTTTTAAACTTAGCTTTTAGGATAAATAAGTTTCCAGAGAATGGAAGGGGGAGTAAGAACATTTTTGCATTTCATTTTTATTTAATAAAAAATTGTCATCTCCTACATTCTAGAATATCTGAAAAATATGTGTGTATGTATTTTTGTGCATATGTGTGTTTATAAATTGAAATATGGTTGTATATATGTAATCATACATAAAGTATTATTTCTACTTCCCAGTGAGCTTAATATCCAGTGAAAAGGAAACATAATGTTATAGTTTATAACAATATTATATTTTTTATTTTGATAATATCATTAAGACATATTGATTTTATTACTTTACCTTCTTTGGGAGCTTATTATAAACCAAAGACTGTGGAAAAGACCCTATAAATTCCAGTTAATTTAGTTAATTATAAAGCAATATAAACATAGTATAGAAGCATGGAAGATGGTGACAATTATTCTAGCTGGTGGGAAAAGAGAATATTTCACACAGTAGATAAAAATTCAACTAGGTGTTGAGGATGGGGAGGGTTCTACCCAACTAGGGTAAATCCTTCCTGAAAGGGAATATTTTGAGAAATGTGGGAAATTTGAAAGTGAATGGTGTATTCCAAAACTTGGTCAACAAAGATATGACTGGAACGTGGAGTATAGTGTTCTGTAGATGAGAAAGAGGAGAGAATATGATAATAATAGTGATGGTAGTAATAACAAATTTGAAGACAAGTTAAAATCAAACTGTAAAGATCATCATTTGGCTATTAATTTCCAATGAATAGTAGGAAAAACCTAAAACTTTACTTCAGAGGACTATGAAATTTTGTGTTAAAAATTGGTATCTAATACACAATGCTTAAAGGAAATTAAAAAGCAAAGTATATCAAGATATCCATAGATGTGCATAAATGTTGACTTGTTGCTGCTCCTGGGTGGCTCAGTAGGTTAAGTGTCTGCACTGGGCTCAGGTCATGACCTCTGGTCCTGGGATCAAGCCCCACGTAGGCTTCCGGCTCAGTGGGGTGTCTGCTTTTCCCTGTCCCTCTGCTCCTCCTTCTGCTCGCTCGTGTGCTCTCTCTCAAATAAATAAATAAATAAATAAATAAATAAATAAATAAAATCTTAAATAAATAAATAAATAAATAAATAAATAAATAAACCATGACTTGGTACTCTTAAGTTAGTACTCCTAACATTTTATTCTCATTAAATAATTTATTATGAAAATATATATTTAGAAACAGATGGATATTTATATCAATATCTATAAAAGAAAAAAGATAGACAAAGGTATAAATAGGGAAGAAAGGATAAAAAGGGGGGGTAGAGGTAAGAAAGGAGAAAAGAAGGAAGAAGCAGTCAAAGGAACAGCCCTGGGTGACTAACATGGGGAAATGTTTGAGTGTGGTCCAATACAAATACATATTGTATTAAATTAATATGCAATCTAGTAAACTTTTAAAACTGTTTTATATTACAATGAAATTCACATTTTATAAAAAAAATTAGGAAAAAATTGAAATTTCCCCTTGTAAAATTGAACTACACCCTTATACTACATCCCAGGGTCAACCACAGTATTTGGATATATCCTTACAGATATTTAAGTATTTCTGCTATGCATACATAAAAATCTATGTTGGGTATATGCTATATGTATATTAAAGTATCATATTAGTGATACTAGTATTTAGCTCTCCAAAAAGACTTTTTAAAGTTTTATAGAAAACTAAACCTTAGTGTATAGCTCAATGAATTTTCACAAACTGAAGAGCTATGAAACCAGGAACCAGATTCAGAGAGTATTGCCAGTGTGCAAGTAGCCTTCTCTTAGCCTTCAAGTAACAACCATCACTTTCTCCTGGAGAATCAACATTTCAGTTTCTTACGGAATATATTTGACTGTTTTTTTACTTTACATAAATAAACTTAATGTACAGTCTTTTTTATCTGGCTGCTTCAACTCACCTTTATTTCTAAGATACATATTGTTGCATGTAGTTGTGGATCATTTATTTTCATTCCTTTATGGTATGCCAGCAAGTGATTATACTGTAATTTAGGTACCCATATTTATCATCTTATTGTGCTGATATGAACACTCATATGCCTGTCATTAGAGAATCCATGTATGTGTTCTGTAGGCTCTATACCTAGGAATGGAAATTCTGATTCATAGGGTTTGCATATGTTCAGCTTTAGTAGGTCGTGCCAAACATTCTCCCAAAATGGTTTTACCAATTTACTCTCCTCACTGATATATGAGAATTCTGGAGCAACACTTCTTTGTTTTGTATATATACATTTGTCTTTTTAAAATTTTTGGCCTTTCTGATGGGCTATGGTGGTGTATAATATATATTCCATTATATGCAAAGTCTAATATATATTGGACACTAATTTTTAGAGCAGCTTTTTGTTCACAGCAAATTTCAGAGGCTGGTATAGAGATTTTCCAAATACCCCCTGCCCTCACACATGCATAGCTACCTCTTTAATCCATATCTCCCACCAAAGTGGTATATTTATTGTAATTGATGAACCTATATTGATAAATCATCACCCAGAGTTCATAGTTTATACTGCCATACCTTCTTCATGTACATTCTGAGTTTAAACAAATGTATAAAGACATGTCTCTACCATTTCTGTATCATATACAAAAGCATCACTACTCTAAAAATCCTCTGTGTTCTGCCTATTCATCCCTTCCTCTCCCTGAAACTCTTGACACCTCTGATCTCTTTAATGACTCCATAGTCTTTTTCTTTTCCAGAATATCATATAGTTGGAATCATACAGTAGGTAGCCTTCTCAGATTGGCTTGATGCACCACAGTTTATTTATCAACTTAAGAACATCTTGGTTGTTTCAAAGTTTTGGCAGTTATGAATAAAGTTCCTATAAATATCCATGTGCAGGTTTTTGTGTATACATAATTTTTCAACTCGGGTAAATACCAAGGAGAATGTTTGCTGGGGTCTATGGTAAGAGTATGTTTCGTTTTGTAAGAGACCACCAAACTGTCTTCCAAAATAGTTCTTTTTTTTTAAGATTTTATTTATTTATTTGAGAGAGAGAATGAGAGATAGAGAGCACGAGAGGAAAGAGGGTCAGAGGGAGAAGCAGACTCCCTGCTGAGCAGGGAGCCTGATGCGGGACTTGATCCTGGGACTCCAGGATCATGACCTGAGCCGAAGGCAGTCGCTAAACCAACTGAGCCACCCAGGCACCCCCAAATAGTTCTGCCATGTTGCATTCCCACCAGCTATGTGTAGGGAGTTTTTCTGTTTTTTGTTTTTTTGTTGTTGTTACACATCCTTGACAGCATTTGGTGGTGTCAGTGTTCTGGATTTTGGCCATTGTGTTAGGTGTAATAATTTCTCATTGTTTTAATTTGCATTTCCCTGATGACATATGATGTGGAGCGTTCTTCATAGGATTATCTGTCTTTTGTATATCTTCTCCGGTAAGGGGTCTGTTAAAGTCTTTGGCCCATATTTTAATTGTGTTCTATGTTTTCTTATTGTTGAGTTTTAAGTTCTAAAATGTTATAAAGAGCTAAGACCAAAGGAAAGGTTCCAACGATTAAATAAAATAAGTTTAACACTAGCTTGCACAAGATGTAAAAAGAGAACTAAGAGGAATTATACCACTAATGACATAGTGAGTCAATGATTTTTTTTATATGAAAGAAATGGAAAAGTATTGAATGGTTTTAAGTTAAGAGTGAAATAATCACACTTGTAATTTTGGAAAAATTACTTTGAAGCAAGACTGAATTAAAGTGGTTTTACAATTAGAGCAATTAGAGTCAAGGAAACCATTATAAGATATTAACATAATTTAGCTGAGAGAGCACACATTTACCTTCAAATTAGTTTCACTCAGCATACTGAAACTATGGTTTATTGTTTTCTAGCATACAATCGGAAAGAGAAATATCCAATGACACTTGAGTCCTTTTCTTTTTTGGTTACTGATTTTCATCCCCTTCATTTATGAATATAGTTCTTCCTCTGTTTTCTCTCTCTCTCCCTCTCTCTATTTGTTAATCTTCTCTTTTTAGTTATTTCAGGAACTCAAGCTTGATAAGAAGTACAGAAACAAAAACATAAGACATTTCAAGATTCTACAGAGAATAAATTATTATTATTTCTCAGAGAAATTATTTTACCTCCATCTCTTAAATTTATTGCTCCTTTCCAATTTATATCAGTCTACTTATCCCTCTAGTCTTTGTGTGTTTTGAAAAGTTTGTACTTAATGTTAAAAATGTTATTTTTAGATTTGGGGAATTTATTGATATTAATACTTTATTTTCTGACTCCTTGTTCTAAAACAAAATGTGAAACACATATTATATGCCAGTGCCTCATTGGAATTTTGTAATTAGTGTGCAAAAAGAGCAAGAGCAGTAGGTGGTGTATTACTGATCTGGACAAAACATTGCAAAACACAGCACATACTTGCACACATGTACCTTCTTCAGACAGGGTATGTGGAATCATTGCAAAGTAAAAGAGTCTATTGGGAAAAAAGAAAGGGAAAGGAAGTTATATTTGTAGACCATTCTCCTGTTTTTTTGTTTTTGTTTTTTATCTCAGATTTCCCCCATAGAACATTAACTACACTGCTCTTCCTAGTTTTGTTATTCAGCCTGTCTAATGAGACTGAGGAAGTATTAAGACCATATTGCTCCTATTTATCTCCTTTGAACAAGATCTTGAATCTCATGGCTAGTTACGAAAGCAAATCTGGGAAGGCACATACAGAATTTTCTAATCTTTCCTGTTTTTGAATATTATATCTAAGCAATATGTACATCTAGTACAACATAGACTCTCCTGATTGATGTTTTGGTGCTCAAATGTCAACAGCTCTGTGAAAGATATACTTAGAAGCAGAATTTTGAGTCATGGGCTTTAATTATACTCAGAATAACAGGATATGAGAATTCTTGCTCCACATCTTTCTAACACCTGATATTACCACTTTGTTTTTTGTGTTATTGATTAAGTATTTTTAGATTTTGTTATAATTTTAGTATTTCAATGTGGTTCTAGTTTGCATTTCCTTGAAGAAAAATGATTTTGAGAACATTCTTTATAGGCTTCTGTCCTTTTGTGTGCCTTCTCTTAAGAAGTATAATTTCAAGGTTTTTACCTATCTAGGAGGGTAAGGGAATGTCTGGTTTTTGTTACACAAGTGTATCACTTTTATATTTCATCTCTGAGTCTATTGCCAAATAAATACGTTGAAACTATATATCTCAGATCATAACTTGCATTTCCTCTCTCTTAATGATTTATTTTGATATACAAAAGTTGGCTAAATTTAATATAATCCAAATCATCAATCTCTACCTTTACAGTGATATTCCATTTAAGAAAATGTTACTGCAGTAAGGTCATGAAAATATTCTTCCTTATTTCTGGAAATGTCATTGTTTTGATCTATAATCTATCTGGAATTGACATTTGTGTTTATTGTAATTTCTAGATCTAAATTATTTGATTGTGGATATCCAGTAAATACAGGGCCATTTATTAAAAAGACTATGCTAACTAGGAATAAAGAGGAATATCCTCAACTTGATAAAGAATACCTACAAAAACCAATAGATAACATCACACTTAACGGTAAGTAACTAAATGCTTTCCTCCTAAGACCAGGAATAAAGCAATTCTCCTTTCTCACCAGTCTTATTCAAAATCATACTACAAATTCTTCCTAGAGCAATAAGACAAGAACAGAAAATAGAAGTATACAAGTTCAGAAGAAGAACATAAAAATATCTTATTTATTTATTTATGTATTTATTTATTTAACAAATTCCAGATTGTCTATGTAAAAAACTGCAAAGAATCAACAAAAAACTTTCTGGAGTTAATATGCAGTTGTATTAATCACATTTTCTTATTTATTTATTTATTTACTTACTTACTTACTTACTTATTTTAATTGTATTTGTTATGTTCCAGGGCTTCGCTGACTGGGGAGATGCTGTTTTCAAGGCTAGTCAATTCTTAGAGAAAATGGAGACTGCTATTCATGTGCAAATTAACCAATTCATAGCTTAGGCTTCCAATTACCTCTGTGTGGCTTTTACACTACCAGAAGCAATATTCCTATCTACCCTAATCATCCTAGTTTCACTTACCAGGACAACTGGAAGTGGCCACTGTAACCCTAGAGCCCATTGGAATTCAAATTAGCCAATCCTAAACCTTCCTACCCTACTTTCTCTTGTCTTCTCCATGGAAACCACAGTAAACCCTTCTGCCAATGCTTTTCGCTTACTCTTTCTGCATCTTGACAGAACATGGTGCTTCTTCTTGTGGCCTCATATGGGTGTGGCATGCCTCTTATTCTTGGGATCTGTGATTTACAAATTATCTTTTGAATGGCAGTTATTTCCTGATCTGTCAGTCTTAAGATACATGATCTAAAATACATGACAAAACCTGTTTTTTTAAAACTGCAATTATAGCAAAGTTGTCATAAAATGTTAATATATAAAAGTCAATGGCTTTCTTATATTCCAGCAATGAACAATTGGAATTGGAAATTAAACACATAATACCATTTATATAAGCACCTCAATTAAGAAATTTTTAGATATAAATGTAATAAAATATGTGTGGGATATATATATGAGGAAAAATATAAAACTCTTATAATGGAACTTAGAAAAGATCTAAATATTTTGAGAAATATTCCATCTATGTGGATAAAAAGACTCAATATTATCACAATGTAAGTTCTTCCCAATTTAATGAAGACCAGGAATAACCAACACAATTTGAAGGAGTAGAACCATTTGGAGGACTTACATTACCTGATCTTTAAGACTTACTATAAAACTACAGTAACCAAGACTCTACAGTAATCAAGACAAATCAAGGTGTTGGTGAATATATATACTAACAGTTTAATGAAACAGAACTGAGACCCCAGGATAGACCCACACAAATACAGTCAACAGATCTTTGACAAAGCAATAAAAGTAATACAATTAAGAAAGGATGATGATTTCAACATATGGTGCTGAAAAAACTGGACATCCACATGCAAGAAAAAAATGAATCTGGACACAAACTTTACACTATTCACAAAAATTAACTCAAAATGGATTATAGACCTAAATGGAAAATGGAAAACTACAAAACTCCTAGAAGACAACATAGAAGAAAATCTAGATATCTTGGATTTAGTAGTGATTTCATAGGTACAAAACAAAAGCATGACACAAGAAATAAAAATTGTTAACTTGGACTTTGTTAAAACTAAAAACTTCTCCTTTGAGAAAGATATGTGAAAAGAATAAACAACAACAATAACAACAAAACAACAACAACAAACCACAGACATGGATAAAATATTTTCAAAAGATATCTAAGGACTGTTATAAATATGTAAAGAACAATTAAAACTCAATAATATGAAAACAACCCAATTTAAAAATGAGCAAAGTATTTCAACAGACATCTTGCCAAAGAAAGATTAAAGATGACAAATAAGCATATGAAAAGGTAGTCTACATCATAAGTTATCAGGGAAATGCAAATTAAAACAATAAGATACTACTACACACATATTAAAATAGCTAAAATCTCAAACACTGACCATACCAAATGCTGCCAAGGACATGGAGCAAAAGGAACTATCATTTGTTGCTGATAATTAGAAATGATCCTGTATGTTCTACTCAATTTTTATGTAAATCCAACACCTCTCAAAAAAAATAGTCTATTAAAAAAAAAAATGTAGCCTTCCCTTACTGCATGGCTATAGTGTCCTCATCTGATGTCAAATGATCTTAAATGTGGTGGTTTGTTTTTCCTTTCTTTCCCCACTACTCCATTACATTATATATTTATATAACCTGTGCCAATGCCATACTGCTGAAATTACTGTATTTTAAGTATGTTTTGCTATCCACTAGGTTCAGCCTTTCAACTTTCAATCTTTCAGAATGTTTTGTTTTTCTTGTCTATTTGCATTTTTGTATAAATTTATCAGCAACACATTGTTACCCCCAATATACTTTGTTCTAAGCTGGCTGTGTGTGTTATCTAGTTATTTACTCTTGTTTGCAAAACACTCCAAATATCACCCCTTACCAAATCTTTACCATGGTCTACAGGGCTATATATGATTTGTCACCATAGTTCTAGCCTTTTTTTTTGTTGCTTTTCCCTTGCTCTCTTCAATCCAGGCACCCTGGCTGCCTCTCTTTTCTGCAAACACATGAAGCACAGTACATTTTATGGTCTTTGCATTTGCTGAACACTTTGCTTATTCTGCTATTACCAGTTTTACATTTGTCTAGCTTCTTCCTCCTTCCACTTTTATGAAAATCTGATATTCTAAACAAAGCTTTCCCTAAATATCATTGTTTGAAAATAATTTCAGTGCCCCACAATCCCTATGCCCTCGCTCCTTCATTTTTCTGTTATTGTCAGATTCTACCTATATTCTTGAAAATATAGTACTTCCAAAGTACCTCATTTAAATCATTGAATATGATTCTTTTTTCCAGTGTTCTTATTTGGAGTTCCAAAATTGTATATCTCATGTTGTGTATGTTCAATGAAAATAACTTATCAATCATTAAAAATCCTGTTAATCTGGCTGTTGTATAACTCTCCAATTTTATTTAAGCCAACTCTTGCCATACTATTATTATTGTCAAATTAACCTTCTGTTATTTATTAAACTATTAGTTATTAGAAAAACAGAAATATAAATTTACATTTAGTGATGCATAAAGATATCCAAAGTATATTGTTAATTCAATAATCCATGTATCAAAGTAATATGTTTATAAACATGATATTCTAAAAACAAAGGAATGAATGCACATATACTTGTATAAAATGTGAAAGAAGCTTTTCATAGTTTATCCTCTGGGAAACTGGTGCCTTATGAGAAAAAGACTTTTAGTTGCAGTTTTCATATCTTTAATGAGTTTGTTTTTTTTTATTATGCACAGAGAATAATTTTACAACATGATAAACTATTTAAAAAATAAGTAGTTATACAGAAAACATTTCTCATCACTTGGTTTATCTTGAGGGGAGAGATTTTGGTACTGCAGGTTTTTTGAGCTCCATGTCCACAGGTAGCTTCCCCATTACCACAACTTCTCCACCAGGAACAAAAGATATTAAACTGTTGTCATTTAATATAAGGTAATATCTCATTTCTCAAGCAGTGTATTTTCCTCCATTTTAACTGAATTTTTATTCTATAAAATTTTATAAGAATGGAATAATCTTTAGTATAAAAGTGTCTAACCTAGCAAAATATGTGAAATTACAAATGCTAAAGCTTCAGTATGTTATCCAGAAATTGAAATTATAAACACAACACTATTCATTGAACTCTCCCACAGAACAAGATTAATTTCAATAATGCTCTGCTTTAAACATCATCAGCATGTGTAAGATTAATCATGTTTCAGTGAGATGTATTGTTGGAATGTTTGATGCATATTAATGTCCTCACAGTTGTGGTTATTTATCTTCATATTCAAAAGTTGTTGCAATCTTAGCATTAGTAATGTGCAAAGTCATTGTTCTACAAAGTCTCCAACTATGCATAATGGATCCACTTTTTAATATAGGACATACATCTTAAAAGTATTATTTGCTTTTAGGTAACATCTTTAAATGATTTCCAAAAAATAAATATTGTTAAAAATCTAACTTTATATCTTTCATAATATGACAATCTCAAGAAAAGCAGAGGCACAAATGAAACTTCAAATATTACTTTTCATTTTGTCAATGAAGATGTTAATACAGTAGTTTCCCCTTATCCACAATTGCTCTTTCCGTGGTTTCAGTTACTTGCGGTCAACTGCTCTCCAGAAGGAGATGATCCTCCTTCTGACAATAAGTCAAAAGGTAGGTAATAGCCTGAGGCTCTATGTCATTTTCCTAACTTCATCTCATCAATTGGCAGTTAATCTTTCACATCATCACAAGAAGGGTAGTTGCATTACAATAAGGTATTTTGGGAAAGAGAGAGAGAGAACACATTCACATAATTCTTATTACAGTAAAATGTTATAATTATTTTATTATTAATTATGGTTGTTAATCTCTTACTGTGCTTGATCTATAAATTAAACTTTAGCATTGATATGTGTTTATATGGAAAAAAACATAGGATATATAGGGTTCCCTCTTATCTATGGTTTCAGGCATCCACTGGTGGTCTTGGAACGTATCCACTACAGATAAGGGGAATTACTGTATATTGAATTTGTCAATATCTGCAGTTACCTTTAAAAATTAAAATATAAAATTGTTAGATTGTCTAACCGCATAAGTATAAAAGTAAAATTTTACACAGATTCTTCCATCTTTTCATCTCTTCAATTACCATCTAATATTGATATCTTAATACATGCTTATTTCCAACCAGACCACACTTTTGAACTTCAAATCTGTGTAATTAGTGCATAACTAAGTTCTCCAGTTGAATGTTTTATAAATACCTTAAACAAATGTGCCCCAGAGTGTCTCTGCTACCATTGTTCTTGTAATATTTGCAGTGGAAATCAACATCATACTACACAATATTTTTTCCCAGACTTGAAATCTAATGATTCTTTCTATATGGCTTTCTTTTCTATAAACTTTACATACAATTCACTTTTAGACTTCCTCCTAAATTTCTCTTGAATCATTTACTATTTTTTTCCTTGCTAACTATTAACACCATATCAAGATTGCATCTTTCTTTGTCTGTGCCAGAGAAATACTCTCCTACCAGTCTACCCATATCAATTCTCACTTATCATTGTAATGAGAGTAAATCTCAAAAAATATAAAACATATTTTTTAACTTCTTTAATAAAAAACATGTCTTCTAACTTTTTTCTTAAAATACTACAGGGACTCCTTGTTGCTCTTAGAAGATATTCTAAAATGCTTAAACTACACTATAGGGTTTTAAATGGTCATCTCTTTGCTTACCTTTACAGCCATACTTACCATTCTTACATTTTATTATTTTTTGGCACCCACATTTTCCTTCTCTCAGTTCTTAGTCTTGACATGAGCTGAATTTTTTAATAACTTCTTACATAGCTCTTCCTTTAACTATGTCCTAAGTTAATGTAAACCTAATACTCTATTTCATATTATTCCAGTGTACTTCCCTTTAATCTTTCCTTTTTATGTCCATGTTTCAAATATTTTTCACATCACCGAAACCATTTATTTTTTGTTCTCATTCTTCTACTTTAACATTAATATCAAATCAGTGACCATGTTTTCTTTTGATTCAGTCATCTTACCTCAAAACATTAATAATGTCTTTCAACTCATTTTCATTTCCAGTGCTACAACTATCATCCAGTTACCCTCATTTTACTGTTTTAATCTAATAGCCATATTCCTATCCTGTCAATCTCTGAAATTCATTGATGTGAGACTTGTTCCCAGATGCTAGAAATAAAATAGTGAACAATATTTATATATGTCTCATGAAGTTTATATCCAAATGGAGGGGACAACAAGTGGGTGAATAAACAAACAATAAATAATGGACCATTACACACCATGATCAGACAAAACATCATATAATGCAATACATAGAAACATTATAAAATATCTCATTATTATAATGTGCCAATGGTTTATTTAGATTACTTCATTGAATCTTTCTCTGGAACATTCTTTAGTTTTCATTATGACTTTAATTTTGTACAAGACACAAACAAGAGTCAAAGAGATTACATGATTTTCAAATGTCCTCTAACAGGTGACATGTTGATGACCATTATGGATATGGATCTAGATTATTTCCCTGGCCTGGAGAAGCATGCTTCCCCACCCCCAGTTAATCACAGTGCCCTTCTGTATCCCTCCTATATTTCCTGAGTCCAGGTAACTCTAAAAATATGGAGCATTTAAGTTGCACTTCATTTATATTTCTAAATATGGTTCACTATTATTGTTGTTGTGGTTGTTTGTTTTGATTTTTTGGTGAGTATGCAAGGGTTCATTTACTGGACTCTCTTTGTATTAGTTATTATCAAGATGGAGATGATTTGGGTGCCTGGGTGGCTCAGTTGGTTAAGCGACTGCCTTCGGCTCAGGTCATGATCCTGGAGTCCCGGGATCGAGTCCCGCATCGGGCTCCCTGCTCAGCAGGGAGTCTGCTTCTCCCTCTGACCCTCTTCCCTCTCATGCTCTCTATCTCTCATTCTCTCTCTCAAATAAATAAATAAAATCTTTAAAAAAAAAGATGGAGGTGATTTTTTTAAATAAATAAAAACATGCTAGTAAATATAGGGTTAAATCTATAGGGAAAATATCGTACTAACAAATCAGTAACCAAATGATACAGTAAAATAATAATATTTATTCAATATGATATTTTTGTCCCTTGCAATCTCTACTTAGGGAGAAGCTCTCAGATTCTGGCTAAGTTGCATTACTTAAGAAGATAGGAATTGTGGGGCAGTTAGGCTAAGCGTGGGGTAGACATTGAGCATGTTATTTCTCATAGTTGACATTGTTTTAGCTTGGATTTCTTGTCACATTTCTGAAATAACTATTCAAAATAATATTCATGCTGTAAGAGGGGCCCTCTGTAAACTGATAATGCTATATCTGCACAAAAATCCTTTCTGAAACAATTTGTATTGGTTCACATATCAAAAGGTAGACCATAAAGATAAGGAAGATTTTTTTTAGTACAAATAAAAAGAAAAACATAATATTGACTTATGTCTACCTATGATTTGCATGAACTTTCTCAGATATCATTACCTCTGTTAAAACTATTCTTTAGAAGACAGAATATAAGGGCACCTGGGTGGCTCAGTCATTAAGAATCTGCCTTCAGCTCAGGTCATGATCCCAGGGTCCGGGGATCGAGCCCCACATCAGGCTCCCTGCTCCACAGGAAGCCTGCTTCTCCCTCTCCCACTCCCCCTGCTTGTGTTCTTGCTCAGCGAGGAGACTGTTTCTCCCTCAGCCTCCCACTCCCCCTGCTTGTGCTCTCTCTTTATATATATACAAATAAATAAACAAAATCTTAAAAAAACTAAAAAAAAACCCAAGAAGACAGATTATAAAAAAATAATCTGGACCTTTAAAAATAGTTAAGTGTGATAAATACATACTTATGTATTTATCTTTGAGATAGATAATGAAAGGGAAAGTTTAGTAATATAACTTCATTTTGTAAATAGATCTAATTATTGCCATATGTTAAAAAACTATATTTCTCTGATTTATTCTTAATATTTTTTAAAGATTTTATTTATTTATTTGACAGAGAGAGACACAGTGAGAGAGGGAACACAAGCAAGGGGAGTGGGAGAGGAAGAAGCAGGCTTCCCGCAGAGCAGGGAGCCTGATATGGGGCTGGATCCCAAGACCCTGGGATTATGACCTGAGCTGAAGGAAGACGCTTAACGACTGAGCCACCCAGGTGCCCCTTCTTAATATTCTTGAAAATATTTTCCAAGTCATATATAATTCAGCACTTGAAATTATTTTGTTTTGTTTTGTTTTGATTCAGCAACTCCTTTCTTCTTTTCTCACAGTATGCATTTGATTTTAGGCCACCTTTGTCATTTCTTGACACAAGCATTTTTATATACTGGCCTCCTTAATTCTCCATTTTTTTTTTTGTTTCATGCACAAACTCTGAGTATGACATGATCAAACAAAAATAATTCTTCCTAGGTCTGTATTGCTTATTTGCTGTATGTTTGATATCACAGAAACACCCAATGTCCCACCTTTTTTGTCATTACATTCTTCTATCTGGCTTTGATGAATTCTATCCATCTCCAATCTTTATTTCAAATATTTCACAAAATCCATTCCTAGTGTCTTTGCATAAATAAATATCTGTAAATGAATATGTCTGAAAAAAGGAAAATACACACACTCAAACACAAAAAACAGGCTGGCAATAGCGTTTTGGATTAGAGATCAATTGTCTTATTTTTCTGCATACTTCTTAAAGATTATGTATTAACATATTTAACATGATTATTTCCATACAAAATATAAAATAATTTAATTTAGAGAAGAAGAATGAATTATGTCAAGTGGCTCTGCTTAAAATTTCTAAAATTTAGTAGCTAACACAATCTTAAATCATTTTTAAAAAGCAAAAGAACAATAAAAGATTGCTCAGAGCAATATAGTGTAAGTCTGAGTACACTCTGAAAATCCAGCCAAATCATTAGACTAATACAGTTTTGTTTAAAAAGCATTCTCTCCAGAATAATCTAAGTTTGAGTGCATTTCTAATAATCATCCTTAATAATGGTAATAAATCATTTTTTGAATGCTGCTTCTCTGCCAACCACCAAGCTATTTCTCAACAAATTCACTTAGCAACCATGTTATTTGGAATTTATTATTATTTCCATTTTTAAGTCGAAGAACATGAAACTCAAAGAAATGAAATTATCACCCTCAAATTGAATAGTACACAAGTTATAAGAAGGTACTTGAAACCAAGACTTTCTGTTCTAAAATCTATGTCACAAGGAATAGGTACTTAATATATTATTAAATTCTATAACATAAATTATTGTTGGTTTTCAGACACTATTTTAAGAAGTATTAAAATTAAAATAAATTGTGAATGGTTACGGGGTAGATATGCAAATAAAAAAGTTATTAAGGGTTAAACAATAATATGTGAAATGTAAGAATTTTCTTCTGAAGTCACTACACATTTTAATTTATTTGTATATGTTTAAAGATTTTGGCACAGATTTTAAAATATGGTATGTAATTTTTCTACAATATTGTTTTTTAAATTAAATATGACAAAAATTCAATCCATGTATTATCTTTCTGTGTATAATTCTTTAGGCTAAAATTAATTCCTGGAGGGCCTTATTCCTAGCATCATCATTTTGTGACATTATATAATCCAGGTGTTACATTAATGTTATCAAGATGATTTCTTAATTGTAAATCCATTCCCAACTAAAGAAAGAAGAAATTGCCTTGGATAGTTGAAGTGGTGTTATAATTAGAGGACATACATACTATTACCTCTATTTCTTAAGTCTGCATTATTACAAATCAGAACATTCTGCATAAATCATGTTGCTTAGAAATGTTGATGAATGAGAAGTCAGAGTGATTTAAATGCCTGTACAAAGTACATAGTACTTCTTCAGTAAGCATACTTTCATCAATTATTCAATCCTAAGGATTAAATGGCAGCAATAATGACTTTAGGATAATTATTTGTAACTGCTTCAGTCATATTTTAACTACAGATTTTGAAGTAATTGCTTTATATAAGAAAGGAAAATCCTGAAAATATATATGTGTAAGAATTATATTGATTTCCATGGCAGAATATCCATGTTTAGTTTTTCAAGCAAAAAACAGTGTGTGTGAATTTTAATGCAACATATAGTCTGTAAAATATCCTGGTAATACTTTCAATATTGACTTTTTCATTAGCTATATCTCAATTTATTGATCATTCTTTTTTGGGGGGTTATATTCGTTTTAACAAAATCCAAAAGTACAAATCAGACAAAATTTAGAATACTAAATAAGTTTATACATGCATACTATTTTAATGTATGGTACAAAATTGCAAATATATGCATATTTGTCTGTGTATATATTTACATACATATTAGTGTATATACATACATATATGTCTATATACACATGTATACATAAATATGTATACATTTGCAACTGATTTGTAAGTAGGCATGTTTTATTTGCATTCTTTTACCAATAATGATGCCACTAAATAATTTGTAAAATTATATAGAATAAAAGTTATTAGTGTTTTGATTTAACATAATTTCAGTTTCATGAGCTCTCACTCTAATTCATGAAGTCAATTAAGATTAACACATAAGTAAAGTTATGTGTGCAAGTGTGTTTGAGTGTGTATGTGCATGCATGTAGGTTATGGTTGACCATGCTAAGGACATTGCTTAATAAGGTAATTTTAAACCAAAAGCTAAGTCTGAACATTGCTGTTTGAATTTTCACTATGAAGGTGATTACCAAAATTATGTTAATGAAAGAGTTCAGAAGTAATACTTTCAAAGTTATTTATACATTAGTCATTTTAAAGTAACTAGATCCCCTTATTCAACTTTCTCTACTTCTAAATTTACAAAGGACAACATTGTATAATTTGTTATTTAAGCTAGAGCTCTGACATATGTGAACAAAAAAATTTCCCTCTTTTAAAACATACCTGCTTTATTGGTCAATATATTGTTATAACTCATGTGACAATGATATTTTACCTAGATTCTAATTTGATTTTTACTTTAGGGATATACTTTTTTTGTTTTTTCATATAGGATCACTTATCATGTATATTATATATTGACATATTTGTTTCATTTCTCTTTAAGATGATTTTCATCTATCCACCATGTAATTTTTTTAATTATGTTATGTTAATCACCATACATTACATCATTAGTTTTTCATGTGGTGTTCCATGATTCATTGTTTGCATATAACAGCCAATGCTCCATTCAATACATGCCCTCTTTAATACCCATCACCAGGCTAACCCATCCCCCCCACCTCCTTCCTCTCTAGAACCCTCAGTTTGTTTCTCAGAGTCCATAGTCTCTCATGGTTCATTTCCCCTCCAATCCCCCCCCCATTTTTCCTTTTCTACTATCTTCTTTTTTTTTAACATATAATGTATTATTTGTTTCAGAGGTACAGGTCTGTGATTCAACAGTCTTACACAGTTCACAGTGCACACCATGGCACATACCCTCCTCAGTGTCTATCACCCAGCCACCCTATCCTTCCCTCTCCCCAACACTCCAACAATCCTCAGTTTATTTCCTGAGAGTAAGAATTCCTCATATCAGTGAGATCATATGATACATGTCCTTCTCTGATTGACTTATTTAGCTCAACATAATACCCTCCAATTCCATCCACATCATTGCAAATGGCAAGATCTCATTCCTTTTGATGGCTGCATAATATTCCATTGTGTATATATACCACATCTTCTTTATCCATTCATCTGTCGATGGACATCTTGGCTCTTTCCATAGTTTAGCTATTATGGATATTGCTGCTATAAATATCGGGGTGCACGTACCCCTTCAGGTCACTACATTTGTATCTGTGGGGTAAATACCCAGTAGTGCAATTACTGGGTCATAGGGTAGCCCTATTTTCAACTTTTTGAGGAAGCTCCATACTATTTTCCAGAGTGGCTACACCAGCTTGCATTCCCACCAAAAGTGTAGGAGGGTTTCCCTTTCTCCATATGTTATTTTGAGGGAAGTGTTATAAAATGTCACATGATGCTGTATGCGACAGTGCGGGCACATACACATATACATGCGCACACATTGAAGACATTAGATAACCATACAGACATTATTTAACTGCCTATTAAATAATCACTGATCCTGGTTCAAGAGAAGGCAGAATCCAGGGATGACATCCAGTGATAAAATCCTGTTTTGAGGAGGCTTTTCTCCGGGAGCATTTGCTGTTTCTGGATGAGGTGCCAAAAGGTTGAAAATGGGTACAACATTGGAATCTAGGAACCACGAGTGTTTGAGGACATGAGCTGGCAAATGACTTAGAGTTTGGATTGGGACTTTGAAGAGCTGTACTCTAGGAGTAAGGATTAAATGAAAGTAGACTACACTTAATAGTGACTTCAGTATAGCTTTTAATTAACTTAGTACCACAAAAGGATTAACATAATTCCAGACTTCACATTTCCCAAACTTAACAAAGGAAGATAGCATCCTCCATAGCCTCCAGATAATTCTACAAACAATAGAAAATATTTTAGAATAAAAAAATAGGTATATTAGGATATGAGATATAAAAAAATAGCCAACAATAAAAAAGACAATAGACCAATAAGACCTTCAAATAGTGATATTGACAAATATATTTTATGATAATTATATTACTATGTTTAAGAATAATAAATACATGCTAATAACAGTATCAGAGGACTCTATAAAAATATTTATGTCAATTATAAAACAAATGTAAAAATGAAAAATATAATAATTGATTAAAATTAATAACTCAACATATAGTTTTAATAGTTTAGACATAGGTGAAAAATGAATTCTTGAACAGGAATATAACAAGAAGAAACTACATGTATTAAAACATGAAAAGCTATAGAGACGGAAATATTGAACAGAAAGAGAAGATCTAACATGTGCAATTGGAGTTCCAGAATGATAGAATGGGGAGGAACCAACACTTGAAAAAATAGTGGCTTAAATTTTCCAAAAAGATATAGAACACATCATGCAGAAATTAAGAATATGAACAAATAAAACACAGGATAAAAGAATTAAAAAATAAAATTCTTGTCTAGGTATATCATAGTAAAATAAGTAAAAGCAAAAGATAGAGATAGATTTTCCTTTGAGGAGTCCTAACTAAACTAATGGCTAACTTTTTTTTAAGATTTTATTTATTTATTTGAGATAAAGAGAGAGCATGAGCAGGAGTGGGGGTGGGGGGAAGGGCAGAGGGAGAGGGAGAAGCAGACTCCCCACTGAGCAGGGAGCCCCATGCGGGGCTCCATGCAGGGCTGGATCCCATGACCCTGGATCATGACTTGAGCCAAAGGCAGACACCTAGGCGCCCTTAATGGCTAACTTTTTAACACAAATAATGGAAGCCAATGCAATTTCATTTTCTCTTCAAAAGACTAAAATTAAATGACAAGCTACCCAAAGTTTAATAGCCAACAAAATATATTTCAAGAATGAAGGTGAAATATTGGTATGTCCAGTAAAAAGAATAATGAAAATCAAAATGAACAGAATTAGATACCAACAGGCCAGCACTAAAGGGTGTACCAAAGGGTTTTCTTATGACCAAAGGAAAATTATTTAGATGGAAAAGATGCAGTAAGAAAGTAAGGAATATAAAAGAAAGAAAATATTTAAATATTCACAGTGTAATAATGTTTTATGGTATTGAACAGAGATAAATAGATGTTGGGAGATAGATAAGTACATGATAGAAAAATAGACCATAGATTATACAATATGATAAATAAATTGATAAATATAGATATAGATAAATAGAATAAAGTAAGTGTCAATAATTTATAGGTGATTGCTAAGGACTGAAGTAATGGGGGGATAGGGAGTTATTTTTTAATAGTTACAGAGTTTATTTTGGGAAGATGGAAAAGTCTTGGAGATTAGTGGTGGTGATATTCGTGCAACAAAGTAAATGTACTTAATGCCACTGAACACGTAAAAATAATTATGTTATTTTTTTTCTTTTTTATTGTGGTAAAACATACATATAATATTTACAATTTTTACTATTTAAGTTAGAAGAATTTTAAAAATAGTTAAAGACAATTTTAAATAGATAATGGCAGCCACCATCCTAATTTCTTTCTTTGAATTTGGCTACTCTAGGAACCTCATATAAATGGAACTATATAATAATTGTTCTTTTGTAAAGTAGTTTGCTTACACTGTCTCAGAAGGTAACACAATGTCTTCCAGATTGATTCTTGTTTTAGTGTCAGAATGTCCTTCCTTTTAAACTGAATAATATTCCATTGTATGTATATTCTACATTTTTGTTGTTGTTGTTCATTCAGTCATCATTGGACACTTAGATTGCTTCCATCTTTTGGCTGTTGTGTATAATGCTGCTGAACACATACAAATATCTGAGTCCCTGCTTTCACTTCTTAAAATGGTAACATTTATGCTATGTTACTTTACCACAATAAAAAAAAAGAAAAACTAACAATAGCATAAAATTCGATAGATTCAGCATAATAAATGCATTAACTGGTAAAGAATAAAAATATGAATTAACATTAGCTTTACAAAGATTATTTATATATTGAATAACAATTAAATATATATTAAATAATAGATAACTTATAACATTAACTTTTAACTTAATTATATAAAATAATTTTCATATTGCTTTGAAATAATTTATGTCTTTTATGAACACTGTTTATTAACAAACACATCTCCATTTCTTATATGATAATTAGCTAATAAACACATAATCTAAAAAAATAATAAATACATATTCCTGATGGCTCTCACATGTCAGCTTTCCTAGATTTGAGATATTAGCCCAATGTAATATCACATTTGAGAGCATGTCTACAATAACTGCTTCAGAGGCAAAATGGATGTCTAGTTTAGGATTGAGTTTGGGACATTTTGCACTCTACATGGGTTCAAATGACAGATAAAATAAATACAAAATAATTTCTTATCCAGTGTCATCTGTTGTCATGCCTCTAAGTATCACTTCTGAAGAGTCACTAGTGGCCTCTAGAAAAATCTTACTATCATTAAAATAATAACATAAGGAAAATACACTGTTTTACATACAAACTATAACATGAAAACAGTTTTCTGGTTCTTGCTAGAAGGCTGTTCAATTCTACATCAAACACTTGAAAAACAAGATAAATTCGTTTTTGGCTAGACCCATTTTTATCACATTTCCCAATGTAACAAGTGTACATTAACTTATTAAATTTTTTCTTTCCCAAACTATATATATTTCATATTTTATGAGCTTGCTCAGAAATACTTCATAAAGAATGCATAAATCACACGAGCACAAATTAATAGCACATACCCATATAACCAGCACCCAAATCAAGAATGACAACACCATCCCAGAAGTACTCTGAGTACCCCTTCCGGTCACCGCTTACTCCAAAAGGGTAGCCACTACACTGACTTAACACAAAATTTTATTTTACTTGTCTTTTGAACTTTACATAAAAAAAAGCATATGGTTTTTACTTAATGTATCTATTTCCCAATTTTTTCATAGTATATATTGGGTTTCATCCATGTTGTTACATGTGTATATAGTTTGTTCATTCTCATTGCCATATTAAGGTTTATCATATGAATATACTACATGTATATAACCATTCTAATATTGATAAACATTTGAATTGTTTCCTGTTTGTGCTTCCTACAAAGAGAACTGCTATTCATATTTTTTGTTCATATATCATAGCAAACAACCATAAGAAAAAGAAAAATGTCCTGCATTATAACAAGGAGTGTAAGTGCTGGTTACATAATATATGTGTGTACAAGCTCAACAGATTCTCAATAGGTGTTACCAAGAAGTTTTTTTAAATTAGTTATAAACATTACACTTTCACGAAAGGTGCATAAGAATTTCTTTGCTAGGGGCACCTGGGTGGCTCAGTTGTTAAGCATCTGCCTTCGGCTCAGGTCAGGACCCCAGGGTCCTGGGATCAAGCCCCCATCAGGCTCCCTGCTTAGGCAGGAGCCTGCTTCTCCCTCTCCCTCTCTCCCTGCTTGTGTTCCCTCTCTAGCTGTCTCTCTGTGTGTCAAATAAATAAATAAAATCTTAAAAAAAAAAGGAATTTCTTTGCTCCACATTCTTTTTATTTTATAGATTTTATTTATTTATTTGAGAGAGAGGATGAGATAGAGAGAGAGCACAAGAGGGAAGAGGGTCAGAGGGAGAAGCAGACTCCCTGCTGAGCAGGGAGCCCGATGCGGGACTCGATCCCGGGACTTGGGACTCGATCCCGGGACTCCAGGATCATGACCTGAGCCAAAGGCAGTCGCTTAACCAACTGAGCCACCCAGGCGCCCTTTGCTCCACATTCTAACCAACATTTGTTTTTTTTTTAATTTTAGTCATTCTCACAGGTGTAATAGTACAACATTTTGATTATAACTTGCATTTTCCTGAAGGGTAATTATTTTAAGTACAGTTTCATATGTTTATCTGATAATTGAATAAACTTTTGTAAGGTGACTATTTTTTTCTATTGAGTTGTCTCTTTTGCTTTTTGTATTCTAGATATGAATTTTTGTTGGATGTACATATTGAAAATTTATTCACCCACTCTGAGTTTGGTCTTTTCATTCTCTTAACAATACTTTTTGATAAACACATTTTCTTAATTTTAGTATGACCACATTTCTTATTCTCCATTTCTATGTCTTTCTTAAGAAATACCTGCCTAACTAAAGATAAAAAATAATCTCCTATATTTTCTCCTAGGATTTTTATTGATTTGCCTTTCATACTTAGATCTATAGAATATCTGAAAGTGATTCTGTTAGTACCACCATTAAGTTTCTCTCTTATGGACATTTCATTATTGAGTCATTTTTCATAAAAAGCATCCTTTTTAATTTTCAGAGTTTGTGTCTTCTTTATCACAAGTCAGATAACTATACACACACGGATATCTGTCTGGACACCAAATGTTATTCCTTTGGTTGATCTATCTACCTTCAGACAAAATTATATTACCTTAATTGCTAGAATTTTATAACATGCATTGATATCTGGTAGTGCATGTTTCTAGTGTTGTCTTTCTTTTCATACAAAATTTAGAATTGGATTATGAATTTACAAACATACACAAATACATACATGATCTTGAGTGAGGTTCCACTGAATCTATAAATCAATGTAAGATCATTGAAATTTTACAACAGTAGTCTCCCAATAGAGGGTATTTCGCTTCAAAGGGATATTTGTCAATATCTAGAGACATCTTTGGTGGTCACAGCTGGGGGATACTATTGCATCCAGTGAGATGGAAGCCAAGAATACTGATTGCTGTCCTACATTGGACAATGCGGCACCTCCCAAAAGAACAAAATATTCAAACCAAAATATTAATGATGCAAAGGTTTAGAAACCTCCTTTACAAGGTTGTTTTCTAATCCATGAAAATCACACATTTATATTTGTTTAGAACATTTTTCATTTTCCTAAGCGATGTTTTGTGTTTTTCATTATTAAAGCTTTGCACATCCTCTATTATATGTATTCTTAGGAATTTGATGATTTTTTTAAGTTCCTGTAAAGCATATATTATTTCATTTTTCAATTTTTATTGCCAAAATATAGAAATTAAAAAGATGTATTTATATTGATATGATATCTGTGATCTTGCTAGATTCACTTACTGATTGTTACTGTTTTTTCTAGTTAATTTTAGATTTTTTCCATTCACAATCATGTTACCAGTGATGGGTAATTCATTTATTTCTTGTCTATGAATACTGATGCCTGCTATTTCTTATAATTTTCTTACTGTATTTTTATTGTCATCAATATACTGCCTGATGGAAGCAGTTATAGTGGCCTTCCTTATCTTGCTCTGATTTTAGGTAGAAATATGTCAGTAATTCATTATGGGTAGGATATCTGATCTAGGCTTCTTGTTAATATTCTAAGTTAAATAAGTTTTTTTTTCTATCATACTCTTTAATATTATGTTATTATGACTTGGTATTTTGTTTTATGAAATGCTTTCTACTATAGTTTGAAAAAGATCTTTTTTTTTCATTTCTTACTATGTAGTAACAGATTAACTTGAATATTAGGGAAAAAGAATTCAACTCCCAGAGTATTCTCCATTTGATTGGTGTTTTATATTTTGTTGTATTTGATTCATAATATTTTCTTAAGATTTTTTCATCTAGGTTCATTAACAAGATTGATCTTTAATTTTTCTTTCTTTTGATGACCTTTTTGTTTTGCTATCAGAGTCATTTGCTCAAATGTCTTCAGAAATTTTCCCTTTTATTTATTTATTTTTTCTGGAGGAGTTTGTGTGAGATGTATTTTTCTTTATTTCATATTTATTAAGAATATTTAATTGCAAAAGAGATATTAAAAGTGCTTTAACTCATGCAACACTTGATAATATAAAAACATTTTTTAAGTCATCTGTATTAAAAAATAATTTGTCTACATTTTTTCTTCATATATACTATAGATCAGAAGCTGAATATCTTATTTTATATATTACATACATATAAATCCAAAATCAACTTCTTATAGAAGTAAATCATTATTATAAGTTGTAGCTTCTACAGACATGATTATATTTAGTTGTCTTAGTGGACTGAACTGAAGGAGATGATAAAATAGATTCTATTTCATCAATATCCTGACTGTCACAAAGTAAAAAACATATTTCATCCATAATTATTCTCAGATTATCAAAGTAGTTTTATTAAGAAAAGTGTTTCTATCCTATAGGGTAAGAATAAAATTAGGTTATTTTTTCTCATAACTCCTTTTGGGTTTTATATTTACATTTATTCTAGATCATTATATATTTATTCTTGTGCCATGAGAGGTAAAATATATAACAGATGACCAGTATGCCTTGTAAGGCATATCTTCATTTAAAATATATATATATATATTATTTATTTATTTGACAGAGAGATAGAGAGTACAAGCAGGGGGAGTGGTAGGCAGAGGGAGAAGCAGACTCCCTAGGATCATGACCTAAGCCGAAAGCAGACACTTAACCAACTGAGCCACCCAGGCACTCCGGCATCTCTTCATTTTTGTACTCATTTAAACATGAAGGTGAAATTTCATGTAACCCAGTTTTCATACTTTTGTTGCAGGATTACGTGGTTCTTGTCCCACGGAGTCGAATGAATCTCGTGGACACAAAGGGTGAAATGAAGTGAAAGTTTATTAAGTGAGGGTGAGAACAGAAAGGAAAGAAAAACCTCTCTAGAGTGAAGGGGTCCCGAATGAGTCGCCACTGTGGGCTTTTAGTGGCAGTCTTTTACTGAGAACTGACCGGGAAGCTTGTGGCCTTGAAATTCTTATGCTAGCTTGGTTTGAGCAAGGACTATTGATAAATAACATCCTTAATGGCTTACTTCTTTGAGGTCTGGTCATTTTCTGTGACTACAGTGTAGCTGCCAAAAAAATATACTCCCTAACATCCGCCGCTACACGGTTTGCTTTATTGCCTTATCACTGCTTTTGTAAGCCTCCGCATTTCTCCACATTTGGGATTTCTTAACTTAATCACATAGCCCCCTGCAGGAGCCTGCTCATGGGAGTCAGGGGCCTCCTATCTCTCCCTGCCTATACCTTAACCCTTTCCTTACTCACTTTGAAAATATCCATCCAGGGTGCCTGGGGGGCTCAGATGGTTAAGCTTCTGACTTGGGCTCAGGTCATGATCCCAGCATCCTGAGATCCAGTCCCTGCATTGGGCTCCCAGCTCAGCAGGGAGTATGTTTCTCCCTCTGCTACTCCCCCTGCTTGTGCTCTCTAGCTTTCTCTCTCTCCCTCAAATAAAATCTTAAAAAAAAAAAAAATCCATCCAAAAAGAAGGAAATAGTCAACGTGTCAGGAGGGAATGTTAGGTAGAGACAGTTTAACATCCTGTTTTATGAATACATTTTGGTCCCAAATTATAAAAAATGTGCAGTATCCTACCCTTCACACAAATGGACCATTTTCTCACATAGAGTGATATTCTCACAGTATTGATTTATTGTTTGTGTTTATAACAATTTACCTTGATTACTACGTGTCTTTCAATGTAGCATGACTTATCTTTCCTGATTTGAAGTGTGAGTTGTAACATTTTTATTGGAGTGGGTATGTCTCATAAAAATAAAGTGTAGTTTTCCTTTTTGGCATGACCTTGTCATTTGGGAAAGCATTACACTTTAATGACATATAATTTAAAATGCCTCTAGGAGTGAGTTGAATTTACTGAGATATTTTTAAGAGTAATTACTTACTAGAGGTTATCAGAGCATTTGTAGAGTATCCACCTACTTCAGGGCAGATATTTGAGACTACTTGAAATGAATTAACGCTTCTACTATTAATATTTGATGGGAGACCATAGTGAAAAAGATGGATGCTTATATAATTGACATCCTTAACATTTAGAGCTGAATACTTAAATGCCAGAAACATAATTCTGAATAAAATGTCAGGACCTAACTCAAAAATATTTAATGATGTATTAAGGAAGAAATGAACTGAAGTCATTTTATATTATTAATGAAATTATTTAAAATAGGCTTAATTGTCCCCATATATTAAGTTTTTATTCATATTATAGTTTCTAAGAATAATTTGGCTCAAATATTCAACTTTTACCAGTCCAAAGATGTCAAATACCTTTTTGATTCACATGATTACAAAATACTTTTATCAAAATGTAAACAGCAATTATATTTGGTCAGCTAAATATTTTATTACAGTTGGTATAGTAGTTGATCTTTTGCTAGTTAAATGATATGGTTAATAAAGTTAACTTATACTAGTAGAACCTAGTAGGCATATAAGATAAAAATGAAAACAAATATTGCTGAAATAATATCCACTCAAAATTTAAGAAACATAATCATTAATTAGCATGGTTGAAAAATAACTAAATGATAAATAACTATATTATATACCAATATGGCTCGTAAGTTTTACAAATAAGTCCATGAAAATGAGAGTCAAGAGTTATAAGAATGATTTATTTCACCTTTAATTAATAAGTAAATGGTACTGTGGGGGTTTTACTGCAAAATTGCTTTTTGGGGAGTACACGTTAGAGAATGCTTTTGGCAAAATCTTTACTTACTCTATACTGAGAACTGTAAGATTTATAATTTAGCTAGTCATTTTGCTAAGCCTCAAATCCTGTCATTATAATCTTAATTACCTCTATAAGAAGAAAATAGGCTATAGTGAGGTGATCAAATTATATTTAACCATGTCTATCAATATAGGGAAGTTTCCTGAAGAGAATTCCTGGATGAGGTAATGAATAATGCTCTTGCTTCAGACCATAAAAGAAATACTTGTCAATATTAAGCATGGAATTCTGGAATTATAGTGACATGTAGCATGAGGTAGTCAAAGATATCAACTGCTATTGACTAGTTCTAAATATAATCATCTTTTCTGCCTCTGTCAAGAGTTAGAGTTAACCAATCTACTGAGAATCAATGTTCCCTTTCATAGTATTATTATGGGATATTATATACTAATGACTCTCACATTGAACTCCAGAGACCCTTTCAGGGACCCCAGAGGTTGAAATTAGTCTCATGATAATTCTTTTTCACTCACATTTTCTCATATGTGAACTGTGGATTTTTCAAAGGGCTAAAGGATGAGTGCAATTAGCACAGACTGAATGCAAGACATACAAATTCAGCTGCCTTCTTTAAGCCAGCTGGAAATTTAGGACATTTTATTTAAGAAATTTGCTGAAACGAAAAACAAGGTCACTCTTTTCACTAATTATTTGTTTTGGAAAGTATAATTATTTTAATAAACTATGTTATTTATACAATGGGTTTATTATTATTTTAAGAGGAATAATAATTTTTCAGAGTTAACTTCTAATATGAACTTTAATAGACCTAACATATGAATAAAAATTCTTTGGACCCTCAGGCTGCCTGGGTGGCTCAGTCTGTTAAGTGTCCAACTCTTGGTTTTGGCTCAGGCTGTGATCTCATGGGTCATGAGATGGAGCCCTGCACTGGCTTCGGGTTCAGTGGGGAGTCTGCTTAAGATTCTTTCCCTCTGCCCCAATCCCCACCAGTGTGCACATGCTCTCTCTCTCTCTCAAATAAATACATAAATCTTAAAAAAAAATTCTTTGGACCCTCAATAGTTTTTTTTTTTAATTTTATTATGTTATGTTAATCACCATACATCATTAGTTTTTGATGTAGTGTTCCATGATTCATTGTTTGCGTATATCACCCAGTGCTCCATGCAGTACGTGCCCTCTTTAACACCCATCATGAGGCTAACCCATCCCCCCCCAAAAACAATCAGTTTGTTTCTCAGAGTCCATAGTCTCTCATGGTTCACCTCCCCATCCGATTTCCCTCCCCCTTCATTTTACCCTTCCTGCTATCTTCTCCTTTTTTTTTTTTTTAACACACAATATATTATTTGTTTCAGAGGCACAGGTCTGTGATTCAGCAGTCTTACACAATTCACAGCTCTCACCATAGCACATGCCCTCCCCAACTTCCCCTTTAAGAATAACCCCTACCCACTGCCTCCTTGCAGGCAGCACTCCTCTGCTGTCCTGCCTGCAGCTCCCTCACAGTGTATTCAATAAACTTCTGTCTCCTTTGTCTGCTTCAGTTGAATTCTTTCATTGCTTGTGCCACCAGCTTCCACCTGATCAGTGGCCCCACATTTGGGGAACCCATCCAATCAAGAGACGCCCCATTTAACACCGCAGTAGATACTCAAGTATTTGATGAATTAATAAGTGGTACTTGTGGCAGAAATACACACATTATTTACTATTAGTCTTTAATTGTCCTGAATTTGTTAATCTCACCCAAATCAGATTGACATTACAGCTCTATTCTTTAAAAAAACACATCTGCCTATTTCCCTTACTGTTTCAATGTATGAACCACCCATATGCAGAAATTATTTTTCAAGCTTATTGGAGTATTTCAAGTCATCTTTGAAATGATTCTTTGTTTCCTTATTGCCTTACAAAGGGGTGATATTCAAAGCCTTTATTATCCAATGAAATTTAATTCTCAAAAATATAATTTTCCAGTGTCCTTTGAGTCCTATCGTGTTCCTTTGCACTAGGAAGATTAATATTCTCCCAAACATATCAATAATTCTGAAAATTCGTATTTTTCATATAAAATAGTAATAAAAGAGTTACTATTTCTAACATTTTAGTTGTATCTAATTTGTTCAAGATAAATTTCTTAATGTACAGTTTGTTTTATGATCCTTTTTATTACAGTAACACTATTTCCCAGTATCATTTAATAGCTATTAAGTGATAGCACTTAATTTAAACTGACTTTAGCCATTTCTGTTGGGTAAATGAATATGCATTCATGAATTTTATAATAATATGGCTCAATCAAATGTTACATAATCCTCTGCATAATACTCTTCTATTTCCTCTCCTCTGTGTTCTGTATTTTTACTGTCTTTTGAAGTTATAATAAAACAAATAATGACAAAGTAATATATTAATTTTATGTATTTAGATAATAAATAATTTAATGATTGATATTCCCTCATCAAATGTCTAATGATCATATATATGACTATATGGTTTCCAAGCTTTCTAAAAAATTAAAAACTGGTACAGTACAATATTTTTTTCATTAGGGATATTGTTCATTTTGGAATTTCAACTTAAATCCCATTGAATCAACTTGTTGTGATTTAATTGATTTATTTAATTGGCCTTTGTTTCCTTATCAAGTTTCTGTAATTAGGAATATTAGGGAGGTGTTTTTAAAAATGTCTCAAATGACACATACTGCTACTTTTGTAGGAGTTAAGTTCTTAGGGTTTGGTCAGTATCAGTAAGCGTGATATTTCAATTGTTTTAATGATATAGTTAACATTTTATAGGTTTCTTTAGGAAAGCACACTGAATTAGATAAGAATATTTAATTTTATGCATAGAGCAAATTTTGCAATTTGTCTAGTTTCTCCTTAATATATTTTAAAAGATAAGAATTACAAGTATGGTAAGGTTTTTAAAAAATATATATTTTGCTATTTCTTTCAACGTAGTGCCTGGTATTTATTTCTAAGTCAGTTAGCAGGTTCTTGATCATAACTTAGAATATACAATATATCTCCAAAATTAATCCTCCTAGAAGATGGTTAGCATTTATCACATTAAGGTACAACATTTTTACTACTTTATTTTTACATATTTTAATGAAAAAATACATTTTTTACATTTCAATCTGCTTATTTACTATTTACTATTACAATCTCTATTGAAATGAGAGAATTGTTACAAAATTGATTATCATGGCAATTAGTTCCTTGTTGTTTTATTTACAACATGGAGACCAAAATATACATAATGCACAAATAAGATTTTCTTTGATTTTTGCATCTGCATCTGTTATGAAATGTTAAAATTAAACTAGTATCAGCATATTTTAAATAATTTAATTACCGGGGTCCCTGGGTGGCTCAGTCATTAAGCGTCTGCCTTCGGCTCAGGTCATGATCCCAGGGTCCTGGGATCGAACCCCACATGGGGGTCCCTGCTCCGCGGGAAGCCTACTTCTCCCTCTCCCACTCCCCCTGCTTGTGTTCCCTCTCTCGCTGTATCTCTCTCTGTCAAATAAATAAATAAAATCTTTAAAAATAATAATAATAAATAAATAAATAAATAAAAATAAATAATTTAATTACCTGGAATATCTCTTGGGTGTTATTTTTAATGTTGCAAAATAATTCTATTTATCACATACCAGAGACATTGGAACTGTCTGAAATTAAGTTCATAATACAGTGTCATAAAACAGGAGTCTCCTATAAGGTTCAAGAAAAGATCATCACCAAAATAATAGAAAAAAACCCACAAATTATTAAACTCACAACAACCCAAGGAAATCCCAAATGAAGAAATTTGATAACATGTAAATATTTTCTTAGGTATTTTGTAGTGTTACATTTCAGAAAATTATTCTTTCCCTTTTAAAGTATTGGTTAAGTGATGCCTGGACAGCTCAGTCAGTTAAGTGTCTGCCTTCAGCTCAGGTCATGATCCCAGGGTCCTAAGATCAAGTCCCGCATCGTGCTCCCTGCTCAGCAGGGAGACTGCATCTCCCTCTGCCTGCCGCTCTGTGTCTCTCTTTCACTCTCTCTTTCTCTCTCTGACAAATAAATAAAATCTTTTTAAAAAATAACATAAACTATTCATTAGACAATTATTGATATGTTAGTAATATATTAATTTATACATTCATAATGTCATACTGGTTAAAAATATAGTTTACTGTTAAGGAAAAATATATTAATTCAGATAAACCTAAAGAACATTCCTTTAAAATTTATAGCTTGTTTAAAGCCAATAGACTGACTTTAATTATTTTGACATAATTTTGCAACATATATCTATTCTGTACAAACTTGACCAAAAAATACCCACAAAATCAATTTAATCCATTCTGGCTCAATGCTAAATAAGGACATTCCAAGTACTCCAGAATTTTGTTTACCTCGTAGATAAAACTTGACAACCCCCAGCCCAGTAATTTCTTATTTATAGAGAGGTTGAATGTAATCTTTACTTTAAAGAACTGATACTAACAATCTATATATTCTTTTGATTTTGTTTTATGATATATTTCAACAGGTTACAAGGTTTTTATGGAAAACCAGGAAACATGTAAATGGAATATGAAGCTATGATTCTTTTGATTCTAGTTCTTCATGGTCTAGATTTCTTTATATAGTATTATTTTTATTTATTTCCTTAATTCAAAAATGTGAACAAAAAGAATAGTGATGACTTAGAATGATGATTTGTCCATTTAGTTACCTTCTTTTTAAATTCATTATCGCTCCAAATTCTCAAAATTTTGGAAGCATTACAAAAACTTTAAAACTTTAAATTAAATATATATATATACATATATATTTACTTTTTAGAATGCTTATGGACATTATGAGAACAATGAGATCGTTGTGTTCTCTCATTATTAAGGACAACTTCAATATCTCCAATAGCTCTACTTTATCTTTGATGGCCAGTCATGTCTGTCTTCCCTCCACTACAACATACACACTGAGCCTGAACTCCCAGGATTTTATTATATAGCTTGGAGATTTTTCTTTTCTTATTTTTCTATGACTGATTTCTGTGTTTTGGTTGGAAATTTGCTTTTGTAATTAAAATAGAAAAGCAAAAAACAAAACAGAGCAAAAAAAGTTATGCACAGAGGAAAAGCCATGTGAGAACACAGCAAGAAAGTGACCATCTGCAAGCCAAGGAGAGAAACTTCAAGAGAAATAAAGCCCTCTGACACCCTGGTCTTGAATTTCTATCCTCCAGAAATTTGAATGCCCAGAGGTACCAGTCCCATCAGCAGCTTCAACTGAAAATCAAGGTTAAAAAATGTCAGACATCCTCCATGAGCTGCTCCATGTCTCTGAGAAAGCTGCCATTACCTGGGCATGCAGGCAGCAGGAAGCCTTCTTCCAGAAGGCTTGATAGAAGGAAAGAAAGGAGGTATTAGTACAGGAAGTTATGAAATAGAATATGGAAAAGTTTCCAGGCTTGGAAAAAAATTATTTTTTGGAAAAGAATCCAGTGAGTTTGCTAATGATTTAGAAAGAAAAGTAATCTTAAGACTATGCCCAACTGACAAAATAAATGGTAGAGCTTCTTAGCAAAGTCCTTAGTGTTAACAATTTGGCACCTGAAACTTTAGGTAAGGTCGTTCATCAGGATGTCACCTTTACTGACCCAACCCTGGATTCTGTAGAGTTCAATATTCTACAGGAAATTTTAGAAATTTGAGTATAAAAAGTCCCACTGACATTAAATCCATTCAAGGAATCTTTCCCTATGGACATCATTTTAACTGGTATCTATGACATTCAGACAAGGATGCCCCTGAAGGTGGTCATCAACTAATATTTTGTACATAAGACTTAAACACACTTGGTTGGAAAGGACAGTGCTACTGGGGTTCTTCTTACATGGGGACCAATATCCATTCATTTTAGCCCTTATCTCTAAAAGAAAGAGCAATGAAACACAGAGCCAACTGATTGAAAACACCGGTTCTGAGGTGGAATTCTCCCACTGGTTTTCAGCTTGTTAATCGTAACAAAATAGTACAAGTGAAAATGAAACATATCAAAGTCAAATCCTCAGGGGCATGTGGAGATAACATATTCTAGCTGGCCCAGGCTGCTTACAAGAGTCTTTGTGTTGTCCAAGGTCTTATGGACATTTACATCTTTTTAGAAGATACCACATTGAAGTGGAACTCTTGTGCTGCTCATGCCATACTCAGGGCCATGGGTGGGGCAATGAGATTTAATAGAATGCTTGGAAAGAAATCCAGAAACGGGGTTGGCTTGCCACAGTTGGTGCACCACATGTAAAGTGAAAGCACCATTGGAGTAAATTGGAGGGCCAACAAGGGAGGACTCATTGCATACAGATTAAGGAAATGTCTAGAGAGTCATTCTTGAGCCCCCTCATCCAAAATCTATCATATGCAGATACATATACATAGATATATCATGTTCTCATATACTTATAAACTAAAGTGTGAAACTATTTCCCACATCTCTATCTTTGGAGATAGCTTTGTCATGGGGAAGTCTCAAGGGGATGGAGGAGCCCTCAGTTTGGCCAGGGCAAGGGAGGGTGGGACCATACCATTGCAACAGCAGCTGGTGGAGCAAAACTGGGAGGCACTAACAAACTTGGCACTTCCTTCAAGTTGGAGAGGTGAGGTCTACTAGTAATTGCTAACTCCCCCGGGCAACTTACGTTCTGGTGTCCTGGGTGAGCTGTAGGTAAGGTGGGCATTCTGAGCATGCTGCAGCCCTGGGGTGGGGAGGGCCAGGAGACTAGGGGGATCCATGTCATTGGGCCCAGAAGGCTTGCTCTCTCTGAATTTCTCCCTTTTTCATTCCTCCTGAGCCTCCAACTTTGAGGTTTAATTGAATTCCTAAAAAGGCCGAACTGCCTACTGCCCCCATGAGGCCCACTAACTCTCCTAGTGTTAGAGGAATTAGTGAATTGGAGAACCAGCATTCCAGGAAGCCAGCTGGACACAGAGTGTTCAAGAGTCAACTTGCTTCAAGTTAACACACTTCTTACTTTCTTACCCAAGTCCCTTGTTCTATAAGAGAACTAATTTCCTTTCTTTGAGTTTTGCAGACCACTGGCCTTGAGGAATGAAAGACCAGAACTTTCCCAGGCCACAGAAGCCAGGAAATTTGAAGCCACCTTGGCTTTCTGATTAGCCTAGCAATTTTTAGCAAAACGCTTCTTTTTTTTGGTTGCATATATGATTTTACTGACCTTCCTTTGTGTATCTGTAGAACTTGCCCTCCCTTGCAGAAAGAACAGAATATTCCCGCACATAATGAAAAAGCACCAGACCCCCTTGCACAAGTCCTGAGCACTGAGATAATGTTTGTGGCTTGCACCATCAAGGCTGTAGATGATCAAGAAATTTTGCAGGCCACTGCACTCCCTTTGCTGATTTACTACCCTAATCCCCTTTAAAAACCCTGTGCCCATCAGAAACCTCAGAGTTGGCTTTTGGACAAGAGTCCACCTTCTCCCCACATTGCCAGCCTCCTGAATAAAGCTCAAATTCCTTTCTAATAAAAAACTCATCTCTTGAGTAATGGTCTTTTTTAATAGAGATTTTATTTATTTGTCAGAGAGAGAGAGCACAAGCAGTGGGAGTGGCAGGCAGAGGGAGAAGCAGACTCCCCACTGAGCAAGGAACCCGATGAGGTACTCAATCCCATGACCCTGGGATCATGACCTGAGCTGAAGACAGATGCTTAACCAACTGAGCTACCCATGTGTCCCGAGTAAATGGTCTTTTGAGCAACAGGCAGCCAAATTTGAGTTTGGTAACACTGCCACCCTGATTTCCCTCTCTCTTCTCCCAGACACAGGAGACAGAGGCCAAGTAGAGAAAGCCCATTCTCAGAGCATGGGACACACTCACCTAGTGCAGGCAGGGGTTCTAATAGTTAAGAGAAAGAATGTCGAATCAGATGGTCTTCCCCAGCATTGGTGGTATAATGGTGGGCATAGTTGCCTTCCAGATGGTCTTCCCCAGATTTGAGATTTCCCCCCAGTGTCTTAGGTGGTTCAACCCCCAGGAGGAGGTCTGTGGGCTATGGAATGCTCTTAGCCAACTCTAGATGACCTGCCATGAGTGACTGTCATCTAAGATAGTGCAAAGGAGCAGATCCTCCTGGTGCTGGTTCTGGAGCCCCTATGACCTGAGGAAGTCAAACCAGGCTGCCAGAACAATGTCTGTAGAGTGGAGCAGAAGCTATAGCCACCCTGAGGACATTGTGAACAATCTGATAGGATCAGGAGAATGGGTGAAAAGAAAGTTAAGTTTTCTAAGTGGGAGTGGTTAAGATTCAGAAGCACAGATACATTGCCTTTGGTAACCACTTCAAAAACAGCAACCAGGGTGCCTGGGTGGCTCAGTCGTTAAGCGTCTGCCTTTGGCTCAGGTCATGATCCCAGGGTCCTGAGATCAAGTCCCGCATTGTGCTCCCTGCTAGGCAGGAAGCCTACTTCTCCCTCTCCCACTCCCCCTGCTTGTGTTCCTGCTCTCACTATCTCTCTCTCTGTGTCAAATAAATAAATAAAATCTTAAAAAAAAAAAAAACAGCAACCATTTTGCTGTCCCAAGGAACATCCACTGAGGCTTTCAACATATAATACGCTTGCCAGTTTCAGGGAATTATCTATTTCCTTTTAAAGGGTTTTTGATCTTGTGTTTCTGAGACACTTTGTTTTTTTATTCTTCCCACTCTATTCCTTTTCTTATGAATGCAATCTTTAAATTCTTGTGTCTGACTCTCAGATGCTGCCTTTCTCATAATATGCTCAGTAAGTAGTTACTGAATGCCATATTAAATGACTTGGACAGGGGGTTCCTGTGATCTCTGCTTTGGAATTTGTGATAAAATAATCCTACAGAATAACTATTTTTAGATGTTTAATTTATAGAACTAATAAATGCATTTTCTTTTCAAATTAGAATGTTATATTGAGAATGAATCTGAGTCTGAATATGGACCAGTTAGGAAGAAGTGCTTTTATCACTTACTGATGTTTGTCAGGAGTGTTTTTGGTGTGAGTGTGTATGTGTCTCTACGTCTACCTATGTATTGATTGGCAGACATACAGTCTTATGTCCCCTTAAGGTCCTTATGTTTTCTATCTGACCATTTCCCTGAGATGAACTTCCTTCTTTACTGAAAATATTGAGGCTCCTTAAGTCACAATTTTATTCATATGGGATTTCAGGGAGCCTCAAATAGTCAAACAATCTTGAAAAAGAACAAAATAGAAGGATTCACACTTACCAATTGCAAACCTTATTATTAATCTATAGTCCTCAAAACATGTGGTACTGGCATTAGGATAAACATATAGATCAGTGGAATAGAACTGAGTGTCCAGAATAATGCCAGACTGACAAGCAATTAATTTTCAACAAGGATGCCAAAACCATTATATGGGGGGAAAATGGGCTTTTCCACAAATGGTACTGGGACAATTGGATATCCACATGCAAAATCATGAAGCTCACCTTTATGTCATACACAAAAATTAACTCAAAATCAATCAAAGATCTAAATGTAAAACTAAAATTATAAAAGTCTTAGAAGAAAACACAGGTATAAATCTTCACAGCCATAGATTTGGCAATGGTTTCCACCAAAATCATAAGCAACAAAATAAAATAAAACAATAAATTGAACTTCATCAAAATTAAAAATATTTGTACATCAAAGGATACTATCAATAAGGTGAAAGACAACTCACTGAATAGAAGAACCTACTTAGAAATTATATATCATTTAAAAATCTAGTATCCAGAATATATAAAGAAGTCAACAACAAAGTTGCGAAGAACCCAATTAAAAATGGGCAAAGGAAAAAAAATGGACAAAGGATTTAAATAGTAGACATTTCTCCAAAGAAGATGACAAGTAGTCAACAAACAGTAGTCATAAAAAGCTGTTCAACATCGTTAGTCATTAGGGAAATGGAAATCAAAACCACAATAAGATACCATTTTACTCCACTATGATGGCTAAAATTAAAAAAAATCAAACCAAACAACCAACCAAACAAAAACAAAAAACTAAAACTCAGAAAATACCAAGTGTTAGCAATGATGTGGATAAATTAGTACCCATTTATACATTGCTGCTGGGAATGCACAATAGTACAGCTGCTATGGGAAATAGTTTGGCAATTCCTTAAGAAGTCAGACAAAGAGTTACCATATACCCCAGCAATTCAACTCCTAAGTATTTACTCAAGAGAACTGAAGACATACATTCACAAAAACCTAATACAGAAATGTTCATAGCACCATTACTCATAATAGCCAAAAAGAGGAAACAATCCAAATGTCCATCAACTGAAAAATGGATAAACAAAATGTGATAAGCCATGCAAATGAAATAATATTAAACCATAAAAAGGAATGAAGTACTGATACATGCTGCAACATGAAAAAACTTCAAAAACATTATGCTGAGTGGAAGAAGCCACTCCAAAGACCACATACTCTATAATTCCATTTATATGAAAAGTCCAGACTAGGAAAATCTACAGAGATAGAAAGTACATTAGTGGTTGCTTATGTTTTGGGGGCATAGGACTTGGGGGTAAAAACTAAGGATTGTAGAGCTTCAAGTTGATGAAAATATTCTAAAATTGTTTGTGTTAATTGATGCACAACTCTGTGACTATACGAAAAGCCATTGAATTGTGTGCTTTAAATGGGCAAATTATACAGAATGTGAAATGTATTTCAAAAAGCTGTTTAAAATAGATACTATCAAAGAGTAATTCTGAATGATGACATTTGCTTTTTTTCCATCCGAGGTCACTTGATTGAGCTCTGGTAACAGTAGATATGGTATTCTTTATGAAATGCTTGTCTAGCAGAAAGAAAAATTATTAAATTCCTAGTTGTTGCCAAAATATTTCTTGGGGGAAAAAATACCTGTCCTTAGGAATGAACCTCCGTAATTTACTGTGAGATAATTTGAGATTCAGAAGGAGAAAACAAAACTAGGTAACTGCTCTTTGTTGAGAATTTGAGGCCAAGGAAGAACTCAGGAGGGAGATGTTTCTGCAGAAAGGTGGGAGGCTAGAACACTCTTGAAATAATAGAGAAAGTCAAGAAAAGAGAAGCCTGATATTTAGCTTCCAATTATCTGCTGAATTACACTGTGATGTATACTAACCTTCCTGTTACCCTTGAATCAGCAGTAAAACTCAACTGTCTTTTCTGTTTGATATTTAGAGGTATGAGTTTAAAAAGTAGGGTCTTGGTCCCATCTATGAGTTGCTGTTATGCTAGATATGATGAAGCAGCTGCATTGCACCAAATGGAGAATGAAAATTGAACAGAAATCAGAGCTGTCAGTAGTCCAGGTGACATAAGCCTCTGAGTTCACAGTCATCTTCTTAAAGGATGTGGTTAAGTGTTTGATAAATCGAATCTGTGTATTAAAGGACATCATGTTATATATGCATGGAAAACCAGTCTAAATACGACATATGCTGCAAAGCTGGGGCATTCATAGGTTACAGGACTTTGAAGTTGGGGGGAGAAGAGAATGGAACAGAAGAGGGGTAAGTACAGTCCCATGACAGGAAGAAGGATTGTATTCAGCAACAGGAACGCCAACAATAGTAGTCAGTATTTATTGTACAGGACAGGGGAGAGGCATGGTATTATGGGGGCTTCTACTGGCTGACTTTGGAACCAAGCCTGTGAATATTGTGACACTGACACCAAAGGATTCTGGTGAGAAGGCACAAGCAGGAGTTCTCCAAGGAAATGCCTTAGCATGGTCCACCATGGTCCTCAGAGATGCTTCAACAGCCTCTAATTTGTCATGGAAGAAAAATCCCCAGTCACTGGATGTTTGTAAGAAGATCTAATCATAGGGTTGCCTTCAGAGCTGAGCCAGGTATCTTCAAAACTCCGCAAAGTAGAGAATCAAGTAGGAGTTGAGACTTGATCTAACTGGGTAGAGATCTAAATGAAAGGGCAGGAGGTACAACTGACTGAGCATTCTTGTCCTGGTTCATTGGAAGGAATATCAAATTGATGGGATGGGGATTGGGAGATGGGTTGAGAGCAGCAATCAGAACACACCTTGGCCAGAATCTGGTTTTCTATTTTGTAACATGTGGGAGTTGTATTTCTCAGAGATGGAGGGACCTGCTCTGGGAGGTCATCAGGACAGGGACATCCAGAGCAGGAAGAGGGACATCAGTGCCCTTCTCACCTCCTTCTCAGATCTTCTCTTTTGTTTCCACCACTGGGCAGTTATCCATCAATTCCTTGTGGCTGTGTTGGAGAGTAACTGGAAGAGGGAGATTCGTGCTTCCAGATCCTCCACCCTCTCCCCAGGCCCAGGAGCACAAGCTCTAAACAAGAGACAGAGCCTTACTGACCCAAACATGATCTTTAGGAAGATGAAAAGAAAGAAAAATAAATAAATAAAGACAGTTTCGTTCTGTTGATAACCAACATTCACCTTCCTCTACTGAGGAACGTTTTTTCATTATGTGTTCATAATAATGTTAAAGTCAATAATTGAATGACATGAAGCAATTAAATGGATGTGTGGAATTCTTTTTTTATTGAGATATAATTGACACATAGCATTATGTTTTTAAGATTTTATTTACTTGAGAGAGAGCAAATAAGAGAGAGAGGACAAGAAGGGGAGAGGGGCCGAGGGAGAGAGAGAAGCAGACTCCCCGCCGAGCAGGAAGCCCAATGCTGGGTTCAATTCCAGGACCCTGAGATCATGACCTGAGCCAAAGGTGCCCCTAAACATAACATTATTTTTAACCTTATATTGGTTTTAGGTATAGAACATAATGATTCAATACTTATATATATTATGACATGATCACCAAAATAAGTCTAGTTAACATCTGGCACCATATATAGTTATGAAATTTTTCTTGTGATGAGAACTTTTAAGATCTACTCTTTTAGCAACTTTCAAGATAATACAGTATTATTAACTATAGTTACCAGGCTGTACATTAAATCCCCAGAACTCACTTATTTTATAATTAGAATTTTGTATCTTTTGACCTTTGGCCATTTGTGAAGGTTCACCCTTGTGTAAAAAGTCTTAATAGGGGGGTAACAAAAAAACTTTTTTTTTCTATAAATGAAGTCCACTTTATTTGAAAATTTTCATGTGTCACAAGTTTATATGAAAATAACCATTTAAACTGGAATTTGAACACAAAGTTTAGGAGTGGGTTTCATTGTGAATTACCAAACACCAGCAGTTCAACCAGACAGATGAGATCTGTTGTGGAAAGGCAGGTGAAGCATAGGTGGTCATTTAGCACCTGGTCGCAGCACACTGTGGTCCACTCACCTCCTCCATCCCTACCATCTTCCCCCTCTTTTTAAAAATATGCTGAACTCAACTGTTTCCCAACAAAGTTGCATTAAGAATGGCAACGGTAGGAGGGACAGGCACACCAGGACTGGAAACAGAGCAGGGTGACATGTGCTGCACACACACCCACACACCACACCCACACATGCACAGAGAGATGCCTGCACATGTGTGCCCGTCCACGATCACCCCTTACACACACTTCTGCACACGGACCCACCCCAGTGAGCACAGCAGTGCAGGCCTCTAGCTCATTCTCTGTTAGGGTTTGATGGAAAGAGATTCCCTGGCCAGGTTTAGCACAGGAGCAGCTTCAGCTTCAGCCTTGGCCTTCTGGGCTGGGGGTCTCACTTCTGTAACTTAACAGAGCTGACAAGCAGCCTTAGGTCATCCTTTAATCCCCCAGGTATGGCTGACCTTATATACCTGGGTTCTATAATATTAATACAAAACCCTACACTTCTGTGTTTTTTGAAAGAGCTTTAGAAAGTAATTTAGGTGACATTTAGACAACTTTGGTCTTGTGTTTTTGTTTTAATTTATGTTGGTATTTGTTCACCACACCCAGGAGATCGAAAGTACTGAGGTAGGACTGGCACTTCATAGATATTGAGGTTGAAATATTATTTGAAGTATAATTTTAAATTCTGGAGATAAATGAAACCATGTTTCCAATTCCCCAAAATAGTCATATGTACCATGGAAAAAAAGGATTCCAGGTTAAAGTACCATGGGAAAACACTGAAGTTACCTTTCCCTTTGGACATTCAAAGTGAAACTAGCGTTTAAAGCCTATCAGAAAGCCTACGGCAAAAAAGCAAAAACAAAAACAAAAAACCTTGCTACATGGCAAACTAAATATGTCCCACATTATTTTAACCAGGGAATACTTTCTCCAAGAAATGCTGAAAAATATGAAAATATTCTATGAAACAATTATTTCTTTCAGAAACAGAGAATAGCTATTTTAGTTTAATCCTTGACAGTGGATTTCTTAGTCAAGATGGGCTAAATGAGGGGCCCATCTGAGCCTGGGTGGCTCAGTTGTTAAGCTTCTGCCTTCAGCTCAGGTCATGATCCCAGAGTCCTGGGATCGAGCCCAGCATCGGGCTCCTTGCTCTGCTGGAAACCTGCCTCCCCCTTTCCCTCTCCCCCTGCTTGTGTCCCCTCTCTCGCTGTGTCTCTCTCTGTCAAATAAATAAATAAAATCTTAAAAAAAAAGATGAGCTAAATGAATGGGAAATAAAATATATTTCTTTGGAATAACCTAAGATCTTATAAGAATTCCCTAATATTTTAGACATATTCTCTAATAAATTAAAAAAATTACAAGTAGATAATAAGGATCTAAAAAATATCTTTTCCTCATTTCTCTCCTTGAATGACTGACTCAGATTGACTCATCAGACATCTTGTGATATTACAAAATATTTGTATAATTTTTACATAAAATATATAATTTCATAATCAATATTTTGCCATGTGACTATGAGCCACTTACAAATAGAGAAAATGGTGTTCATTAATTTATTTCTTTTTTCATGAAGTATTTTATAGTGCCTGCTCTCCGCCAGAAACTCTTAGAGTTGCTGTGATTATAGAAGGGACAGTGGATTAATTTTTACAGAAAGGTGATTGATAACTTACAGAAAAACAAAAGTCTTTCTAATAGCAATTGAATGCTATAAGGAAAACTATGCTGGGTGATACATGAGCAGAACAATGCTACCTTTTATCAAGTATCAAGGAAAATCTGAATTACAAGAAAAGGTAACCGTTCAATGTTTTGCCTTTTATGTGACACATCAAATTACCCACAAAGCCTAATATATTTACTATCCAACAAGAAAAAAAAACAAAAAACAAAAAAACTTTAACCCCTGCTTTAGAGAATGACAGACATCAACAAGGATGATGCTAGGGGGTGAGAAGGAATAGCTTCCAGGAACTGTGATAACAATAACAGTTATAAAATTCATGACCTCTGTTGTTATTGTGTTTCTCATGTTTATCCTTGCGGAAAGTCATTCCATCAAGCTAATAACCACCAACCCATTCACAGCAACTTGTCCTTTTTCCTTTGTGGCTCTGAAAGAACCATACCCACTGGTCAGCTGTCAGTGAGTTCAGCTCTAAAGACAGATTTTTTTTTTCTTCAATTTCCAGGACTTAGAGCTGTGCCCGATTCCACTCAACTTTTGGTACAACTATTAATCTGGGTCTACTGTAAAATCAGATTTTAGAAGTGTCCAATTTTAGACAGCCTAGGAAAATCTTTTGACAATTATGCCACAGAAAACTTAAAACTTCACTCCTTGTTATTTCCCTTGATTAGCTGTCCTCCTACAGTGAACAAGTCTATTGAAAACTGCAGAGAAGGTACTGTCTGTTTGTCTTTCTATTTCTTCTGAGGTTAAACTCAAAGAAATGAAGAAATCCCAGGTACTACAACCAAAGGGATTCCACATTTATTTTATCATGGAAGTCCAGCAAATAAAACTATATACAAGATCCATGCAAGGAATCCAGTTACAAGCTAGACATTTATACCTGTTAAAACAAGAAAAAAAAATTGCCTTCTGCATTGAGGTAACATAAAGACAAGTGACTCAAAGGCAAGAATGTGTTTGGCAGGCGAGAGGAACAAAAAGACCAGTGTGGCTAGATGTTAGCGGACAAAGTGTATGGTTCTGAGAGGCAGCAGCAGACATGGTGAAGGGCCATGATTTCTGGTTCTGGGAAGAGGCTTGGAATTTATTTAAAGAAAATGTTAAAGCCACGGGCTTTTTAAAACAAGAATGTAATGGCTTGCAGAGAGGCACATTTGGAAGTACTAAAACCACGGAGGAGATTGTTGAATTTAGATGAAGTGAAAGATAATAGGCTGTAACGCAGTACATGTGGAAAGAAATAGAAATATATAGATTGTGAGGATTTATCTGGGATATGCTTCAGGTGGAGATAGTAGAGCTTACTACTCTTTTGTATATGAAATGTGTAAGAAAGGGAGGAATTAATGATGACTCCTAAGTTTTGGGCTTCAACAATTGCATGAACGGTATAGCTGTTTGCTAAAATGAGGGAAATCCATGTGAAGTCTTTGCACAGAAACTGAGAAGTCAAAGTTCTCTTTTTTTTTTCCACATTAAGTTTGATGTATTTGTAGGAAATCACGTTGAGACTTCCAGTAGGTTGTTGGTTAAATCAAAATGAAATTCAGTTTACAAACCAGGGCTAGAAATGTAAACTTGAAAATCTTTGGCAAATATGTGTGTTTTAAAGCAATGTGTCCAGATAAAATCTCTTGGGAGTGAAAATAGCAGAAAGAAGAGTAAAAGATTTAGGACTGAGCCCTGAGGTTTTCCAAAATTAAGAGGTTGCATAGAGAAGGAGCCAGCAAACACATTTTTGCAACTCACAACTTTTGAAGTGGAAGGAAACCTGGACAAATAAAGAATGGATACAAAGTACTCTCAAAATTTAAGGTAGATTAATGGGGCCGGGGGTGGGGGGGAGAGGGAGAAGGGAGAGAGAATCTTAAGCAGGCTCCATGTCCAGCACAGAGCCCAACTTGGGGCTTGATCTCACACTCCTGAGATCATGACCAGAGCCAAATTCAGGAGTCAGGTGCTTAACTAAGCCACCCAGGCACCCCTAAGGTATAATAATTTTTAATAAATATTAAATAATTGTGATGAAACAAACTTTAGTCACATTTTGGGGAACATAAGGACACCTAAAGTTGTTTCTTTTATCCCAATGGGCTTTTCATTTCAACCTTTGTCTTTCATGGAGAAATTCTATCTTCAGAAATTGTTTTCTTATAGTCATCTCTCTCTCTTTTATTTTTTTATCAACACATAATGTATTATTTGTTTCAAGAGTACAGGTCTGTGATTCATCAGTCTAACACAATTCACAGCGCTCACCATAACACATACCCTCCCCAATGTCCTTCACCCAACCACCCCATCCTTCCCACCACCCTCCACTCCAGCAACCCTCAGACTGTTTCCTGAGATTAAGAGTCACTTATGGTTTGTCTCCAATAGCAGCTATCTTCAGAATTTAAAGTATTAAAGGATATGGGGAAGATGTATTAAGAACAAGGTTGCTTTCTTCATTCTAAAAGTTATAGTGTTATACTTGCTATGGTACCTGTTTTTTAAAAAAGTGCTGTGAATTGTGCAAGACTGTTGAATCACAGATCTGTACCTCTGAAACAAATAATACAATATATGTTTAAAAAAAAAGAAGAAGAAGAAGATTGCAGGAGGGGAAGAATGAAGGGGGGAATCGGAGGGGGAGATGAACCATAAGAGACAATGGACTCTGAAAAACAAACAGGGTTCCAGAGGGGAGGCGGCTGGGAAGATGGGTTAGCCTGGTGATGGGTATTAAAGAGGGCACGTTCTGCATGGAGCACTGGGTGTTATGCACAAACAATGAATCATGGAACACTACATCAAAAACTAATGATGTAATGTATGGTGATTAACATAACATAATAAAAAATTAAAAAATAAATATAAAACTAAAGAAGGAGGTTTTGTTAAAATAAACAAAATAGAGAGGAATGTAGTAAGTGCCCAGTGTCTATTATTCTTTGATAAATGAAACTAATAAGAAGAAAAGTATTTTCTGAAAAGAAAATACTAGAGCAAAGAGAAATTGGATAAAAAGATTACCAGTGTGGAGTGTCCAAAACATCACCATTGAGTTTAGAAATTGAGGGAATTGTTTATAAAATTGCACCCTAATATCCTAGACTCTTGCTTTACCTGGAAAATCATAGAGTATCTATATTTGGACAGAATAAATATTGTCATCTAGGCAACATACAATGTGTTATTTAGTAGGAGAGGTACTTGTGTCAGACTAGGAAGCCAAACATCACATCGGGCTCCTTGCTCAGCAGGGAGCCTGCTTCTCCCTCTCCCTCTGCCTACCACTCTCCTTGCTGTGCTATTCCTCTCTCTCTCTCTCTCTGTCAAATAGATAAATAAAACCTTTAAAAAAAACATTTTAAATACAAATTTTATTTTCTATAACATCTATTCCTTTCTTTTAACCAATATCTACTGCACACTTATTGTGTACCAGGAGCTATGCTAACTCAGCCATGCTAAAGCTAGGTACTGACTGCTTAAATAAAATCCCACAGGAAACCTTACAGAATCAAAGCTTTTAGGGAATGATATTTTTAAAAGTCATTTCTGATTATGCCCTTGAAAATTATTTAAAATATTTGAGACATCTTATAGTTTCAACAAGATGATATTTTCTTTGATTTTCTTCTCTTTTCTCTGTGTCTTCTATTTCCCAGTGACATGTGTCTTAATTTGGCCATAACATATGCAGGATTTCTCCCCTTTCACCCTAACAATAATTAAAGCTATAATACTAGAAATTCTTTAGAAAAGTCATACAGGTGTAAGAGACTCAGAGAAAGATAAAAATGAAATAAATTGAGATCAACAAAATATGCCTTCTAAAAACTCTTTTCCAGCTTTGTGAATCACGGTTAATAGATTTCACTGTGTTTTTTATTGGCAGGAATTAAATTTACTTCTAAGATTGTTTGACTGAATCTGACAGAAGCTTAAATGAAAATATTATTTTATCTGTGGCAGAATACTAACTGCAATGACTAATTTTATAGTAAGCTCAGTTTTAAAATAAAGACGATGTTTTCAATAAATTTATGAATTTTATAAGGTGAACTCATTTCATTATATTCAATAAATTAATTCCCCAGAAGTCATATGGAAAAAGTCCATGGATATGAATAATATTCTGGCATAAATGACATATTTAAATTTTCAATCTCATCCTTCTGCAATAGTTATTCCAGGAACAGTAAATAAGAAATATTATATATTTAGAGGTCAAAAGCCTTTTTATTCAGATTTTTTTACTTTCCAAAATAGTTGTGACAATTTATAGATAATCAATAAGACACAAAATATCACAGCATATGTGATAAGAGAAATAAATAAAGGCAAATCTCAAGTAAAAACTCATTCTGTCTCTTATGACTTTGTTAAATTAACTTTTGTTAAGTAGAGCACAGAGTGCTAGATGATGACTCAAGAATGGTTCAACAACAGACTGTAAGAAAAACTGAAATGGAGAAGTTTATTACTCACAGGTCCTGGAAGAGGTCTATGGTACTCATTGAGAGGTCACACAGGGAAGTCAGCGTAAAGTGCAAAGTGGGGCAGGACCTGGGCACATGCCTTTTTAAGGGTTCATGGGTGGAATGCTTTAGAATTCTAGGCTAAGGCCAGATTGGTCAATTCAAACCAAGAACAGTGGTATTTTGGTAAGCTCCACGGGGTCTTAAGAAAGAAGTGTCAAGGGGAATGTTTTGGGAGGTGAAGGGTAAACTATTGGCCATAAGGGCTGTTGGAAAAGTCATATCAGTGACTTAAGTTGCTTGTTACTCTGCAGGCTGTTGTCTAGGTCATGAGCTTACATGAGGATGCTAGTGTTAGTTCAAGAACCCCAAAGGCCACTTGGTTAAATGAAATGGATATGGAAACAACCATACCATGGAGTAGCTTAGCTAAATTCTTGGCACTGTCCATAAAATAGAAGTCCATAATTTGCTACAAAGATTCATATATTTTCCTGATTTAATCACATGCATGCACACATGCAAACACACTGTGATATTGTGATTTACAAAAATATACATTTGATCATTCAGATGACCAAAATATATTTCTCACATATATTTGGTCTTCATCCAGCCGGTTCCTAGCTCCCAGCTCCTAAATCTCTTGGAATTTTCTGAGTGATAAGTGCAATAGGAACATCTTTTGTTGTAACATTTGATCTCTTGTCCTCATTTCCTGAAAATGCTTCAGAGCATCAGTATATATGAGAATTCTCCAAGTTAGACCAGAGAGATATGGGTGATCTATGAACATTGTATCTGACAATGTACCATTTATATTATATTACCAATTTCTACTTGTGCCCCAGATTAAGTCACTTCTGAACTCTCATTCTTTTTTTTTTTTTTTAACCAAATAACTTTATTTGAAGAATGGTACAAATGAAAGAAGTTAAGTAGATGTTTTGGTACAACTTATAGAAAAGGTAAAGGTAACCCCAACATGCATGCACTGCCTTGGTGACCAGGGAAGTCACCCCTGTGGCTATGGGAAGACAGCCTAAGGCTTAGCTTTCACTATCACTGTTTCACAAGGTGTGCTTGTCAAAGAGATACTCTGCCATGCCAGATTCAGGAGCCCCCATCTTGCACAGGGTGGTTACGTGGTCACCCAATTCTTTGATGGATTTCACCTGCTCATTCAGGTAATGAGTCTCAATGAAGTCACACAAATGGGGGTCACTTTTATCAGTGGTCAGTTTGTGCAGTTCCAGTAGTGACTGATTCACGCTCTTTTCCAAATGTAATGCACACTCCATTGCATTCAGCCCGTTCTCCCAATCATCACGGTCTGTTTTCTTGATATCCTGAAGGAAGATTCGGCCACCTCGTTGGTTCTGCAGCTTCTTCAGTTTCTCAGCATGTTCCCTCTCCTCATGAGATTGGTGAAGAAAATATTTGGCGAAGTTCTTCAAAGCCACATCATCGCAGTCAAAGTAGTAAGACATGGACAGGTAGACGTAGGAGGCCTAGAGCTCCAGGTTGATCTGGTGGTTGATGGCGGCCTCCGAGTCCTGGTGGTAGTTCTGGCGCACCTGCGAGGGGGACGTGGTCGTCATGGCGGCGGCTGGGAAAAGGCGGCGGCGAGCGGCGGCGGGGGCTTTGGAGTGGTCCGAGGGCACGACGAGGGTGCGACGAAGAGATGGCGGAGGGCTGGCTCTGAACGGCCGGCCAGGGTGGGGCACGGGCACCGGGTTCCGTCCAAGCACTGTTGAAGCAGGAAACCGCGGCGACTCTCGGCGGAGACTGTCGAACTCTCATTAATTCTTAAAGTTGGTAGTTGGGTACAATCCTTAAAAGAGAAAAGAAAAAAAGAAAAAGAAAAAAAGGAAGACTAACTGAATGTTGGTAGCACAAAATACAATCCTTGCTGGTGTAATTGGGCTTGAGGTCATAATTAAAATTCACTGCCACCCTCTCTACTGCCCCTTCTAAATTTGCCATACCCTCGGTTAGTAACTCTGTTACTCTATGTGCTTTGCTTAATGAGGTGACCCAGAACTTTATTCCCTGGTTATCAAAAACTCTTTCACCACATCAAGGTGCAGTGATCTGTATATTTGTTCATTTACTCTTACTAAGCAGTTTTGGAAGCACCAAGAGATTATCTAATAGATACAAAGAGTTCTAACCATAATCAATCCAGCCCCTATGAGTATCACCTATGCTGGATTTTAAATAGAGTTAGCCCTTGAACAATGCAGGTGTTAGGGGGATTAAATTCCTGTGGAGAGAAAAATCCATTTTTAACTTTTGACTCCCCCAAAACTTAACTACTAATAGCCTACTGATGACCAAAGCCTTCCAGATAGCATAGTCGACTAACACAATTTTGTACAGTGTATTTATTATATACTGTATTCTTGCAATAAAATAAGCTAAATAAAAGAAAATGTTATTCAGAAAATCATAAGCAAGATACATTTATGGTACAGTACTGTATTTATCAAAAACAATCTACATATAAGTGGACCTGCTCAGTTCAAACCTGTGTTGCTCAAGGGTTAACTGTAATCATATGAGATGATCATACCCAGTATAGCAATCCTTTTATTTGACAAATAACCCACAAGGATTTTTCTATGGCCCTGTTGACTAGCACACTGAATCATGCAGAGACTAAAATTGCTGGGATGAGAAGCCCGCATATCACCAGGTATGCTACTGAGAGCGGTGAGGAGAAACCCCCACCCCTTGATTCTGGGAATTATGGATCCTAGCCCTTGGAATCAGAGCACCATATAATGACTGTTTCATGTGGATAATGTAACTTGAAGAACAGTATATCTCACTATTACAGATTATTATTCCTAAATTGGTCCCAATGTTCTAATTTTCTATCAGTTGAAAATGTTCTATGTTGTGTTACTCATGAAATAGTCAATTCCTTGATCATGTGGTCATTTTTACACCTTCCCTGCCAAAATCTCCGTCTTTTAATTTTAGATGTTACCATGTCAGGTCCCATGTTGTCAGATAGTTGTGAGTCTCTGGGTCAAAGTGGTGTCAAAAGTAATGTTGGCAGGGAAGGTGAGCCCTTACCCATAAAGTGCATCCATTTGGTTAAGGAAAAATAATGGCCCTTTCAGAGAGTAATAGGTATGATATAAATAACTTGCCTCCAAGAGATTGGTTGTCCCCCTAAGAGACACTACCCTACTAAGGGTGCAATAAATTTTACCTCTTCTGGTAGAATAAACATTAAGCTTTGTTATTGACTAGATAAACCCTAGGGGAGGGGAGTCAATGTTACTGGGACCTTGCATATACTCTATCTCTGCCTTCATGGTTTGCTGGTTCATGGAAACATGTGATAAGGCTGAGGAGAGGGGCTGGTAAATCATGAATGAATGAGCCATCTTATCAAATGGTTGGTTTGAGTCTCCTCATTAAGAACTGATATGAGATTCAAAAATCTTCAAACTCTATGCTCACCCCTATATACCTTTGCATGACTTTTTCCTCCAACCTCCTGTGTCTGGTCTTGAAATATTTTTCCTTTTCTTCCAGTCCCCTGACAATGCAGCCAAGTCATGTGCTCAAATATCTGCCGACTGGGAGGATGTGTCCTCACCACGCTCTTTCAAGTAGTTTTTAATTTTGTGTCAAAATAATAAAATGCAGTTTGATTTATCAATTGCTGTTTTATTTTTTTATTTTATTATGTTATGTTAGTTACCATACAGTACATCACTAGTTTTTGATGTAGTGTTCCATGATTCATTGTTTGTGTGTAACACCCAGTGTTCCATGCAATACGTGCCCTCCTTGATACCCATCAATTGCTGTTTTAAAATAGTTCAATATTATTGAAATTATTTATTGAAATCAGTATTGACTTTATCTTCCACAAGACTCTCTATTGAAAGAATAAATTTTACAAATCAGAAGAATTACTAATAGAATACTGAATTGTTTTAAAAGACCAGGATTCAAAATCTGGCTTAATTAGTGGCTTGCTGTAAAATTTTGACAAATGTTGGCATTTCTGAATCTGCTTTTCAGCTGTAAAAGTGCACTAATAATACCTACCGGGTCTGTCTCACCAATTAAGAAGGACAAAACAGTACCTCTCTTATATACTTGTTAAGTACTCAGGAGATAATACATGTAATGAACTCGGTAATCAACACACACCAAGGGGTCAATAAAGAATAATATTAATTTTTATCTAACAGGTGTTGTGAGGATAAGTTTAATGTAAGCAGCATGACAAACTGCTTTAAATGATTTCTGTGCAATGAAAATGGGAGTTGCTAATACTATTTCCAGTTTTATTATGTGGTATTGGAAATATTTCTAGATGTTTCCTATGAAGTTGACATTTTCTTCCTTTTCTTGAAAAAACTTCAGCAACCATAAAAGCATTCTTTTTTAATTGGCCCTTGAAACTTCTTAGTTCAGCACATATAGCTTTAAATTTTTCAGTAAAAATCAATATACAGATCTCTACATCCCAAATATACAGTTTAATTGACTGGAACATTCACTGGCATTTGAAACAAATATAATCACATAGGTCAAACTATTTCACAGAAGATGTGGTTATATATCACACAAGATTAAAATTAAATGTCAGGACACAGATTATTTTCCTACTAGCAAAGCTAGAAATGCTAGACATTCTCCTTTTCTTGTGTCTCCTTAGTGTTAACAATAAAACTGATTTGTAAATTTAAATGAAATTGGGAATTTTGGCACACCTGTGTGACATTAAATGCATCAACTGTCTCAAGAAAATAAGTAAGAATTAACAAGTCTCACCAGACTCTGATATACATGTTTATATGAACAAATACATCTGTAAAGATATTTAGGGTTCACACCACCACCATAAACATTTTCATCCATACCATTATAAGCACCTTCAGGAAATGCACATATTATTCTAATTACTGAAGACACTGAACTTCTAAGGCATGTGAAGGCAAGATATAAGTGGCTCAATGACATACCTTGGATAGAAAATGATTTCTCCTGAAGTTTAAGTTTAGCATAGGCTGAAGTGGTGAAAGGGATTGAGTTCAAGAGGAGTCAAAGATAGATGGTCATTGAATATTAGCTAAAGAAGAAAATAATATTCCAAGAAGATTATCTTATGGGAATAAAAGCATATAGATACAGAATATGCATCATATGAGGCATTATTTTTAGATCATTTAATAAAAGTACAAGATTTATGCAGTTCAAGATTTATGCAGAATAGTGTTTGATAAATAGGTAATGCAAATATATACAATGACTTAAATCTACACTAATTATTCTGCTCTTTATAATATATTCATAAGGAAGCAATTTCTTTAGATATTTCTGCTTGTGGGTGACATGACTATAGTTGTTCATAAATCATAGTGTTTTGTAAGATTGATTGGATTTAATTGGTGAAATAAATTGGAAATTATACAAGTATTACATACTTGAGAGTCAAGGAAAAGTCTTTATTAGAAAAGTAAGACGATATGAAAGATCAGATGGGTAACTTCAGCAGAGACAAAGAAACAATGAAAAAGAATCAAGTGGAAATTCTAGAAATGAAAAACACATAGCATGTATGAATAATACATTCAATGGGCTAATGAATAAAGTTGGCATAGCTGAGGACATAACCCATGAATTTAAATAGATATCAAGAGAAATTACCAAAATGAAAACACAGAGTAAAATGACAGAAAAAAATACAGAAACAAAAAGAGCATCTAAAATATGAGAAACACTATCACATGATTTCATTAATTTGAATAATGGAATCCCAGAGGAAAATAAGAGATAAAATTGGGCAAAAGAAATAGTTGAAGAAAAACTATAGAGCAATTTTCACAATCAATGATAGATACCAATCTGCAAAGCCAAGAAGCTCAGAGAAGAAACAGGATAAATACCAAACCAAACAGTAACAGCAACAAAAAAAGAAATTTGGCACATAATGTTTAAGCTTCTGAAAACAAAGACAAAAATTTTGAAGGTGGCCACTTTAAATACACTGAAATAAAGCCCACAATGAGAAACCAAGCAAGCCAAAAAAGAAGTGGAGTGGGATCTACAAGGAATATTAAAAAAATGAAGGGGAAATAAAGACTTTCTCAAACAAAAAACAATGGAACGAATTCATTGCCATATATTCTATTTTCTAAGAAATATTAAAGTTTTCAAGTAGAGAAATATCATGCCAAATTGAAACTTGGATTTTTAAAAAGACAAGAGGAGTATTGGGGAAAGAAAAAATAAATAAACTATTTTTCCTATTTTTAATTGCTCTGGCAGTTCACTGTTTAAAGCAAAAAATAGTTGCAATGTATTATATGTATAAGACATATAAAAATATTATTATCAACAAAAATAATTAAAAAGATGAGAGAGGAAGTGCAAATGAACTGTTCAAAGTCTTTGCAATACACATGAAATGGTGAAATATTGTCTGAAGATAGAGTTATTTTCAATTAAGATTTCTATGTAAACATAAGGCAATCGCTAAAAATTTAAATAATAATCCCAAAGTGGAAATAAAATGTAAAAAAATGAAAAATGCAATTAACCAGACAAAAGAAAGAAATAGGAGAAAAAAGGAAAAGAATAGACAGAACAAATAGAATTTAGCTAGCTACATGATATGTTTTAATCCAGTGGCATAAACAACCACATTTAATACGAATGGACTTAGGTTTTCTGTGCCTACCTAAAAAACAGGCTTAATCAGAATATCATAGAACACCTAAATTCTCTTACTCTGCACCATAATGACAAGTATCAAATAAAAATAATACTAGAATATAATAAGAACTTCAGGAGACAGATTTTTTTCTGGGGAGAGATACGAAGAGAAGACCCGAGGCATAGAGACTTAATGCCAAGTATGGAACAGATATTGAAGAGAAAAGTCTGATAAATAATTCCACTCTATAAATAAAATGAATTTCTGAAGGTTGTGAGATTTTTAGGTTCAGGGAGGCCAACTAACCATAGCAAACACAGATTCCAAACTCAGATCAATCCCTTACCAGATTAACAAACCCAACAGAAATAAAGGTGTACTTATCTTCAACCACAACAAATATTTGACTCCATATCTACAGTACTATACAACATGTCCAACTTTTAACAACAATAACAACAACAAATTGCAAAGAATCCAAAAAGGAAAAGAAAAAAAAAAATCAGAAGAAACAAAGCAATCATCACAATTAAACTAAGATGTAACACACATTGGGACAATCAGATAGGGAATTTAAAATAAGGTGGTGCCTGGGTGGCTCAGTCAGTTAAGCGTTTGCCTTCAGCTCAGGTCATCATCCCAGGGTCCAGGGATTTAATCCCGCATTGGGCTTCCTGTTCAGGAGGATGTCTGCTTCTCCCCCTGCCCCTCCCTCTGCTCCTCTCTCTCTTTCTCAAATAAATAATATCATTTAAAAAAATAAATAAAATAACCACAGTCAATATAAGTTCTAATAGAAAGATATTTTACATGCAAGATCAGGTGTAAAATTCAACAGAGAGATGGAAACTATAAACAATCTAATGGAAATGCTAGAGATAAAAAGATGACAAATGCTTTCAACAGATTCATAAACATTCTTGACACAGCTGAGAAATCTGTGACTGTGAAGATGAGTTAATCAAAATTAATCAAACTGAAATACAAAAAGAAAAAGAGAATGAATAGACAAATCATTCAAAAGATGTGAAACAATACCAAGAAGTTTGCATATTCATAATCAGAATCTCAGAAAAAGAAGATAATGCAGCAGAAGAAATTTTGAAGAAATTTAGTGACAAACAGGAACACAGATCCAAAGCAAACAAGGATAAGCATTGCAGCAGACTTCCTATTGCAACTCATGCTAACAAGAAGACAGTGCAGTGGCATCTTTAAACCATTGAAAAAATAAAAACAAGCAGTATCACTTCCATACCCAGTGAAAATAGATCTGAAAGGAGAAATAGACAAATCCGCAATTACGTATATTTTAGATTTCAATACTCCTCACCCGATAACTAAAAAAAAAAAAATAACACTAATATTTAATTTTAGAACACTCAACTAAACAACAGCAGAATATACATTCTTATCAGGTATATACATAGAACATTCAACAAGATAGAACATATTTTGATCCATAAAACAAAACTTAACAGTTATAAAATATATGTTCTCATAATTTAACAGAATTAAATGAGATATTGATATCTAGAATATCCCTAAATATTTGCAAATTAATACAAATCTAAATAACTGTTGGTCATAAAGAAGCCTCAAGATTCTGTTTTAAGTCAGAACATTAGAATACTTGATGTTTACTTGAGGGTTATTAAAAAAATACATTACTAACAAGCAAACCCCACAAATAATATGATGCTAACTTATAGGAAATGTACAGAAAAGGCAAATCTACAGAAACGAAAAGTAGATTAATGTTTGCCTGGGGCTAGGTGTAGGTAAATAGATCAATTGTAAGTGAGCAAAAGAGGTCTTTTTGCGATGATGGAACTATTCTACAATTGGGTTGTGGTGATAGTTGCACAAATCTGTAAATTTATCAAAAATCATTGAATTGTAATCTTAAAATAGGTGAAGATCATGCATAAAATTTATAAAATAATAAAATAGCTTAAAAAACAGACAAATTTTATAGGTAGAGTATACCTTTAAAAGCATTTGCCTCAATCCAACAAGCAAGAAGCAAGTCATTGGGCACCTGGGTGGCTCAGTTGATTAAGCGACTGCCTTCAGCTCAGGTCATGATCCTGGAGTCCCGGGATCGAGTCCCACATCAGGCTCCCTGCTCAGCAGGGAGTCTGCTTCTCCCTCTGACCCTCCCCCCTCTCATGTGCTCTCTCTCTCTCATTCTCGCTCTCTCAAATAAATAAATAAAATCTTTAAAAAAAAAGAAGCAAGTCATTATTGACACTTAAAATTTAAATATTGATATATTTGGTTTTTGTTCAAATGGTGTGTACAGATATTTATTGTGCCATTGTCTATTGTACTCAATAAGTTTGTTTAATTACAATTATAGAACAACATTTAGGAACCTATTAATAATTCTCTTTGTTAATTGTTAATATACATTTAAAAATATATACAATTTTAAATGTGTTTCTGCTGTTCTTACTGCATATTTGTTGGATATAACTTATGTCTGTAGATAAATAATGAAAATTTCTGGTTTTTATCTTTTACAAATTTATTTTTTATTTCATTTTCTAGTAATTTATTTTTAGATTATAATAATGTTGGTTTAGAAGAAAAATAAATAAATTTCCTGATTCTTTATCCTAGACACTTTGTAAAATGACTCAAAATTCTTCTTAATGTAGATTTACTTTTGGAAAGTTATTTCTTTCATTCACTTGCTTTACTAAAATTAAAATTATAGACATTATAAACTGAAAGTTTGATTTTAATATCTTTATACATGAAACTATTATGTTTCCTAGTGATCAATTTTTATATCTATCATTTTAAGCAATATAGTTGTAACATTTGTAAAATATTTAGGGAACTATAACTCAATTTAATGGTAGGAGTAGGAAAAAATAAACATTTATTACATTACAATTAGAACTGTGAGTATATGCCCATCTATTATCACAGAGACATTTTGAGATAGAGGGCTACAACAAAATTAAAAACAAAATAATAATTCAAGATCAAAGGTAATGGGGTAAATTTAATTTTACAATAATGAATGTGGAAAATTATAAGGACACTAACACTAAATAACATTGATTGAGAAATAACACATCATATCCCAAATAGTTCTTAATAAATGGTAACTGAGTATCCAAATAATTTTTCACCTTTTCCACTATACATTTATATTTTACCAGGAACTGAATCACCCTATGTTTAGTATTAGCCTCTAAATGTACTTTTCTTTTCTCTTTTATCAATATATCACACTGTTATCAGTATCACAAGTCAATATCTAAATATTAAATAAAAACATCTAGATCCTTTAACTCTCTCTTACACCATTTATAAGGAGAGAGTTAAATATGGAAATCATTTAAAACAATGACATAGGTACCTAATGTTTAATAAAGAAAAAAATGGAGAAGACCACGAAGGGACAAATCTCCTTTGACTAGAAGTACCAGAAAGGTTCACAGGAAAGAAATGATAATAGATCTTTACTTTGAATGATTATTAGAATATTGGCAGACCAAGTTGATAAGGAAATGAATGCCAAGAAGAGACAATATGTGCAAAAACCTTGAAAGTCTGAAGAACTGCAAATAACATCATTTGTTTAGGGAAACTACATTAAACTGTATATATGTATGTGCATATATATTCTAATATATATATATTCTAATAGCATTTTGCTATACTGCAAAATGTGACCTTGGACAAATTCTCTGAAATTCATTTTTCTTGATGATTAAATCAATATGCATCCTGCTTCTTTAGAAACTTCTGATAAATTCAAACAAGGGTATATGTTATTTATAAATTTGTTACAATTTTTTAAGTATTGCCAATCAATTATACTATTACCATTTAGAGTTATAACAAATTGCTGTCTGTGTGTAATCTAATCAGGAATCTTATATAAGGGTATTTAATGAGAGCTACTCTATCTGATAAAACCAGAAATTTTAAGGTTCCTTACAGACTGAACACTTGTTGCTCACTTCACCTTCATGCATTCAATCAAGAAATAAGTTGTCTTCTATACTTTAGCTTGCCATTATTAGCATATGGTTTCAAGGTTATCCTGGTAGCCTCTATCTGAAAGAAGAGGGTAAGCGGGCGCCTGGCTGGCTCAGTCATTAAGCATCTGCCTTAGGCTTAGGTCATGGTCCCAGGGTCCTGGGATCGAGCCCCACACCGGGCTCCCTGCTCTGCGGGAAGCCTGCTTCTCCCTCTCCCACTCCCCCTGCTTGTGTTCCCTCTCACTGTGCTTCTCTCTGTCAAATAAATAAAATCTTTAAAAAAATAAAAATAAAAAAGGAATAAGAGAGGAGGATAAGCATGGAGGATTACATGGAGATTTTAGGGAATAGAATTGGTATATATAATTCATATCCACATTCAAATGTCTAGAATTCAGTCACATGGCTCTGTCTGACAGTTCTGAAGGGCAGACAATGAAGTTTTTCTATATGGCCAGGGGGGAAAAGAAAATGGCTTGGTGAACACACAGTATTTTCTCTGTCAAACTAAGCATCCAAGTAAGATTAGCATTTCAGAAAAGTTTTGAACATCCATATGAATATAATTTCATGGGATAAAACAATAGATTTAAATACAATAAATTATTTTAATGTTAGGTATGTCAGATTAGCAAAGGACACTGACATCATTTTTCTCCCATAGGTAAGATTTTATTCCATACAATAACACTTTGTTAACATTCTTCCTTCCTGTTCTGGTTTATGAAATACAGGAATAATTTTGATTTCTAAAATCCTGGGCAAAGAACCCACAATTATAACTAACATCTTCAAAAGACAAACACAGTTTAATGTTAATTTGAAACTAATTAATATACCATAAATTATTTTGTTCAGTAAGTCTTTGTAATTTTAATTTAATTTATTTCTGAAAAGATTCCAGATTGACATGGTAGCAGGAATGAAATATCACCTCTCAATCAAGAATTCAAACGTTGATGAAAATGAGGAGCAGAATTTTAAGCTGCTGAATCTTGGGCAGTTAAACTTAAAGAAGCAGGCCTAAAACAATGCGAGATTCTGAAGATTATGAAATTGTATACCTTAATAACTTCATCGGGTTCTCAGGAATTATCTTTGAAATAAAATTAACATTTTATATGCTCTATGTAAATGCTAATTTCATTAGGATACTTACACATATTAAAATATTTACATATTAGGGTATGTTTTTAGTTTCCTCCTGGGAATGCCATGTGTTCAATGAATAGACCTGCTTTTCTCTCTTGCTTTCTGGCTTACTCGTCTGCTCTTGTTCTTTCTCTCTGTTTCTCTCTCTTTCAGAGAAAGCAGTGGGTTTTTCTCCCTATAAGACTTCCCTCCTTTCACACTAAGGGTTACTGATCAACACATTTAATAATGCATTTGACTTTATTTTTACAGCACAGTGATTATGTGATGACTTTGGGTAGTGTTGACATCAATGTAAGTAGTTAAAAATCTGAAAATAAATTAATTTTTCTGCTAATTATTTAGAATGCTTGACAGCTCTGATCAGATATTTTATGTCAGCCTTTTTGAAGATGAAGAGCTTAGCAAGATTTCTTTATCAAAAATATTTCAGGGACATCCACTGGAACAAAATTATGAGATATTTGATGAAAGATTTTCAGAACCTTTAATAATCCATTATGCATTTTGAATCTATAAAAGGTGCATAGGTTGTTCTCACAGAAAAAAAAATTGTTCATATATCTTCCACATTCTGGAAACTATTTAAATGAAGATATTTTAAGACTAATATAAATAGGATACGAATATGCTTTAATTATATAAAACTGGATTAAAATTTACTTAACCAGGAATTAATCCAAACCTACATTCATTCAGATTTTAAAAAGAGCATTCAGGTATAAAAGGGCACTTGGTAGAAGAGGGATTTAGGTAAGGAAAGTTGTGTTGATTAGATAGATAGATGAGAGATGATAGATGATTGATGGAGGATAGACAGATAGAGAACAGTGACAAAATGTTGAAAGATTCAGATGAGTTTATTTTTTATATTTAATGTTTTCGTATTGTTGTCTTATTATGTGTAAATTGTGTGTTCACTAAAACCTTTCAGGTGGGCCTGAGAAATCATAATGGAAAATATCACTGAGATCCTCCTAATTGGTAAATGCTATCATTTCTGAATGATGTTTTTTTAGTGTTTGATCCGGAAAGGTTCTATCAGAAAAATTGCAAATTTTCAGTTTTCCTAGTAATAAGAGATTTAATACAGGGCATCAAAGGCTTTTGCAATGATTTGGAGGCTTAAGAGTGAAGATCCTAAAATACTGCTAGCTTAGGAAATCTGGAAATGTAGACACTTCCCAGACTGTAACACAGAACTGATTTGGGGATATTTGCCCAGAAGCCACTGCAAACAGTTCTCTGCCAAGTTCCAAAGCAATTGTCTCCAGCTCTGATGTAAGAATATTTTCAATTTCTATTCTGTCTTCCAAATCTGCAAATATCTCTCATTGGCTGAATCACAATTTTAATTCTGCTCACAAAATGTCTTATGGACTGTGATTTTCAGTTTTCTCTCTTGCTCTACAGGAGAGAGTATAAAATTGAACTGTTGAAAAAACGTAATATTACACACTCTATGCTTTTATTTGTATCTATAAATCCCTTCTACCACTATCAAACTTCAAACAATGAAACAAGGCATGTGCATACCAAGTTTTAACTAACTTTTGTGTGCAAATGAACACATGATCGCCCTTTCTCCAACAGATTCAAAGACCCAGTGATTACTTTATATATCTATAAATTATATTGATCCCTCTTCTAGACCAGTAACAACTGTGCTAACTTTAGTAGTTTTTAACAGGAGTGTGTAGTGGAAATGATGCACTTGCTTTCCAAATCTAGGTCCCAAATTGCTGTTTAGCTTCTGCCTGTCTCTCTGGATTACTTGTCCTGTAGTTCTGAGTTCTCATATAAAGAGTCCGACTGCTCTGTAAGCACAGCAAATGAAACATGGAAAATTATCGGAACTACCTGAAGAGTTAGAGACAACCAGCCAGGATCAGCCCCCATCTACTTTAAGCACCTGCTATTCAGTCCTGCATGAGGTAGAATGGCTGAGCTAAGGATGTTCAAAATTCCTGAACCATAGAAATCATGAGAGATAATAAAAATAAAATGCTTTATATTTAGAGAAATAGAAAATTGAGGAAGAAAATTGCTTCCCTTCCCTATTACTCATGGTTCTCTGGAGAAACATAATAAATTCCCAAGGTGAATACAGAAAAATCTTAGATATCAAATGCTTTTCTGTATTTGTATTGAAAAGTACCTAGGAGAGCAAAATATTCTGTTTAAATTATCAGTAAAGATGTAAAATATGAATAATAACCTTTATTAAAATGTTACATGGCATATATTTAAAAATATAAAATCTTTAAAGGATGTAAAATTAAATATTCTTGGATGAGAAAACTTAATATAAAAATTCTAATATTCCCAAATTAATGTAATTAATGCTATGCATTACAAACAAAATTTTTGTTGTTGCTATTGTAATTTTCAAGGCAAGTGATCTGAAAGTGTATATCTAATAAAAAATGTCTAAGAGTAGCCATGATTACTGGAAAAGAATTACTCAGTTCAGATTGCCTTTACATATCTCTCATTTCTTCCATTCTAGCTGTCCACTTAGTGCATGTTCTTCTCTTGGAAATAGCAGAAGGGAAAGAAGCAACCCTACACATGCATTGAGATTGTCAGGTGTTTTTTAATGGCATCAGCACCTCCTTCCATGGGGGTGGGAGATGAGAAGAGGTATAAAAAGCTCGATTCTAATCTACCACAGTGGAATAATGTGGGATTCTTGGACATGGACTTAAACTTGGAAAGAATATATTTCACATAAACTTAAACTTAGACCTCCTTTAGAAACCTAAATGCTCCTTTTATGTTCCTGGTTATTACCATTAAGTTTCTGCACCCCTGAAATAACCCCTTATCCATTTGTTCTCAATTCCAACTCTTCCTTCCCTGAAGCCCATCCTCTATGGCAGTACTTCTCAAACTTTAGAAGTGTACAAAAATCACCTGGGATCTTCCTAAAATATGGATTCTAATTCAATAATTCTGCTTAGACCTGAGATTCTCCATTCTAGCAAACTCCCAGGAGATGTTCATGTTGTTGGTTTGAAGCCCAACCTCTAATTATTAAGACTTTATCCTGTTTTCAGAAGTGTCTTTCTAACACACACATGCACACATACAAATGAACTCATCAAGTCTCTGCTTTAATTTGTTGTGTGTTCCTCTTACTTTACAAGACAAAACTCAATTACACACGTTTTCTTTACTCCCTTTTTAATGGAATTTTTGACAATGCCAGTTACATGCTCTTTCCTGCATCATCCATTTTTAATTAACATTTTCACTCTTGCCGAGGGAGCTCATGCATCAATCAATGCCATAACGCCACCAGGAAGACTAGCCTCAATTTTTCATTCTCTACATAATAAATTATACCCATTTGTTTGATTATATCAGACTGTAAGTTCTAGCAGAGGAGCAATTCTATTTACCTGTTCCTTCAGGATCTAGCACATGTGCCCATAATAATCACTCAGAAATATTTATATCATCCAAGCTATGTTATATTTTTATGTTTGCATTATTATTATTACTATCATTGTATTATTTCACCTGTGATTAAGTGCTTCCTAAGTGCCAGACACAAAGGAGATCACTAGGGATGCAATGATGACCAAAAATCACTTTCTCCTGAAAATTTACAGTCCAGTGGGAGAAATAACCCTTAACAATCACACTAATAATTATATCATTACAGAATCTGGAAAGTACTATGAACGAAAGAAAACATGGTATACTATTGAGAACTGGTTTAATGGGGAAGCAAAAGGTAAGCCTTCTCTGAAGAAGTACTATGGAATCCCAAAGTATGAGTAGGAGTTAGTGAAGAGAAAAGTAACAAGAGACCAAAGAAGTGAGAAAACAGGCAGCATCAAGATTGTCAGGAGAGGGTTTGCTATATTTCATGAACCTTAGTTGTGCATACAAAGGAGGGGTAGTAGTATAACAAACGAGGCTGAAAAGGTAGGTGGTGGCAGACAGCCAAACTGTACAAGGTTCTTCCTTCCATCATAAGGAGTTTGGATTTCACTTATCTTTTGGAATGGGAAGTAAATGAAAAGAGTTTATGCAGGGCATTGACATAAGGTGTATACTTAAAAAATATATATTGTTCTGCCAGTAATATGGGTTATAACATGGCTGGAAACTTGTAGTATATTTATTGGAATATCTATTAAGTCTTGCTCATGGTCTCATGTGTGGTTCACACAATATTTGTCAGTTTGAGGCACTGTTCTTTGACTTCAGTTGAAGTAAATGCAAGGCAAATTAACACTGCTTGGAGAGTACTTAAAATCGTTCAATATTCTAAAAGTAAGAGATGTTCATTTTACCTGTTGCAGGGAAGTGTGTGTGTGTGTGTGTGTGTGTGAGAGAGAGAGAGAGAGACAGACAAACAGACAGACAGACAGAGTGTCAGAGAGAGACAGAGAAATGAGAGTTTTTGTTATGACATATTATACTAATTCCAGGAAAATAGAGCCCAAGCCAACCTGTCTTCAAATTACACTACATAACACAGACTTTAAATAAACATCTTTAATAAAAAAATAATCTTTTGGCAGAATATCATTTTTAAACATTTATGATATGTATTCTTAATACACTGTTTAAAACTTTGTGTATATTATTAAATGCTTTTAAACATGTGTTCAGTCCATAAGGGGCTCACTCTAAATGGTAATTTCCAACATTAAATTTCCTTGTGAGCTCTTCTTAAATCCAAGCTGTCTGAGAATTCTAAAACCTTTAAAAATCACTCTAATTTAACTTATAGAAGAATATGTTGTACAATTTACAAATACTTTTACCGCTATTATTACTTTATCTTCCCATTATCTCCTGATTATACAGAGTCAAATTCTCAATAAAAATCAAAACTTTTGAATTTAAGTTCAGTATTTTACATTCACTATTATTTCTTCTCAATATTGTGTCACTGCCATACATATACATTAAATGAAAAAGTTAACAATTCACCACCAGAATATACTCTGCTTAGAGGGGAAAGAAGTGTTTAGAACAGTAGGGAATATGTTACTTCAGTCATTTTTTAAGATATGGTTTTCACAGATTTTGCATGACAAAGCAGTGATCAAATGACAAAGCAATTTCATTTATTTTGTGGTATTTGGTACCAAAATAAGGCAAGTAAGTATGTCCATATAAAATGAGGAACAGAATATAACAGTAATTAATGAGTAAAAGGTTTATGACAAACCTCACCTGTAGTCTTATCAATTAGTTTATCCTTAGAAAGATGTAAAATAAAATACTTCCCATAGGATTAGTTTTATGAGTTCACTTTAATGAATACTGTGATTTTGAATCAGTTTGAATTCATAATTCAAATGTATATAGTTGGTGTTAATGGATATTCAAGAATAAGAATATAAATAATCATAAGTGTATTTCTTTTAAGATACTGAAATAAGGGGCATCTGGGTGGCTCAGTTGATTAAGTGCCTACCTTCGGCTTCAGGTCATGATCCCAGGGTCCTGGGATCGAGCCCCGCATCGGGCTCCTTGCTCGGAGCCTGCTTCTCCCTCTGCCTGCTGCCTCTGTCTCTCTTTCTCTCTGATAAATAAATAAAAATCTTTAAAAAAAAGATACTGAAATAAATAGTTTTCTGCTTGAGTATAGGGAAGTCAGGAAGGTTTTATATATTTAAAAAATAAACTGTGTGAATGTTATTGGCTGTAGAACATCCAATTTGAATATGTTGGTCTGATTCAATTTACGTCCAAATTAGAGCATTTTTTTTCCTAAGCAGTGACATATCAGTGAATGCCTTACAGCCCTTTACAATAAAAGGGAAAGTGAAGAATAAAAACTCTCTTCTCCATTACAAATGAGAAGTCTATTACAAAGGCTTTTAGCTCCAGCAAATTCCAGTCTGTCAGAATTTCAGCCAATGAGGACCTCACATTGCTATTCAGCAGGACAACTACGTGTTTAAAGAAATGAAGACTCTTAGAATCTTCATTATTTATTCTCTTATAACTTTTGCACCAACATAGAAAGGCTAAAACTTGTTATGTTTTATTATTCTATGTAGTAGTAAAAGTTTCCACATTTTGTGCTCTGTGTACGCATGTGTGTATGCGTGTGTGATTTTAATTTAAGCTAGTGGATGCTAATAACATGCATAGACTTCTAATTAACATGGAAAATTACAATACATGCTTGTATCGCCCCTTCTCCTGAATTTCTCTCCTGAATTTCACTTGTATCTCGCCTTTCTCCTGAAGTTTTAAAGGACAGAGAGAATGAAAAGGGATGATAGATCATGGGAGATACCGACAGTTTTTGAAGGGTGAAATTAGAAGGAAGAACCAATAACTCTCCAGAAGAGTAGAACAAGATGAACCCTAAATGCTGGCCACATGAGATATCTTATGAATCAAAACAATTAAATCTGAAAAAGCCCAGACAGGAACAGGAATAACAGGGTTTAGATAACTCCAGAGACAGTGTGAGGTGTGGAATTGACATAGGTAAATCCACACAAGAATAAATTAAAAATGAAAGTTTATCTAAGAACGCTGTAGCTTTCACAACCTGGTGACCACAGCAACTCAGGAAACGTGTGCCTCTGGATCTGGGAACACTGAGCAGAAGGAAAGAGAATCTGCTAAACTACAGAATGAAAGAAAGAGTAGAATATTCAGTTAATGGATTCTTCAAGCACTTTTATGAAACATATGGGTAATTCATTAATTTATAGATTTTTTTCATCCCAGAGTCATCTTTTATATTTTTTTAAATATTTTATTTAATTATTTGACAGAGAGAGACACAGTGAGAGAAGGAATACAAGCAGGGGGAGTGGGAGAGGGAGAAGCAGGCTTCCCGCCGAGCAGGGAGCCTGATGTGGGGCTCGATCCCAGGACTCTGGGATCATGACCTGAGCCAAAGGCAGACATTTAACAAATCAGCCACCCAGGCGCCCCTCCAGAGTCTTCTTTTAGACAATTTTCTCTTTCTGTTGCTTTAACACTTAAGAAGAAACACAGCTTAACAAGAGGCTAGTAGATAAGAGTGTTCCAAATCTTATTTAATTTTAACAATACATCCATGGTGTATTGTAAAGATGAGAGAGAGAAAAATGTCTCTCATTTTATATTTAAAATATTTTAAGTTGTAGAAATTTGGTTTGTTCGAGATTACCCAAAAACTGAGTTACATTAAGAACCACTTGTTTTACTCAACATGGTATCTATTTTTTTCTCTCCAGATTGTTTCCTAAAATGGCTTTAAAAATATGTTAAGACAGCAAAGCTCCCGGAACAGCAAAGTCTGTTCTACTTAAAAGAAACTTATCTTTCTGTGAAATGACAGATTATAAGCACACACATCCAGAACAACAAAAGTCAAAAGGCTTGACTCACCAGGTCCCTATTCTCACTGGTCCCTTAGCAGATGTCACGAATAGTCATTCAGGCAGGCACAAAACACAACTGGCAAAAAATAGTATTGATCTAATTTGAATCACTAATATATATACGCAGGCACAAGGTATATTTCACTTTCATTTAAGTTTCAGGTGACAGGAGATTCTTGGGGAAAAATCTGTGGTTTCATTTTCACATGCAAATATTCAGGAAGCAACACTGGTAATTCCTTCTTCACTCGTGTTTTCACAGGGCATTTCTTCCCCTCTTCTCTACTGAAATCCTTAATTTTAACTTTATATTTCCACAGATGGATAGATCATCACGGTTTATAATAACTTTATATTATAAAATACGAGCTTAAGTGGTATTCATGATCTTACCATGCTAACGGGCTGAGCCACTGAGAAGTCTTTGTTGTGGAATAAATTTATTTAGTTCAGACATTTGGTATTAAAGAAAGTTTTTAAAAAAGCAAATAGTATTTGAAATATATCAGGAAAGTACAATATAAATGAGTATAATAATAATATGAAAGAATTTATCATTCCATTCATTAAGAAAACAAACATATACATATATATGATAAACAAATATATACATATAAATGACATTATATCTAATGAAACAGAGAGAGACTTACATGTATGTGGCTAGTGTCAAATCAGAAGTATTTGCATAGGACACAATTTAAAGTTATTTTTTTCTTAGTAATGTGTTCTTTTTTCTAGCTTACTATATTGTAAGAATACATTGCTTAATATGTGTAACATACAAAATACATGTTAATCAACTGTTTATGTTATTGTAAGGCTTCCAGTCAACAGTAGCCTATTAAGTTTTGCAGGAGTCAAAAGATACATGTGGATTTTCACTAGCACAGGGGCTCATTGTCCCTAACCCCTACATTGTTTGAGGGTCAACTATATTTTGAATGATAATAGGTAAGGTATATTTAGCTACTGCAAATATATAATTTGGTCACAAATAACAATCAAACAGTATAATTACAATTGTCTTATATTAAGAATATCATAAGGAAGAGAAAATACCTTTACAGTACTGTACTGTGGACGCACACTGTTCAAACCTGTGTTGTGCAAGGGTCAACTGTAATATTCTTTAAATTGTCCCCTACGCAGATCCTGAGAGCTTGCACCAGGATGTCTTTTGGATCCCCATTGCTTTCCTGTCCTTTTCTCTTCTGGCTTTAGAAAAAGACTTATGTGAGGATGCTCTGTAAAATTTGTAAGACCTTTTAAAGATCCGAATTTATGGAATCTTTACAGTTGGCAGTGAGAATGGCATATTTGATACCTTCTCTGACAATACAACCTAACTAATAATGGCTAAGACTGGGTTTGAGAAAAATAAAGCTGAGAGGGAGGAATCATTGTTGACAGATTGACTTCCTTGCCATACAGGGGTTTGGGCTTCACAAGTATTACACCCACTGACAGGAAGAAAATTATAAATGAGATTGGAGTTCATGGATGCAGGGCTAGGTGGATAGTCAATGTATTAGAAAATAAATTCAAAAGAAGTTCATTCAGCAAAAATGTGGTGTCTTTTTTTTTAATATGTATGTTTTAGTAAAATTGAAGGTAAGAAACAGCTAGAGGCTGCTAGGACTGCAAAATTATGACCTGTACTTCCTGTATAATATTAAGATTTCCACTACCTCTATACTACTTACCAAGTGATGATTGATGCTGTGTCAAATGGAACTCTAATGGTTTGGACCATATATGTGGCTTTAGTGTTGACGAGAAAAGGTGATGTGTGGGAAACAGTTACAGATTGTAAACCCCCAGATGGAGCTAAATAACGGGAAAGATTTCAGGATTATGCAAAAGAAAGAGCAATAAAAGAAAAAAAATATGAGAAAACCTCGAGATAATTAAACTATGTGGAATTCTTCAGAGTTTCAATTAAAAAATGACATAAAAAAGGAAGAGATAGATGGAGTAGCTACTAAAATTTTAATGAATCACTATAAGAGATTAGGTCATCCAGCCCTACCAACTACTCAGGTTGTAAAAGAACTATGACAAATTCATTTACTTTATCTTGTTCATGATAAATTAAAAAAGAAATCTGATGATGATAGAAAATTAGAGTCTATAATCTTTTCAGAGTCCGTGCCAATTAAAACAGGAGAGGATAAGGTTTCTGAGTGACAAGAGGAGCAGCGTCTCTCGGCACAATCGCCAGTAGGGGACCCAAGGTCATTTACATTGAGAAAGGTAAAATGGCCTGGAGCTGGTGAAGAAAATTCATTAGGATTGCTGAACCCTGGTATTCAGTGTATTGTTCTTCATAAACCTGCTAATGAAAAATGAGAAGATAATAAAAATTAGCAGGGTATGGTGATGCAAAATAGGTTTTCAAGTAAAACCATGGCTTGAGGTAGGAATTTATGAACAAATGGTATATATATATGGGTATTGGCTCACCATCGCCAAAATATACTATTGGAATATATGTTATGTCTAAATGGGAGAGTTCTCTTTTATCCAAAATATAAGAAAAGGAAATGTTATGCAATTCTGCTTTTCAGGCTGTTTTAATTGGGCAGTCTACATGGGAATATTATAGAATAATCTAAATGTACACAAGTGCTTAATTTAAAACATTACAGGATACCTGAGGGTTATAAGTATTTTGGTTTAATAAAGGAGCTATTAGATGCAGGTATATTAATATCCCCAAACTCCTTGTTTATTAGTCTAGCAGGGCCGGCGCGCCTGGGTGGCTCAGTCGGTTAAGCAGCTGCCTTCGGCTCAGGTCATGGTCCCAGGGTCCTGGGATCGAGCCCCGCGTCGGGCTCCCTGCTTGGCGGGGAGCCTGCTTCTCCCTCTCCCTCTGCCTGCCTCTCTGCCTACTTGTTCTCTCTCTGTATCTCTCTGCCAAATAAATAAATAAACTCTTTTTAAAAAATTAGTCTATCAGGGCCTGTAAAAAGTTAATGAATTTTGAAAGTTAACTATACATCATAGAGAATAGGATAAAGTGGTGACTTCAAAAGTATTAGCTATACTCAATATAATACCAACAATTCAAGATATACCACAAATTAAGGGACATAATTTGGTTTGGTTCTTGTCTTCTTTTTCATTTCTGTTTAGAAGAAAATTGAAGCTGATTTGCATTCATCTGGGATGGGCTCCAGTATACATTTACTGTGTAACCACAGGAACATTTAATTTCTCTGCTGATTGCCACAACCTGGTAAGAAGAGATACAGATTTTATTTAGTTGGAAAGTATTATTATTCATTATATTAATCATAGAATGTTGGTATCTCAATCAGAGGACTTAACCATGACAGAATTAAAAATACTTATTAATTGTATGACCACCAGAGTATACTAATTAACCCAAATAAAGTACAGAGCTCAGAACAAATGACACAATTCCTTAACATCTTTTGAACAGGGGCAATAGAGACATTGTTCCAGATAACCAAAAATAACTTATTCTCTCTGTCAGCTCCAATGTCAAATCAAGAGACATACAGATTTATTGGGTTGTTTCATTTTTAAAGATATCTCATGTCACATTTGAGGATAGTATTAGCACATATTTACAAAGTTACCAGGAAAATTTGTTTTTTTTTTCCCCAAGACCAAGCTTTCTTGAAGCTTTAAAAGTCACATGATATTATCCAATATGCTTCAAAGATTTTAGAAGTGTATGAAATATATTGCTATAATGACTGGACAATCAGGCAAAAGCCTGTGACTGCCACCAGCAGAGACTGCTGGGATTTTAGACAAATTTATTGTTGCAATTTCAAAGTATATACTATTTAAAAGGAAATTACTAGCTTGTTATCAGGGTTCTTGTTGCAACTGCTTCTATTATGGAGGAATGCAAAATTATCTTAAGACTCAAGATACCCATTGTGTCAAAACTTTTGCTCCATTCCTGATTTAACAGACATTATGTATCTTACTGCATAAAGAGCAGGTGTTGTTTGTTTATTTTTGTTTTTGAGGGTGGAGGAGAAATTAATAAGGTAGAGAATACTTGGGAAACAAAAACCAATATTAGTTCAGGGTGACTTAATGGCACATATTCTTGCTTCTAATAGTGCCAATGTCTGTCAAGGACACCTATAAGAAGCTCTTTGGCATATTCAAAGTACAGTAAAGTTTGAATGACTACAACCCATATCATATTGTCCTGAAGAATTCAATATTTTTAAGTCAAAAATATATACTCAATTTGTAATTATGAAACAAGTATTCTAAGGAAACAAAATGTTTGGTAAATAAACTGATATGACCAAAATACCTACCTGAAAGAGCTCGAGGAGAAAGTAGTCACAGTCTAGGTGTCTTTGGGCAAGCTGAACTTGTATTTCTAAAAATAGACATATCAAGGAAAATGTCTTGTTGGCCTTTTTATTGGCCACTTAAAAGAGAATTTATTTCAGGAGAAAAGAAAAAAGATGCAAGAAGTTGGACAGATTATACTACTTTAAAAATGGATAAAATAACCTCAAAGGATAGTTAAACAGAATGATAGGAATAAAGATAGGAAAAAGCATGGACACTGAACCAAGAGGGGCTGTTAAGTATGCTCCTGAGATGAAAACAGAGGCAGCTCAAGGACAATGGCCTGGATCTTGGCAAAAGAAGAAAAGCAATGAATTCATGGGAGATTATGCCCTACTTCCCAACAATCTGTGGGAATTTGTAAATGGAGAATGTAACTATATAGGTGATCCCACCTGCCAAGGCCCTACATATAAGCAACAGATGTGCCTAATAGAACAGTTGGAATTGGAAGCCCATTCAACTTAATCAAGAATTTACTTGCATGTGTATGTGCATATGTGTGGGGGGGGCACTACTTAAATATGAAGCTCTTTATGAAACCTGGTTAGTACATCCTTATAGTATGGCATAGGTCATATGGCTATGCCCCACAAAAGACAGAATCCATGGCTCCTGACTTATACCACAACCCATGACAGCACTGATCATACAGACAGGGACTGCTTTTGTTAGAGAGCCCTAAAATATACTATTGTCATTCTAAATAACTTATTTTATAATCAATTTAGTTTAATAATATAACTGGTATTTAGTATAATACTGATGTAATTGGTGAGAATAATTTGACTGATTCACCTCCATCTCATCTGATGATGCAAAAATAATTAGTATTTGACAGTTGTCCTTTTGCATTTTTGTTCTATAAATATTGCAAAAGATACATGGAAAATTGATTATAGCAATTCATAATTTAAAAGATTTGTTCGTGTCAGTTGGTTGACTTTGTAAGATAGAACTAATTTACAGATGAACTAATAAACTCTACCTTTATCTCTGGAGATAGAAGGATGTATGATTTTGACTCCTGGCCAAGATAAGGACAGTAGAATTTATGACATGCTATTTAGGTGGCAAAATTTACTTGGTAACCTCTAGGGTGAATCTGATGGTTTTCCACAGGCTTAACAGATTAGACAGGCTAACTAGACTACATAACCAAAAATCTGGCTGGGAACATGTGCTTTGAGCTCTCCCAAACTTAAGACTCATCACGCACATAGGGATTTACAGTGGAGACAAAAGATGTCCATGTGTACATAAAGACTGTGGAGAGCTTACTCCTGAAAGTCTCTCAGACCCCAATATTCCCTGTACTGTCTATCTTTGGCTACACTATATGTTTGCTTTTAAATAAAAACTTTATAGGAATATGCTCTGTGGGTTCTTTTGAGTCCTTTGAACATCTAAATTTATCAAATATTTTCAGTTATCATATCTTATTCAAAATTGTAGTCTTATCTTTTTCATTAGCAAAAGGAAGATATTGTGTGACTAATAAAATTATTAAAGAGTACTTTCTGGAAGTATGCAATCCCAATGAGCCTCATTCTTCCTAAACTTCTCCTGGCCACCCCATCTCCACCCCTGCCCATAGGACACTTTTGGTAAGGCCATAGTCAGATCAGTCAAGAACTTTTAGGGTTATGTTTCCCATATCTGAACTGTCTTTAGAACAAGGACAATCAGGGACAGATTCAACCCATATCATATAGGTGACTATAGAGGCTAACCGTGGCTGAGTAATGACCCACTGAAGATGCCTAGATCTTAAAGTACAGTGTATATTTTGGCTTACATAGCAGAAGGTACTTTGAAGATGTGATTACATTAAGGATATTGAGATGGGAAGATTATCCTGGATTATCTTGTTGGACACAATGTAATGTAATCACAAGTCTTTATAAGAGGAAGTCAAGAGGATAAAAGTCAGAAAAATATGTGACTATGGAACCAAAAAGGACTGTAAACTAATACATTTATGTAGTTTTAAGGCACTAAGATTGTATAAATTTGCTACAGTACCAATGGGAAACTAATAGAATAACAATGTGATCCATCATCAGATTATAGGTCAGTGATTTTTCACCTTTTGGATTTTTGGAAAGAGACTGGTCCACAATTTAAAATGACACCATATTTACAAAGCCTCTTCCTAACAGAAGCAGCAAAGCAGAATTACTAAACAAACAAACAAAAAAATATTAACAAATGAGACTACGGACTTAGGAAGTGGCTCAAATATATCTAATCCTGAATTTTTTTTTTGAGATTCCTACCACTGAATGTTCTTTGCTTTCCTGCAGAAAGCATGATGAAAGAAGGGAGGGCTTATGATAGACAGTATTCTGGTACAATCCAGAAATGATTTTAATAATTATATTCCTTTTTTGTTAAGGAAAATGGTGGTCAGGCAAGAGTGACTACTTACTTGGAGGATTAATTTGGATTTATTTGCTATGGAATTTTTCTTTTATCTGAGTTAAAATATCTTTTAAGAACCCAGCAAACTCTGATTTGGGGTTTGTTCTGAAGTGAATATGAGAGAAAAAGGTCCCAAGGACTCCAATCTTAGAAGGTCCTCAGAAGCCAATCCCTTAATATACTATCACTGCTACTAATCATTGCCTGCTACCCCGTTGGCAGGGGTACTGCTACTTTCGTGATGAATGTCTTTGGTTAATGACTTAATGGCCTTAGAGGTGATGTCATGTGGACATAGGCTATGATGCCAGAGTTGGCTATCTGGTGATTATTTGAGGTCAGCAGATGCCATGGTAATCTAGATACAAAGAGACTCCAATATGTGGAGAAGGAAATTTAAGTCAGGAGACTGAATATCCAGTGCTACTTATGGGCTGTCAGTTCGGCATCCAGTGCTGGGAAATCTCAAAGTCTTACAAATGCCCCCCTTAATATGAAGGCTTCCAAGGACACCCGGCTGGCTCAGTCGGTGGAACATGCCACTCTTGATATCAGGGTTATAGGCTGGAGACCCACCTTGGGTGTAGAGATTACTTAAATAAATAAAATCGTAAAAAAAAAAAAAAAAGAATGTATCAAGCTCTTGTAATTTGCAGGAGGAGATAGTCTGCTATTTTATTTTCTGTTTTTTTTTAAAGGTTTTATTTATTTAATTGCCAGAGAGAGAGTGCAGGAGAGAGAGTGAGAGTACCAGCACTTAGAGTGGCAGGCAGAGGGAGAAGCAGAGTTCCTGCTGAGCAAGGAGCCCGATATGGGACTCGATCCCAGGACCCTGGGATCATAACCTGAGTGGAAGGCAAACACCTAACCATCTAAGCCACCCAGGCATCCCTTATTTTCTGTTTTTAATAAAAAGTTTAAGATGATCAATAAGAGTAAATACAGTTTTTATGAAAGCTTCACCCTTATCTTGAGCAATGCCTTCCCAGAAGCGGTATTTAAGTGCTCTGAAATGGATGCTTCTTTCCCCCTTTAACAGACTGAATTTTTGATAAATTAGATTTGGACAAAAAAAAAGACCTCACATGTAATTACTAAAAAGACTTGTCCTACCCATCCATGGACACATTTTGATATCAGTCCTTCCTGCTTTTCTAATCAAGTTTTCACATGTCCAGGATACACAGAGCTAAGCTAATTGATAAAGATCAGAGAATCCTGGACTAAAAAGTCATAGAGCAATTCTAAATTCTTAAGTGAACTTTTGTCTTTTATTACATCAATAAGATTATGATCTAATATGATCTCAAGCAAGATTTCAAATAAAAAAAACAGAGGGGGGCATTATTTCCAACTACAGTTTGAGATATTATGATGATGTTCAGTGGAAGAAGTATGTTTAGGAAAGGCCAGTGCATGAAAGGGAAAAAGGATCTGGTGAGAGTGAAAGAGACAGAGAAAAACTAAAGAAAAGGGGAGGAATTTGAGGTATGGGAAATAGGATGCCAGTCCAGAGTTGGAGCAAAATAGGATGAGAAGTGGTTAAGTTTGGATGTTAGATATTCCACATTATCGTTAGTTTTTACTCATGACTCTGTAGGAGAAACAATTTCAGAAATTTCTTTTTTTTAAAGATTTTATTTATTTATTTGAGAGAGAGAATGAGAGAGAGAGAGAGAGCATGAGAGGGGGGAGGGTCAGAGGGAGAAGCAGACTCCCTGCCGAGCAGGGAGCCCGATGCGGGACTCAATCCTGGGACTCCAGGATCATGACCTGAGCCGAAGGCAGTCGCTTAACCAACTGAGCCACCCAGGCGCCCACAATTTCAGAAATTTCTGGTCCTTCAGTGGTCCCTTCATGCCTGTCTAAAAATACTGACCATTGAATCTTAAAATCTTTCATTCTAATGCACACAGATGTGCTTATCCTAAATTCTACGGAGTTGACATTATAGTTCTAAATTTTTTGGTAGAATCTTATCAAAACTGAGTATTTAGGGCTATTGGCACCATAACCTGAGATTTATTGAAATTCTAGTAATTGCTAATATTTAAATGAAGAGAACAAACATGACAAAATTAATCAGGAACTGAGGTTCCTAGCCTTATTCTACCTTACCTATAAGATCACAGAGCAACACAAGGAAATCAAAAAGCCGAAGTTAAGGGAACAAAAAAAAAAAAAAAAGGAAAAGAAAAGCTTAGGGGCACTTCAAAGCATAAGAAGTAGCACTTGTCAGAAGCAGGACTTAGGTATAGTCACTGGAACTCTCAGAACAGATGTCAAAAGATGTCCGGTATGTCCTATCCTCGTGGACGTGGCTTCACAGTGATCAACAGAGGATATTGTCATGATCCAAGTTACATGATTAAAAACTGTGGGAGCTTTTATTAAAAAAAAAAAAGCCAGACATGAGAAGGCTCTGAAAAAGCTTTTCTAATTTGAGAGAGATTGAAAGACAGAGTGACTTTATAAAGTCTTAATAAAAAGCTTCAGTTTCAGTTGGTTTCAGAAAGTTGGTCAGGGACACCTGGGTGGCTCAGTTGGTTAAGCATCTGCCTTTGGCTCAGGTCATGATCCCAGAGTCCTGGAATTGAGCCCCATGTTAAGCTCCTTGCTCAGCATGGAGTCTGCTTCTCCCTCTTTCTTTTTTTTTTTTTAAAGATTTTATTTATTTATTTGAGAGAGCGAGAATGAGAGAGAGAGAGCACATGAGAGGGGGGAGGGTCAGAGGGAGAAGCAGACTCCCTGCTGAGCAGGGAGCCCGATGTGGGACTCGATCCCGGGACTCCAGGATCATGACCTGAGCTGAAGGCAGTCGCTTAACCAACTGAGCCACCCAGGCGCCCTGCTTCTCCCTCTTTCTGCCCTTCCCCCACCTCGTGCTCTCTCTCGCATGTTTTCTCTCTCAAATAAATAAATAAAATGTTTTTTTAAAAAATAGTTGGTCAAAAATGTTTCTTAGAAAGGAGAAGAGGTTCTTCTAGAGTAGGAAGTTGTAGTTGGTCAAATTGGATTTATCAAGGGCGGTTGGTGAGGGACAGGTAAATATTAAGGTCATTAGCAAGAAAAGGTGAGAAACAACGGTTGCAGAAGCTAAGTAGAAAACCTCAGTCCTGGAAAATTGAGAGCTTCTTCACTCCCCGGCAGCTGCACCCGACGGCTCTGCAGCCGTCACCATGCCACAAAATGAATATATTGAGTTACACTGGAAGCGATATGGCTATCGTTTGGATTACCATGAGAAAAAAAGAAAGAAAGAACGTCGAGAGGCTCATGAACGTTCAAAGAAGGCAAAAAAAGATGATTGGTCTGAAAGCTAAGCTCTACCATAAACAGCGCCATGCTGAGAAAATACAAATGAAAAAGAATATCAAGATACATGAAAAGAGAAACACCAAACAAAAGAATGATGAAAAGACTCCACAAGGAGCAGTACCTGCTATCCCCTGGACAGAGAGGGACAGTCCCAAACTAAAGTACTTTCCAATACGATTAAACAAAAATGAAAAGAGAAAGCGGAAAAATGGGAAGTTCCTTTACCCAAAGTCTGTGCCCAGGGAGAAACAGAAGTATTAAAAGTTATTCGAACAGGAAAGAGAAAGAAGAAAACATGGAAGAGGGTGGTCACTGAAGTCTGCCTTGTTGGAGACGGCTTTACTGGAAAACCACCTAAATATGAAAGATTCATTAGACCAATGGGCTTACATTTCAAAAAGGCCCATGTAACATATCCTGAATTGAAATCCACCTTTTGCTTGCCAATACTTGGTGTAAAAAAGAATCCTTCATCCCCACTATATACAACTTTGGGCTTATTACCAAAGGCACTGTAATTGAGATGAACGTGAGTGAGCTGGGCCTTGTGATACAAGGAGGCAAATTTATTTGGGGCAAATAGGCCCAGGTTACCAACAACCCTGAAAATGATGGATGCATAAATGCAGTCCTGCTGGTTTGACAGCAGTTTCAGAGAAGTAATTCCTTATAATTACTTAAGACTACACACCAATCAGGAAGACCACCATTACTGTGGTGGTTCTGAATACTACCAGACAGCCTTACGTATCTGCAGTCATCAAGAGAAGTATTTATTCTATTGTGAAAAACATTAAAATAGACATTTATTTGAAAAAAAAGGAAAAGAAAACCTCAGTCCTTCAATTTCTCTTCCAAAAGTTACCAAAAAGGGTTTTGTTTGTTTATTTGTTCGTTTTTAAAGATTTATTTATTTATTTTAGAGAGGGATAGAGAGAGTGTGGGGGGAGGGGCAGAAAGAGAGAGAGAGAGTCTCAAGTGGATTCTGCACTGAACACAGAGCCAAATGCAGGGCTCAATCCATGGACCCCCTGAGATCAGGACCTGAGTCTAAACCAAGAGTCAGATGCTTCACTGACTGTGCCACCCAGGTGTCCCTACCAACAGGGTTTCAAGGATTCAGTGGTTTTCACTGGTTACCTGGGAGTGATGTTTTATAGTCTACAAATTTGCTTAAATGAAGCCTATGTTTCATCATGTATTATGGTACATAGGTTGAAATGCCAGAACTTTGCTAGTGTATAAAAAGACAAGAATAAAAAATTGTGACTGTTCAAAGAGTTCTATCAGGAGCAGCCTGATAGATATACCTTAACCATAATCCTCATAAGGGTTGGAGTACATTTCCTCCAAGGCATTAAAACTGCCTTGGTGAGGGCACATTTTCCTTGAATGATCGCAGGTGGGGATGAGGGTGAGTGGATGAAATGAGATACCGGAGTGGTGGTATTAAATAGCTAGAGAAAATGAGAATACAATCACAATAATAAACTGTAGGGATAGGATGCATTTAGAGTGGTATGAATTGATTTCAGGGTCCCTAAAAATTAAACCCCCCCAAAAAAGGCAAAATAGCTCATATATTGAAGATCCCTTTAACACATAAAAATAAAAAGTTAATCCCAGTGGACAGAAATCTAAGGAGTTACTATCATGAAGATTCACAGACACTTCCCCAATTCTAAAACAGGAATCTGAATGAGCGGGAGCTGACTCTCTTTGGAGAACCCTTCAGTGTAGCCTTAATGTAAATGGTTAATAATCTCCTAAACCTTCTCCACGGTGATCCATGACCATGAAAGATGGTGAGTGCATTCTGGGAAAAGAGAAATATATTGATCTTCCGTGCATATTGTGCATATTAAATATGGTTCTGAATGAAACTGTTTCTTAAATACTCAAAACAGTCCGTGGTATGTTTTCCAAAATGAGAACTAGGTTTCATACTTAGATATACTGAGGTATGCATCCAATGTGATTAAATTTAAATAGTAATTTCTAATAAGACATTTATCTATGAGACATTATAATATAAATATAAGAACCACTTTGGATATTTCTATATTTAGGAAAACTATACTAAGAGAATAAAAAAAAAAACACTAATAGTTTTAAAAGGTAAATGGGCAGAGAGTTGTGATTTGTTTTCATTCTTTTCTAGGGCAATAACAATGCAAGTGGCATGAGAGACAAACACAATTTTAGATATTACAGAATTTAAGTTCAATAACTCATAAACATTCAATCTTAAATATTTTCTAATCTTGGATGTTCAGAATATTATAATTCATCTCATTTCTATATTCATAAGTAATGTCTTCCCTAAAGCATCTAGCTTCTAATGCTACAAAAGGAATATAGTAAAGGAATTAAATGCATTCCTTTAAAGAAATAAAGGAGTTACTGAGAAAATGCAAATATCACACTAATCCAAAGGTATATATCGTAAAAATGAAAATGCCTACTGTAATATTTATGCATTTATTGAAACTAGGAAGACTTATGAACTTGAACTCAAGCTTCAAAATAGCACCAGTTCTGGTTTTAGCAAGTCTAATAAATGCCTCCTAAATATTTTGTTTATAAAACATTTTTAAATATTCCTCTTCATAACACAACATAAATTAAAATGACTCAGATAATTCTCATTTTGTTCCAACATAGTTGTGCATAGTTTAGAACATTTGAATTTTATATCATTTCTTTGCTTTTTTAAGATATTTTTTAAACAAAACAATTAATGGATGGGCCTTGAGGGCATTATGCTAAATGAAATAAGTCAGACAGAGAAAGACAAACACCATATGATCTCATTTATACACAGAATCAAACAAACAAACAAACAAAAAACAATCACATAAGATACAGAGAACAAAATGGTGGTTGCCAGACATAGGGGATGGAGTGTGGGTGAAATAGGTGAAGGGGCAAAACATACAAACTTCCGGTTATAAAATAAATAAGTCATGGGGAAGTAATGTACAGCATGGTGACTATCGTTAATGACACTGTATTGCATATTTGCAAATTGCTAAGAAGGTAAATCTTAAAATTTCCCCAAACAAGAAAAAAATTCTGTAACTATGTATGGTGATGGATATCAACTAGATTTCTTGTAGTGATCATTTCACAACATGTACAAATATCGAATCATTATGTTGCACACCTGACACTTATATTAAGTATGTTAATTACACTCAATAAAAAAAATCAACAATGCTTTATCAACTTTAATTTCTAAGGTAGATAGTACATTTAGCACACAATTTCAATATGCATTCACATTGCAAAACTACATTTTTTGGATATTCCTTGCCTCAAAATTTACCAAAAGAATAGTGAAAATACAGACGACAATTAGTATAGCATAAGGTTTACCTAGGAATGATTTTTAAAGATTTTATTTATTTATTTGAGAGAGAGAGGGAGAGTGAGAGACAGAAAGAGAGAGCATGAGAGGGTGGAGGGGCAGAGGGACAAGCAGACTCCCTGCTTAGTACGGAGCCCCACGCAGGGCTAGATCCTAGGACCCTGAGATCATGACCTGAGCAGAAGTCAGACACTTAACTGACTGAGTGTCCCAGATGCTCCACCTAGGACTATTTTAAAATATATTTCTCTTCACTTAGAAATATTGTAAAGATAAGTATTTTTTTCTACATATAGACTATTAATTGGGAGAGAGAAAAGAAAAATGAGAAATTAGTCTCACAAACATTATCAATGTCATTTACTCTGACAGTTAATCTCAGTTGTCTTCTGATTTTCTCTGTTTAGCAACAGTTGGCTAATTTGATCCCTCTCTTCTTAATGTTGTAACTCCAATCCAGACCTCTTCTTTGAAACAGACTTAGTATTTCACTTTCATGTCCACTTGGATGTGTAACAAGCATCTCAAGCCTAATATATTCATACCTAACTTTTAATTTTGTTTTTTACTACCCAAGCTCCTCCCATGCTCCTCCTCAAATAGCTAAACATCAACCCTTTCCCTCCAGTTTCTCATTAGAAAAAATGGTTGCAATCACCTCAACTCATCTTTTTCACCCACATGCTATTCACCAGCAATTCCTGCTAGGTCTGTCTTTAAATTATATATTGAAATTGACCACCTCACTCTCTTCCCCTGGTACATGTTCTCAAATTCTATCATCTGAATTACTAGAATATTCTTCTCACTGATCTTCCAACCTCCCCCTTTATTCTCCACACCTCGGTCTTCACCCAAACAGAAGATAGCCTTATCCACTTAAAATGTAAGTCACTCCAGAGGACAATAGGGGAAAGGAGGGAAAACTGAAGAGGAAGAAATAAGAGAGGGAGACAAGCCACGTGAGACTCTTGACTCTGGAAAACAAATTGAGTTTTGCAAAAAGGGAGATGGGGTAACTCGGTGGTGGGCATTAAGGAGGGCACGTGATGTGATGAGCACTGGGTGTTATACATAACTAATGAATTACTGAACATCATATCAAAAACTAATAATGTACTATATGTTGTCTAATTGAATAAACAAACAAACAAACAAACAAACAAACTGTAAGTCACTCCGGATCGGCACTCTCCAGTGTTGTCTCTTCCTAGTCAGAGCAAATTCCAACCTACTTTCCTTGCCCAGTAGGACCTATGATCTAGCCTATTGTTGTGTCTCTGGTATTATCTCCATCCACTCTGTCACTCATTTACTCTTTTCTAGAAAACTTGGTCACTTTGATATTCCTTGAATGCTCCAAACATTGCCTCCAAACATAACCTTACTCTGCTTTATTTTCTCCACAGCACTCATTTCTCATTGACATATGTGGTGGTAGGCTTACAACAAATATTTGAGGGATGGATGACAATGAAAACCAATTAACATCTACCTCTGTGCTCATATATATATATATTTTTTTTTTAAAGATTTTATTTATTTATTTGAGAGAGTGAGAGAATGAGAGATAGAAAGCACGAGAGGGAAGAGGGTCAGAGGGAGAAGCAGACTCCCCGCCGAGTAGGGAGCCCGATGCGGGACTCGATCCCGGGACTTCAGGATCATGACCTGAGCCGAAGGCAGTCGCTTAACCAACTGTGTGCTCATATATATTTAAGTTTTGTGCCTGTTTTCTATTAGTTATAACAACAGAATAGAGTTGTGTAACATGTGTAAAACCCTTTGTTTTCAAATTCATTGTTTTTTATGAGTGTCATTATAACCCTGGTAGGATATATAATGCATACCATAGTCATGGTGTAATATTAATATGGGACAGATAAATCAAATAATTTATTTAATTTTCCAAAGTTCATTTATGGAGTAAAGCTTCAAATGGCCTTTACCTGCTATGTTTTCTCATTATATAGCACCTGTTTTCTCTAAGAATCATAATTATCAAATTTTCTTTGTCAAACCAAAAAAATGGAACATGTTGAGTACCTTGCTTCCCAGGTCCCCACAATATTTAATAACTACCTATCTTCCTTAGTCTTTCTTTCATTGTAACTCTCAATGTATATCCCCAAGTCTTTGATTTTTAGTCTTACTTTCACTACAAAGTATGAGTTAAAAGTGTATACAGTTCAAGAAATATATGAGAACCTGAAAGATAAAATTGTGTTAATTATTTTACAGATAAATTCTATTTAGTTGTAAATGAGAGACACACAAATAAATCATTTTATAATTATGAGGACCTTTCTGATGATCAGATTTTAATCTATTTTACAGAAATTCATGCTATTATGTTTATAAAAATGATACATACCTATTATAAGGAATTTAATCAATAGGTAATACAAAAATGAGTGTAAAAAAATCTAAAACCCCTTTATCTATGATAAAAATAATTATTTTTTAATAACTTTATTGTTCCAGGTATTTTTATCTGCATATTTTATAAATAAAGAGGAGTAGGTTGATGCTTAAAAATACTTCTAGGGTTGCCTGGGTGGTTCAGTCAATTAAGCATCCAATTCTTGATCTTAGCTTAAGTCTTGATCTCAGGGCATGGAGCCTATTTAAAAAATAAATAAATAAGCTTTTATTAAAAAATGGACAATCTTCCACATGTTATCAAATAGTATAAATTGAAAACAACAGAAAACAATAAAAGAATCAGCTATACTTCAAAAAATGCTCCTGCACCAACACAAAAATAGTGAACTAAAACACCCTTTTCATGTTAAATGAAAATAATTTAGTTTGTGGTCACTGTGGTTTGTTTTTCAAAACAAGTTTCAGTTATATATAACACTAATTAACTTTTGGCTATAACAAAAATCTGTGTTAGCACTTCCATAACTTTCTTTGCGGTGTGTCCTTCTACCTGCTGCTCTCTGTTAATAATTATTTTTTTTACATTAGGCTGCTAATATTTGTACCATTTACATTTTGTTTTATGATTCCTCACAATTATAACATATTATTTATCCTAATGTATTTAGTACTCATCATCAGTCCTTTTACAATGATTTCTCTTTGTTACAGGAATATTTATGCTTATTCTTCTCTTTATTGGCTAGATATCATTATCAAGAATAATTTTATTTTGTTTTTATGGAACTCTTTTCCGTTAGGGCTTCCCTGATTGAAAAGGTTCCCTTTTGCTCTTAGGTTAATCACCAAATACCAACTTAGTGTAATATCATATACTTTGTTCAAATTTTATACTTTGTAATATTTACATTTTTTCATTTTCTTCTGGCAGTAAATGTTACTCACTCATCTTTCTTTCTTTCTTTCTTTCTTTCTTTCTTTCTTTCTTTCTTTCTTTCTTTCTTTCTTTCTTTTTTTCTTTCTTTCTTTCTTTTCTTCTTTCTTTCTTTCTCTTCCTTCCTTCCTTTCTTTTCTTAAAGTCTTCTGAATCAGACTTTCTTGGAATATAGGATGATCTCTCAATCTGCAAAATTATTTCTTAGTGTTAAATATTCATCTTCTATTAGTATATTGATATTTTTGTTCATTTATTTTGATAGTTGTTATATTAATTTTACTAAGATATTTTTTTTTCATTTGGCTATTACATGGGACACTTTAGTTAGGTCTAGAGAGGGAGGGTATCTTGACATGGTTTCTCCTCTGAACTGCAGTCTGTGGTCTTTATAAGAATCCTAATGACATAACGAGGGGACATTCTCAGTTACATATAGGTCATGGTTCATTTTCAGAATTCCTGAGTGTCTTTTATTTCTAATTATATGTTAACATTGATATCATGGTTTACTCCACCTGGTTGGGGAATGTATGTTATTTCCATAAGAATTCCCTGAAGGTTAACATTGGTCCCCAACTTTTATGTGCTTTTCTTTTCCCTTTCACATTTCACTGAATACAAATCGTACCACATCAGTCACAACTAATACTCTCAGGTTAAAATAGAGAAGGCTGAAATTGGAAAAAGGCATCTGAGCCAAAACTCTAAAGTTTGCCACTAGGAAATCAGAGGAAAATGACCAGGTGGCATATGGGAAATTTATATAAGCAGGACATTGGTTGAGGACAAATGAACGATGACGAGGTGATATTTATGACAATAATCAATGATTAAAATAATAAGACTTAACATTTAATATAGGGCCTACTTTATGCCATGCACTATTTATAAGTGTGTTACTTTATTAAGTGATTTAATTTAATTCCTTCATCAATCATATAAAGTAGGCATTAGTGTTATCCTTATTTTGCTGATGAGAAAAATGAGGCACAGTGATATTTAATTTACATTAAGTCACCCAATATTAAGTGGCATGGTCTGGATTGGAATCCAGGTAAGAATCCTGAGGCAGTGTTCTGCTAGTAGACACAGGGTCACGTTTCTTTAAAATCAATTGGAAGAGATTAGGAATATTGTAAGCTATTGAAAGCATGTGCTGAAGTGAACTAGGATAGACTCTTGGTAAAATACTATATACATATAAAGTACAAAGCTTGAACTTTGACAAGTGCAATGGGGAAAAAGAATGAATGGGAACAGATTGAAAACATATTGTAGGAAAGACAGTAAAATGTTTTTGTATAAAACTGAAGTTGAAAAAATAAAATTATATTACCAGAAACTTGAGACTGCTTCCTGAACTATAAGGTCATTTACAATTGGAAATTTCAGGAGACTTCTCTTATTCTCATCTTCATACAGTTAGTAGCATGCCATGGAGAAAGAGGAAAAGAGTAGTAGCTATTTAGCTCTAATCACGCAAAACCATTCTGCAAATAAAAGATTTTGTAATAAGCAAATAAGATAAAGTGGCTATTATTGATTATATAGTCAGAATTAAGTAGAATTTTGAGTTATATTATGTACCTATGTTATACATATTGTCATTAAATATGACATTGTCATATTTTTGTCATTAAATATGTCTTATATTATGTCATTAAATATGTCTTCTCGTAAGTAAAAAAATGTGTTATAGTTAGAAAAGTTCATTTAATGTGTCAGCAAGTAGACCTCTGAACTCAGTGTTACAAATTTATAGTACTTTTTTATAATTTCAAAATCCAAGAATCCTGAAAATATAAGATTTTTTCATAATTTATTTGGAAGTGAATCTGACCTAGTCTGACATGAAGCTATTTATATCTTCATGTAAAAATGTAAACATTTTTATGCTTTCTTCTGTAGAAACATTGGTTAATCATGAGTTGGTGCCCTAGACTATGATGAGTCTGTTGCCTAGTATCTCAAATATGTACATTTAAACTTTCTAAATATCTGAAATGTCTCAAATGTGCCTTGCCCAGTGTTTTGGGATAAGGAAGTGTGTACTTATACAATATAGAGGTGTAGTCAGCTGTAGATGTGGTTCATTAACAGGATTGCCTGGGAATACACAGCAGCTAGCACTCCATTTGCACATCATTCTATACATAACTACCACCTGTCTCACATTATAGTTGGACAGAGAGGAAACTAAAATTTGGTAAGCTTAATTGAGACAGAAAAAGTTCAGCATAACTTCTATATATGCTTAACAAAGATATGGACTGTTACTCTGCTAGTTCTAGTGTCTATCACCTAATGTGCTGATTTAATTAAAGGGTACTGTCCTCATTAAGAAATAATGACATGTCAAAATGTTATTTGTTAAGCCCAATAAGGTAATAAATTGTGATTGTATAGGTTAATTATTGTGGCAATCAGGACGTAATTAAGGAATAATTACACCCAAACACACATATAGTGACTTTAAACTTGATTAGATTATCAAAAAAGGTAACAGATAATATAACTTAGAATGGGCATGGTTTTTCCATGTTGTATATGTGGATGTTACAATATATATATAAATATATTCAAATGATGTTGTGATTTCTTGAAATATTTGGAGCTTTCATTTTAGAATTGTCTCCCAAGCAGGATTACAAAATATATGAGTGAAGAGTTCATCTTTTTGTAATCATATTTTCAATACCTAAGTTCAATATGCAAGTTTTAATTTCCAATTTATTTTTTTAAGATTTTATTTTATTTATTCATGAGAGACAGAGAGAGAGAGAAGCAGAGGGAGAAGCAGGCTCCCAAGGAGCAGGGAGCCTAATGCAGGACTCGATCCCAGGACCCTGGGATCATGACCTGAGCCAAAGGCAGATGCTTAACCATCTGAGCCACCCAGGCGCCCTTAACTTCCAATTTATTAAGCAGATGTAAGCTTTAATGACTTTTCATTTTTTTCAAAACTCAAACACTTTGTCAAGGAATAAAGACTTGCAGTCTACTAAAGTATTCAGAATAAGTTTCCTCAGAAACCAAGAAAAATGTTAATAAAATATTATTTAAAACAGCTTCACTCATTGAATAACTTAATAATAAAGCAGAACATAAATATTAATTAAAAACTTAAGCATGGTACTGTGCCAAGCACTCTATTCTCAGTAAATATTGTAACTTCTTAATTCTCACAAAAATCAGAAATTTGAAGACTAACAAGGAAGGAAAACTGAGTTCCTTTTTAGAGTTAGTGAATGTCCAAGATTCAATCCACATTCAAAATCTAAACACCATAATTAAGTAGCAGATGGCATTATTAAGTATAAAAAGCCTATGAAGCCTTTCAGACCTGGATTCCAAAATCTGTTCTTACACTTAGTATCTCTATGATATCACAGATGTCAAATTGTCTAACCCTGTTCCCTTATTTTTAAAAAGGCATTGGCAATGTTTACCATAGGGCTAAGTTGGGGGAATAAATAGAATATGAAATATAAAACATATAATGGTAGAATTGATTTTGTTGGAGCTTTAAAAAAATGCTACTTTTATTGTTTCCAAAAAAACTAAGTGTTAAAAAAACAAAATTCAACTGAGTAAATTTTAAAGATCTTATTGGCTTTATTCAACAATTTATGAATCAGGGAGCATCCAATATAGGAGACAGAAAAGAGCTCCGAGGAGCAGTAGAAAATGAAAGACTTATAGGCAGAAGAGAGAAGGAACAAGAAGCTCTACTAGGCAAAAGAGTGAATTAGTTATTGCAAGATTACTTTCTTTTGGGGAATGGCAGGAATCTCAGACAGATTACCCAACTTGTGCTGATCAGGTGATTCCTGACAAGGTTCCATGTCTGGGAGAGCCAAAACTATAATTAAGTCTTGGTTTGGTGACCTGAGGCTTAACGTAAACGACTCCATTTTGAACCTGTTGTCTTGTTTTTAACATAATTAACATAATTAAATTTATTTGTTGATATATCAAATGTATATACCATTCCTGATTGGAATTTGCTAAACTGTTGTCAAGGGCAAACTTACAGTCCTTTTGGTAACATCTCTTTAATAACTTGCTTGTTCTACAAATCTTTGTTCTGAATTTGACTTCTAGAAATACACTTGCTTTTATTTTTTTAATCTGTATATCAAAGAAATTTTTCAAAATGTCATTTTTAATTTTTCTAATTTTTCAGACTTCAAAAGAACAAGAATTCAAGTGTATTATTAGTTAACCCATAACTTCTTAGGCTATAAATTTAAAGGTCTCATTTGCATGTGAAATTTTAAGATGCCGATTTAGAAAATCAACAGTTGTCATTTAAAAATTCAACAAAAGGGAAATATACTTTACTGAATTCATTAAGATATTTTCCTGTTATTAAAAAAAAGTTTCATTTTCATCATTGTTTCTAGAAGTTTTCCAAAAGGATGACTGTAAAGCAGAGTGTAAAATTTTCCATATGTACACAAAATTAATCCTAAATTCTCCTTCAGGTTCATATAGAATAAATCTAGATACCTTGATTCATTTTATAAACTTCTGCCTATCTTCTTTTAAATGTCATCAATTTAACTATCTTATTTCTTTGGCTATTTCCACACAATCTTGCATAGATGTCTTTCTTCGGAAACTCATCCATTGGATCTCTCTTTCCTTACTTCTTCATTGATCATAATCATGATGATAATAAGGATGATGATGATATTGATAATGAAGATAACTATTATATTATTACTTCATTATAATGAAGACTCGTAACTATTCCATCATAGAAATACAAGGTTTTCTAGAAAAATTTTGTCAAGAGGGAGGAAGAGAAGGTCACTGATTGGCTATTATGGATCTTTGGAACTGGCTCCAAGATGTTGCTTACAATTGCTGAGATACTCCAGGTGACTGGATTGGCCAAAGACCCCCAAATTTGTAATTTGTTTAAAAAAAATGCTGAGGGATTGTTTTATTAGAGACACCCTAGAGTAGCCTCTGGACTTGTTGCTGCAGTGAGGACGCTCTTGAATGCGGGCAGAAAACAGAGCAGGAGAGGCAGTCAAAATAAAAAAGGGGATCGACTCGGAACCCCTTCAAACATAAGCTAGGGTCGCCTTTTAAAAAGCATAACAGTAGATTAGTAGAAGACATTCAATTTCCATTGGATATCAATACTGGAACAACCTTTATTAAAAATCTTTTAGTGGTGGTGTTCCCTTTGGCCTTAGCCTTTCCTATTATAGGTATGAATGCCTTGATGTGCCGCCAAGCCATCTGAAACAAACACAAATTCCCAGGCTTCTTGGTGGAAGCTGCACATTGAGAACCCATAAGAGTGCCACTCCTGATTAAGATGGTAAATACCCTCCAATATAACTTGCAGCAGGGCACTGAGCAACTGGGACACATAATTCAAAATATATTAAAGTAAGGAGTTATTGAACACACCATTTCTCCTTTCAATTTCCCCATTTGGTGAGTGTTCAAGCCTGCTACTAATGAGTGTAGCCTTACAGTCAACTATCAAAATTTAAATGCTCAGGTGCCCCCTGTTAAGGCTCCCATTCCCAGCCCTGTCTACTTAATTGAGGACATCCAAAGAGATTTACTTTGCTGGTTGATCTAATATATTCCATTCAGTAACTATCGCTGAGAAATCTCAGGTGTAGCTTGCCTTCATATACATTTACCTGGTTGCCTATGGGCTAGTAACCTAGCTATTGCTCACAGTCTTTGCCAGCAGGACCTGACTGCCCTTACAGTGTCCTCTTGTACAATCTGGCACTATACTGATGACATTCTAATATAGAACCCTTGGAGGATGCTGTGTTCAAGGCCTAACCCACCTATAATATAGCGGTTGGGCTATTGCCCCACATAAAATTCAAGAGCCAGCCACAACTGTTATATTTCTGGGCGTCTGGTCCTCTAAAGGCTGGAAAATTCCACTTGCAGTTAAACATTAATTGTTAACTATTCAGCCTCCCACCATGCTACTTCAAGCCCAACACATCTTAAGTCTCTTCACATTTTGGAAGCAACATATACCACATTTATCTATCATACTTAGATCCATTTATGTAGTCGCATGCAAATTCTCCACATTTTATTGGCAGAAGCTCAACAGCAAGCCTTACAGCTGACACAAAGGTCAATTCATCAAGCCCTCCTCCTGGATCCTACTTCCAGGTTGAGGCACTGGCCACCATGGACTATGCATCCTGGAGCCTATAGACTAAACATGTCTCCTCCTGGCTGCTTATGGACTTTGGACCCTTCACAGCCACCTGCTACACCTGAGACTGTCAAATTCTGGTTGCTTAGTTGGCTTTGTTAGCAACAGAGGCAGAGGCACTCACAGGAATGGAGCCTGTTTTCTTGAGTACCCATGTTTCCATTATGCCATGGATAAGGGTCTCCTTCCAACAGCAACTCAGTATGGCTACAAATGGCCTCTTCACTAAAGTGGAAATAGTACCTTTAGGAATGGGCTAAACCTGACTTGACAAGTCTTTCCAAATTGTAGGAGGTTGTGGCTTTCCTGCTCCTCATCCCCCTGCTGATGGACATGGAGTATACCATCTTGCCAACAGTGCCGTATTTACCAAAGACAGCAAGTGGGGCTTATTATTGCTTGCTAAGTTTGTAGCAGTACAAATGATTGTGCAGAACACTGTTGTCCATGACAAACCTCTTGTCCAGAATTTTCCTGGCTCACAGGCAATTGCTATCAGACTAGCATTTTGGTTGGACCAATGGCGGCAGGACAATTTCCACATTCAAGGTCATCCTATTTGATATGCCCTAATTTGGTGGGACATTGCCCAAGCACCAGTCACAGTTAAGGTTACCCACATTTCAGCACATACAACTGCTACCACACCAGAGGCTGCCTTTATCTACACAACAGATTCCCTTGACCATATCCAGGTCACCACCCATCCAGGGCTCTCAACCACTGATGCTTTACCAACAACTCTATTGGCTCCACCCACTTCCACAAAACCAAAGCTTACCCTGGTCAATCAATCCTGAGAGAGGCAGAGCTGAGGCTCCACGATTCTGGCCTTTTTTAGTCTACTTCCATACTCTTTATTCCCATTTCTCTACCAGTCATGGGGGAGCTGCTGGTACACTGGTCTGCTTGCTGCAGGGGTTGTCCATTTATGGCAGCCCTTGCAAAACACATTGTTTTGAATTGCAAATTTTGTTCCCAGACCAAACATGGGAAACTGCCACATCATGCTTTAGTTCCACAAGAACTGCCCTTTTTGCCACTGGCAGGTTAATTTTATAGGGCTGTGCCTCTGCTAGTGGACACTACCTACTTTGTTATTACATATGTGGATACTTTTACTGGCCTACTGCTTGCTACATCCACAGGAACACCTCTGTGGAGACTTAACCTCTTTTCTAAGTATATTCTGCCCCCACTTGGCCCAGATCTGACACAGATCAAGATCTCTTTTTACTGCTCATATAACACAGCACTGGGCTCTCCAATAAGACATCCAATAGAATTTCCATTTCCCACACCGGCCACAGGCCTCTGGCATTATTGAATGCTACACTGGTCTTGTAAAATCCTTGCTCTTTAGGTTATAGGACAATAAATGGACTCTTCAATGGACTTCTTGCTGGTGGGGTCACTTACCACTTTAAACTCTAGGCCATATGGCCACCACTCTCCTCATACTATCTGAGATTGTCCAGCCATGCTGCCTATGATTTTTATCACAAGGGAATCTGATGATTTCATCTTACAGGACAATATTATTTACATTTTTCTCAACAATTTTAAGTCCCCTTACAGATTTAAAATGCCAATTTTCTTGCCTTCCAATATTCCTTAGCAACCCATTCAGGGACAGGTGTTTAGCTCTGACCCCCTGGTCATAGATAGTCCTGGCCCATTAGAAAAACACAGACCAACACTTACTTGCTTGATATGCAAATCAAGCTCTAATTCCAATGTACAGTGGTATTAGTGGATGACTCATTTCTCCTAACCATACCTCCTCACAGGAAGTGGAAATAATTACACCAAGATCCATCAGGTCTAAGAAACACTGTCTATCTCCTAAAGGGGGAAAGAAACACTCAGGTTGGTTTACTCCAGCAACATTTGAAGACGAGAGCATGTCAATACAATTAAAACACTTGTCCCTACTTCCCTTTGGAGGAGGCCACCAACAAGTTGCTCACCCACAATGAATGGCTCCATAAAGCAGGCACAAACCTATAAAATGCAGATGCCCACTGCCTCTGGCTATAATCTGTGTCTTGTCATGGAGCTTATTCCTTGACCCCATAGAGACAATACTAGAAAGTAGCTGGATCTACATAGCACTCACAAATGCACCCCAGGATGGGGGATGGTAAGTTTTGGAAATCAACCCTAGAGGGGCACCTGAGACTCCTCAAGGTGTGGATAGTAGCCAGGCAATTCAATCCTTAACTTAAAGGGGACCATTAGCACAAATGCTTAAAGGCTACCAGCCCTGCCCAAACAATCATTGGCATCCTCACTTATGGACACAAGCCATTACATTGCTTTAATTTCAACATAAACTGGCTTATAATATAAAGCAATTCAGACCCACCTCTGGTAAAATAGGGCCAAACACTAGATTGTGAAGAGCATGTAACTAAATTTTGTTTAAACCAAGGCTACACATAGATCTCCAACTTTTACTATTTATGGATGGAGAACTTCTATGCCTCAGAAGAGTATACCCCTGAGCACCACCAAAATTTACTGAGAATGTGTGATACCAGTAAACACTCCCAGTGCTAATGAAGGAGCAAACAAATCTTAATCAGAGCAACCCATTTCTATGCAACCCTGTTTGACCTTGGTCCCTCAGTCCCCTTCCTGAGTGGCTACCTGGGAGAGCCATCCCTCTCTGGAATGGTTCCTCCACCTGCAACAGTGCTAGAGATGATGACACCCAAGCCCACAATGTCACAGGACATGACCTCATCCCAAATGCTATCTCTGCAAACTTCCACTATAGCAGAGGTGACACCAAGGAAGACATGGTGACCAGTGATGATAAGCCCTCCCCAGGACTTGGTTGCTGAACTGAATGCTTGTTTATCTCAATGTCTTACTTGAGTGGCATTTTGCAGAGTTAACTATGTGTTTACCCCAGAGCAACCTTGCTTATAAAATGTTTGGTGCTCAAGTACAAATCAGCACTGTTACTACAAAGCTTCTCTGTGTTGCTCCTTTGACCTTTGTAAGGCCAGGGTATATGTTAAGTCTCACAACCTTATGGAAACCTCATTAAACATTTCACTTAGTTACTTGCCTTCACCATCCCCCTTGGATTGATCCACATTATGCATCCTACTAGGAATTAGTGAATTTAATTTCTGTTGGTAAGACTCCCTTCCTAGAGGTAGATGCTGCCACCAACACAGTATCCACCGACACCCCTCAGGACCACTGCCACAGGGTCGCCTCCTGACACCACCCCAAGGAGACCTTTCCCTCTGGTCACCACTCAGGGCTCCATAATCCTCCCACTTAAGCCCTCTGGTAGTCTTAATATTTTTATACAATTGGCAGAAATAAGAGCTCATTTTGTGGACCACTACAATTGCTGAGCATGTAACCAGGCTCAACAAAGGCTGTTTCCCAAGTTAGTGGCCTCCCTGGCTGACTTACTGACCCTGGCCTCTTTGCCCAACAGATGGGTCTCTATGTGCAATTTGCCCAGCTGCTCTCTATGGTGTTCAACTGCTCCCAACAGGAGCCCCCACATTCCTTTTATAATCCTCCATATTTGCACAGGCACCAACAGCACAGGGATGAATATGACCTATTCCTCATCCCCAAGAAGCACAATTCCCATGGTTTTGCATCTTGAGGTCCAAGCTGTCTGGGAGGTCGGGGGTGTCTCAAACTTATTTCGGCTTCCCTGATCAGGCAGTTGGAGTCTTCTGAGGGTCCATTTCCTTGGGGCCATCACACGTGGTCCTCCATATGTGTACCTCTCCTTCCCTCAACCTAGAGTGCATTTGTCTCTGTACCAGTCCCCAGGGAGTCCTGTCTGTTCATACCGATGCACTTTAGTCTCCCTAAGACCACCTTTACAAATCACTCAACCAGACCCCCAATCCTTCTCTCTCTTTGCCTGCTCACGTCAAAAGTGTGTGGTATTCATCCCCATTATATTGGGAGTAGGTCCACTGCTATTTCTCACAGGGATTGGGCTAGGTGCTGCTACCCTGGGCATGCAACAAAATTATTTTTGTAAGATTTTGGGGGTTCCTGGGTGGCTCAGTCGGTTAAGCATCTGTCTTCAGCTCAGATCATGATTCCAGGGTCCTGGAATGGAATCCACATCAGGCTCCCTCTCCCTCTGCCCCTCTCCCCGCTCCTGTACTTTCTCTCTCTCTCAAATAAATAAATAAAATCTTTAAAGATTTTAAACTGCTCTCTCAAATAAATAAATCTTTAAAGATTTAAAGGGAGAGGGAGAAGCAGGCTCCCCACTGAGCCACCAGGCACCCCTGCAACAACAAATTATTAAGGCAAACACCAACCTGTCAGCTACCTTGGTTGAACACATTTGGCTGTTACATTAAAGCCTAGCCTTAATGCAACAACCACATGATTCTTTTTGCACAGGTAGTTTTGAATAACCATTTAGCTTTAGATGACTTATTAGCTAAGGAAGGAGGTATACGTGCTATAAAAGGTATCACTTGCTGCATGTATATTAATATTTTGGGATAAATTTAGAGAAATTTATAAAAAATGGCCTAATAACTACTGATATTCCACAATCTCTCCTGATTTTTTAATCAAATACCTACATAACTTTATCCAAAGGCTCTGGTTTATTTTCTTGGCTAGACACCAACAAATGGTGGGGGTGATTAAGGACAACATTTCAAATTGTCATTTGTCTATTGATATCGTTGATTGGCATTTTGCTTTGCTCAAATATTTCATGTGTTGAGTGACCAAAGCCCTGCCAGCAACTTTTATATCTCCACCATCCAGAAGGTACCCATGATTTTCCCTAAAGACTAATGCCTAGGCATCTATATAGCCACATATCCCTGAATTTCCTTATCATGCAAATGCTCTATAATCAAATGAGTATATAAAGTCTAAGTATGTCTTTATAATTTTCTTTTTTTCACAACGCTGTATAATTAATTAATTAAGCCCTCTTCAAAGTTCCTTATTATTTCATTTTATTTTTTGTTTCTTTTTTCACAACTAAACAAATTTTTAAAAACCCCAATCTTGTATTCTTAATATCTATATCTGGGTCTTTTTAAAACCTTGTTTTGATCCATCTCTTACCTTGTTTCTGTCTATTTGAATTACTTTTAAATATTTCTAGCAGTGGGACTTTATTAAGTGTCCCTGAATGATCCTAGTGTATCAAGTTTAAAATATTATCTTCAGGCTTCAGAGACTTCCACAAACTGTTTGTAACTTTATAAATAGCATTTACTATGTATTAATTCTGTTTTAACCTTTGTTCTACTCAGTTTTCTGATCTTTATATTTGTCTATACCCACTAATCAATCTTTGAAATGGTGACTTAATCTATGCCTGTTCCTCATCAAGTCACTTCTGTTCTTTTTAAAACTCATTTTGAGCAACATATATTATCCCTAATGTCCCACTGAAATTATTATAATCTGGAATGTACATTTGGATAGAAAAAAAAGGAAAAAAAGTTAATGACTGATGGCAAAAAATTTAATAGAGTTGCTCCATATAACAGTTTTAGAATGAAAACCATATTAAAGATTTCCAAAAAATTACAGATCGAGCAGTGCCTTTTTTTGAATAGTGGTTTAGAATTGAGAGACAGAGCTGGGTACTTACATATGCATCCATTATCTTCAAAGCTAGCATTACTGCAGGTCCTCTCCATAAATGTACAGTTTTAGGAGAGAAATTAGCCTGAGAAAGGAGACAAGTATCACCTTTAAGATTAATGTGAGGAAAGTATCCGTAATGAGTAATGCCTTTTCACTGCTAGTCTTGTTTGAATGAGATGTTCAGGTCCCGGCTTTCAGTGTTATAAATTAAAGTTCTGATAATTAAATTACCTTTCCCTGCTTCCTAACCACCCATTTTCTCCTCAGCTAATTATAATCAGGAGTTCATCCCCAAAACTGGATTGAAATTATTTGGTTATTGTCATTAATAGCCTTCTTATTATCAACTCAATGGTCATTTCTCAGTCCTCACTTCATTTCACCATTTGGCAGTACTTAAAACATTATTTATCCCATCTTCATCCTTGAAAAAACTATTTTTCTCTTTTGTCACTGGCTACTTTTTTTAAAAATTTCTTTTGTTTCTCTTTAATTTCTAAATGTTAACATTCTTTAGACTTTGCTATCTATAAATCACTAGGCGATCATTTGTAGCTTCGCATATCTCAATATCTATAATCTGACTCTCCTCTGAACTGCTCGAATTTAACACGGTAAAAGAAAAATAAAACTCATTTTCCTCAAACCATGCTAATCTCCCAATAGTCTCCATTTTGGTAAATGGCCATCCTTGATGACAATCCTTCCCTCACATGCCACATGTAATCTGTCAGTTATCTCTGTTGGAGGGTTTGTGAATCTGGGCCTTCTCACCAGCTTCTCCACAACCATCTTAGGATAAAGAATTTTGCCCATGACATTTGTGGATCCAGAGCAAGAATAAAAATGGAATCCATGTACATAAATCTAAGTACTTAAAAGTTATAACTAGAGTTTTACTCGAAGCCTGAGCTGCTTCCCTGTAATGGGACCCATCCGGCCCCTCCCCGGGGATTCTCTTCATGACAGGAAAACAAAGGAGCTGCGTTTCTTTCCCTGGCCAAGCCCACTGCCCATGGGCCGGCCAGAGTGGTTGCAAAGACGTGTTAGGCAGGGCAGCATGAAAACTGGCTTGGGGCCCATGGATCCTGGGACAGGACTGGCTCCCTATTAAAGACCTGACAAGGTCAAACTCTCTAGAAACCAAGATAGGCTGGTTCCACAACCCCCGTAGGATAACTGACTCCCTATTTACCAAAACACCACTACCCAGCAGAGGGGACGAAAGAAGCACTGTGTATTTGGGGAACTGGGTGGTTTGGACATACTCTTTGGACAACTTCTGTTCTTTCTTCCCTTTCACCTGCTTAACGTTCTCAGTTCCACTAGCCTGGCACACAAAGTTCCCCTCAAAGGGCCCACCCTAGCACATTTTATTTACTTGATTAGTGACAGATTTTCAACAAACTTTTTTAAGTCAGAGAAAAGAACATAACTAAATATATATATATTTTATAGATTCCTATATATTTTATATATTTATATTTTTTTCATATTAATATATATAAAAGACTCCAAAATGTGTGGCCCAGGGTGGGACCCCTTTTCCTAGATTTAAGTAGCATGGTATTTGTCCCAGTTATCACCATGTGGCTCCTGTCCTATTTCATTAGCTCTGACCATAACTATTACATGTGTGCCAATTACATTCCACCGAAGTCATAAGATATATTTCAACCTATTAATACTAATCCATTTTTAACAGAAATGAATATCTTTGAGAAAAAATAAAAAATAGGTAAATAAATAAAGTTATTATATTCAGGTAATACACACTCCTAAACTTCCACACCGTTTCCCAAAGATGGGAAGAGAAAAAGAGGTCTTACTAAATGTATATAAATTTACCAGTTTGCCCTAAAATGCAGGATGCCATTATTTGAGCATTTCCCTGAAGGTGCACTTGTGGAAATAGAAAGTGTCTCAGAACATTTGCAAGTTATAGGATCTATAAATAAGTATGATCTCTTTAGCAAGTGTTGATTTTTTTAATTCTCAATTTTCACTTTGATTTTTGAGAACAGTTATGTTTCAGCTAAAGTACTGTGCTATGTTAGACATAGAAGGTTACAGGCCATTCATGCAGCATTACAAAATTAGAAATATCAATTGAAAAGCATTTCTTAAAACTGGACTTAAAAAGCATTATCATTTTAGAATATGATCCGCAACAAAAACGTTGAAGATTTACTTTATTTCCTGATGCTTTTAGTGACACATGAGACACATTCACTTCTACCACTGGGTCCCGTGTACAAAAGAGCCATAAATGGTTTACAGTAAAAACAAACAACAAAACAAACAAACAAAAAAGAAGTGTCAGCAATTCATTATTGAAAGTACAGAAAATATTCAAATCATGTTTTATCTTCTTTACCAACAACTTAAAGGACATTTAAAACAAAAAGAGATTAGGTAATTTTTTTTTTTCTTTTCTGACATAAAATTTGACGTTTTTGTTTCAAAAACTACTGTGTCGACAAAATTTGGTGTTATGTAAATAAAGCACTTGCCTTGAGAAATCTACTGGAACTTAAAGTATAAAATACTGAGCTTAAATATTCATGAGCTTACCCACAACTTATACAAAGTTGAGTAAAGCTGTCCCACTGAGTCGGTCATTTAACTCACAGTTGTATTATAACCATATTAGTTAAATAAGTTCCAGTGAATAGATGCATTGATTTTATATACCATTCAAAAGAATAAAATATAACTACATGTACCAATGCAGAAAGTTCCCTGGACATACTATTGTGGGAAAAAGGAAGTGTTCAAACTAATTCCTTTTTGTAAATGTATATTAATAATAATATACTCCAAGCAAAAATGAAAAGCATATATAATTACATTTTGCAGATGCAGGGATTAAGTTTACTTAAAATAAATGTTTAAATAATTACATTGGCAATTAACCAAAAGAAATATTACCATATGGCACCTATAATTTTTAGAATAATTCAAAATTTTATGATTATATACTCCTTTTCCCTTCTTTATATTAAAGTGTTAAATTTGTGACCTTATGGAGACACACTCCATTTGCCAAGCAAATTTGGAAATTTTCTCAGAATTCTTGGCAATGAAACTAAAGTGCATTACTCACCAGATTCACATTTCAGGCTACATTAACGAAAAATGAACTCAGGCTAAAATAATGATTATATGGGCAGATCTTTTGGAAGGAAACCTCACTAATTCACCCTTAATGAATAGCAAAGCAGGGTCAATCAGAACCATTGTTAAATCTTTAGAAAAAGATTCATCTTGATGCTGTTGTAAGCACTATATTCATTTACTTACCATAAAAATCTATCCCTTAATCTTATAGTGGTTATTTCCAAGAAGTCGTTACATCTATCAGGTAAGTGTGTATGTGCCTTGCTATACATGCTAAGGACTTTACGTACTGTATTCATTTACCTTAGGAGGTCAGGACTATTATTCATAGTTTAGATGAGTACAATATTCGTCTTGAGGCATAGAGAGGTCAGTCATATGTCAAGAAAGAGGTGAACCAGGGACCTACCAGAGCTCCATCATTTTTAACTGCATTTAGCTTTAACATCTCTACAGTTTTGCCTCTTTTTATGGATTCCTACAGGAGCAAACTGACACAATGTCACTCAAGAAACGAAGTAAGATTTAAAATAATGATTATACCTGTGTATCTGAATAAAAGAAATTATGTCAACATTTTAAAATTTAAAAATGTAAATTTTGCTGCTTCTTTGATACATAAAAAAATTAAATTCATGTATTTTTATATTATAATTAGTATTTAAATCCAAATATTTCCTGACAGGCATTCTACCTGGAGGATATACTGAAGAAGTAGCCACAAGCTTCTAGAATTAGAATAGAATTTCAATCCATATCACACATATTTAAGAATATATCCCAAAGCTAGTCTTCAAAAATGAGGAACACAACTTAACCAGAATTGTTGTGTTTGCGAAAGTTGTTCTTTTGGTGTTTCCACTTATACACACACACACACACACACACAAAAAGCAACTACAAAAATGGCTTGCTCTGTTTGATAGTTTCCATATTTATGAAACCACCTATCTCATAAGAAAACAATAAAATTTATATAAGATAATATATAAAGTGTTTAGAACAATCCCTGGTATATATGTTGTTCAGGGAATGTAAGCATTATTATTATTATTGACATTAATATTTCTGTTAGGTAATCTTGGTGGTCAAGAGTAAAGTAATAATGCTTTTCTTCTTTGTAAAGACTAAATGAGAAAAGAAAGAATTACATTTTTTATAAGTCTGTGAGAATTCGAAACATTTTAATTGGAACTGTTATGGTTAAAATAGTCCATCAATTTTAGGAGGAAATTTATTAAAATAAATATATGCTTATTGTTTTAAAATATAAGATTATTTTTCAAACAGATTTTGCATAGAGTTCCTCAGTCTGTCCATTTGCAATTAATATTCATGAAACAGATGTGGCTTTCTTTCCACATATTGGAATTACAAGTGTTTTCTAAACTAAATAGTACAAATTCCAGGTGTTAATATTATTTTGGATATATATGACATGTAATTTCAAAATTAATTTGTAATTTTAGAGTACTTTTAGTTTGTTATATTATGTATCTTGGAGATGACAAGATTATCGGATTGAGTAAAAAGAGATTATTCCTTATCGGCATATTAAAAAGGGCCAGCTGAGATCACCTAACTGAATTCAACTCTCTCTCCTTTATATTATGCTTCATTAGCATTTTAAAATTATGTTTATTGGGGCGCCCAGGTGGTTCAGTTGGTTAAGCAACTGCCTTCAGCTCAGGTCATAATCCTGGAGTCCCAGGATCAAGTCCTGCATCGGGATCCCTGCTCAGGGTGAGTCGGCTTCTCCCTGTGACCCTCCCCCACCTCATGCTCTCTCTCTCTCTCATTCTCTGTCTCGCAAATAAATAAAATTTTTATTTTTTTGTTTATGCTTATTTTTCTATAATCTACATTATCCAAAATGGTACCAACTGGTCACATGTAATTAAACATGTGAAATCTGGCTAGCTCAAATTAAGAGGTGTTTTAAGTGTAAAGCACACACCATACTTTTAGGATATAGTACAAAAAATGTAAAATTATCATTAACAATCTTTATACTAATTATATATTGAAATAATATGTTGAATAGATTGGTTTAAAATTATACGAATTAAATTAATTAAATAATTATTTAATTATATTATAATTTTATTTATATCATTTATTTATATTATTATATATTATATAATATTAATATTATATATTATTAATATTATATATTATTATAGTTATTAATTATATTATTTAAATTAATTTTTCTTTTTTTAGATATGGCTACTAGATATTTTAAATTACATATGTGGCTCACATTTGTAGATCACATTTTGATGAGGCAGTATCAATTCACAAAATATATGTGTGAACATTTGTATTATTATATGTATATGTGTGCATATGCATAATGCAAAATTGTTTCATTTTGTCTATTTACTATACAGAATTTACAAATTAGTTCATTTTGCTACATTTGCTGAAAGACATTTGAAATCAATGTTAAAGCTCAGGCACCATACTATAAGAAAATGTTAACTATTCCCTAAATCACATCTATGCCAAGTTGCCTTGTTGCCTATTTTCTAAAATGTATCAATATAGAGTTTTGGGAATATTTATATTTTTATAAGTTTTAAAACCTGATTATTATTCATGCAATATACCCATTCATATTTCCATTTATTTTTACTTTACTATTTAACTGACTTTTTTTAAATTTTTCCTCCTGATACATAAGATTTATGAAGGAAGTTATCATATGTATACTGTTCAGTGTTATAAGGCTAATACGAGTAGAATGTCTGACACATAAGAGATAAGCGATAATATAAATTAAAGGAATAGGTGAATAATAAGGTATCATTTTATCTATTTCTGCAGAATTATTTTAATGACTGTATTGTATTCTGTATTATAGCTTATTTAGCTATTGCTACACTGATTTTTTAATAATATTCACATTGATATCTTTGTGATATTAATATTTAGACATATTTTCCAGATACTTTATGTATTTTTAATTATTTCCTTGGGATGAATTTGCATCAATTGAGAGAATCAGGGATAAATAGCACAAAGATAAGTATTAGCAGCTTTTTCCAGAAATTTTAGAATTAATTTACATCACCAATACTGGTCCATAGTTTCATAGAGTCACCAAAATTAGGATGTAAATATTTAGGTGGATAAATGGTTGAGAGAGAAGGAGAGAAAAAGTGCTCTCCACTAATTTAAGGATTTTATAAAAAATAATCTTGTTACACCATATATTTTCAAATTATAGGTAAACTGAACATTTTTGTAAAGATCAGTCAATTCTATTTTTTCTATAGAAATTTCAACTTGATTTTTATATCTTAGGAATTAAAAAAAAAAACATATATGTAAGGGCACCTGGATGGCTCAGTTGGTTAAGCAACTGCCTTGGGCTCAGGTCATGATCCTGGAGTCTCGGGATCGAGTCCCACATCGGGCTTCCTGCTTGACGGGGAGTCTGCTTCTCCCTCTGACACTCCTCTCTCTCATGCTCTCTTTCTCTCTCATTCTCTCTCTCTCTCAAATAAATAAAGAAAATTAAAAAAAAAGCCATATATAGGGTCATTAACACAGACAACTCAAACTCAATATGACCATATTTGAATCATCATCTTTTCAAAAAAATTGAGTTTTTGGACCTTTTTAGGTCCATAAATATAAATTTGGGCCATGATCATTAAGTTTTATATAATATAATTGAAAATTAATTTTTATTTCCATGATAAGTTTTTTGGCAAACATTAGAAATTGTGTAGAATAATGATAGTTTATTTACCTTAACAAACTGTTGTTCAGATTATAAACTTGTAGACAAGAGTAGCACTTACTTTTAATGTCTTTGGTGTTTAAGTTTAGGATATCTTTGCTGCTAAGCATAAATCTCTAGTAACAAATGAACATTCAGTGCAATGGTTAAGTGTGTATGGTTCTCCTACTTTGGCAAGTCTTGATGTACAATGACATTAATAATCTCATTTTGTGTAATTTTCATAAGCACAGAAATTTTGTAATTTTTTTCTCAGTGATATTTTTTAAACACCCAGAACAGTATCAGGCCTTTATGAGACACTCAATATTTATTAATTAAAATGATTGCCAATTATTGTACTTCTGTTTAAAGACAAATTTTTCATTTATAGTGATAAATTGCAATTAAAATACACTTTCATAGATTAAAACTTGTATTCAAGAATTTAAAGAATTAAATATTAAAAATATTACATTTGTCATCATATATTAGTGCAGCAATTCATATCTTATCTCTCTCTGTGGGCTAATAGTGATATAACAAAAGTAATTCATTCAAGTGAAATGCACTCTATGGGAAAATGGCTGTGAAGTAGTTGAAAAGCAGAAATGAGAGAATTGAATCATTATACAACAAACAGTTTGAAAGATGTCCAAACTCAACAGAATGAAGGACCTGTGGTCACCATCAAAATCACATTCTAGTGGATGTATTACAATAATGCTAAGTTTTAAGGTAGTGGCAAATATGCTCTGAAGTTTTTTGTAAATGTGTATTAAATTTTTAATACCATATTTGGAGGTAAATCTTAAAAAGTAATTAGACCATAAAAATAATAACTGATTCATTTTTTCAATATGATGTAATATCTCACAGTAAGTTAATGTTACATTTAATTTTATTAATACTTTTGTTGATATAATTTATGATTTTTAATTTAAAGTTAAGTGTTTTAAATAGAATTTAAACCTGCCTTTATTCTGGTAAATACTGTATGTTGTATTAAAATAAGTATAAATCTTTGGAAGTTCAAGAAAACTTTACTTTCCCTTTATAGAGGGTCTGCACATGACTCAAATTCAGTGTAGTCCAATGCCTATAGTTTTGTCATCAGATAGCTTTAAGTTCTACTACTAAAGAATACTGATTGAAATTTAGCAAGTTGTTTGCTAGGTAATTCTGTATTTTAGCTACACAATAGGATTACCTATATCAGGTAATGCCTTTGGAATAAAACTGATGTCAGGTATTGTGAGATAATAGAAAATGTATATTGGTCTCTGCCCCAGTTCCTAGCAGAGAGCTCCTAAAACCCTTGCCATTGCCTAGGTGATAAGAGCACTAGGAGGATCATTTGTTCTAATACCTGGTCTTTCGTTGCAGCTCTTGACGCTGGGCTCTTGAAACACTTGTAATTTCCTGGGTATCACAGTGCTTTTGGCTCCAATGAGGTGACTCAGGGAAGACCTTTGGGTAGAAGCTGATTACTGAAAAGACAAAACCATGATTAGAAGTTTTGAATTTGGGCACCTGGGTGGCTCAGTCGGTTAAGCATCTGCCTTCTGCTCAGGTCATGTTCCTGGGCTTCTGGGATCGACTCCCGCATCGGGCTCCCTGCTCCATGGGGATCCTGCTTCTCTCTCTGCCTCTGTCTCTCTCTCTCTGTTTCTCATGAATAAATAAAATTTATTTAAAAAAAAAAAGGAGTTTGGAATTTTCAGCCCCATCCCCATTTTTCAGAGAGGGTAAAGGGACCAGAAATGAGTTAACAATTAATTATGCCTATGTGAGGAAGCCTCCATGAAATCCCAATAGTAGGGGACTTGGGGAGCTTTTGGATTGGTGAACACATCCACATTTTGGGAGGGTGACACATCCCAAATCCACAGGGACGGGTCCCTCCTAGACTTTACCCTTTGTATCTCTTCTTCTGGCTGTTCATCTATGTCCTTTATCATGGCCTTTACTACACTGATAAACCTAAATGTTTCCCTGAGTTCTGTGAGCTGCTCTAGCAAATTAATTGAACCTGTAAAGGGGTTCCTGTGGGAATCCGATTTGGCCTACAGAAATTGTGTGTAACCAGGGGACCTACTACTTGCAACTGACATCTGAACTAGGGTAGGACCAGTCCTATGGGACTGAGCCCTTAACCTATGGGATCTGATAGGTATCTCCAGGTAGATAGTGTTAGAACTGAATCAAATTCTAAGACTCCCAGTTGGTGTCTCAGAGAATTGCTTGGTGTGGAGAAAATTCTCCAGACATTTGATAATCAGAAGTGAAGTGTTCTGTGTGAATAGTAAAGAAGACACACAGGTGGAAAATTTAGTTTTTCTAACTCAGGTATATAAAGCACCTAAAGCATATTAGTATTTATTAAATGCTTGTGCTTTTCCAGTCATTCTGGTATGATGAGATTATCTTCTTCGAGAGTGAGTGATAAACACTGGAAATAAAGAGCCCAGATTAAATGAAGTCCATTTAATCTCTTTGTCCCCTTGTTTTGTTATGTTTTGTCATCTTTTATGAGGATTAAATCAACTAATTCATATTATGTGCTAGGAGTATTGTCTGACATAGAGAAAGCATACAATAAAGAGATAGGATTTTTAAAAATTCTTTTAAAACATACTATGTTGTTCAAAACTCACTTATTTTTAACTGTTTTATTTAGTCAATTGGTATTAAATAGTGTTATTGGTTGAATTGTGTCCTAAAAAAAAAATCATATGTTGAAATTCTAACCCCCAATACCTCAGAATGTGATCCTATTTGGAAATAGTGTCATTGTAAAAGTAACTAAATTAAGATAAATTCACACTGGAGTAAAGTGGGTCCATAATCCATATGACTGGTGTTCTAAGAAAAAAAAACACCATATGAGGAGACAGACATACATGAAAAAGCACTACGTGAAGATTGGGGTTATGTTGCCAGTAGCTGGAAGAAAGTTCTGGAGCAGAACTTTCCTTAGTACCTTCAGAGGGAGCATGGTTCTGCTGTTACCTTAATTTTGTGGCCTCCAGAAATGTAAGACAATAAGTTCCTGCTATTCAAAGTCTATGGTATTCTGTTATAGCAGCTTTAACCAACTAATACAATTATATTTACTATTTTCTGTCATACTTAGAAGACACAAAGACAAAGAGTTGGATGATCCCAAATTAACCAGTAAACAGCTAATACACTGAGGTTCGAGATGTTAATACACCTTGGCTCAGGTCATGAACTCAGAGTCCTGGGATCGAGCCCCACGTTGGGTCCCCTGCTCAGTGGGGAGCCTGCTTCTCCCCCTCTCTCTACCTCCTTCGCCCCCGCCCATGCTCTCTCTCACTGTACCTCTCAGTATCTCTCAAATAAATAAATAAAATCTTAAAAAAAATAAACTTATTTTAAGGTATTCAAATACATAGGAAGCTGTTTCTGACAATTCATTTCTGTTACTCTGGCATTAAAAAATTTCACAATTTTGGGGCACCTGGGTGGCTCAGTCAGTTAAGCATCCAACTCTTTGTTTCAGCTCAGGTCATGATCTCAGGGTCGTGAGATCAAGCCCAGCATCAGGCTCCATGGCCAGCACAGAATCTGTTTGAGATTCTCTCCCCTTCCCTCTCTGCTCCTGCCTCTGCTCTCACTCACTGTCTCTTTCTCAAATAAGGAAAATCTTAAAAAAAATTCACAATTATATCAAAATATTTAAACATTAGTTTGAAGACATATTCTAGATGTAATGTTGCTATAATTCATTTATAATACATATTTGTTCATATACATGCATAAAGCATATTATAATCTTAAATTTAAAAGATATATAAAATAGACTGACGAGAAAAGAACTTCCACCTATATCTTAAAACTGATGTCAATAATATAAAATGTCAATCACCAGAGACAAGAAAATATGATTTAATCCAGATGTCCTTTTTAATTGACTCAAATCATTTATAGGAAAAAATACCAAAAGGAAATATTAGAAACTATAAAACATAACAGGTACAGACTGAATATAAACCCCAAATATGAAGAATTTATTTTTAAAGTGCTTTTTAAAAATCCAATTTTTATTAATGGAACAACAGTTTAACTTTCTGTTTACCTAAGAAATTTCCTGTAAAATCTTAATAAAGGACAAATATTTAACACAAAAAATCAGTCAATGGGAGAACAGTTCCACTGTACAAAGTGTTCTCTAAATAGTACTGCATTTACCAGGTAAAATTTCTGGTTATTCTTCCTATGAGATTATCAATAATTTTTGTAAGATCTATAATTACGTGTAAGTGGATATGGATCGAATGTAAAATCGCATCTTAGACATCGGTACATCTAGTAAGAAATGAGAAGAATTGCTAGGACAGGTGGTAGCAAAAGGTTGAAATTCCTCTTTTTTTTTGTTTCCCCACTCTCGGTTTCTGTACTCCTGGGACATCTTATCTACATGAGGCAGGCATTAGGGAAGACAACGTCTTTGGAAACAAGGGAAATAGAATTACAGAACTAGTCTGAGGACCAAAGTTTATAAAGGAGAATATGTAGAACATAAAGTGTAGTCATTACTTTTAAATGAAGTGCTTTTAATGTTTTCAAGTTGCACTGAAATTACTTGAAGGCTAATGTGAAGAGTCAAAGAGAAAATAATTAAGAACTCTAAAAATAAACTGCCTATTTAAATATGTAAAAAAAAACTTTTGTATACTTTTTTTCTACTTTATTATTAACCCTAATTCACTGAATGTATCTTGTGGTCCTATCGTAACAGTTGCAAATATATCTACAAATATACATATTTGTAAAGCTAAAAATTACTCAAGCTATTTTTCTATTCAAAGCTTTTGTCACACACCAAATATTAGCTGACAAGTTATATAGAAGCTATGTGTTAATTAATTATTTCTACCTGAGTGACTTGACTTTTATAATAGTGTCTGAGGCCAGATACTAGATAATTCCACCGCAGTGGTGGGAGTAATTTGTTTGGTATTGACATCACATTTTTCAGTCCAGTTTGTGAGTTATTTCAAGAGAATAAAAGAATTTAGATCACAAACACAACAACAGGAACGCCAGTGGATATGGTATAAAATTACACATATATATTGAATTGTCTATTTCTTAGACCTCAGAAATAAATGAAAAATAAAAATCTAAAATATGCTGCGTAAATATCTAAGGAAATTTATTCTTCTCTCATTGCATGGGTTTTCTATATGTTTAATTGGGATAAATAAAAAAAAATAATGAGACTGAAATAATGAGACATGATTCTTCTGTGTGCATGTGGATTTTTTAAAGTTATTATTGAAGTATAGTTGACATACAATGTTATATTAATTTCAGGTATACAGCATAGTGATTTGACAATTCTATAGAGTACTCAGTGCTCACTACAACAAATGCAGTAATAATGTGTCACCATACAACATTATTAGAATATTATTGACTATTCCCTATGCTGTACTTTCATCTCTGTGACTTACTTATTTTATAACTGGAAGTTTGTACCTCAATCCATTTCATCTATTTTGCCTATCCCCACCATCCACCTCCCCTCTGGCAACCACCAGTTTGTCCTCTGTCTTTAGTTTATTTGCTTTGTTTTTCATATATATATATATATATATATATATTTTTTTTTTTTTTTAAGTAGTCTCCATGCCCAGCATGGAGCCCAACACTAAGCTCAAATTCACCAACATGAGATCAAGACCTTAGCTGATACCAAGAGTTGGACTCTTAACTGACTGAGTCACCCAGGTGCCTGTTTGTTTGTTTTTTTAGACTCCACATATAAGTGAACCATATGGTATTTGTCTTTCTTCATCTGACTTATTTCACTTAGCATAAGACACACAGTGTCAATCCATATTGTTGCAAATGGCAAGATTTCACCTAAATTCATAAAGCAAATATTAGAAGACATAAAGAAAGAAACTGATGGTAACACAGTAATAGTAGGAGACTTCAACACGCCATTTCCATCAATGGATAGATCATCCAGACAGAAATCGATAAGGAAACAATGTCATGGAATGACATATTGGATGAGATGGACATAACAGATATATACAGAACATTCCATCCCCACACAACAGAATATACACTTTTTTCAAGTGCACATGGAACATTCTCTAGAATAGGTCATATATTAGGACACGAAATAAGCCTCAATAAATTTAAGAAGTTTAAAATCATAGTCTGCATCTTTTTCCAATCACAACAGTGTAAAACTAGAAATAAATTACAAGAAAAAAATGAAAAAACACAAAACACATGGAAACTGAACAACATAATACTAAACAACAATGAAGCACTCAAAAAATATAAAAAATACATGAAGACAAATGAAAATGAAATACATATAAATATATACGTATATACATATGTGTGTATACACACACAAACACACACACACACATGCACCACATCTTCGTTACCCATTCATCTATTGATGAACACCTGGGTTGCTTCCATATCTTAGCTATTGTAAATAATGTTACAACAAACATAGGGGTCATATATCCTTTTGAATTAGTGTTTTCATTTTCTTTGGGTAAATACCTAGTAGTGGAATTACTGGATCATATAGTATTTCTATTTTTAATTTTTTGAGGGACATCATACTGTTTTCCAGAGTGTCTGCACCAATTACATTCCCTCTTACAGGGCATAAAGCTTCCCTTTTCTCCATATACTCACCAATACTTTTTATTTCTTGTCTTTTTGGTAATAGCCATTCTAACAGGTATAAGGTGATATCTCTTTGTGGTTTTGATTTGCATTTACCTGATGATTAGTGATGTTGAGCATCTTTTCAAATGTCTATTGTTCACCTTTGAAAAAATAACTACTCAGGTCCTCTGCCCATGTTAATCAGATTTTTTTTTTTTTTTTTTTTTTTGGTATTGACTTGTGTAAGTTCTTAATATATTTTGGATATTAACCACTACCATTTACCATTTCCCCATTGTATATTCCTGCCTCCTTTGTCATAGATAAATTGACCATTGACCACAGGGCTCTCTATTCTGTTCCACTGATTCATGTGATGAAACATATCGTTTGTAGGCCCCAGAAATGTAACTCTAAATTACAGAGTTAATTTGGAATCAAACTTTTTTTTCCATCATTCATTTAATTATGAATATTTTTCCAAAACTATTTACCAGGCAACTACTTCATTCTGAGAATTTTGCAAGGCCGTTAGGGATACAATGTTCAAAAAGTATATTCTTACTCCCAAAAAGCAGGGGGAAGGATGTAATGGTTGCAGATAAATGCAATACAAATAATGTGTTGTGATGAGCCTATGCACAGAACATTTGGGAGCACATTAAGAAAGCCATTTAGCCAGTCTTTTGCTACCTACATAGAAGGTCCATGTGAAGTGATTGCTAAGTAAAAGTGAGCAAGACCTAAGTAGAAAAGCATGCAGTTGTGTTTCAGAAGGAGGAAAAAGATGAAGGAAATCCCAGACAGAGAAAGGACCCACATACCAAAAGGTGAAAGAGGACACAGCTTGTTATGGAAAAAAAAATTATCTGGTATGTAGATACCTCAAGAAAAAGTATGATTTATCAATTAAGGTAATCAAGTAGTGAAGGATGGTCTTTTTTGGCCAAGGGATTTGGATATTATTTAAGACTTTAGTGTTTGTGCTTTAGACGTAGTTGTTGATGATAATTAAACTCTTAAGAATGTTAAAAGGGAGAAATGCTAAGTTGACTTTTCAATGGGAGAAAAAACAAGAAAAAAATTCCTATTTGTTGGTCAAGTATATATATAATTATTTTCTTTTTAAATAATGGTTTATATTTGGCCAAATAGTCACATAATGATTTTTCCCCTTCCTTCCTTCCTTCCTCTCTCCCTTTCTCTTTCTCTCTTTCTTTTCCTTTCTTTTTTCTCTTTCTTTCTTTCTTTCTTTCTTTCTTTCTTTCTTTCTTTCTTTCTTTCTTTCTTTCTTTCTTTCTCTTTCTTTTCTTTCCTTCTTTCTTTCTTACTTTCTTTCTTTCTTTCTTTTTTCTTTCTTTCTTTCTTTCTTTCTTTCTTTCTTTC
>NW_027397066.1:50553453-50564881 GCF_003265705.2 Callorhinus ursinus | reverse complement strand
TCTTTCTTTCTTTCTTTCTTTCTTTCTTTCTTTCTTTCTTTCATTATACAGTAAGCTTAAGAGAGCTTATTAGGGTTTTTATTAGATTTTTAGTATCTTACCCGGCTCTGCACACACATATACGTATATCATTATTTCAATTTAAAAAAATATTTTAATCATGAAGTCACTGACATAGGGCAGTTTACTCAATTCAGTGCTATGTCATTGTACTGAATCTTAGTCATTCTTTTTATAAATTCATGATACTCATCCTAAATCCCTACAAAGAAAAACACACATGATTAACAGAAAGACCTTCAAGTCTTTCTCTTTAGTCAGAAGTCATGTACTTCTGACTAAATATAACTTCATATTTCTTAATGAAAATCAGCACATTGGCCAACTGCTGCATGAGTCCTAAGAATAATAGAAATATTTTAATCCAATAGGCAGAGATAAGCAGAATTAAATGCCTGAACTATTAACAAATAATAAGCTGAGTACTACTAAACAGACTATATTTCCTCCCAATTCCAAACTGCAAATCATATGGAATCATTTTATATAATACATATTCATATTTTCAAAATGTTACAATAAAATTTTAACATAAAATGCAAATAAAATGCTCTCTCATGTTGAAGACTTATATTTCAGTTTTTTTATATTTTATATTTCTGTTACATTTTATATTTCAGTTACATATAGCTAATTTTATATGTTATTTTTATATTTCAGTTACATATACCTAAAATAAATCTTTAAAGAGTGCCTTGTGTAAGTGGTAGCCTCCCTTAAGAGTTTTATCAAATAAGCTATGTATAGTAACAAAGGAGCTTTGTGATTCCAAAGTACTTTATTCTGAGCATAGAGTTTCAGCTATGTCTTTTGTAAATTAACGAACAGCTTTGACTTCCTGTTGAGCCCTAAGAAATCTCTTGCTTCCTCTGCAAATTGTATTTGCCACTAGATGACTTATTTTAAAAGTTTTGTTTTGGTAATCATTTTTTACTCTGTATGGAAAGGACGAAGATTTCATAATCTATAAATTTTAAATGAATATTTTAACAAAGAACATGGATTATTTTTCCTTTGATTACCAGAAATTTTGCATCCAAACTTGTTTGTGCAATCTACCTCAAATATGTGAAAGAAATCATCTGTCATTTTCTAGTTTAAGTATATGGGTATATGTCTCAATATAAAGTAGCAAAATCACTATATACAAGGTAAAGTTAATTTTTTTTGCCCTTAAGGAATAACAATGTAAATAAATTAAGTTTTATTATAGATATTTGTAATATTGACGCAAGACCATGGGAACAAGCCCCAAGTGAAAAACCTCATGCACTTGGGGCACTTCCTGTTGGCTGTTATTGCTAAGCCACATTCTTACCAAACAGAACCAAGATGTGGCTCAACATAGAAGCCGGACTTAAAACAACGGCAGCAACCCTGTTGATGCAGTAGTGAAGAGAGGCTCCACAAACATGAAAGACGTCAGCTCCCAAAGCACCAATGAGCTGCCAGATTTGCCGCCAATATCGACCAATCAAGATGAGGCACTTTTTTATTTCTTATTAGCATAAACGACCTAAGTGAGAACCTCCCATGGGAACTTTCTCTGTATAAGCAGGGCTTCCTTCCCCTTTGCTGGGGAAGCCAGGTTAACTGCTCTCTATTGGTGCTGTGTCTCCCTTCAGATGGAGCTGTAGCTCCAGGAAAGCCTTGCCTGTGCCTTTGACTTTTGGGTCCAGCCTCATTTCTATTCTCGGGCAAAAATGTGACTCCAGTAACAATATGGTTAGGTCTATATTAGGTACAAAATAAATAAATAAATAAATTTTTGTATCTCTGGTAATAATGTAATTTGTCAATACTGAAATTTCTAAAATATCAACCTTGAATTAGCAGTATAAAATATACAAAAATGAAATTTCTGTGAAAAACCATATTTATAAATTGGACAAACATTTGCTTTCTCTTTATTTTGCGAGATTTTTTTTTCAAGAGTTTTTTTTTTTTTTATTTGAGAGAGGGAGAGAGAGAAAGCACAAGCTGGGGAGAGGGGCAGAGGGAGAGGGACAAGCAGACTCTCTGCTGAGTGGGGAGTCTGAGGGGCTCCATTCCAGGACCCTGAGATCATGACTTGAGCTGAAGTCAGACACTTAACCATCTGAGCCGCCCAGGTGCCCCTGTGCAATTTTTTAGATTCATTCCTGTAGCCCAAATTTTGGATTCAGTGTTCAGATCATATAGTGATATATTAGATATTATGACAAGTTGCATTATGAAAAATAATCTGAGAACCTTACTTGTCATTTATGTATCAAAGAGATCAACAAAAATAAATAATTCTTTGTTTATAATATATGCAGCCCAGTAATGATTATACTTTCAAGTGTACAAACATTATCAACTACATGTTGGCCCTATTTGGATTATTACTATTTAAATGTATTAAATTTAAAAATATTTAATTATTCCTTCTTTATATTTTTATTATATTCCTTTTTTATATTAACTGTCAACTTCTAAACAATATATTGCCCAAGATTCAGTTCAAATCCTTCTTTGTAAAAAGTCAAGGCAGAACCTAGCAGCAGGGTTTTTATGTCTTTCTGGTTTTTGTAGTCAAGCCATCTTAACTGGTTATGCAATTTAAAACCATCAGTAAATGTACCTATCCTGGGATTTCCCAGGGGAATTTCAAATTTTATACATAACTTAGTGAATCTGAATGTCTGAATTTCAAGTAAGAGTCAAAGTCATATATCAAAACATTCTCAGAATTAAGATTAGAGCATTTTCAGTCGAAGCATAAAGCATGGCATTCTCTTGTTGTCCAAGGAAGTGTCTTCAAATCAATTAATTCTTGTTGCTTGTCCAGTCTTAAATTCTAGTCTCCTTGGTTAAATACTGGATCAGAACTAGAGTGAGGTTAGTGAGATGCCTAAGGTGCAAAATGTAAGGAAATACTTATTCTAAGCATCTTTCAATATTAACCAGTTCTTTGTGTATGCCAAGCAAATACCGTTTTTTTTTTGTATACACACACATATATATATTTTATATTTATTTATTATTACATATTTATTCATAACTCTGATACGTAAGTATATTATCACCTACACTTTCCTCTTGTCATAAAGAAGTAAGTAATATGGCCAAGGCCCCGTGGCTAATATGTTACACAGCTGAGAACTGGTAAACAAAAAAAATATGATACCTGTTAAAGATGAAAAAGAGGTTTTTATTTAAAAGTAACTATTACACTGGAGATTGAAGTAGAGGAGAGCAATCAAGCTCAACTCTAAATATAACAAGGACAAATAAGAATTTTTTAAAGATTTTATTTATTTATTTGAGACAGAGAGAAAGTAAGAGAGAGAGCACAAGAGAAGGGAGGGACAAGGAGAGAAGGAGGTTTCCCACTGAGTGGGGATCCTGACATAGGGCTTAATTTGAGGACCCTGAGATCATGGCCTGAGCTGAAGTCAGACGCTCAACTGACTGAGACACCCATGTGCCCTGGAAAGATAAGAATGTATAGCAAAGCAACAGGGTGGAGATCAGTGGGTGGAAAATTGCTAAGAGGAAAGAAACATTAAGGGTAAAAAGGATTCTAGCTAAACTTAGTTGACAGAATTTTTGCTGAAGGCAGACCAGGGTGATACAATATTTAGAATAGGGGACAAGGAATTTGTTTGGGTATTAATGGTAGAGGTATTTCCCTAAACTGATTTAGTAGAATTTTTGCTAAAATTGAGTTCTTTAGGACAAAGCAGAAAGATCAGGCATAATGGGAAAGTACTCAGAGGAGTCTGACTAGAGTTTGGTCTAGGATTGACAGTCTCCAACAAAACTGGTGAAAATTATTAAAAAAAATAAAAACAGAAACAGAAAAAAAACAATCAACCAACCAAACAACAACACTCAAATCCTCTGGAAATGGTCCTAAAAGTGAACAGCAAATGAAGAAACATGTATCAAAAAACGCTAAGAAAACTTAGTAAAAAATATAAGAGTCAGTGAAATTTGAGCCAAGACTGCGCCCTCCACTCCCTTTATGCCTCAGTAATGTGCAGATCTTACTCCAGACTGCTGTATCCAAGAACACAGGACTCCCCTTTTCCCTAGTTCCCACAGGCTTTCTGCCTCTGAGGAGCAGAACTTCAGCATTTGTCATCCTATTCCCTGCCGCCTGTTGCTGAGGTGAAGTCCCAGGCAAGTCAGGTGAACAGGCAGGAGCGCATTTCTTTGCCTAACACCCACTCTTGTAGTGAAAGCTCTGCCTTGGGTGTGGCATGCTGAGAATACTGTGGTTCCAGTAGCCTTTCTCCAGGTCATGAGATGGTGATTCCAAGCCAGGAGAGGCTAGCCTAGAGTACCCCACCCCCGCACCTCCACTGAATGCTAAGGACTTAAAGAGGAGTGTGACTCAAGAAGAAGCTTGCCATTGTCTCCACCTCCAGCCTTTATATTAGGTAGGAGTAAATGTACCCATATACAGGAAATGGGAGTCCCAGAAAGAAAGGAGCAAGAGAAAGGAGAAGAAAGATTGTTCAAATTAAAAATGGCTGAAAACGTCCTAAATTTATTTAAAAAAAAATCTGCACATCCAGAAAGCTCAATAAATTCCAAGTAGACCTATGCAAAGAAATCCACAAGTAGACATATCATAGTAAAAATGTTGAAATTCAAAAACAAGTAGAAAATCTTGAAAACAGCAAGAGGAAAAAGGATGTATCACTTACAAGGGACCTCCAATAAGATAAACAGCTGACTTTTCTATAAAAACAGCAGAGGTCAGAAGACAGTAGGATAACATATTCAAAATATTCAAAGGAAAAAAAAATTGTCAACAGAGAAGTCTATATCCATCAAACCTATCTTCCAAAAGAAAAAGGAAAAATAAAATCCCAGATAACTGAGGGAGTTTACTGCCAGAGACAAATTTTACAAGAAATACTAAATGAAGTTATTCAGGCTGAAAGCAAGTGACCCCAGATAGTAATCTGAATATAAACAAAAAATAGAGCATTGGTAAATTTAATTATTTGATTGTTTAAAAAAAAAACACTTTAGGGTGGCTGGGTGGCTCAGTCATTAAGCATCTGCCTTCGCCTCAGGTCATGATCGCAGGGTCCTGGGATTGAGTCCCACACTGGGCTCCCTCCTCATGGAGAAGTCTGCTTCTCCCTCTCCCACTCCCACTGCTTGTGTTCCTGCACTCACTATCTCTGTCTCTGTCAAATAAATAAATAAAATCTTTATTAAAAAAATAATAAAATAAAATAAAAAATAAAAAAACACTTCAAATGTATATTTTCTCCTTATCTGATTTTAAAAAAATATATAAAATAATAGGCATATAATGTGTCATTGGGCATATAATATATAGAATTTTAATATATGTGTAACATATTTATCAATAAGAGCACAAAGAAGTTGGGTGGTAGCAAAACTGTAATGGGCTAAGAAAATATGTACAGATAGTAAAGTAATAAGTATGATAATATATTATTGGTTTTGGAACTTTAATACATTTGATAGGTATAAAAATAATACTAGAAAACATGGGGAGAGAAGATAGAAGATAGAGCTACAAAGGAGTAGTAGCATTTCTATACATCACTGGGAGTAAGCCTTTGTAAATATGAATCTAATTTTAATAAGTTATGATAAGACAGAGTCTAGACCATCCTGTAAAAAAAAACTCTCAAAAAAACTGTTTTTCAAATCATTAATGAAATTAAAATGCTATATTAGAAAATATTTACTTAATGGAAAAAAGACAGCAAAGGAGGAATAGAAAAACAAAGACATGACACATGTGTAAGACAAAAAGTAAAATGGCAGACATAAATCCAATTGTATCAATGACAATATTAAAAGTGAATAGACTTAAAATTCCAGTCGAAAGGTACAGACTATCAGACTAAAAACAATGATCCAACTATGTCTTACCTAATGGAGATAACTGTACATTTAGGTACAAATCTGTACCTCTGAAACAAATAATGCAATATATGTTAAGAAAAAAAAAAGATAGCAGGAGGGGAAGAATGAAGGGGGATAAATCAGAGGGGGAGACGAACCATGAGAGACGATAGACTCTGAGAAACAAACTGAGGGTTTTAGAGAGAAGGGGGAGGGGGGATGGGTTAGCCTGGTGATGGGTATTAAAGAGGGCACGTACTGAATGGAGCACTGGGTGTTATACTCAAACAATGAATCATGGAACACTACATCAAAAACTAATGATGTAATGTGTGGTGATTAACATAACAATAAAAAATTTAAAGAAAAAAATAAATACATTAAATAAATAAATAAATAAAACAAAAACAAACAAACAAAAAAACACGTATCTTGCAAGTAGCAACCACAGGAAAGCTGCAGTAGTTATATTAAAACCAGAATAAATTAGATTTGTAAAACAAATGAAATTGTTACTAGAGCTTGAGGGACATTTTACAATGATAAAAGAGTCAATCCATCAGAAAGATATAACTATATATATATATACACACATATATATGTATATATATATATATATATATATATATATATATTTGCACATAGCTTACGCAAGTACATGAAACAAAAATTGACAGGTAAATGGAGAAATAGCTCACCAGTAATAGTTGGAGACTTTACAATCCCACTTTTCAATAATGGAACTAGGCAAAATATCAGTAAAGACTTGAAAAACATTATAAACCAGCTAGACCCAAAAGATATGTTTAGAATACTACCCAACAATACCAGAATATGTACTCCAGGATAGACTACATATCCAATAAAACAAAGCTCGATAAATGTGAAAGGATATGATTGAAATGTATGATTGAAATCATACAGAATGTTCTCCAAATATAATGGAATGAAATTAGAAATCAATAGCAGGAAAGTATTTGAGTTACTCACAAATATTTGGAAATTAACAATATAAATAAGTGATTATTCAGAGACATACAAAAGAGAAATCAAGATATTTTGAGATGAATGAAATGAAGATGTGACATAAAAAAGTTACGGGACAAAACTAAAACAATGCTTGAAGGCAAATTTATGACTGCAATTGCCACTATTAAGAGAAAAGAATGGGAGTGCCTGGGTGGCTTAGTCAGTTAACCACACGACTCTGGATTTCAGCTCGGGTCATGATCTCAGTGTCCTGGGATCAGGCCTGCATCAGGCGCTGAGCTCTGCCGGGAGTCTGCTTGGGATTCTCTTCCTCTCCCTCTGCCCCACCCCCTGCACTCTCTCTCTCTCTCTAAAATAAATAAATCTTGGAAAAAGAATAAAAATAACCTATCTTCCTCCATAAGATATCAGAAAAAGAATAGAAAACTAAACCAAAATTAAGTAAAAGGAAATTAAATAAAATTAGAGCAAAAATTAATGAAATACAGAATTTTTTTAATAATAGAGAAAAATAAAGAATATCCAAAACTGGTTCTTTGCAAAACTCAAACAAAATTGACAAATCTTTAGCTAGATTCACCATGAAAAAAGAAACTCAAATTAATTGTATCAGAAATATATCAATAGATAAAAAAAGTGACAAAATCCAACATCTTTTTATGATAAAACCATCAACAAATTAGGCATAGAGGAGAACTTCTTCAACCAGATCACAACCAGAAAATAACCACAGGTAACATCATAATTAATAGTGAAAGCCTTAATACTTTTTCTCTAAGATCCAGAACAAGACAACAAAAATATCCACCCTCACTACTTCTTTTTTTTTTTTAAGATTTTTATTTATTGAGAGAGAGAGAATGGTAGAGAGAGAGCATGAGAGGGAAGAGGGTCAGAGGGAGAAGCAGACTCCCCGCTGAGCAGGGAGCCCGATGCGGGACTGGATCCCGGGACTCCAGGATCATGACCTGAGCCGTAGGCATTTGCTTAACCAACTGAGCCACCCAGGCGCCCCCACCCTCACTACTTCTATATTAACATTGTATTGAAGATTCTCTCCAGGGAAATTACACAATAAAGAGAAATAAATGCAAGCCAGATTGGAAAGGAAAAAAAAATAAAGACTTCTATTCACAGATGACATTATCTTATATATAGATAAACCTAAGAAATTCACTAAAACCTATTAAATTAAATAAATGCGTTAAGTAAGACTGCAGGATGCAAGATCAATACACAAAAATCGATTGTGTTTCTACATGCTTGTAATAAATCCAAAAATAAAGCCAACAATTCCTTTCACAATATCATAAAAATTGAACACGTTAAAATAAATTTAAAAGGGGCACCTGGGTGGCTCAGTCAGTCAAGCGACTTCCTTCACCTCAGATCATGATCTCAGGTCCTGGGAATCCCACACTGAGATTTCTACTCAGCAGGAAGTCTGCTCTCCCTCTTCCTCTGTGATCTCTCTGGCTCACTCTCAAATAAATAAAATCTTTAAAAATAAATAAAATAATAAAATAATAAAATAAAATAAAATAAAATAAATTTAACAAAAAAATGAAAAACATATCCTGAAAAGTATAAAACATTGTTGAAAGAAATTAGATATAAATAAATGAAAACTATCCAATGTTTATAGACCAAAAGACAACATTTTTAAGATGGAAATATTCCCAAGGTTATATACAGATTCGGTATAGTTCTTTTGAAAATTCTAGCCGACTTCTTGGTAGAAATTGAAGATCTGATTTAAAATTCATATGGAACTTCAAAGGACCCAGGAAACTGAAAAGTTTCTGAAAAAAACAAAGTAGAACTTGCATTTTCCAATTTCAAAACTTATTAAAGCAACGGTAATCAAGAACATGTGCTACTGGAACAAAGATAGATATATAGACCAAAAAGAATCCATAAATAGACCAATACATCTATTGTCAACTGATTTTTGACAAAAGTGCCAAGACCATTCACTGGGAAAAAATAGTGTTTCACTACATGGTGCTTGGACAATTGGATATCCAAATACAAAAGAAAAATAATGGGCCCTTACTTTACACCATGTACAAAAAATAACTAAAAATGGATCAAAGATTTTAAGAACTAAAACTATAAACTTCTTAAAAGAAAATATAAAGGTAATTAAATCTTTATAAACTTGAAGTTAGCAAGGGATTCTTAGATATGACAGTAAAAGCACAAACAATAAAAGATAGATAAACTAGATTACATCAAAATTAGAAAATTTGTGCTGCCAAGGACACCTAAAGAAAGTCCACAAATTAGAAGAAAATATTTGAAAATCATTTATTTGATAAGGGACTTATATCTAGAACATATACAAAAAACTCTTAACAATTCAATAACAAATTTTTAAAAATGGACAGAGTATGAATAGACATTTCTCCAAGAAAAATTGTATAAAAAGGCCATAAGCAACTTAAAAAATATTTGACATCATTGATCATCAGGAAAATGCAAAGCAAAACCTCAACGACATACCACTTCATACACAGTAGGGTGACTGCAATAAAAAATGTCAGATATCAAGTGTTGACAAGGAGGTGGAGAAATCAGAACACATACACTGTTACAAGTGTAACATGGTATGGCTGCTTTGGAAAACAGTCTGGCATTTCCTCAAATGATGAAATGTAGAGTTGCCATATGATCCAGTATTCTACCCCTCATATATACCTTAATATATACCAAAGAGAAATAAAAGCATATGATCACACAAGATAGCATCCTTGTGTTTATAGCCTCCTTATTTTTATAGCATCCTTATTGATAATAGCCAAAAGATGGAAAATCCCAAATGTCCATCAAGAGACAAATGAATTTAAAAAAAGTGGTATATCCATATAATGGATTATTATTCAGAAAATAGATTAATGATTGCTGAAGCCTGGGGAGTTAGAAGTGGGGGTGGGAGGAGAGGACCAAGGATAGGACAGCTAACAACATAAAATTTTGTTTTGGGTTGATGAAAAGGTTCTAAAATTGACTGTGGTGATGGTGCAGATATCTGTGCATATTCTAAAAAGCACTGAATTACATGATTTAAATTGATAAATTGTATGATATGTCAATCATATCTCAATAAAGCAGTTAAAAAAAAAATAACCCAACCTATTCTTGGTAGCTTTGAAGACACAGAAAGAGGCGATGAGCCAAGGGCTGTGAGTTGCCTTCAACAGGTGGGAAAGGCAAAGAAACAGCTTCTCCATTTAGGACCACCAGAGACTTAAACCAACTCTGCCTACAATTTGATTTCAGGCAAGTGAGACCCATTTTGGACTTCTGACCTACAGAACTGTAAGATAGCAAATTTATCTTATTTCAAGCCAGTAAATTTGTGGCCTGAACAATCAATAAGAAACTAATACCATGAGAGACTATGGACTCTGAGAAACAAACTGAGGGTTCCAGAGGGGAGGGGGGTAGGGGGATGGGTTAGCCTGGTGATGGGTATTAAGGAGGGCACGTACTGCATGGAGCACTGGGTGTTATATGCAAACAATGAATCATGGAACACTACATCAAAAACTAATGATGTAATGTATGGTGATTAACATAACATAATAAAATTAAAAAAAAAGAAACGAATACACTGTATCTAGGCTAATATGACACAATCGTAGTCACTTAGTTAACAAAGGTTCTCATAGATTCACACACAATGGATTCCTCCAATACAGAGGGTATTTTTTACTAAAATAAAAGGGGGAAATGGTGGTCAGGCAAAAGTTCTATAACAGTCATCGTTTTAAAATAATATAAAGACTATAAATAATGGTGAAAAGAGTATTTGCATCACAGGAAGCATCAAACCCCAAATCGTTTAATTGATATCACTGATTTTTGTACCATAAATAAAATCAGTAAGTAATGCATTTAATGCATTATTTTTACCTCTTACTTACTGATTTTACCAAAGCAAAAAATTTTACTTCATTCTTTTTAAAACTTCATTTAAAAAAAATATTTTGGGTAGCTATTATGTTTATCTAAGTTATAAAATTTAAGGGTCATTTTCTTTTCTGTTACCAATTAATGAAAAATTAAAAGGCAAAAACTCTATTAAGAACATTCTCTTGCCTTTTTACATGAAACTTTCTTTAAAATACTACCATATCATATGCTAGTAATAAAGTTAGAAGCACTTAGCTAATTTTGCTTTCACCAAATGAAGATAAATATTAAAAAATTAAATACAAAATTAAAATTTAAGTATGTTTCTTCATGTTTATTATAAATATTGTGTGCATGATAAAAAAATAACAATATAATTGTTCTAATTAAATGCGATCTATCCTATTCAATTTTTTATGTATTCTGTAACCTTTTACATGACAAGAGAAAGAAAAATCTTATTTCTTCTCAATTCTTGTTTATGTGAAAACTTTGATACTTTACACTTTTTCTGTGGAGAGGTCAGGTGGGTCAACTTAGAAACTGCTGTCTAAAAGTTGATCCTGGGGTGCCTGGGTGGCTCAGTTGGTTAAGC
>NW_027397066.1:50437288-50553053 GCF_003265705.2 Callorhinus ursinus | reverse complement strand
AAAAACAAAAAATCCAAAAACTAAAACAAAAAACCTTGAAAGTATGTTTCAATATGAAAAAAACCTATTATTTATTCTGAAGGGCTTCTAAATTACATTTTAGCTTTTGATATGTTATGTGCAAGTTAATTCCCAGATAATGACTCTGAAAATGTTCCAAATGCATTTTTGAAACAAAGTAATAAAGAACACCTGAGGAAGATTTATGATGTTTTAAAAAATGTTGATTTCTATATACGGAGACTAAAAGAATATTGAATATAGTGAATTTTCTTTGGTTTCTAGTTAATGTTAATAAAAAAATGACATCTCTGAGTAAGATACTACACCTATTACCTCCTTCATTATTAATATGGTGAAATAGCTTGAGTGTGCAATCATTTTTATCCCCCTCAGTGGTGATTAAAGGCCATTCAAACCTAATCTTTGTCACTCCACACTTCTTTCAGTCTTAGTTTTCTCTTAGCTAGAGTTAGCACTGTACCTGACAAGCTATATTAAGAGCTATTAAGTGTCTATAGAGGCAACCTAACATGAGCCCTGAGATTCCCTGCAATTTCTTGCTGACTACACTAAGAAAGCAAGGCCCTTACTGCTCATTTACTGGGCCATTTTTCAGTGTTAGGTTTGCAACAAACAACCTTGAGGGATGAGGCTGTCTCCCTCTGGATAGAGAACAGGCTTGTTTCTACTCACTGTAAAAATCAGAGAATGCCCCAGTGCAGTGTTCCTTTCCTTTAGAGGCATCCTTCATAGGACACTTTAATCCCTGTGGAGCTTGGGGCAAAGGGGAAATGACACAAACTAAAAGGAAGCTTTTACCATGAATAATAAAGTCCTTTGTCCCTGGATTTAGGAGTCTCGTGTCTTCTACTAGCACCTATGAAGCAGTCAGAGGCTGGCTTAAAAACTGGTGAGTAGAGTGAAATTGTAGACTATTCATAAGTCTTAATATTAAGAAGGAGTTTCAGATAGTCTTATGCTACTACAACTGGGGACCAAAGCGAAGAATTGTAAGTGTTTGGAATTTAAGCTTCTAAAGGTAGATTTTCGAGGAATTTACCTTTGTTACCCTGATAATGTCTACTGTTTGATATTTGTCATTTCTCCCCAGTTCTGTTAACACTTTGAGTTCTAGACACTAGAAACTTGTATAAAGCAGAGACTTAACTAAATTCCACTTTCTTGATGCATGACTGTGATCTTTGTTTCTCAAGATTCATTACACCAATTCCCTTTACCTAATAAAGAATTGACGTGCCCAATTAAAAAAGAAAAAAACTTTATTAGATCTTATAATTGTTACCCTTCCATAGATTGCAGATCAGTCTCACATTCTTGAATTAGAAAGCCTAGAATTTTGAGAATGCTGCTATTCTTTTTTTAATCAAAATGTTATGGGATCACTGTATCTCTACAGTGTCATATTTTACATTTTTTCATTCCTCTCTAGCTGTTCAACTCTACACTTTTATTACAACTATACTACATAATAAATACCATTAACTATCCTTACACCATCAAAAAATAATTCTCAAATAGTTTCTTGTCTCCTCCTCAGCTCATTTGTATGAAATTTACATAATATGCCCTTAAAATATGGAGCTAAATTCAGTCATTAAAGAAATATTTTCTGAGTCCTTAAATCCTTATTAGAAAATTAAAATTGTATTTTATTCTTGAGAAGCTTCTAGTCAGTCCTTTGATAAAATCCAGACTGTCTTTTGAGAAGAAGTGACAGGTAAGGAAAAAACTAAATAATGGGGGGCGGGGTACCTTGGTGGCTCAATCGGTTAGGCATCTGTCTTTGGCTTGGGTGATGATCCCTGGTCCTGGGATCAAGCCCTGCATCCAGCTCACTGCTAGGCAGAGAGCCTGGTTCTCCCTCTCCCCTTTGCTTGTGCTCTCTCTCTCTCTCTCTCTCAAATAAATAAATAAAATCTTAACAACAACAACAAAAAAGCTACATAATGGATAGGTGAAGGGAAGGTAGTAGATGATTCTGGGGAAAAGCAAAAGTGTAGGAAGATCAAGAACAATAATATAATATGTTGTCCTCTAAGTTATATAGTTTGGTAAAAATACATTTTTGGTTTCAGTAATAAATATATATACAACATATAAGTATGTATTTATTTTATTAATTACTAGTCCTTCACAGATACAATTAAATAACTACCTACCCACCCACATCCTATTGGTTTCTTTAAGTCAGAACTAGAGCTATCATAACAAATAATAGTAGGAGTTAACATTTATTGAGATCTCACTAAGTGATTATATAACATATTGTATGTATTACATATATGTATGTATTATATATGTATTATATATATTCTTTTCTGCTTTCTTGAGAATTAGTTGACCATAGAGTTGAGGGTCCATTTCTGGACTCTCTATTCTGTTCCACTTATCTATGTGTCTGCTTCTGTGCCAGTACCATACTGTCTTGATGATGACAGCTTTGTAATAGAGCTGGAAGTCCGGAACTGTGATGCCACCAGCTTTGGTTTTCTTTTTCAACATTCCTCTGGGTATTCGGGGTTTTTTCTGCTTCCATACAAATTTTAGGATTATTTGTTCCAGTTCTGTGAAAAAAATTGATGGTATTTTGATAGACATTGCATTGAATGTGTAGTTTGCTCTGCATAGGACAGACATTTTAACAGTATTTATTCTTCCAATCCATGAGCATGGAATGTTTTTCCATTTCTTTGTGTCTTCCTCAATTTCTTTCGTAAGTGTCCTGCAGTTTTTAGAGTACAGATCCTTTACCTCTTTGGTTAGGTTTATTCCTAGGTATCTTATTTTTTTTTTGGAGCAATTGTAAATGGGATTGATTCCTTAATTTATCTTTCTTCTCTCTAATTGTTAGTATATAGAAATACAACTGATTTCTGTGCATTGATTTTGTATCCTGTCACTTTGCTCATATTCCTGTATGAGATCTAGCAATTCTGGGGTGGAGTCTTTTGGATTTTTCATGTACTGTATCATTTCATCTGTGAAGAGTGAGAGTTTGACTTCTTCTTTGCCAATTTGAATGCCTTTTTGTCGTCTGATTACTGAGGCTAGGACTTCTAGTACTATGTTGAACAACAGTGGTGAGAGTGGGCATCCCTATCATATTCTTGATCATAGGGGAAAAGCTCTCAGTTTTTCCCCATTGAGAATGATATGCTCTGTGGGCTTTCTGTATATTATTTTTATGGTACTGAGGTATGTTCCCTCTATCCATACACTGCGGACAGTCTTAATCAAGAAAGTTGTTATTTTTTGTCAAATGCTTTTTCTACATCAATTGAGAGGATCATATGGTTCTTGTCCTTTCTTTTATTATTGTGATGTATCATGTTGATATATTTGTGAATGTTGAACCACCCTCACAGCCCAGGAATAAATCCCAATTAGTCGTGGTGAATGATCCTTTTAATGTACTGTTGGATTCTATTGGCTAGTATTTTGGTGAGAATTTTGACATCCATGCTCATAGGGATATTGGTCTGTAATTCTCCTTTTTGCTGGGGTCTTTGGTTTGAGGATCAAGGTAATGCTGGCCTTATAAAAAGAGTTTGGAAAATTCCCTTCCATTTCTATCTTTTGAAACAGCTTCAGAAGAATAGGTATTAGTTCTTTTTTAAATGTTTGGTAGAATTCCCTCTGGGAAGACATCTCACCTGGGCTCTTGTTTGTTGGGAGATTTTTGATTACTGCTTCAATTTCCTTGCTGGTTATGGGGTCTGTTCAGCTCTTCTATTTCTTCCTGTTTCAGTTTTGATACTTTATAAATTTCTAGGAATGCATCCATTTCTCCCAGATTGCCAAATTTGTTGGCATATCGTTGCTCATAATATGTTCTTAAAATTGTTTGTATTTCCTTGGTGTTGGTCATGATTTCTCCTCTTTAATTCAGTATTTTATTAATTTGGGTCCTTCTTCTTTGCTTTTTGATAAGTCTGGCTAGGGGTTTATAGATCTTATTCTTGCAAAGAACCAGCTTCTAGTTTCATAGATCTGTTCTACTGCTCTTTTGGTTTCTATTTCATTGATTTCTTCTTTGATCTTTATTATTTCTCTTGTCCTGTTTGGTTTAGGCTTTATTTGCTGTTTTGTCTCCAGATCCTTTAGGTGTAAGGTTAGCTTGTGTATTTGAGACTTTTCTAATTTTTTAAGAAAGGCTTGTATTGCTATGTAATTCCCTCTTAGGACCGCCTTAGCTGCATCCCAAGGGTTTCGAACAGTTGTGTTTTCATTTTCATTTGTTTCCATTATTTTTTTAAATTCTTCTTTAATTTCCTGGTTGGCCCATTCATTCTTTAGTAGGATGCTCTTTAACCTCCATGTATTTGAGTTTTTTCCAAATTTCCACTTGTGATTGAGTTCTAGTTTCAAAGCATTGTGGTCTGAAAATATGCAGGGAAGAATCCTAATCTCTTTGTAACAGTTGAGATCTGATTTGTGACCCAGTATGTGATTTATTCTGGAGAATGTTCTATGTGCACTCGAGATGAATGTGTATTCTGTTGCTTTAAGATGGAATGTTCTGAATATATTTGTGAAGTCCATCTGGTCCAGTGTCATTCAAAGCGCTTTTTTTCCTTGTTTTTCTTCTGCTTAGATGGTATGTCCATTGCAGTAAGTGGGGTGTTAAAGTCCCCTAGTATTACTGTATTATTATAGATGTGTTTCTTTAATTTGTTATTAATTGGTCTATATAATTGGCTGCTCCCAAGTTAGGAGCATAAATATTTATAATTGTTAGATCTTCTTGTTGGATAGACCCTTTAAGTATGATATAGTGTCCCTCTTCATAACTTATTACAGTCTTTGGTTTAAAATCTAATTTATCTGATATGAGGATTGCTACCCTAGCTTTTTTTTTTTGAGGTCCATTAGCCTGATAAATAGTTTTCCACTCCCTCGCTTTGAATCTGGAGGTGACTTTAGGTCTAAAATGAGTCTCTTGTGGACAGCATATGGATGGTTCTTGCTTTTATATCTAATCTGATACCTTGTGTCTTTTGATGGGAGCATTTAGCCCATTTACATTCAGAGTAACTATTGAAAAATATGAACTTAGTGCCATTGTATTAACTGTAAGATTCCTGTTTCTGTAGATTATCTCTGTTTCTTTCTGGTCCATGATATCTTTGGGCTCTCTCTCTTTACTTACAGAATCCCTTTTATTATTTCTTGCAGGGATGGTTTAGTGATCACAAATTCTTTTAGTTTCTGTTTGTCCTGGAAGCTTTTTATTTCTCTTTCCATTCTGAATGACAGCCTTGCTGGGTAAAGCATTCTTGTCTGCATGTTTTTCTCATTTATTACCCTGAATATATCATGCCAGAACTTTCTGGCCTGCCAGGTCTCTGTAGATAGGTTTGCTGTGAGTCTAATGTTCTTACCCCTGTGGGTTAAGGAGTTCTCATCCTGAGCTTCTTTCAAGATTTTCTCTTTATCTCTGAAATTTGCAAGCCTCACTATTATATTTCAAGGTTGATCTAATTTTATTGATTTTGAGGGGGATTTTCTCTACCTCCTGGACTTGAATTCCTGTTTCCTTCTCCAGATTAGTGAAGTTCTCAGCTAGGATTTGCTCAAATATACCTTCTGTCCCTCTCTCTCTTTCTTCTTCCTTTGGGACCCCAATAATTCTAATATTGCTTCACTTTTTGGTATTGCTGATATCTCAAAGCCCCCTCTTATGGTCCATTAGTTGTTTTACTCTCTTTTCCTCAGCTTCCTTCTTTTCTACCATCTTGTTTTCTATGTCACTGACTCTCTTATCTCCCTCATTTACAACCTAGTTGTTAGACCATACATTTTAAACTGCATCTCAGTTAAAGCATTTTTAATTTTGGCCTGGTTAGATTTTATTTCTGCACTAAGAGATTTTCTAGCATCTTTTATGATTTTTCCAAGCCCAGCTAGTAATTTTATAATTGTTATTTTGAATTCAATTTCTGACATTTTACTTATATCCATATCAATTAATTCTGTGGCAGAGTATTACCTCAGGTTCTTTCTTTTGTTGTGAATTCCTCCTTCTAGTCATTTTGCCCAGAGAAGAATGGATGAACAAGAGAACAAAATAAAAAATATCAATCACAACCCAAGCGAAATACACACTGGGCAAATACAAAAATGTCAGGAACCAAAAAAGAAAAGAAAAAGGAAAAAGAAGGGGGGGAGAGTATAATCTCATAGGTGGACAAAACAGGGTGATCCACTTGGTCCTTGGTGTATTTTGGTCTGTTTTTTAGAAGACACTAAATCCCAAAATAGTAAAGAAAACAAAACTTATATATATACAAAAATAAAATTGAATTCAGTGGAAGGAAGCCAAAATGAAGAATATATCTATAAAATGTAAATGTAAAAGTGAAAATTTAAAAAAGACTTAAAAACTAAGAGTTGATAAAATAAGAAACTAGTTGAAAAAGAAAAAAAATAAAAAAGAAAAAGAAATTTTAAACAGAAAGATGAAAGATTCATGTGAAAAACCTCTAATTCTATATACTACTTTTCCCAAGTGCAGGAGTTTTTCGGTTCTGAGTGATCTATAAACTTGGTATTCACCTGAGGATCCTGCTGGTCTTATGGGGGAGGGGCCTGCTGTGCTGATTCTCAGCTGTCTTTACCTGGGTGGAGGTGCACACCCCTTACCAGGGGATCCGGCTCAGTGTAAGATGCTTTGGGTTGTTCTATGTTGCTCTTGTTCCCTGAAGACTTTTCGTGCCACTTTAGAGGATCCAAAAAAAAGTTAAAATGGTGGTGCCCTGAACTCCAGCCCTGGAGCTGAATGATCGAAGCCCCACTCTTCAGTTCACCCTTACGGAAAGGCAGTCAATCCCTTTTGTGTGTGCCAAATTCCCCAGATTCTTGTGGGGCACACCAGCACAAATCCTCCCAGGGGAGGGAGGGGCATCTCACAGCAGCCTTGGCGCTTGCTGGGCCCCTGCTTAGGCAGCATTTGCCCCATGGTTTGCATACCTATGCTGCTCTTCTTGGTGAAGGAGTCAGATCTTACAGTGGATATCACTTGTTGGGCCCTTGCTTGGAGAGTGGTTGCCTGATCATGACACAGTTTACAGTTTATGGCAACACCTAGCTGAAAGGCCACTCCAGGGCTTGTTAATTGTGGCCCACTTCCCCACTCCAGTGCTTGGGAACTCCGCTGCAGTCAGGCACCTCTGTACTTACTGTGACCCCAGGATTCCTGAGACCACATTGTCCCACCTAGGATTCCACCCTGATTTGCCACCTGAGCACCTTTCAGGCAGGGACATCCCTCACAGGAGCAGACTTCTAAAAATTCCAATTTTGTGATCCCCTGCTCTATCACTTTCCAATAGCCAGCTTATGGAGTCTCTCTCCCCCTGTGGTTTATCTTCCGATGTATCCCCTCAGATTCATATCTCCACACCTCCTACCTTACAAAAAGTGGTCACTTTTCTATTTGTAGAATTGCAGCAATTCTTTTCATAGATCTCAGATTGAATTCACAGGTGTTCAGAATGATTTGATAGCTATCTAGCTGAATTCAAGGGACCAGATGAAATGTGGATCCCCTACTCTTCTGCCACCTTCCCTCCCTCTCTAAAATAATTTTTGATAACATGATTATATACACACATATATATATGCACACATGTATATACATACATACATATTTAGAAAATATTATATTAGAATTAGAAACTAGAAAATATTATAAACGATCTTTTCCAAAGTCACATAAATAGTGTGGGATTCCTAGGTAAAGAGTAGTTTGCAAAGATGAATAATCTCTTTGATATAGTTTCCCTAAATTTATTCATTAAATTTATTCAATTCTTGATATACTGACATTTAATTCAGTTTTAGTAATCCATTTTGTTGCTTGAAAACTCACATCTGTTTGGTGCATATGATGAATACTGTATAATTGCTTTGTTTCAAAAAACCAAAAAAGGAAGAAATCAAGAATTGTTCAGTTTCATCATAAGAGAACAGTGAAGGTAATATTTAGTGAAGCTAGGATTTGAATGCAGATCTGTCTTATATCCCAAAGTATTTTTATAATAAGTTGCTCTTGTTCCCTGAAGACTTTTCGTGCCACATATATATAAGTAATAGGTTTAATTAGTTATCTCTAAAACCCTTCCTGTATAATCTAAGCTTATAACTTGAAAATATGTGTCCAAATATTATCTAAATAGCAAAACAAACATAAGCTATGATAAGAAACAGGTGCAATTCATTCATGTCAGGGTCCAAGGTGCAATAAGATCTTTCTAATAAGGGCAAAGTCATTCAAAGTGATGCTTTATCTGCAAATTATAAAAGAATAAAGGAAAGTAAAACTAATATTTTGGGAGGTTTTTTTGGTGCTTAGCACTATCTATTGTAAAATATACAAAATATATAATTCATGATCTTAATCATTTTTTCTTTTTCATTGTGATAAGAACACTTAACATGAAATCTACACTCTTAAATTTTGAAGTTTACAACACAGTACTGTTAAGTCTAGACACACTGTTATACAGAAGATCTCTATAACTTACTCATTTTGCCTAACTGGAACTTTGTACCCATTGAAGAGCAAATCTCTGCTGTCCCCTTTCCCCAAACAATCTACATTTACACCTCAATGAACTAGAAAAGGAAGAAGCTAAGCCCAAATTTAGCAGATGGAAAGAAATAACAAATATTAGCATAGAAATACATGAAATAGAACATAGAAACACAATAGAAAACAATCAACAAAATTTAAGAGTTTTCTTTCTTGGAAAAATCAACTAAATTGACAAACCTTTGGCTATACTAAGGAAAAATAGATAATACCATAAACAGAAATTAATTTACTCCAACGTCATGACGGCCAGGTTCTGGTATCGTCTCCTTTCAAAATGCAAACTGTTGACTTCTTGTGTCCTCACATGGTGGAAAGGAGAGAGAATTCTCTAGGATCTATTTTATAAGGGCATCAGTTTTACTCATGAGGGCTCCACCCTCATGAACTAAAAATCTTCCAAAAGTCCTACACCCCCATACTATCACATTAGGGGTTAGGATTTTGTCATGTTAGTTTGAGGGGGACACAAATATTCATTCCATAGCAACTGACTTCTTTGGTGGTCTATCCCAAGTCTTAACTATCATCTCTATGTAGAAAACTCCCAACCTTATAGTATACATCTCTGAAGTAGAAGCACACATATTCAAATGCTTCTTTGATATATACATTCTGATATCTGATAAGCTTCTCAAAATTATTATGTGTTAAAAGAACTGCCTAATCTCTGCAACAGCACTTCCAATTTGGATTCTCCTATGCTTTTGCCCATATCAGCAAATTGCAAAACCTCTTTTTCCAATTTTTCAGGACAAAATTTGTGGGTCATTCTTGATGGCTTTGATTATCTCTCACCTTAATTGCAATCAACCAGAGAAACCAGGTGGCACAACTTTCACAGTATAACAGAATATGATAACCATCTACTACCTACACTGCGTCTGCTAGCACCTTGGTCCAAGTTGCCAGCATCTCTTGCAATGATTACTGTAATCACTTCCCTAGTTATCTCTCTATTCCATTCTTTAGTCACCACAATTTATTCCCACTGATAATAAATGAGAAAAAAATCTAAAAATACACCATATAATGGAGGTCATCTTAGGCCAGATTAAGGATTTTATATTTTATTTGGTAAATTAGAAGTCATATGAGTCTTATGCTCTATTTCAAGAAACCACTTTGGTTATTATGAAGGGAATATTTTTGGATGAGCAAATATGGAAAGGAATATATGGCTATTGCCATTGTTAGCTAGAGCATGAGTGTATCTTGAAATGTATTTTTTTTTTAAAAATCAATAGAATTAAGTGGATTATAATTTGGAAAGAAGACAAAGATTTATTGGTGACTTACTCATGTATAATCAAGGGTTGATTAAATAGTGAGTAAATCATGGTAATTTTTAAAGAGATAGTGAAGACTGGGAGATCAACAGGTTTAGTAGCAGGGAATTAAAAATTCAGATTTGGAAATACTAACTTGAGAAGCCTATGAGTAAAACAAGAAGTTACATCAATCAAGCAGCCTATGTCTCCTGAGAGCAGTCAATTCTGAAGCTATAAACTTATATCAGAAAATTTATAACCAGGTCTTAGAGCTTGGAAGAAACCCAATAAATATTACACATCTTTACTTCAATGGTGCTAAATACATTGAGATTTAAAGCAGAAAATTTTATCTTCATTATTATTGATATTGTGTTCCCCTACATAAATTGTGATGGCCAAATTTAAATAACATTTAGGATGTCTAGAGAACTATCATAAAAATATTTTTTCACCAGTTTTAATGCCTATTTTAGGTTCTGAATGACCAATTCTTGTCTTTCATAAAATGTTGAAAGCTAAAATTTATATTTAAAACCAAAATTATTGGGGATCCTGGGTGGCTCAGTTGGTTAAGCATCTGCTTTTGGCTCAGGTCATGGTCCCAGGGTCCTGGGATCAAGCCCCGCATCAGGCTCCCTGCTCAGCGGAGGGCGTGCTTCTCCCTCTCCCCCACTGCTTGTGCTCTCTCTCTCTCCCTGTGAAGTGAATAAATAAAATCTTTTTAAAAAATAAATAAATAAACAAATAAATACCAAAATTATTTATAAATAAAAAATAAAATATAATTGACATTAGCTAGGTATTTTTAAATGTCCAGTCTTAATTGATAGTCAAACTGAATTCATATTGAAAAAGCTTTTAAAATTTAGCTTACTTTAAAAAAGTCACAATATGTACATTTTCAATTAGATTTGGATATATCTAATGTAATAAATCAGCTAAGAAAGATTATTGAAAGCATGGTAAAAGGTTATTGAAATACTCAACCTGTCAAATAATGAAAATATTTAATCATCTTGACATAAAGAACATTTGGCAGTTAAACAATATTCCAAAATTTTAAGTATTTGGGAACATATGGCAAAATAATAATTAAAAATTTTAGAACTTTCAAATTGCATACAAATATTAATATTTCAGTTTGCCGGTAGTCGAAAGTATGCTCGTAATCAAGCCCGTCAGAATCTGGGTATATTGAAGGGACAAATAAACACTTGAAAATATTAAGAAGTTACATCAATATATACAGATATATTTTAATATTTTCTATGCCATTTCTATAAACATTTTTTAATAAAAACTAATTCTGAATAATCTCAAGTTTAGTATTGCTTTGTGTTGTGAATTTCTGTCATGTTTTATGAACAATGTAGATTTTGAAAATTGTATTGCTGGTAGAGTAGGTTTTGACATGTCAGTGATATCCTCAGTGAGAGTGACTGTTTTATGCTTTAGAGTGTATTATAAATGTTGAGAACAAAGCATTTCAAAATGGACAGTGTTGTGTTATGCCTTTCTTCGAATTACATCCTCCAAACACCAGAAAATTTTAGCATTCTTGAGATCAATAATTGGAAATTAAATTTCTGTTCCTTATCATACTTTGCTGAGGAAATCTGGAAATTAGCAAATTTGTTTCCAAATTGATATTTTGATATAAATGAAAAAAATCACTAAGTGATTGTAGTAAAATAGTGTTTCACTACATAAAAAACAATGACAAAATTTCATGATAAAGCTTGTATTTAAACCAAAGGTGAGTTAATGATACTATAGAAAATTGCACTCTCATGAGTTCCTGGGACTTCCATCATTCTAAATCTTTATTCTTATAGTCCTGAAGTAAGAAAATATCAAATATCTAATAACTATGAAAAAATAAATAATTGAAAAAGATGATAATAGTCGCTCTACCCCCCTTTTTTTAGTTGCTGTTAAAAGATATTAAATGCTCCTTTTTTTCCCTACTCACAAGCCAGGAAATTAAACGCTAAATCAATCTAAAACTGTTTAATAATAATCACACCATATTCTATTAAGCTCATCATTGCCACCACCATTTGGTACAATTAGTCAACCATATGTTACGGACTATTAGCTATATTTGATGTAGAAAAAGTAATAGTATGCCTGCTGAAAAGAGAATAAAATGCATAAGCTAAATAGAAAGTTGCAACAATAATCAGATCTACTGTTCTTTAAGTGATGGATTATAAATTCACGTTTAAAACATATTCAGTTCTTCATTTGCCACTTAACATTCAGGGAAGAATTTTTCCTCAATTGTCTAGAGAGGCTCAGGACTTCTTTAGTGCATCTATGATTAGTTGCAATTTATTTTTATATTTGTTCTCTAAGAATGTCTATTTATTCATTAAAAAGTTGTAAAAGAACAGATGAGGTTTATACTAAGTGTATGCCCTGTTTGGATATGCTTCTTGATTGGAAGGAATTTATCTTCTTCCTTTTCATGTACTCTGTATTATCTAGTACAGTGCCTTAAACACAATATTATTCAACATATATATGAACTTAAAATCGTCTTAAATCATTTCTGAGTGCCCCCTGTGGCTAGATGTTGTACCAATGCTTAATGTAATCCAGATACTGTCTTAGTTGCAATGACTCACTTTCCCTTAAATTATTTATTAAAGTGAGAAATTCAAATTAACAAGTGTATTTAAAATTTATACTGTATTGAGGCAGATTTATAGTTGTTTTGGGCTTTAGTAGTAAGATTTTTAATACCAAGGATCGAAGTGTTAAGTATTCTTGAATAAATTGCTAATCAGTATGATGTTCTTTTTAGAGTTAAAAGACAAATTTTAATTTCCTGTTTAACCAGTAATGCAAGAAAATGATAAGCTTTATCTTTTAGCAATGTTGTAGTTCCTTTTATAAACCTAGATATTTTTAATGCTTAGTCTGATAATTTTAGAAGATATACATTGATGAATAAACAGATTGGATAATGTTTTCTTTAGTTCTTAGCAATTTGCAATAATTGAAAAATTTTGATGTTATAATTTTATAAAGTTAATGATATTTTAATTCAAACTAATTTATTTTAACTTAAACTATATGTTCAACACAATTTATATTACTTTCCCTGGTGAGGTTAAATTTATAGACTTCAAGGTAAGAGAAGTTTTCTTAAAAATGACCAGTTTCTAGCTCAAAATGAGTAAGACCCCCCTGTCAACAGGACACCTTACTGTTGTGGGATGAGGGAACCAGCAATGCCCTCTTTAGCCACATTGTATGGTAAATCTATTTAGGGAGGGAGTTAATTATTAACTGCCTACTTTAAGCAAGGCATAAATCTAAGCATTCTTGAAAATGTATTACTTTTAATTTTTCCAGTAACTGTGTTATTGTGTTGCTTAACTATTATTATCTTTACCAGTTTTAGAGGGAAGGACAAGAGATTCTTTAAAAAACATATGACTAGCTTTGGTCAGAGCATAGATTTGAAATTCAGTCAGTCAGATTTCCCAAGCAAAGTCTTCAAGAAAATAGTTTAATTCAATTCCTTCTCTAGGTCACACTCTAAATTGAATTGGAAAGTCCTGCAGGTGAGCACAGTGTTGAGTCTTTTAGTTTGTTTTATTATTTAGCTGTCAGGCTGGTTCCCTTTTAGGAAACGGCCATTCAACTGATGGTTTTAAGAAATAGCTACACAAGAGCATACAGAGAACTTTCCACACAAAAGTATACCACCTCCACTTGTCTTGTGCCATCTTTAAAATTGCCGTATTTATCATTGTTCCAAACCGTGTTTTCTTAGATTTCTGTACGTCATTCGGCATCCATAAATCACCGGACCAAAATACCAGCCAAAGTGCTTACCTCTCTCTTGCAAGTCACCTTGCCTGAAACTGGCCTTTCTTAGGCAGACCAGTTGATCCAAGGCTCTGCCTCCGCCCGCCTTCTTATCTGATTTTCACATACCGAGTCAACATTCCCCCTTCCCTAAATCCCAGCGCCAGGAACCAGGCAACTAGATACCACCCTACTGCCCAAAGCCCACTGGAAATTATTCGAACTGGCTATTCTAAACGGTATAACCTGCCCTGTCTTTCTTTTCTGTGGAAATCCCTATGAAGGTTCTGGATCACTTTTCCCTCACTCCTTTTTTTTTTTTTATTTTTTCTTTTGGATTTTATTTATTTGTCTGAGAGAGAGAGAAAGCACAAGAGCAGAGTGAAGGGCAGAGGGAGAAGCAGACTCCCCGCTGAGCAGGGAGCCTGATATGGGGCATCCTGATCCCGGACCCCAGGATCATGACCTGAGCTGAAGGCAGAAGCTTAACAGACTGAGCCACCCAGGCACGCCATCACTTTCCCCTCACTCCAGTCTTCTGCCTCTGGTATTTCCTACGTGGCCCCAGATGGCATGCATGCCCCTTTCTCTCAGGAAATGTAAGTAATATATATTTTCAAGTGGCATTGACCTTTCCATGTTGGTACTCAGTCAAAGTTTTATAAATTAAGATCTGGGCATAGAACAATCATCCCATTAACTCATAACATATATGACATTATTGGTCTTTTATATCATTCGCATGTATATCTTTATGAGAATAAATAACAGAGTGAGGACCGGATACTTAAAGCAGTATCTATAACATACTTTCCACCCTTCAAACCAGAAAAGGTGTGAGAAATATTAAGAAATTGGACACTTGAATTAGTAGACATTTATTACTTAATGTTGCTTACTATCATTATAAGAGTAGGAAATGTCTCTCTACTTCCAAGAATATATTCTTATTGGGATAAATTCTATGTATCTTATCTTGAAGAGAAAGGATTATACCTGAAATCAATTCCTGGAAAGATTTTTTGTAAAGCTTAAAAGGGAATGGTATTACTTTAGTTTTTCAAAAAGTAATAATATTTATCTCTGATAAAGTGAAAAAAAGAAAAAACAATCTTTTCCCCACCAATAACCAATGGGCATGGATTAGGTTATAGCATGAATGAATAAGCAGCAATCATGAAACACTATGCTCATGTAGTTAGTTGAATAATAATTACATTTTATGCTGCATTTTCAAGTTTTTTTTAACATTTTATCTATTTATTTGACAGAGAGAGGGAACACGAGCAGGGGAGAGAGGCAGAAGGAGAAGGAGAAACAGGCTCCTTCTGAGAAGGAAGCCTGATGTGGGGTTCGATCCCAGGACACCTGATCGACAGGTGCCCCATTTTCTAGTTTTCAAAGTATTTTGTACCTAATTGTTCATCAAATATCCAAACTATTCTTATCTCTGTTATGAAAATCAATGAGGCTACTCTTTTTTTTTAATTAAGATTTTATTTATTTATTTTTCAGAGAGAGAGCACAAGCAGGGGGAGGGGCAGAGGGAGACGGAGAAGCAGGCTCGCTGCTGAGCAGGGAGCCTGACATGGAGCTCGATCCCAGGACCCTGGGATCATGACCTGAGCCCAAGGCAGCTGCTTAAATGACTGAGCCACCCAGGCATCCCAATGAGGCTACTCTTAAAAAATAATTTTGTCCTTTTGAAAAATAGAACATCTGTAAAAAAGTGCTTAGAGATAATGATTCCTAAGTTTATGCTTTTGTCAACTCCTCTGTAAATATTGTTAAAACAAGCATCTATATCAAAAACAAGCTACAAAATCTGTTGCAATGAGTGGTTTTAAAATTGTCATTTCAAGTTTGATTACCCTTATGGAATTAAGGGAAGGATCAAAATCTCCTAAGGACAGTTAGATATGTGAATACTATGTTTACGTTCAGCATATTTTTAGAGATGTTTTAAGAGAAAGATATTACTACACTAAATTACTTAAATGCTGCTTAATGTGAACTAATTATCCAGCAGTTGTGCTAAGGTGAATCAGTGCCAAGCTACTTTTATATTTAATAGCTTCTGGGACACTGGGATCCAACTTCCCAGTGGACCATCCTCTAAAGGACTGAAAATGTTGCGGTAATTTTTCTTTTCCTAGTACAGAACAGAATTCCTGAACAATGGTTTCCAAACAGCAGGAACGTTTAATTAAATTAAACACTGAGTCAGTCAAGAAAACAAGTATCATCCTATTAGCATCAAGAGACAGGGTTTTTGAACTTGGTTTAAAAAAACCTCTGGCCCCCAGATTCTGGAAATACAAGTCAGACTATTTTAATAAATTCACATAAAATTATTCAAGGCAAAATATAATAATATAGTAGTAAAACTTATAGTAATTATAATTTTATTGAGACTGTTGCTGATTTACAAAATAAAGCAAAATCATTTTCTCCTGTCATTACTATTTTTTATTTGACCATATTTTATACTTATTTGGTAGAAACAAAAATTTGTCTACAGTTTTTTTATGTATGTTTGAAGTGAACAGAAAAGGGCTAGAATTTCTTTCTCTAATTTAATATGCTATGTCATCTTGGACATCTATTCTCAATAAAGTATTTTTGAAACAACATGTGAATTTTTAATAATACATGCTTCTGCATTTTACCATCTCCTTCAAATTAAAATAATACAAATTCTGTAATCTAAAATACATAGTTAATCTAAAATATATTTTCTTATTAAATTCTAGCTGTCATTTGATACCATTTTAATGAGAGGATTGAGAATTGCCTTGATCTTGTTTTTTTCTTTTTTCTTTTTTTGAATAGTGATCCTGATCTCTAATTCTATCAGTGACAAGGCAAATTCACAGCATAAACAAACAGCAGTTACAGATGTAGTACATAAAGAAAATATTGACTATAATACTTTTTTTCATTGCCATCAATGACTAAGTTAAGATGAGGGATACACAATGCTAAAATTCATTTTATTCAGACCATTGGGCATTCGACTCAGCATGATTTTTCAATTTTATAAACAGTAGGAGACTCAACAAGAGATAAGGAAGTAAAACAAGACCATGAAATCACTAGTAGTGTTATTTTCATTTTCTCTGGCCATTTAAGTTCAAAATTTAATGCTCTTAAATATCAAAGCTAGATGGAAATTATTGAATTCCCAAATAACTACGCTTCATGCATGTATCATATAGAGTGAGTGCCCAAACTTTTATTCTTTTTAAGAAACTTGATATTGAGAAATAGCAAATAAAAATATACAGTTATAAAGAAAGATGGATTGTGTACATTTGCCAAGGATTGAAGCAAATCAGACTTACTAGAGTAAATTTTAAAATAAAATACCATTCTGAATCAGAGATATTGCCTCCTAAAAAAATATCTTTCAGATCTCTATGGAGATAGTCACTCTGGACTATCATGTGTCTTTGAACATGATATCTAAAAGACTAACAATTCCCTAGACATATATGTGATACTGTCATACCTTACAAAACCTTCTTAGCTGGTTACAAATCTCTAGTCTCCCTGCTCATATTCATATCATTCACATGTAAGTATTGGAGAATGTCAGTTAGCCATCATACATGCCATAAATTTGTCTCTAGCTTTTAACCATAAACCCCTATTTACTCTTCAAACCTCAACTCAAATTCAATTTTCACTGTGAAACGTATTGTATTACCTATAACACGATGTTTATATTATGATATTTTTGTTATGTGCACGATTATTGCATACTCTCTATATATTCTTTGAAAGTAAATATGCATTTCAAATTTATCATCTAGAACAGAGCTGACTAATAGAAATACAAGATGAAATCACAAATGTGAGCCAAATATAAAACCTTACATTTTAAAGGAATTACATTAAATAAGGTTCAAAAAAAAGTTGAGTTAATTTTAATGACACATTTTACTTAACTTCCATATCCAAAATATTATAAGTTTAATGTCTAATTTATATAAAATATTAAAATATTTTTTTCCTAACTGTAATCTGAGTCTTGAAAATCTAGTGCTTATTTTACCCTCACAGAACATGTCAATTCCACTGGCCACACTCAAAGTGCTTGAATTGCTCCATATGCTTATTGGACAAGTAGATCATAATGATATTTGAACAGGGCAAGTGCCTGTTAAATCAATGGATATTTGCGTGTGTGTGTATATATATATGTATATGAAATAAAGAAGACATTAGAAAACCTAATATAATGATACAGTAAACAAATACAGTAAAATTAATAGCCACAAAAGGGAAATGCATTAAGAAATGAAAGAACATGTGACTATATAGCTATGCATACAGAATAGCTAAGTCAGGTGACATGAAAGAATACAAGAACCAAATTTTAGAAGGGAGAACAAAATTATTCTACAATAAAGTATAAATTTTTATAGTATAATGTTTAATATGCAGTTGGCTTATAGATGAATTCTATTTTTATATAAAAATGTAAAAATGTACGTAAAGATTTTGGTGGTGGATATGTATTATTTATATTCATAGAGGAAAAACAAACAAGCAGTATATCTTGTAAAGCAAAGGTGGCCAAAGCATAGATTTTCATCCAAACAAATTAATTTCACTCTCTGAATTTTTTTAGGGAAATATTAATGTCAGTGATTGGGAATCCATTTAAGATATCCCAAGTTTATTATAAGAAGGTATACTTTGATCTGAGGAAACACTGAACCAGTGAACAAATGTAGAAACCTACTTACTCAATCCTGACCAGGATATGTAATGTAATGTAAAGTTGGTCACAAGATACATAGAATTATCACTTTCAGGAATTGTTTTTTGAGTAAATTCTCTTAGAAGAAATAAAGCAATGAAATGGCATCTGTTGTAAACCTATCATATATTACAATAATTTCTATATTATATAACTACCATCATGTAATTTATCATATATTTCTTATTCCTTCTCCCTGACAGAAATTATAAAAGAAATAAGTCTTCTTTTAATGAATAATTTAAAAAATTTGTGAATACACCAAGCAATGCTTACTCCTTTCTTACTTTGCTAAATTCCTATAATGTTTTTCATATATTATTAATATAATTTAGAGTCATGTTGCCTGTCAAGATAGTATATAGATGAAGAGTAGGTTTATTCTTGACATATGCCTGAAAAATTATGTGATGTTATTTCAAAAAGTATTCTGGAGAAGTGTCCTCATAATAGAAAGTACTCTCAAAATTAATGCATTTAAAACAACCGAGTTCTGGGGTGCCTGGGTGGCTCAGTCATTAAGCGTCTGCCTTTGGCTCAGGTCATGATCCCAGAGTCCTGGGATCAAGCCCCGCATCAGGCTCCCTGCTCAGCGGGATGCCTGCTTCTCCCTCTCCCACTCCCCCTGCTTGTGTTCCCTCTCTCGCTGTGTCTCTGTCAAATAAATATATAAAATCTTTAAAAAAAAAAAGTAAAGAAAGATTATAAAAAAGAGAGTTCTGTTTGAGGAAGTTTCAATAGACATTTCAGATCTCAATCATTTCTAGCATTGATTGCTTATGCAGAACACCTGTTGGAATTGATTTTATGAAAAGAAAATGCTCAATTATAACACAAACTCAATAGTTATTCATAATAATATGAACATGGAGGAGGTGAATTTTATTACAGAATATTACTAAGAACAATAAAAAATATGCCTAAAATACAGTTAAACACCAGCAGAACAAGTGGAAATGTGTCTGCCAAAATTTTACGCAAATATCTACTTATGGCGAGGGATTAAATTCTCATCTGCCAAAAGAAAAAACAAAAAAACTATCTTAAACAGTTATACTGACATGAAGATTATGTACTGTAGAAAATCACTAGATATGCAAATAGAAGCTCTAATGACAAAATCAGTAATGTCAAAGATGCATATTAAGAATTTTAACTAAAATCATTACATGAAATGAAAAAATAAAAAAGTCAGAGAAAATATATTTTTGTACAACATATTTAAAATATGTAGACATAAATTAGTATGGTTGATGTTACAAGTAGATACTTGACTATGCCTATATGCCTAACATTTTAGATTGCCCAAATGTTCCCTCTAAGAAAAAAAAATTAAATATTCTTACTGTGAAATAGGGAGTTATCTATTATTCAGAACTGTTTTAAATGTGTACATAAGAAGTTGCCTTATGCTTAGAAATGTTCTAAATATATGCACATAAAACAACTGTCAGAGTCTGAACTGGAAAACAAAAAATAACTATGACTAGTTCAAAGAAGGAGAATTCAATGTAAGAATTTAATCAAAAGGAGGAAAATTCAAGTCAAACATAAGTTGGTTATGAAATCACAAATAAAACATGCAGCTAGCACAAAAATTAAAAAGATACAGGTACATGAGAGAATATGGAATGATGGAAAGGATATATCCACTGCTGGACACAATGCACTAGTCAACTTGAAGCCATGCATTGGGGTTGGTGAGGAATGTTGAGGCTGACAGTCTACCCTACAAAACAGAGAATAACAGACAAAGGGTGATTTATGTATCTGAGGGCAAATGGTACAAAGATGAGTAAAATCCATACAAAAATTTGATATAGATTTTATCTTTAAAAATAAGGGTAACAAATATGTTTTATAAAAATAAGAGGAAGCATAATTTATTTCACATTAGAGGAGAAACTACTCAAGAAGACATTGATGATTTTCTCTTTTCTTATTTTCCATAAGATTACCTACAAAGATATATAAAAGATTTTTTATGTGCAAGCATAATAATATGTAAAAATTAAAGGATTCTTTTTTAGGGATGTGGAATGAAATTTTACTAAATAACAAACAAATATTGCTTGTTGGGAAAAAAGACCTTCATAACCTTTTAGTCATTAACTCATGTAAGAGAGTAGCTCAAATAATACTAACTGCCTGCAATAATTGTTCTTTCCCTATAGAAGCTGACTTCTAAAGAAAGGGTTTCCTAGGTAAACATGGAACAGATTGGTGTGTTTTGTAGGTACAAATATTGTAGAATAAATTGTATTACATTCCACAATATGTCCTTTAGTGTTTCAAGTTCAGTTTCATCCAGATGCTACGTAGCTATGGCTTTATATTTAGGAGGAACTCTCAGTTTTCTAGAGAGTAGGAAACAAAGAGTTCAAACACTGTACTTTACAGAATAATCAAGAAGATAGGCGTTAAATAAAAACTGCAGTGCTCTTACGTGAGTAGATGGGAGAAGTAAAGGTACAATGGGAACTGCAGGGTACAGGATAATGGCTCTCCAAAATGTCCACATTATAATGTCCTAGTTCTAATGTACTAATCCCTAAAATGTTCAGACATTTTACCTTAAATGACAAAAGGACTTTGTATATGTGATTAAATTAAGGACACTGTGAAGGGTAGTATATCCTGGATAATATAGGTGGACCGAATCTAAACACATTGATTTTTTAAATCAGAAATTCTTTCCCAACTGTGGACAAAATGATATGTACCTGCGTAAAAAGTGTTGGAGAGATGCAATGTTGCTGATTTGAAGATGGAGGAAGCATTTCACAAGGCAAAGAAAAGGGGCAGCCTTCAGACCTGGAAAAGACAGAAAATGAATTCTTCCCTAGAGCCTGTAGAAAGGAATGCAGTCCTGTTGGCTGAAGTTTATCTTGGAGACATGTGTGTTGAACTCCTGAGAACTATAAGGTAATAAATATGTGAGGTTTTAAAGTACTAAATTTGTGCTGATTTGTTATAACAATAGGAAACTAAGACAAGAAAATGCTACAAAAAAACAAAAACAAAAACAAAAAACAAAACTAATCTAGTGTAGGGGCATCACGCAAAATTTTGTTAAGGAGGTTATACTCAATCTTCTTTTTTAAGAGAGAATAGAAATTAGTTAGGGACATAAAGAATTGTTGCCCCGGGCAGAGAAGACAATGCAAGTGAAGGTCAGGAGGTAAGGCTTTTTTGCTAAAGTTTAAATATAGAAAGTGTGGGATAATTGCTGAAAGGTGAACCTACAGAGACAGATGGTGATGGACCATAAAGTCTAGACATGATAGCCTGGCTTTTCCTAGGGCAATGGGAAATCAACAGGTGAGTGGCATGAATAGAACATTATTTCTGAAATATTCTAATATGATACAAGCATGAAATGAGGAAAAGCCACGGATACGCAGGAAACTGGGAAGAAATTGAAGTAAGAGCAAGTTTAGATTGTCATGGACTAAGGGCAGTTATGGTGGAAAAGAAAAACTGAGTATTCAGTATGTAAGAAAAAGGATTAATCAAGCATGATAACTGAATGAAGTTGGTTTAGGGGACAAGAAATAACCAAATACAAACCTCAGGCTCTGGATAAAGAATGTGAGTATAGAATAGGGTCATTCACTGAGGTTGGGAACACATGAGCAAATAAGTGAAAGGGAGGTAGTGAGTTTATTTTCATACATATTGTATTTGAGATCTCTTATGAATATCTAACTGGATATTTTAATAAATTATTTCAAATATGTTTTAAACACAAAAGAGATATTTGATTGGATATTTATAATTTTGAAATTATGTTATTTATATGGTCATAATATGTGACTATCAAATGAAACCAAGAAGGAGTGGATATCAAGTCCAAACAGACACCAGCTTTAAAAGGCAGACTGTGGAGAAAAATCCAACACTAAAAATATTTCCAGAGGAAAGGCAACATCAGGAAAGTATCATTAGGATTGCAAGGAACATAAATCCCTGAAATCCAGCTCAAATAAAGGAGAAAGGGCACCATAAGGATCCCTTACTCCATCCCAAGTCACACTTTAACGTATATCTAGATTTTTACGTTTTTAGTTAACCCGTTTTGAATTGTATAGTCTCTTATGATTAATAGGTAAATATGGATGAATAAAGTTTAACAGATGCTTAGAAGGCTATTACAAACACTTTTTTACAAGTAGCAATTATTTTTCTTTTATTCTGAGGGGGTACCTCTCTGAATCTCAGTTGGTATTCCTAAGCCCAGAGAAGAAATATTTGATTTTTATGATATTATCAAACTTAGTTCTAATAATCAGATTTGCAGAAAGAGGATCCATGAGTCTCCCAATGGGCGACATACAGTAGAAATTAAAACCTATTCTTATGAACAAACTGCAGATACAGGCAGCAACATAGATGAAACTCAAAAACGTTATGCTACAGAAAGGAAGGCAGACTCAAAAGGCTTCAATGTTCCATTCCATTCATATGATATACTAGAAACAGCAGTGCCATAGTGACTGAAACCAGATCAGGACTTGGGACAAATGGAGTGGATCTTAATTTGGGGATTAGTTATACAACTATATGTAAACTCATAGAACAGTATGCCTGTTATACCACACTTTGTAGATTGGACTTTAAAAGTTTTTTTAAGGTTTATTTATTTTAGAGAGAGAGAGAGAGACAGAGCACGCGCAAGGTGGTGGGGGAGCAGAGAGAAGGGAAGGGAAAAATCTCAAGCAAACTCCCTGCTGAGCGCAGAGGCTTAACTCACTGAGCCACCCAAGGCTCCCTTAAAATCTGACTTTAAAAATTTGAACAAATTCTAATGAAAAAGAAATTCACTATGAAGTTGTATGAGGTGTATGTGTCTAACACAAAATTAGCCATATAATACATATCCATTCAACAAATGCATTAATCAACATATAACAAAAAAGATGGGATATTTAAAGAACTTGTGTTTTAATTATTTTTATAAATACTTCTCTTTTTTTAATGAGGGGCCTAATTTCAACATGTAAAAATTATATGACTAATAAGTAACCTTCTAAATACTTTTCTCATATATTGATCATTGCCCTGTAAAAGATATAGTTGATCTGGGTGAGTGAGAGATGAACCACAGTAAAAGATTTTAAATTAAATGCACCTTCATGGGACACCTGGAAGGCTCAGTCGGTTAAGCGTTCAACTCTTAATTTCAGCTTGGGTCATGATCTCAGGGCTGTGAGATCGAGCCCTGTATCAGGCTTTGCGCTCAGTGCAGTATCTGCTTGAGATTCTCTCTCTCCCTCCCTCTCTTCTACCCCACCACTGCACTCTCTCTAAAATAAATAAATCTTTAAAAAATAAAATAAAATAAATGCATATTCATAGTTGTATATTATTTTTCTTATTTCCAATTTTTTTAAGATTTTGTATATTTATTTGAGGGAGAGAGAGAGATGGTACAAGCAGGGGGAGTGGCAGGCAGAGGGAGAGGGAGAAGCAGGTTCCCCGCTGAGCAAGGAGCCTGATGCAGGACTCAATCTCAGGACCCTGGGATCATGACCCAAGCTGAAGGCAGACGCCCAACTGAGCCACCCAGGCATCCCCCTATTTCCAATTTTAAGAGACCATTTACACTTAAAAATTAGAAAATATAATGTCACATTTTACCTAAACATGACAGTCCATAAAACTTTTAAGTATATGTACAACAAAGTATATCATAAAATACTATTCAAATTACATAAATTTCATTTAAAGCTTAAGTTTGCCATAACTTTACAACATAAAAATCTATCATCAGGGGGCGCCTGGGTGGCTCAGTCATTAAGCGTCTGCCTTCGGCTCAGGTCATGATCCCAGGGTCCTTGGATCGAGCCCTGCTTCGGGCTCCCTGCTCAGCGGAAAGCCTGCTTCTCCCTCTCCCACTCCCCCTGCTCGTGCTCCCTCTCTTGCTATGTCTCTGTCTGTCAAATAAATAAATAAAATCTTTAAAAAAATCTATCATCAATATATATAAATATCACTATTTAACTATACTATCTAGAATTTTCTCCTTGAATTGACCAGGTATTAAAAAAAAATACTTCCATGTTGATTCTTATAGTATTTATATATGTGGTTACATACACATAAGTTAACCACGATCACAGTATTTTTACTATTTAATATATGGGTTACAGTCATAGCTATTTATTATTTATTATCAGTTATAATTGACTATTTATAATTGATTATTAATAGTCCCTCAGAAACAAGTTGCTGATATTTTGGATATAAATATCTGTGTGCATTTGGAAATGATTATTTAAGAAAAGATTCTATCAAAGTCTTTATATTCCAGTGAACTTTATTTCAAGTTAATTGTTTACAACCACGGTGGTGAGGATCGAGACATATCTATTATAGAATATTTGATTTGCATTTCCCCATCCAGTAATTTGTCTCTATACTTAAATTATTTGTGTAAATTCATAATCTAATATCCTATGCCTCCCTTATTCATGCTCATGTCTTCCTGTTTTATACTTTTATTGAGAAAATCCCTCACCGCAGAAAGTTGTTTTAACTTACTTAAGTTAGTTGAACTAATACTCTGCTAGTCTCCAATAAGTTTATGAGCTTACACTTGCTTAGCATTTACTTATACACTATAGTTTTCGTTTTGCCAGTCACCCCCTACAAATTCAATTGAATGTAAGTTGTTTGAGCACAGGAGAACTTTATGTCGCCATCATTCTGTACCTTTTCTGCTGTGATAATTGATGCTTAATACATATATGATAACTAAATAAATTAATTGATTTAGTAGTTTATGAATTTTAGTTCTAAGACTAAAAGCTAGTTTTGGGGGTTTAAACTATGCTTCTTTATAAGGTTTCTTGAATATGTGATTCATATATTCACACGCATGCACTAAAGCAGAAGATCAGAGTTTACTTTACAACTTCCAATGGTTTATGGTTTGTGGATTATTTGAAGAAGATTGTTTATGGACTGCAATTAATTATGAGAAAGATATTTTGCAAAAAAACTTGTGGGGAGCTTTACTTTATGACCATTTATTAGTTAGAAAACATATTAAAGATAATTTTGCTTATTACATCATATTTATAATTTATTTCTATAACATATATTCTCTATGTAACATACTTCATAGCATAGACATTTCAGTTAAAACCTCATTTTCAAATTATTACAGTTTATTTATATAATATATATAAGATTCTTGTGCATAAAAATTGATATATATGCATATTTATATGAATACATATTTATTTCAAACTATCCCAAATCTGGTATAATATATCCCATAATATCCCAAATTAATATAACAATACAAATAAAAATTTTCTTATTGTATAATATACAATGTCAAGTCTTATACCTTTTTTCCTCCTTTCTTCTCTCACTCCCTTTCATGTATACTTCATTCATTTATTCATGTATACTTCATTCATTTATTCATGTATGTATCAAATATTTTTTATTTCTGCCTAGTAGGCACTGAACATAGACTAGTTACAACATAGACATAAATTCTTGCCCATTTTGACCTTATGATCAATATTATTTAGTTAGATATTCACACTGATACTGCATTGTGGCAATAATACCCAATTTAGTTTTGGAAAGATGGCAAGAAGAATATGAACATCTTAGTGTTAAAGTTTGAAAACAAAAGTTAAACAGACATAAATGTTGTAAATATGAAGATGAGGATTATATGTGGATATGACGTGAAGGGCTAAATTTAATAAACCTTAGCATATCAATAACTAACACTCATTTTCCAAGGCACTAACACTCATTAAATTTCCAAGGCAGGCATCTGAAAACAAAACTTGTCCTTGCTTTCTCCCTTACAACCCACTTCCAATTAAATATGTCCTGTCAGTTATACCACCATGATAAAATGTCTATGAAGTGTTTCCATCTCTAAATTTGTTTACTTAGTTGTCAGCTGCAGAAGAAACACAGAAACAACAAGAACAAAAACAAAAATATAGTGTTTTAAAACAACAACACTTATTTCTTGCTCAAAGATCTGCAGATGACTTTATATTTTTCTGGGATCTAATAGACTTAATCCAGACTATAGGTTGGATTCAGGTCTGTTCCACATAATTCTTCAGCCTAGGTTGAAAAGCTTCCTAGTACATATATTTCTCATGCTGGTGTCAACCAAGAAAAAATTCGCTGAAAATTTAAGCAAACAGATGTTTATTTGGGTAATTAGACTTACAATTTGGGAGACGCAGATTCTGGCAGAAACCAGACAAAGAAAGACAAAGTATGGGGGACAGAGTTAAAGATACAAAAGGTTACAAAAGTAGGTCTTATTTAGATCCTCTGTGCAAAACATGAATTGAAATTAACTAGGATTGGTTGGGTTAATATGCAAATCAGGGAGTGAGGTTTATTTAAATGAATTGACTTATTTTAAAGTGAAGAATGCAGATTATTCCATTGCCATGTGAGAAGAAAGTCCACCCTGAGAGCTTTGAGGCTCACTTGAAAGTTCAAAAAGTTCATAGTTCGGCACTTGCCACGGGTCCCCAGGCTAGAGCTGGCCGCCGAACTTCGTGCAGTGGAGAAACGCTAAGGTTATTAGGTTCCTGCAAGTTATTTGGGGCCCGGTCAAGATTTCAAGCTAAACATGGTGGCGATGAGTAGCCTGAGGGTCATTCTTCGAGCCTCTCCATGCAAGTCACTGTGGAGAAGATTGCAGACGTCCAAGTTCGTGCCAGCGAGGCCCTGCAGCCTCTACACCTGCACGTACAAAAGCCAGAACCGAGCCTTGCACCCGCTCTGGGAGACCGTGGACCTGGTCCTGGGGGGCGAGCGCCAGTCGCCCATCAACATCCGGCAGAGGGACAGCGTCTATGATCCTGGCTTAAAACCGCTCACCATCTCTTACGACCCCACCACCTGCCTCCATGGCTGGAATAACGGGTACTCTTTCCTCGTGGAATTTGAAGATTCTGCAGATAAATCAGTGATCGAGGGAGGACATCTGGAGCACTACTACCAATTGAAGCAATTCCATTTTCACTGGGGTGCCATCGGTGCCTGGGGCTCAGAGCACACCGTGGACAGTAAATGTTACCCGGCAGAGCTGCATTTGGTGCATTGGAATGCAGTCAAATTTGAAAACTTTGAGGATGCAGCATTGGAAGAACATGGTTTGGCTGTGATCGAAGTATTTTTAAAGCTAGGCAGACATCACAAAGAGCTACAGAAATTGGTGGATGCTTTGCCATCGATCAAGCATAAGGACACCCTTGTGGAATTTGGGTCATTTGATCCTTCCTGCCTAATGCCTGCCTGCCCAGATTACTGGACCTACTCCCTGACTACCCCGCCACTCTCCGAGTCTGTCACCTGGATCATTAAGAAGCAACCCGTAGAGGTTGATCATGGTCAGCTTGAACAGTTTCGGACCCTGCTTTTCACTTCAGAGGGGGAGAAAGAAAAAAGAATGGTGGACAATTTCCGCCCCCTTCAGCCCCTATTGAATCGCACTGTCCGCTCTTCCTTCCGTCATGATTATGTACTGAATATACAAGCGAAACCCCAGCCTTCAACTAGCCAAGTGACCCCCTAAGGTGCTCATCTCTAGGCAGTATTTTGCTTTAATAAATACTAGCTTTTTAAAAATTGCTAACTGGACTATCCTAAACACCTGCATTTAATAATAATTATAGATACGCATTTCTTGGAAAAAAAAATTTCATAGTTCTTCCAATGAAGACCAGCATAATTCCTTCTCGTTTATGGCCTCCCAAGCCTATTTTTTTAAAAAAACATTCTACTAGTTAGGCTTGCTTGCTCCATTTGAAATTTCCTTTTGTAGTTGATGACAGAAATACTTGAAGGCAAGTGGAAACCAATGATTTCTCTTAAGTTATTGGCCATAAACTAATTAGCACACTATTCCTTTGCCTACATTTCATTGACCAACGCAAATCATATGTATGGCCAAACTCACTATCTACGGACAAGGGAAATATACTTTATTTGTTCTAGCGGGAGGTACTTCAAAGTCACACGGCAAGGACAGGGATGGATAATTCTCTAACACAATCACAATCTCACAGAAAAGCTCTAATATTTCCTTAACTGAATTACCCTAGTAGTTTTCTTATGTTTGGTTTTGTGGGTGTGGGTTTTTGTTTTATTTTGTTTTGTTTTGTTTTTTAGGTAGTTTACATATAGTGCAATATTGATTTTTGGAGTAGAATTCAGTGATTCATCATTTACATACAATACCCAGTGCTCATCATAACAAGTGCCCTCCTTTATACCCATCACCCATCTCGCCCATGCCCCCCCACCCCGTCAACCTTCAGTTTGTTCTCTATAGTTAAGGTTCTCTTATGGCTTGTTTCCCTTTCTCCTTTTTTTCTTTTCACCCTTCCCATATGTTCAACTGTTTTCTTTCCTAATTCCACATATGAGTGAGACTGTGTGGTATTTGTCTTTCTCTGACTGACTTATTTCACTTAGCATAATACATTCTAGCTCCATTCACTTCTAGGCAAATGGCAACATAGCATTCCTTTCAATGGCTGAGTAATATTTCATAGTGTGTGTGTGTGTGTGTGTGTGTGTGTGTGTGTGTGTGTGTGTAACAACTATTTTTTATCCATTCATCAGTCGATTGACATTTGGGCTCTCTTCTTAGTTTGGCTATTATTGATAATGTCGCTATAAACATCAGGGTGCTTGTATCCCCTTGAATATGTATTTTTATATCCTTTGGGTAAATATATAGTAATGCAATTGCTGGATTGTAGGGTAGTTCTATTTTTAACATTTTGAGGAACCTCCATACTCTTTTCCAGAGTGGCTGCACCAGTATGCATTCCCACCAACAGTGCAAGATGGTTTCCCTTTCTCTGCAACCTCACCAATATCTGTTGTTTATTTTGTTGTTAATTTTAGCCATCCTGACAGGTGTGAGATGGTATCTCATCATTTTTTCTTTTTTTAGAGTTTTTAAAAATTTAAATGCAATATATAAATAATTAACATATAATGTATTATTGGTTTCAGAAGCAGAGGTCAGTGATTCATCAGTCTTATATAATACCCAGTGCTCATAAAATCACATGCCCTCCTTAATGTCCATCACCCAGTTACCCCATCCCCCCAGCCACCTCCCCTCCAGCAATCTGGTTTGTCTCCTATGTTTAGGTGTCTCTTATGGTTTGTCTCTATCTGTCTCTCACTTTCCCTATGATTCTGTTTTGTTTATTATGGTTTGTCTCCATCTTTCCCTCCCTTCCCCTATGATCCTGTTTTGTTTCTTAAATTCCACATATTAATGAGATCATATGATAATTGTCTTTCTCTGATTGACCTATTTCCTGTGTGTCATTCAAAGCCCTCATTTCCTTGTTGATCTTCTGCTTAGGTGATCTGTCCATTGCTGTATGTGGGGTGTTAAAATACCCTGCTGTTATTGTATTCTCATGGATGTGTTTTTTTTTTAATGTTGTTATTAATTGGTTTATATTATTGGCTGCTCCCAATTAGGAGCATAAATATTTACAATTGTTAGATCTTCTTGTTGGATAGACCCTTTAATTATGATATAATGCCCTTCTTCATCTCTTATTATAGTCTTTGGTTTAAAATCTAATTTGTCTGATATAAGCATTGGCATCCTAGCTTTCTTTTGATGCCCATTAGCATGATAAATTGTTTCCACCCTCTCACTTTCAATCTGCAGGTGTCTTTGGGTCTAAAATGAGTCTTTTGCAGACAGCATATTGATGGGTCTTGCTTTTTTATCCAATCTGATACCTTGTGTCTTTTGATTAGGGCATTTAGCCCATTTACATTCAGAGTAACTATTGAAACATATGAAATTAATGCCATTATATCGTCTGTAATGTGAATGTTACTCTATATTGTCTCTGTTCCTTTCTGGTCTATGTCACTTTTAGGCTCTTTCTTTGCTTGGAGGACCCCTTTCAATGTTTCTTATAGGGCTGGTTTGGTTTTCACAGATTCTTTTAGTTTTTTTTTTTTTTTATCCTAGAAGCTTTTCATCTCTCCTTCTATTTTCAATGACAGTCTACCTGGATATAGTATTCTTGGCTGTGTATTTTTCTCGTTTAATGCTCTGAATATATCACGCCAGTCCTTTCTGGCCTGCCAGGTCTCTGTGGATAGGTCTGCTGCCAATCTAATATTTCTACTATTGTAGGTTACAGACCTCTTGTCCTGAGCTGCTTTCAGGATTTTCTCTTTGTCTCTGAGATTAGCAAGCTTCACTATTATATGTCAGGATGTTGTCCTATTTTCATTGATTTTGAGGGGGGTTCTCTGTGCTCCTGGACTTGGATGCCTGTTTCCTTCCTCAGATTAGGGAAGTATTCCACTATTATTTGCTCCAATATACCTTATGCCCCTCTCTCTCTTTCCTCTTCTTCTGGGATCCCAATTATTCTAATATGGTTTTGTCTTACAGTATCACTTATCTCTCGAAATCTGCCCTTGTGATCCAGTAGTTGTTTATCTCTCTTTTTCTCAGCTTCTTTATTCTCCATCATTTGGTCTTCTATATCACTAATTCTCTCTTCTGTTTCATTTATCCCAGCAGTTAGGGCCTCTATTTTTATTGTATCTCATTAATAGCCATTTTTATTTCAACTTGATTAGATTTTAGTTGTTTTATTTCTCCAGAAAGGGATTCCCTAGTGTCTTCTATGCTTTTTTTCAAGCCCAGTTAGTATCTTCATAATCATTATTCTGAACTGTAGTTCCAACATCTTACTTATGTCCATACTGATTAGGTCCCTGGAAGTCAGTACTGCCTCTTGTTCTCTTTTTTAAGGTGTTTTTCCATCTTGTCATTCTGTCCAGAGATGAATAGATGAATGAGAGAACAAAATACTAAAATGGCAACAACTACCCCAGAGAAATATACACCAAACGAATCAGAAGAGACCCAAAAACAAAAAAAAATTAAAAAATTAAAAAATTAAAAAGAAATAGAGAATATAATGAGACAGGTAAACAGAATAGAGCAATACACTGGATCCTGTGTGTATTTTGGCGAGTTTGTTAGGAAAATTGTGAGGAAAGAAAAACTTATGTATGTACAAAAATAAAATTAAATAAAATGAAAGGATAGAATATAATTCTAAAAATGATAATTAAAAGACAAAACAATAGAGAAAAAAAGGAATATAAACAATAGGTGAACACAACAGAGCAATACACTATATCCTGAGTGGATTTTGATTGGTTTGTTAGAAGAAACTACATCTCAAAATTGTAACAAAAGAAAAACTTATCTATACACAAAAATCAAATTAAATACATTGAAAGGATAAAATGTAACCATAAAGATGAAAATTAAAAAAGCCTTTAACAACAACAAAAAGACAAAAAAAAGAGAAAAACATATCAGACAGGTGAAAAGAACAGGCCATACAATGGATGTATTTTGGTATTAGAAGAAATTGCATCCCAAAATTGTAAAAAAAGTAAAACTTCTATATGTACAAAAATAAATATAATGAAAGGATAGAATAGTTGTAAAAAAATTTAAAAAGATTTAAAAAAAAGAGTTGACAGAATAAGAAATTGGTTGATAAATGAAAGAGGAAAAAAATAAATTGAAAGACTAAAGATCATGGGGAGAAAAAAAAAAAAACTATCATGAATTCTATATGATATATTACCCTAGCATTAGAGTTTTGCAGTTCTCAATGATCAGTAAACTTGGTTTTGTCTGGATGTTCTTGCTGATATTCTTTTTTTTTTTTTTTTAAGATTTTATTTATTTGACAGAGAGAGAGAGACAGCAAGAGAGGGAACACAAGCAGAGGGAGTGGGAGAGGGAGAAGCAGGCTTCCTGTGGAGCAGGGAGCCCGATGTGGGGCTCGATCCCAGGACCCTGGGATCATGACCTGAGCCAAAGTCAGACGCTTAATGACTGAGCCACCCAGGTGCCCCTCTTGCTGATATTCTGGTGGAGGGACCTGTAGCTTTGATTCTCAAATGTCTTTGCCCAAGGAGAAATTGCACTGCCCTTGCCAGGGGACCAGGCTCAGTAACCTGCTCCAGATTGCTCTATGTGGCCTTTGTCTCCTGAAGGCTTTCCACAAAGCTTTAGAGGAATGAGAATGAAAATGGTGGCCTCCCAATCTCTAGCCCCAGAGCTGAAAGCTTGGGGACCCATTCCTCAGTGCACCCTCAAGGAAAAGCAATCAGTCACTCCTGTCTCCTTGGTCTCTGTCTACACTCTGTGCTCACCCAGCCTGTGACTGTACATTTCTATCTCAGGTAGGTGACACTGTTTCAAGTCTCCTGTAGTAGTAATTTACCTGCAGACTCCGGCAGCATGCTCCTGTGCCAGTCCTCTTGGGGGAGAAAGGTGGGTCTCACCAGTTCTGTGATTTCTTGGGCCCTTGCTTGGAGAGCAGTCATCTGACTGTGCCGTGGTTCATGGTATGTGTGAACCAAGATAGCGTCCACTCCTGGGTTCGCTGAGTACAGCAGGCTTCCCCTCTGATGCCTGGGAGCTATGCCACACTCTGGCACCCTCGGTCTTCCTGTGACCCCAAGGAACCTGAGACCACACTGTCCCATCTAGGATTCTGTCCAAGCTTCACTGCCTGAGCACCATTCAGGCAGGGATGTCTCTCACCAGAGCAGACTTCTAAAAGTTCTGATTTTGTGCTCTGCTGCTATATCTCTTTGGTAGCTGGCTTATGGAGGCTCCCTCCCCTCTAGGTTTATCTCTCCATATATCACCTTAGATTCACTTCTCTGCACCTCCTACCTTGCAGAAAGTGGTCACTTTTCTATTTGTAGAGTTGCAGCTATTCTTTCCTTAGATTTCTGGTTGAGTTCACAGGTGTTCAGAATGATTTGGTAGCTATCTATCTGAATTCCTGGGAACAGACTAAACTAAGGTCTCCTACTCCTCTGTCATCTTGGACTCTATTTCCTCATCATGGTTTTGATTTGTATTTCCCTGATGATGAGTGATGCTACCCCAGTAGTTTTTAACAAACCACCTACGTCCTGTTTTTTCTAGTTACCACCTCCAACCAAAAACCAAAAGATAATACTTTAAAACAAACAAAACAAAACAAACAAAACTACTTAAATTACTACTCAGAATTCATTCAGTGAGTTGTCATAATATTCAGGATAATGTTATGCTACATAGCATCATCTATAAGATCTTTTTAATCTTGGATCCTGTATACTTCATTTGTCTTCCTGACCCAACAAATTTGCTATTTTCATGATGTTCACTCTTCTGTAATACCCTCCCCCAATCTACACTTCATTTGAAATAGATCTAAATCATTTCTTTTAACATAAAATTTAAGCTTCTCCCAATTTAGGAAGATTTTATATTCCTTTTTTTAATCTGGATTTTGACTTCTTTTGAAATTTACTTATATCATATATTTTCATGCTTTTTTCATAAGATTCCTCACATAATATTAGAGATATATCTTTCTGCATCCAGTTGACTATAATAGACTGTATATTCTTTGAAGGTAGGTTTTATGTTTTTCAAATTCTCAGAAATTGATATATATGACATAATGGAAAAATAATTTGTTGAGTATCTACTAAATACATATCCAAGTAAACATGCTAAGAGGTGTCTTGGATATGAAGGTACACAACATATGGACCCTATCCTCAAGAAGCTTATAATCTTGTAAAGATGGTAAGATTAAGAAATATGTCATGATGTGATAAGATTGATTCTAATGCTACAAACTGTGTGTGTGTTTGTTGGTACAAGTCTGCTGTTATGTGGGATTTCGCGTAGATATTTGTTAGATATTTGGTATTGGGCCATTAGCGTTTTAAAACAGATTAGTGAAATAATGAAAATTATGCTTTAGAAAAAAATTTCACAAGTGACAGTAACATAATAAGTTGAAAGATACATTCAGGATATAGTTGAAAGCATCAAGACATTATTGAAATATTCTAATTACAAGCCAAAATTCCTCAGGGAATTCTGATTTTGAAAGACTTATAGATCCATAAAATTCATAGAATATAGGCATGGAAAGGACGTTAGATACAATCCCATGCAATCTCTTCAGTTTACAGGGGAGGCTTTTAAGATGACCCCTAAAAATACTTTTAGGATTATTAGGTGACTCATATCAGATTCACAAATTTAAATTTCAAAATGAAAGTAGTGGGTTAACTTAAGGAGCTTCTAGATAACAATAAAAGCAGGTTAATGAAAATACATAGTAACAGAAAAACTAGTATTATAGCACGAAAATCTATTTGTCAACTGATGAATCTTGTGTGCAGAATTAAAAACAATATATGTAAATACTTACCCTTAAGAAGGGGGAGTATAAGGGTGCCTGGGTGGCTCAGTCGGTCAAGTGTCTGACTCTTGATTTTGGCTCAGGTCATGATCTCAGGGTTGTAGGATTGAGCCTTGTGCCGGGCTCTGCACTGTGTGTGGAGCCTGCTTAAAATTCTCTCTCTCCCTCTCTCTCTCTGCCCTTCCCTCTTCCTACCCTCTCTCTCTCTCTCTCTCTCAATGACGAAGAAGAGGGGGAAGGAGGAGGAAGGGAAGGAGGGGGAGAAGAAGGGCATAATTCCTCATTCCTTAACTTGAGGTTCTCATATTTAATTTTTCAAAGAGAATACTATGGAAATGGGTGGGTAAGGTATAATTTTACAGTGGAGAAATATGAAAAATGATCAAGGTCATTATCAGTAGTCATAAATCATGTTGGTAAAAAGCGCTCTTGATATGATGTGATAAAATTGGCACTTCCCTATGTGATCTTCCTCCCTAAAACCTTTATCCCTAGCCTAATCATGAGAAAAAACATAAAATTCCAGTAGAGAGGCATCATACAATATGAGGATTAGTAATCCTCAATACTGCCAAGATCATTTAAAAAAAATAAGGAAAGTCTGAGAAATTGTCACAATCAAGAGGAAACTAAAGAAGCATGAAACTTAATGTAAAGTAGTATCCTGGATGAATTCTCAGAAAAGAAATAAGGACAATAGGTAAAAATGATAGAGATTTGAAAAAAAATTATGGATTTCAGCTGATGATGCATCAGTATTAGTCTATTTATCATGGGAAGTGTAACATATTAATTATAATATGTAAACAATAGAAATAGTGAGTAGAAGTTATACAGGAACTCCGTATAATTTTCTTAATTTTTCCTGTAAATCTGGAACTGTTCTAAAACTATTTCTGTTAATTAAAAAATCAACAAAATTAAACACTGAATACTTAAACTGTGAAATGATGCTTCTGTTTCCTGGTGGTTTGGGGAAGCCCCAGGCCATGAGGCCTTGACACAGCCCATCCCAAAGATGTTGCTGAAGGCTCTTGGTCTTGTCACAAGAAGAATTCAAGGACAGATACACCACAGTGGATGAGTGCCCTAAGTGGGGAAGTTTCTTAAAATCAAAGTACACTCTTGAAACATGAGAGTGGGTGAGAGAGAGATTGAGAGAGAGAGCATATATGAGTGCTGTGTGCCTTCAGAATTGGGTTTCTATCTTACATTAACAGTTGTTAACAAAGGATAGGAATATTCATTACTTCAGGTGGGGATTTCATGGAAGCAGGGTTTTGCACCTTTTCTTCCTTATTTGGTCAGAGGTTTCTGGCCTACTTTGTCAGCTATCTTGGTCCTATCTGGTTTGATTCAGCTTCTTGTGGTTTTGTTTTGGAGCACAGCCAGGACAAGCCTCTGACTTTCTCCATAGCTGGCCGTGATTCTCTTTGCTGGCCTCCAGGCATCCTGTTAGAATCCAACTAACTGCCTCTGACACTTCCCTAATATTGGCACTGTTAATAATAAATAATAATATTTAAAGAAAATAAAATCTATTCACTGCAAAGGTATTAGCATAGTGTTCTTCCAGGAATCTTAAAGCATTTCCTTTATTCCATCCGGTTTCTTTTGAGATGTTTTGTAAACAGTTAAATGTCATATGTACGTATATATCAACTTTGCTGCCATATATTAAACTCTCCAAGGAAATAAAAAAATTTAAATGAATCAATAATTAAATCTTATTAGTCAACTAATTATTTGATCAAAAATAAGTACTTACTTGTTAGTTGTTGAGTTACTCTGGACTATACCTGTCTTTGAATACTTTGAATACTTTAATGCCGAGGTTATCGATTTCAGATTAAAGGTAGTAAAATTCTTACTGCATGTGTGAAGCTCAATGTATTACTTGCACCCTTGGATCATGGCAAGAAATACTTCTATTCAATCATTTTTAGTGTTTCTCTGCTATACATCCAGAGAGCTTCTGATTAATTTATATATGTGTGCAGGTAATTCTAATTATTTCCCTTGGTGTGCATAATTATTCATTTGTCCATATTAAATCACATCTGCTCTCTAGTTGTTCAGTCAAAAATTTAGATTGTTTATACTTCTGAATTTTTCACAAATAGCCAATGTCTGAATTAACATGAGTAACCCCGTTTTTCTGTTAATCTTTGTAAGTGCCTAATTATTTTTTCCATAGTCACTAAATAGTCAATCAATGAATTACTTTGTCTCTCACATCAATGTCATAGTTCATAAAGCATTCCATTTTTATTTTTTTTAAAGATTTTATTTATTTATTTGAGAGAGAGTGAATGAGAGGGAGAGCACATGAGAGGGGGGAGGGTCAGAGGGAGAAGCAGACTTCTCGCTGAGCAGGGAGCCCCATGCAGGACTCGATCCTGGGACTCCAGGATCATGACCTGAGCCGAAGGCAGTCGCTTAACCAACTGAGCCACCCAGGCGCCCCAAAGCATTCCATTTTTAAAGAAGGAATATATTTTAAGTGTCTAAGTCATTTTCCCATTATTTTCTCCTTGATTTCCATATATCAATAATTTTGTAGTTTTACCTACACCTGACTTAGCATATTACAACCAAGGGATGGTTATAGTTCTCAATTTTCGTTACCTGGAAAAGAATAGTTTTAAAATTTCTTAAAACCATTTCAGTATTCTTTTTTCTAAAAGCCACTATAGATAATGAAAAAGTTTGTATCCTAGAAAACTCACTAGAGTAGCAATGACTAAATTTTGGCAAAAGTTCCAATCCTCTCCAATGTGATCTTCTGATCTTGACAAAGACCTACGGTTTTAACATTAATTCATCGACTTGTACTTAACTTTCAGAAGAGTATATTTATTTTATGTTCTTTCTGTTCTGAAATGCTGACAGGGCTGCAGCTGAAGTCCTTGGTAATCACAGAAAAAGATTCATTTAAGATAATGTAGGGGAAGGTACTGACAGAAAGATGGAACTGCTTATTAAAAAATACATAATTTTACCTCAATCCTTGGTAAAATTTTCACTTCTCAGAGAATTCATCCTCTTCTTGGTTATTTTTTTAACAAGTCTTTCCCACCCTTAATTTCTCTGTTTTATTTATTGGCAACCATATCTTCAGATCTCAGATGTTTTTGTCTATTTCCCAGTCTTCTGTCTTGAATTTTGTATTTCATTTTCTTACTCAGAAATGGAAGTTCTGATTCTGTGCAATTTCCTGACCTCACTGCTAACTACTCCTCATAGTATGTTTAGCCTAATTTTTTGGCCTTGATCTCTGTCCATTAAAAAAAAAAAACTGGAATCTAAAACTCCTAAGGGAGTTTTATTTTGAAAAGTTTTAAGTTTTAATTTTATTTATTTTGAAAAGTTACATTACAGGCACATCAGAAGATAGCCTAGCAGTTTCTTACAAAACTAGACATATCTTTGCCATATGATCTAGCAAATGCTTTCCTTGATATTTACCCAAATGAATTGAAAATTTACATTTACTCAAAACTTGCAGATGAATGATTATAGTGGCTCGAATTCAATTTATCAAAACTTGGAAGTATCTATTCTTTCAAAAGATGAATGGATAAATAAACAGTTATACATCCTATGAGATTCATTCTCTGATCACAGTGGAATTGAGAACTATAATCTCCAACTAGATTGAAATAATACAATACCTATATGAAATATTTATCTTTTGAATAAGGAATCAAATGAAAAAAAAATCAGAAAAAATTTAAAAAATATTTTAAACTGAGTATCAATGGCAGTATATTTCAACATATCTTAAAGTGATGGCTAAAGGAAAGTTTATAAATGCAGTTATGTAAAATTGTGCAATTATTTGTAAATAATATATATAATTAACTGTATAATATATAACATGATTATATATGATATGTATAGAAGTATAATTACAAATAAGAACAAGAAAGATTTTAATTAATAGATCTAAGCTACCATCTCTATGTGCAGAAAAAGTCTAGCAAATCAAAGTACAGAAAGAATACAATAATGATTGCTCATTGAAATAGCTAATATTCACTAAAGAAAACCAATTAAGCCAAAAGCTTGATCCATTGAACAAATATATAACACTCTAGAATGATAGAGGTAAAGAAAAAAAGAAATCAAAAGTGTCAGTATTAGCAGTAAAAACAGCGAGTGGGGGATAAAGGGTTGGTCATTATGGACTTTCAAGTCATTTTGAAAGACGGTAATGACGTATGAAAAATTTTATCCCAATAAAATGGCAATTTAGATAGATTGGACAAACCCCTCAAAAAATAAAAGAAATTAAAACATGACTTGGCTAAAATGACATAAGAAAAAAATGAGAAACTGAACACTCCTTTATTTAAAAATACTGAATTCATTACAAAATACCTTCCCAGAAAGAAAAACTGGTCATGAAACTTCCCCCAAAATACAGGGAAAATTCTTCCAAATATATAAGAAAACATCAAGACCATTCTAACACACTATGTTCTCGTGAACAGAATTCACTAACAATTACTCGTTCTTGTTCTGTATTGGTCTGGACATGAATCTAATTGTCATTTTCTCTACCATTGGTTACATTTCCCTCAGTACTGAAAGGAAACACTTCTTCCTTCCTAGTATTTTCTTGATGACTAAAAAGAAAAAAGAAAATGTTAATTTTGCCTTTAGTCACTAATGTCTGTTTTCACACCTTGCTGTTAATGCAAATAGATTTTAATTTAAATGCAATTTCCTTAAGGGATTTCAAATCAGTGAGGCACAAGTGGTAGCACGGTCTAAAGATATTAGCATTTTTAGTTATCACTATCTGAAGAAGAGAGGTATAAAACAGTCGCCTTTTCTCCTTCCTTCTTGGCTGTTTAAATTCCTCTCCGCTTCTCATATCTGTTTGTCATAATAAATTGTACCATTTCCCACATGCTTCAAAATCCTGTGCCTACAAAATCTGGATCCATTTTTTTTTTTTTTTTTTTTTTTTTTGGTGAAATGGGAGGTGCTGGACGTCAGGATGGAAAGCTTGGGTAGGTTTAAAAGCGTGAATTCACTTTTAAGGACCTTCATGATGATGAAAAAGTGGAAGAGGGTGATGACATCGGGATGGTAAATCCAATACCATAGTCAATTAAACTGCAGGAAAGTTAGGCCATTGTCCTTAGTTGTAATACAGTCTCCCATAAAAACAAACCCAAACAGCAGCTTGCAGGTGGCTGTGAATAAATTTGGATGCATTTGTAAAGGCAGGTTTTGCTCTAGGCATTACCAACTGGAGCATTTTCTAGAATAGCTATGCTCCATGGTTTCAATCTCCAGGCCTAGAAGGGAATTCCTGATTACTTTATATTGGATCTCTTACTAATAGTACTCAAGACTTGAAGCTCTTACTCTTAGATATTGCCTCTCTTAATGATTCCCAGTTCTCCTCAGTGCCACCTAAATTATTCAGATATTGGTTTATCAAGTCTCTTTTCTATTGCCTCTTTTTGAAACTCCCTGCTGAGCTTGAACTTGCACAGAGGAATGCTCAGATAAAATAAAAAAGGAATTTAAGAGCAATAAGAGTTCTTTCTCCACTCCAATAAGAACATTTAAGACACACGTGAGATTTTTTTTTACCCCTGTTGGCTCTCACTTTTATTACAACATCTTTTCTCAAATTGGCAAAGTAGACAAACAGCTATTCCAGTGTGATCTCTGTACTACTAAACAACAGGGGATGGTGATGCAAAGATACAGCTAAATGACTTTCTTTCTCCCAAGGTATCGGCCCACAAATAAACAGTGTATCTTTTGTAGAGTCTGCTTTCTAGTTTTGTAGTTATAGGGAATTTGGAAAAACAAAACAAAACAAAAACAGAATGCAGTATAGTAATATGGTCTGCACAATACAGTCTGTGAGGATCTTATGTAAGATTTAAACATGTCTCTAAACTTTTATTAGCTAAACCATATTTCTTAATTCCTACCTTTGTCTAATTTGCTTGTTTCCCTAGAACTGCAAATGCCATTAATAAAGATTAGCCCACTAATCTTCAAAGTATTCCAACATTAAGAAATTGAAAGTATTCATTATGTGAATGAGTTATTGGATGTTTGACAATTTTGCAGTGAAATTTTGATGGAGTTAATACAAATTTTATAATCCTTTCTTTCACTTAAGAAAAACAGCCAAATTATTTCCAGACAAGCTTAAAATGTGCTACAAGTCTTTAGCTGTCATTATATATTTTTCAGTTTTGAGAAATTTGATATGTTATATGGAAAAAAATTGAAAAAACTGATCTATTTTGATGCTTCCCTTAATAAAGAGATGAAACATCATGAATTGACCAATAGGGCATTAATGTTCCCCTCGGTTTGATGAAATTTTAAACTGACTTATTTGACTCTAGGACCCTGACCTCCCTTTTCTTAGAGCAGTTACTTAAAACAAAACAAAATGACAAAAAAGAGCATGAAATGGTACATCCTTTGTAATTATAAAGTATTTGTTTCTTTGAGATATAAATCTTTTTAAAAGATAAATGCCAGTTTTACAACCTAGGATCTCTTTCTCCAGAACAGGGAGACATCCCTCTGAAATGTAATCATGAAGGTAGTATCCAGATCTCCCAGTCTCTGTGGGGGGACAGGAACCTACCTTTGGTGGGTGCCCTATGGCAAGTTGTAAAACTACCACTTGTTATGTAAATAGGAGAAAGTTTCCTTTTCTTTTGGTTAAGGTCAAGATTCTCCACTATTATAAACTCTCCAACCTTTGTTTCAGCAGAGTTGAGATCAGACTGCATTCTGGCCTCTACCCTGTTCCAACAAACTTGAATAAAGTCTTCCTTGCCTGCTTAACTTCTTGCCATGAATTTTTTGCTTTGGCATAATATAAATAAGTTGATCTAGATGTTTAATATAGAAAGTGACATGGTCTAAATAGAGATTCTTAATTTGTGAGACAAGAGATCTGAACCTTATCTCCATATTGATTTGGGGTTAAGTAAATAATTAAAACTTTTCTCCTGCTTTTGTATTATTATACTTATTTTCTAAATATTTTCCCAGCTCTCACACACATACATATGCACACACACATTATTATAAGAATTTGGTTCACCCGATAATGGTGGGTGAGAAGCCCCAAGATCTACAGTTAACAAGCCGATGGTATAGTTCCACTCTGAGTCCAAATGCAAAAGACCAATATTCCAGCAGGAAGAGCTGGGCAGAGAGAGTGAATTTATCTTTACTCCATATTTTTGTTCTATTGGGTCCTTCAGTGGATTGGCTAAGACTGATCCACGCTGGGAAGGGCAATCTGCTTTACTCAGTCTACCAAATCAAATGTTAATCTCATTAGGAAACACCCTCACAGACATACCCAGCATATTAGCCAAATCTCTAGGCACACGCTGACACAGTAGAGTTGATAGGTAAAATTAACCATCAAAATTAGTGACTTCTATCCCATGTGGTCCACTGAGCCTAAGATTCTGAATGGTTTAGGTTTGAATTTCTTTGATATTTGTTTGTAAATATGTATCAATATGCACCAGAATTATTTGTTTGGATCATTAAAAATTAATAAGTCACTTACTTCAATCTTATTCTAAATCAATATATCATTTAATGATTTTTATGAAAAATATCTTGTCAAATTTCCATTTGACTCACACTTATTTTATTTCTATTAAAGATTTTTTTTCAAATTGCATAAACTTTCTGATGAATTACCTAAGTAGTAATTTAACAGGGAGCATTTTGCTGTAATTTTCTTTTTTTTAATGTTTTTTTTAATTTATTTATTTGACACAGAGAGACAGAGTAAGAGAGGGAACACAAGCGGGGGGAGTGAGAGAGGGAGAAGCAGGCTTCCCGCCGAGCAGGGAGCCCGATGCTGGGCTCTATCCCAGGACCCTGGGATCATGACCTGAGCCGAAGGCAGATGCTTAATGACTGAGCCACCCAGGCGCCCCTTTGCTGTAATTTTCTTAATGGAAGGAGGCACAATTTTCATAAAGAGCTAGTATATTATCCTTTTTAAATAATCTCTATTTAGAATGTTCCATTAGATTCTATTTATAGTGGAGGGAATAGTTGTTCATTAGGAAATCTCACTCAATGTAAATATTAAAAGGTATATATAATTTTATTTGAGACTACTACATAATTTTGCTTTAAAAAAAACTATACTGTACTCCAAAACATAACAAAATGGTCTCTTCTTTACCTCTAGTAATATATGTTTTATTTAAAAGTGCTTTAACTTTGTCATAGTTGCTGTTCGTATAGTATAATTTTTCCAAACTTTTACTTACATAGACTGAAATCTATCTCCAATACTAGTTCAACCTTTGTTTTTATTTTTACTTTTGATGTTAGAAAATCCCTGCTTTTTGACTAGTTTTATTTTATTTATATTTAAAGGGATTTATGTTTATATTTACAGTGGATAATGTAAGATTTATACTAATCCATTTTTTATCTTCTTTCTACATGTTTTACAGGTTTTTGTTTCTCTATTTCCCCATTATTGCCTTCTTTTCTTTTAAATAATCTCTTCTATTGTACCCTATTTTTAAAATTGTTTTCTTAGTGGTAGTACATCCAATTACAATGAACATTTTAACTTAAAACAATCTTGTCCAGATTGATACCAAATTAATTTCAATAATATATAAAAACTTTGTTCTAATATAGCTTCATTGCCTTCTTTTTCCTTTGTGCTACAATTATCATAAAAAGCATAACATCATACATTATAAGCCCAAAACATATATAATTATTACTTTATACAGTTTTCTTAAAAAAAATCATATGTCAGGGTTGCCTGGGTGGCTCAGTTGGTTAAGTGTGTGACTCTTGGTTTTGGCTCAGGTCATGATCTCAGGGTCATGGGATTGATCCCTGCCTTGGGCTCTGAGCTCAGTATGGAGCCTGCTTGTCCTTCTCCCTGCTCACTTGCTCTCACTCTCCCTCTAATAAATAAATAATTAAAAAATATATATAGCAGAAGAAAAGTACTACAAATAAAAGTACATTTATACTGACTTTTATATTCATCTGTGTAGTTTACCATTGATCCTTTCTTCTTCATGATGATTCAAGTTACTTTTTAGTGTCCTATTATTTCAGCCTGAAAGACCCGGTTAGTATTTTTTGTAGGCAAGGTCTGCTTTTGATTTTTCTTCCCTGATTTTGTTTGTCTTAATTTGTTTCAATTTTCCCTTCATTTTTGAAGGAATGTTTTGTTGGATACAGAATTCTGGAGTGATAGTTTTTTTAAAAACCACTTTGAATGTGGTATCCCAGTGCTTTCTGGCCTCCAAAGCTTTCTATGAGAAGTCAGCTATTATTTTGCCTTTAGTAATAATTTAGTGATAGTCTTATTGATGATTCCTTGTATGTAATAAATCATTCTTTCTTTGTCTTTGACTTTCTACTATTTCACGATGATGTGTTTAAGTGTGGATCTATTTGAATTTAGTTGAAGTTTGTTGAGCACCTTTGATTTCAAAAAATATATAAAATTTTTAGCCATTATTTTTCAGATAATCTTTCTTTCTCTGTTTTTCTTATCTCTGGAACTCCCATTATGTATATGTTGGACACTTGATGGTGTCTCACAGATCTCTGAGGGTTTGTTCATTTTTCTTTACTTTTTTCCTTCCAATTCTTCAGACTGAATAGTCTCAATTGACCTATCTTCAATTTTACTGATTTTCCCCTCTGCAAATTTACTATTGTGATTTTCTCATGAATTTTTCATTTCAGTTATTTTACATTTTCAGCTCCACATTTTCAATTTCATTATTTTAAGTAAATTTCTAACTTTTTATATTTATTCTTTATTTGGTAGAACATTGTTCTCTTTCTTTCTTTAATTGTTTGGATGTGATTTCCTCTAGTTATTTAAAGCTATTTATGACAGCTCATTTAAATGTTATGCTTAATAATTTCAATATATGAGCCTCATCAGGGATCCTTTTTTATTGACTTTCTTGCCTCAGTTTATGGACTCTTCTTTTTCTCTGTATGTCTCATATTTTGTTGTTGTTGTTGAAAACTGGACATACAAATAAGCAAATAAATAAATGTGGCAACTCTGGAAGTCAGAGTATTTTACCAATAGGGCTTGCTGTTTTTGTTGTTTGTGTTGTTATTGTTGTTATTTGTTTTTTTTTAATAATTTTCCTGGTCTCATTCTATAACATCTATATTTTTTGTCATGTGCAGCTTCTGAAGTCTTTGCTTAGTTATGTTATTCATCAGCTAATTATTAAATGCCTTTGGCCAATATATCTCCCACCCTTTACCAGGGGCCTGTGTGTTTGTGGTATAGTACTTCTTCAAGGCTTCAGCAGTCTGCAACTCTACCTCGAGCTCTACTCCTTAATGGCCATGAGCCTCAAGATTCACCAGAGATCAGAGATTAGGGCCTTCTTGGGTCTTCGCTGGGCATGAACATGGTGTACACATACATATAGCCTTCTACGTCCCAAGGAATATTTTGGAGCTTTCCAATGCTCCCTATAGACATCCCATTTTGTAAACTCTCCTTTTAAGTATTTTATCCAGCCCTTTTCTGCCAAAAAAAGTATCACCATCTAGGGCAGTTGCAATGTTAAATAATTTCAGACTAATTATTTTCAGGAAGTAATTTGGGAATAGGATTTCTCAATGAAGAAGCTGAGTCAGGTCAGATAAAGACAATTGCTGAGAATTTTTATTTTTCCAGAGTGATTCCAGACAAATAGTTATCTGGGAATGGGGCTTTTTTGGGATTTATAAAACCATTCTCTCATCTCCAGTAGCTGTTAGGCTGCTGCTTTTCACAGTTGCCATGAGTGTAAAACTGCTGTTTTTTGAGACTAGCACAGATCTGAAGAGAGTTGGGTGGTAGTGAGGCAAGTTAAAATGATAAAAAATGCTCTCTTGTTTTTACTGGGAATCAGCTACTTTTCTTGAAGAAACACTCCTCAAATTCTTTAAAGACTTTGATTAACTTGCGTAGTTCTGAAAATGTTGATTTTGACATTTTTTTTTTCCAGGGTTCTAATTGCTTTCGTGGAAGAGTGGCTTTACAAAGGCCCTTAACTCTACGATTCTGGAAATGTCTTTGTACTTCCCCATTTTAAATATGGTCTTTAAAATAATGCATTATATTAAACACTATGTATTAAACACTATGTTTAGTATATGTTTAGTATAATGACTAAGAACTAAACATACTTTCATTTTTTTAAATTTTTTTTATTCTCTGAAGGAAAAAAAGGAATTTTAATATATAACTTATCAAGAAAAAAGATCCAATATGTTTAGAATATATATTTGTTATATTACTTAAGACTATTTAATTGTAGTATAGAAAGTAAGAGACACTATGAATGTAATCAAATAGCTTATAAAATATATTAAAAATAGGTAAGATAAATAGCTCCTATGTGTGCTGAACATAGGGAAAATTAAAGGAACTAAGTATACATCAAGCACTCATGAAATAGATGAGGCCTTAAACATTCACAAAGACTTAAACTAGCCATTTATTTGCAATACCCTGTCATGATACATGTACCTTGTGCTCTAAACATGCAGATAAAAGCAATAGTTATGGTTGTTGACAAGGAGTAGTTTTCCTGTTTGAAACTTCTGCATTCTATGTTTCCTGTTTATTCATGGATTCCACTTATACAAGGCTTCTATTGCTTTCTCATTATATTCTCTTCATGACTTTTAGCTTTTTGTGCCACTAAAAAATTAAATAAGTAACCCATATTTTGCTTTTGTATTCAAGAGAAGAAAGTATAATTGATTCCATTAATCACAGTCATCATTAGTTGGGTAAACATTTAGTGCAGAACTTCTCAAAGATTGCTGATCTGGAAAGAATTAAGAATTAACTGTCTCATTGGGGAGGGTATGTGCTATGGTGAGCGCTGTGAATTGTGCAAGACTGTTGAATCACAGATTTCTGAAACAAATAATGCAATATATGTTAAGAAAAAAAAAGAAGAAGATAGCAGGAGGGGAAGAATGAAGGGGAGTAAGTCGGAGGGGGAGATGAACAATGGGAGACGATGGACTCTGAAAAACAAACTGAGGGTTCTAGAGGGGAGGGGGTGGGGGATGGGTTAGCCTGGTGATGGGTATTAAAGAGGGCACATTCTGCGTGGAGCACTGGGTGTTATGCACAAACAATGAATCATGGAACACTACATCAAAAACTAATGATGTAATGTATGGTGATTAACATAACAATAAAAAATTTGAAAAAAATAATTAACTGTCTCAGATTGAAATTGGTTCTGGAAGCTGGGGATGGGAGAGGTATACTGGTGGATATCAAGACAACTCAACTGTGATCAGTGGACAGGATCAAAAGTCTAAGGATCAAAGATGTCTGGCAGCTGACTCACAAGCCATGTCACAATTGGGGATTTTAGTATTTCTTCCTTGCCTTTATCCTTCTTGTCAGTATGTTATCAATGTACAAGTTCATCTGATAGCCGCTATATTCTGAGAAATTTTGGGTTCATATAGGTAAAATTCTCAGAGAATTTCCTTCCATATATTGTTTTGGGTAAACAAGTGCCAAGTGAACTTGAATGTGCCTTGGAAGGCAGAAGTGAAGCAGCAATCATATTAGATATGTACAGTCACCAGAACCTGGTGTAGCCTGCTAACTTTTTGATGAAATGCTAGCTCACTCTGTTATGTGCAACAGCATCTGGGTCCACAAATCCTCCAGGATCTCCAGTCTTCTTCATTCTCTCCAACTTCTGGACCATGTGCGTATTTAGTTCTTGATGAAAGTGTCCAGCTTCTCCTAAAAGTCACCTGTATTACCAATGCTGGCAGCTTAGAAGCAGGGGGGAGACCAACACAGTTTCCAGCTTTTTCTTATAGATTTCAACTTTTCTTTGTTCTCCCCACTACATGTCCATGTTTCCTTTCCAACTGCCTGATTTTCTGAATTCAGGCCTAGCCAGATGAAAAAGGAAAATATAATGTTTAACTAGTTGGCACAATTGTGCAAAGTCAAATTCCTATCAAATTCCATATTCTATACCTTTCTTAGTTTTATTCTTTATTTACATACAATTCCTCATCCCAGTAGATCTCCCTTACTTTTTTTCTGCTGCCTTAAGGTTACACTATGATCCTTAACGTTATACTAAGGTTACACTGGCAGAAATGTGTTAACTTCATTTCCATATGGTTACTCAATTCCTCTTTATTTTTGCTACACACCACTACCAATAAACTACCTTATGAAAACTGAAAGCTATCTTAAAAAATATATAGCAAGAGGGACCTTTCAAGCAGTAGAATCAATAAGCAATAAGGATTAAAATAGTCTATAGTTTAGAGTTGTGGAGTGCCCATATTATAATAAATTCTTTAACACTATACATACACTATACAAAATACTTTAGGAAAAGTTACTATTTATTTCCCTTACAACTGCTCTTTGAGGAAAGAAATGATGTGCTGAAGGCTTGCACCAGCTTGCAAAGAGCCTATTGTGTGTATCTCTGTTCAATTTTCCTTTCAATAGTGTCATTTATACCACAAAATTGCCAATACTACAAATCAAGATCTTCCAACCAAGAGCTGTATTTCATACATTTACCAGCATACCACATCAGATACATTTCGTTTCTATATTACAAACCTCAAAATTGAAAGATACAGTGTGTAAATATCTATTCTCAGTATAATACCATGTGGTAAAAGAAATATTACAATAGGTATGATTTTTTCACACAGTTTTGTTTTTTCCATTAAGAATATGTTTTTGACAAAAAGAATAAAAGGATAAAGAAACATGGTTTTGTAAATACTACTTTTGAAGTAACAGTTTCTTAAAAAAATTAGTTTAGGGACCTAGTGGATCATAGAAAAATAAACTGGAAAAGTGATTGCAAGAGTATTTTATATAAATTGATCCTAAAGTTTTTCAAAGAACAAAATCACTGGATCAGAAGTTTTTCTTGTGAGATTCAAGTTATCACCTTTACTAGTTTGATTAATTAGCACCTTATAATTTGCCAATCACTACTTACATGCTTCTTATATACATACATTTTTATCTCATTGAAATAAAGTATATTAATGAACACAAATTTGAATTTCCACATTATTAAATAAGCAGAAGAAAATGACATGGAGACTGATAAAATTCCTCAGAATGAGAGATTTCTTCTGACTCAGAGTCCATTAGAATAAGGTATTATTTCTGTTAAATCTATCAGTGAAATGCCCTCCTCTTTCCCATAAAAAAAAAAAATCAAGGTATCATCTTTAAAATTTTAATCAGCATTATTTTTCATTGAATTTCCATTTAAATTTGTATTTGAAGAAGGAGGTCTAAATATATTTTGGAGTAAGTTTCAAGGAAAAAATACAAAAACATTGATTAGCTTATACCTCACCTTGGTTGAAAAACACTGCATAAACTACCACAGTTTGTGTTTTAGAATTATTTTTTACTTTTAAAAATAGCACCTTCCACCTGTATTTAGGATAAAAAGATAAGGCAATAGGCAACAGAAGCACATATAAGAAGGAATACATGTAATAACTCTAAAAGAAAATAGTTTAAAGAAATAGTAACTATTAATTAGCAAAACAATTTTCTTCTGCACTAAGCAAATACACCTTAAGTAACTTGAAATTGACTTTCAGTAAATTGCCTTTTGTTTCTTATGTTTGTTTCTATAGGAAAACCGTGTTAGCCTCACAGAGCTGTGCTTTGTAGGACATAAACTTGTTTCAGTGGATGACTACCTTTAGGCCTAAAGTGACCAAATGAAATAAGTAAAAGATATATTTGAAGCTGGAATATTTGATTTGTGTGTAGATAGTATTCACAAGAAGTCAAATTAGCTATTTCACTCTTTTTCTGTGGAGGTTATTTCCAAAGAGCATGGGTAAAGTCCCAAAAGAAAGGTCAGTTAGCCACAAACACTTCAATATTATCCGATTTCCAACAGACACACTTTTTTAGAAAGCTCCTAGAACAAGCAAGAGCAAAATGGACTTTCATGGTAAAATGTATGCTTCCAAGTGCACTGCACAGAGGCATGTCTCAATAAACTATAGTAGTGTCAAGAAGCAGGAATTGTTGGGGTTATGTGCACAGTATCTAGCAAAATGAAATTAAGTGAAACTAAACAGTCTAGTCAGGAAAAAAAAAACTTCCTGAACTTAGCACAAAATCTTCTATAGAAAAGATTTATAGATTATACGTGATTATACGTGATCTTCTAATGTGAGACAATAGGGCATATGAAATTCTACACTATATGAGGAGCATTCTAACAGTGACATCACTCTTGAATTAGTTTTCAGATAGAATACAATGAGTTCAATATCTGTTCACAATCTTTTGGTAGTAGAAAATTTAGCACTCTTTTGAAATTAAAAAATAAAAAAGGAAAATTCCTCAGTCTGATGATGATCTATAGTAAGTCTTAATCATATTTGCATACTAATAGGAAGACATTATTAGATATGGGGAAAAAATACGGTAGAAGAATATTAATATATTAATATCATTGGAAATGTGATGGGGGCATTTGATTCTGAGAAACTTTGCAGTGCTTGTTCTTTAGATTCGGATGACAGAGGAAGCTGCAGTTGTGGAATGCCTGATAGTCTTAGGAACCCTGGGATCTCAGATTTCAGAAGCCAGTTTTCTCTTTATGCAACACAGTGTACTCTGAGCAACAAAGAAGTGGATTTCAGGATGATCTGACCTAGAAGTAGTTCTAGCACTGGCTGGTAAATAAATTTCTAGAACAAAGATAATTAATGAGATGACTAAAGTTTTGCTCAATTTGTAGAATAAGAAAAAACTGAAAGATACAATATAGTCCTCCCCCGCATCCATGTGGGATATGTTCCACAAACCCCAGTGGATGCCACAAACTACTATGCCATAAATATACTATATTTTTCCTAAACATACACACCTATCATAAAGCTTAATTATCAGTTAGGCAGAGTAAGAAATTAACAATAATAACAAAGTAGAAGAATTATAACAATATGCTGTAATAAAAAGTTAGGTAAATGTTGTCTAAGTATCTTACTGCGCTGTACTCACCCTTCTTGTGATGATGTGAGGTGATAAAATGCTTACGTGATGACATAAAGTGAAGTGAATGACATAGGCAGCACTGAGCTACTTTTGACATTCTGACTATATGTCAGAAGAAGGATCATCTGCTTCCAGACCATGGTTGAATATGGGTAACAGAAACCATGCAAAGTGAAACCACAGATAAAGGGGGACTCCTGTATTAAATAGCCACCCCAGTGGAAAATCTTGGTCTCTTGGAGTGATCTAAACCCCTTCATAGATACAAATCCAATGACTGGAGGCTGAATCCTATTGAACAAGGTTCAAAACACATGAAAGTAATTTTAATATGTAGTCCTTCAACCCTTCTGTGCCTGGAATGGCCAGCAATCCCTGTAGCTACAGATGAAAAGATGGCTCCAAGCTTTGCTGTGAAAGAGAGGAGAAGGCAAGGGGGTCAATGCTCAGAGACGAAGACCCTTTGCTCCTCTTTGCTCCCGCTTTTATTGGTCCTTTGGGATAATCACAAATCCTCATCAGTTATTTCTCAAGCACATGATGTGTGACAAGGGGTCTTACTGAAACTGGGAGGATCTGTTTACAGGAAAGATACAATATGCTAATCTGCATGTTCTACGAGTTCTGCTAAACACAGCCTAAGGGACAATGCATACATCTCTTAGAGCACAGGGCGGCTATTTGGGCTAAGAAAGCGTCCAGGAAGGCAGCTCCTTGCACCGTTCCAAGGGCAGAATTCCAAGTTAAAAGTCCAACTTCATTCTTTTGCATGTGGATATCCAGTTTTCCCAGCACCATTTGTTGAAAAGAGTGTCCTTTCCCCTTTGAATATTCTTGGTACTCTTGCTGAAATCTATTTGCCATAAATGTGAGGCTTTATAGCTGGGCTCTCTATTTTATCCATTGGCCTATATATATATCTACACTTATGACAGTATCATACTACTTTAATTATTGTAGCTTCATATTAAGTTTCAAAGCCATGAAATATGAATCCTCCAATTTTTTTTCAAGATTATTTTGGCTATCCAGGGCCTTTTGCAGTTTCACATAAATTTGCAATTCCACATAAATTTTACAATAGGTATTTCAATTTCTACAAAAAAATGTCATTGATATTTTGATGAGATTTCATGAATTTGGAGATTTCTTTGGATAGTATTGTCATTTTAACAATATTGTCTTTTTTTTTAAGATTCTATTTATTCATTTGAGACACAGAGATACAGAGAGAGAGAGAGAGAGAGCACGAGCAGGGAGAGAGGCAGAGGGAGAGGGAGAAGCAGTCTCCCGGCCAAGCCAGGAGCCTGATGTGGGGCTCAATACCAGGACCCTGGGATCACGACCCGAGTCGAAGGCAGACACTTAACCACCTGAGCCACCCAGGTGCCCCAATATTAAGTCTTCTAATCCATAAGCATTTTACTACAAAAATTTAATAAACTACAAAACAAGGTAGTAACAGTGGAAATGAAAGACCCAAAAAAGTATAAAACATACAGAAAACAACTCCAAATCAGTAGCAATAAGTTTTTCTTTATTAGTAATTACTGTAATGTAAATTAACTTGACTCTGCGAACAAAAGACAGAGACTGCCAGAATGGATAAAAAATTACCCAAATATATACTATTTATGAGAGACTCACACTAGATCCAATCACACAGAGTTTGAAAGTGACAGAATGAAAAAGGCTATCCTATGCAAATAGTAAGCAAAGGCAACTAGAATGGTTATCTTAATATCAGACAAAATAAACTTTAAGTTAAAATCTGTTATAAACTGATAAAAGGCTTAATTCATGAACAAGATTACCATTCATAAATATATATATCCAAGCAAAAGAGCCCTATAATGGATGATGCAAGCTTTGACCAAATTAAAGGGAGAAATAAACACTTTTTCTAATAATTAGAGACTTCAAAATCCCACCTTCAATAATAGGTAGGAAAAGAAAAGCAGATTAAAAACAGATTAAAGATCAATAAGATCAACACTGTAAATGTTGCCATTTGCAAAAATGTGGATGGACCTCATATACATACTATATACATAGTGGATGCTTTAAACTACTATGGACCTTATATACATAATATGATATACTATATATATATATATTTAGAATAACCCACTCAATAAGAGCTGAATACACATTCGTTTCAAGTGCACATAGAACTTCCTACAGAATAGATCATGTGTAGGCCACAAAACAAGTCTCAACCAGTATAGTTATACAGATCATACAAAGTTTCTTCTCTAACAACAATGAAATAAAACTACAAATCAATAATAACATTAAAATGGGTAAGTACACAAATACATGGAAATTAAACAACACTCTCTTAGGAGTCACAGAGATATTAGAAAGAAGAAATCACAGAGATATTAGAAAATACTTGGTTCAACATAAGGAACTCAAAGTACAAAACTCTGAAAATAGCATTGGTGAAAATCTAGGTAATTTTGGGTGTGGCAATAACTTGATCTATGAGAGAAAAAAATAAGTTGAACTTTCCTGAACTAGAACCTTCTGCTTTATCAAAGACAAAAAGAGAATGAAAATACCAACCTTGGACTGGGGGAAAGCATTTGCAAAATACATATCTGATAAATGACTAATATCCAAAACATAAAAATACTCTTTTTTGTTGTTTATTTTTAATTTAAATCCAATTAATTAACATATAATCTATTATTAGTTTCAGAAGTAGATGTCAGTGATTCATCAGTTTTATATACATTACAGCCCATGCCCTCTTTAATGTCTATCACCCAGTTACCCTATCCTCCCGCCGCCACCCCTCCAGCAACTCTGTTTCCTATGATTAAGAGTCTCTTATGGTTTGTCTCCCTCTCTGATTTCATCTTGTTTTATTTTTCTCCCTTTCCCCCTATGATCCTCTGTTTTGTTTCTTAAATTCCACATATGAGTGAGATCATATGATAATTGTCTTTCTCTGATTGACTTATTTCACATAACATAATACCCTCTAGTTCCATCCACATTGTTGCAAATGACAAGATTTCATTGTTTTGATGGCTGAATATTATTCCATTTTGTATATGTACCACATCTTTATCCATTCATCTGTCTATGGACATCTTGGCTCTTTCCAGTTTGGCTATTATAGACGTTGCTGCCATAAACATTGGGGTGCAGGTGCCCCTTCCGGTCACTACATTTGTATCTTTGTCGTAAATACCCAGTAGTGCAATTGCTGAGTTGTAGGATAGCTCTATTTTCAACTTTTTGAAGCACCTCCATACCCAAAACATGTAAAGACCCGTAAAACTCAACAATAAGAAAACAAACAACCCAAATAAAAAATGGGCAAAAGAACTGAACAGATACTATATCAAAGAAGATGTAAAGATGGTAAATAAACATATGAAAAGATACTCAACATCCTAAGAAATTAAGGAATTGCAAATTAAAGCAGCAATGAGGTATCACTACACACCTGTTAGATAGTTTAAAATCTAAAAACCCAACAACATCAAATATGGACAAAGAGGCAGAGCAACAGGAGCTCATTCATTTTGGCGGGAATGGAAATGATAGTCACTTTGAAAGACAGTTTACTGGTTTCGGGCAAAACTAAATATAGTCTTAAACATATGACCTTGCCATTAAACTTCTAGGTATTTAGCCAGTCGAATTGAATTGAACTATTCAGTATAATACTGTAAGGGTGGATACATGACGTTATAAATTTGCCAATAAAACAGAACAGTACAACAAAAAAAAGAAACCTTAAAGCAAACTGTCTATTTTAAATAATGATGTTTCAGTAATTGTTCATTAATTGTAAAAAGATGTTAATAGGTGAAACTCTTTGTGTGGGGGGTGTGTGTGTGTAGGGTACATGATAATCTCGGTATTTCTTGGTTTACATTTATGTAAATCTAAAATTTTCTAAGATACAAAGTCTACTAATTCATTAAAAAAACAAAAAGAAAAAAGAAGTGGTGTGTATCCCAACTTTGTCTATAAACTCTTGAGCAAATGATTTTTCTCTGAAAATAGTGCCAAGATAATAAGGTACTAAAGGAACAGTGTATTCTAATTCTTTCTCCCTCTCTCCCTTTTTTCTACTTTCCCCATTTATTTATATGCCCCTTTATTTTTCTTAGTATTACTATTTCCCAAAATACCACCTTGTAACCTGTAAACCATCTTTTTTCTAAATCCTGTGAGTGAAGGAAGAAATGTAGTGAATTCATGTTGGATGTCATAATATTATATATATATATATATATATATACGTAATAGTATAATACATACAATAATAAATATATAATAATAAAGTTTTATTCTTTTTATTCACCTGTCATTTCTTTCTATCTACTCCACTGATGTAAATCCAATATGACAAGACTAGAAGGCATATTAATATTTAATGATTTACATAATTTATTTCAATCTTCACATATTTAGTCAGTATGAATAAAGGAGAATAGCATGTCTGATATATATGAATAGTCCAGTTGTACTAATAAATCCTAAATAAATTTAAATCTGATCCAGATATTGAAATATAATTTAAAGTGTATTTTTAGCATTTTTCTTCATGACAAAGAATATTTTAAACAAAAGGATCATTTATGAAAATAATCAAGTTCAATAAGAAAATTGGGACATGTAAGGATCACCAGATTAGAAAGAAAGAAAATGTACACAAATTGAAAAAAAAAATCTGTGAGCTGGAGCAGAGTGAAGGAGGGAGAGTGACATGAAACATAGTTGGAGATGTATATAGGAATCAATTAATACAGGGCATAATAAAACATGTGTTAAAGGCTGAGTTGTGTACCCTTAAAATCTGTCTATTTATGGAAGACCCAAGCCCCAATACCTTAGGATATAACTGTATTTGGAGAAAAGAACTTTAAGAAGGTCAGTAAATTAAAATGAGGCCATTATATCAGGTTCTAATTTAATATGACTGGTGTCCTTATAAGATAAGAAGGAGACACACCAAGGGCACCTGTGCATAGAGGGGCAACTGTGTCAAGAGGCAACAAGGGGGCAGTCATCTGCAAGTCAAAGAAAGAGGCCTCAGAGGAAACCAAGTCAGCAGGCACCTTGATCTTGGACTTCTAGACTCCAGGACAGGGAGCAAATAGATTTCTGTTGTTTAAGTCACTGAGTCTGTGGTATTTTGTTATGGCAGCCCTAGCAAACTAATACAGTGTGCTAGGGAGTTAGTGTGAATATTTGCTTGCTTCAAATTGAGGTGGAAAAGTTTTTATGTAGGAGTATGAGGTGATATAACTCACTTAAAAGATTTACTTGATGTACAAGTATAGACTAGATTAGAGAACAGCATTGTAGAAATATAGAAACCAATAAGAAACTAATGAAGTTAGTAAGTTGAACAATGAAGAAGTCTGAATTTAGAATTTATCAGGAACACGGATTCAAAATATATTTTAACATTAGATCCTCAAAAGTATCTACATATCACTGAGAAAGTGGAAGAAGCACAAGTGGATAAAAGCTTGTATTTGTAATAGACATTCTATACTCCAGGTAAGCTTTAAAATATGCCAGTTCTAAATGTATTTTTTATTTTCAAAATAGTTCTAGTCAGGATCAATAGTCAGTTAAATTCATATACTTATCTTTTGAATAGCAAAGGAGGTAATATGGGTTTTTGATGCTATTTTTATTATTTGTTTTATTGTGTTATTGTTTTGTGTTAGGTTTGTGAAGGCCACAATTTTTATCTCTGTGTGAAATTCAAGATCATTAACTCTGTAGGAAAAATAACAAAGATTCCTTCAAAGTTGGAAATATTTTTCATTCTTCAGGCAAAATGTCTTAAACAGCCACCTATACTTCTATCCTAAGTATTTGATTATTAAAGCTGGAGGAAATTATTTATCAATGCTAATGACATATATCAACTAATGACATATCTACCAATTTATGAAAGATTTATTTAATTATTTTTGACAAAGGAAGTATTGGCCATGGTAGTTATACCTAAATTCAAAATCTGCAAATGAGAGGAGAGTAGGATTGTATGAAAAGACTAATAATTAAGAGTTAGAATCATGGTAGGTAATTAAAACATATCCAAAATATGAAACTATGAGGTTAGAATAAAGATATACACATATATATATTTAAAAATCAAGAATTTTCTCTTCTCTATACCAACACTACATTTTTGTGTTTTATTATTTTATGATGCTGAATGTTCAAACATGCATGTAATGAAATGCTTCAAAGAATAATGGATTATTTTGAAGTGTACAGAATAACCAACTCATGTAATTACTTTATTTTAGAATAGATATGTATGGTCTCAGCAATCAGACAACAAAAAGAAATAAAAGGCATCTGAATGAGCAAAGAATAAGTCAAATTCTCACTCTTCACAGATGACATGGTATTCTGTGTGGAAAACCCAAAAGACACAACCCCAAAATTGCTAGAACTCATACAGGAATTCAGCAAAGTGACAGGATATAAAATCAATCCACAGAAATCAGTTGCATTTGTATACACTAACAATGAGACAGAAGAAAGAGAAATTAAGGAATCAATCCCATTTACAATTGCATCCAAAACCATAAGATACGTAGGAATAAACCTAACCAAAGAGGCAAAGATCTATACTCAGAAAACTATAGAACACTCATGAAAGAAATTAGGAAGACACAAAGAAATGGAAAAACATTCCATGTGCATGGATTGGAAGAACAAATATTGCTAAAATGACTATGCTACATAGAGTAACCTATACATTCAATGCAATCCCTATCAAAATACTATCAACCTTTTTTTTCACAGATCTGGAACAAATAATCTTAAATTTTGTATGGAACTGGAAAGACCCTGAAAGCCAGAGGAATGTTGAAAAAGAAAACCAAAGCTAGTGGCATCACAATGCCTGACTTCAAGCTCTATTACAAAGCTGTAATCATTAAGATATTATGGTACTGGCACAATAATGGACACATAGGTCAGTGGAAGAGAATAGAGAGCCCAGAAATGGACCCTCAACTCTATGGTCAACTGATCTTTGACAAAGCAGGAAAGGATGTCCAATGGAAAAAAGACAGTCTCTTCAACAAATGGTGTTGGGAAAATTGGACAGTCATTTGTAGAAGAATGAAACTGGACCATTTTCTTATACCATATACAAAAATAGACCCAAAATGAATGAAAACCTAAATGTGAAACAGGAATCCATCAAAATCCTAGAGAGGAACACAGGCAGCAACCTCTGTGACCTCAGCTTCAGCAACTTCTGGCTAGACATGTCTCCAAAGGCAAGGGAAACATAGGAAAAAAATGAACTATCAGGACTTCATCAAGATAAAAACTTCGGCACAGCAAAGGAAATAAGTCAACAAAACCAAAAGACAACTAACAGAATGGGAGAAGAAATTTCAAATGTCTTATCAGATAAATGGCTAGTATCCAAAATCTATAAAGAACTTCTCAAACTCAACACCCAAAGAACAAATAATCTGATCAAGAAATGGACAGAAGACATGAACAAACTTTTCTCTAAAGAAGACTTACAGGGCGCCTGGGTGGCTTAGTCGTTAAGCGTCTGCCTTCGGCTCAGGTCATGATCCCAGGGTCCTGGGATCGAGTCCCACATTGGGCTCCCTGCTCAGCGGGAAGCCTGCTTCTCCCTCTCCCACTCCCCCTCCTTGTGTTCCTGCTCTCACTGTCTCTCTCTGTCACATAAATAAATAAAATCTTTAAAAAAAATAAAATAAAAAAATAAAGAAGACTTACAAATGGCCAACAGACACATGAAAAATGTTCAACCTCACTCTGCATCAGGGAAATCCAAATCAAAACCACGATGAGATATCACCTCACACCAGTCAGAATGGCTAAAATTAACAACTCAGGAAATGACAGATGCTGTTGAGTGTGTGCAGAAAGGAGAACCCTCTTACACTGTTGGTGGGAATGCAAGTTGATGTAACCACTCTGGAAAACAGTGTGGAGGTTCCTCAAAAAGTTGAAAATAGAGCTATCCTTTGACCCAGCAATTGCACTACTGGATATTTACCCCAAAGATACAAATGTAGCAATCCAAAGGGGCACCTGCACCCCAATGTTTATAGCAGCAATGTCCACAATAGTCAAACTATGGAAAGAGCCCAGATGACCATTGACAGATGAATGGAGAAAGAAGATGTAGTATATATACACAATGGAATAATACTCTGCCATCAAAAAAAATGAAATCTTGCCATTTGCAATGACATGGACGGTACTAGAGGGTATAATGCTAACTGAAATAAGTCAATCAGAGAAAGATAATTATCATACGATCTCACTCATAGGTGGAATTTAAGAAATAAAACAGAGGATCATAGGGGAAGGGAGGGAAAAATAAAACAAGATGAATTCAGAGAGGGAGATAAAGCATAAGAGACTCTTTTTTTTTTTTAAAGATTTTATTTATTTATTTGAGAGAGAGAGAATGAGAGAGAGCACGAGAGGGAAGAGGGTCAGAGGGAGAAGCAGACTCCCCGCTGAGCAGGGAGCCCGAGCATAAGAGACTCTTAATCTCAGGAAACAAACTGAGGGTTGTGGGAATTCATAGTGCTTAGCTAGAGAAGATTTAATAAACACATGCCTCCCTGGATGAGACTAGTTGAAAAGGAGTGTCCGAAAACTGGGCCTCCTTTAGAGTTTCTGGACTGAAAACAGGCGGATCCTCATTGTGGCTCAAAGCACTCATCTAGGGAGTAAATGCTTGACTTATGAGAATATTCTGTCTGCACGCCTGTCACAAGCACAGCTTATTCTATTCATAGGTTACTCCCATGCCACTGTCTTGATTATTACAGCTTCACATTCCTTCTTGTTTTTCATATTCCCTAGTTGTATTTATAAAATTCTCAATAAAGGTGGAGGCAGAATCTGGCTCAGTGCCTTTCGCCACTAGAGTGTCTGGTCCCGAGGCCTCTCCTTTCTCCTACTAAGGTGTCTGGAGTAATTTTTTCATTTTCTGCCTCAGGGTTTGTGGGCCAAACCTGACAGAGGGTTGCTGGAGGGTAGGGGGTTAAGGGACATTAAGGACGGTACATGATGTAATGAGCACTGGGTATTATATAAGACTGATGAATCACTCAACTCTACCTTTGAAATTAATACTACACTATATGTTAATTAACTGAATTTAATTTTTTTAAAAAGGTAAAAAATAAAAGTTAAAAGAAAAAATATATATGTATGACAATAAAGATGTTCAGAGAATCATGTTAACAAATATAAAATGTAAAATAGATATGAGAGCATTAATAATAAGAAAAGAAATAGAGAATCAACTAAATAAATTTAATAATGGTAAATAAAGATCCATTTTGCTAAAAATAACACTAGTTTGTCTTTTTGATCCTCATGCTATCTCTTCTTCTATTAGATTTGCTCACAGTAGACATAGTGGAAACTGGGTATAAGACAGAAGATGAGTAGAGGGCATAGGATACATTGCTTGGGAGGATCAATTGTAATATGATGTTGATGTCTTCTGGACTATGGATACCAAATTTCACTTTTATTCTTGTGGGTACCTTTTGTATTTCAACAGTTCTTGATTGTAAATATCTGATGTCATCTTCTCCAACACTGAAAATTGACTCAGTTAATTGCTTATGAAGTCCTCATCAAATTTGGTTTCTTTGGAGCAATTCAAAAGACTCTGTTTTTAGTGTCATTTGTTATGTTAAAAGTCTTAGCAAGGATGCCCAGACACCTTCTAAAACATCACTTCTGCCCCACAGGAAACATCTGATATTTTTACTCTCCATAAGTAGAAGAACAGGATGTCCCTACCTCTTCCCCAGAAGAGGGGAACTATCTGATATTGAATTTTCCTTTTTTTTAAGATTTTATTTATTTATTTGACAGAGAGACAGAGAGCACAAGCAGGAAGAGCAGCAGAGAGAGAGGGAGAAGCAGGCTCCCCACTGAGCAGGGAGCCCAATGCAGGACTCCATCCCAGGACCCTGGGATCATGACCTGAGCCGAAGGCAGACGCTTAACTGACTGAGCCACCCAGGCGCCCCTGATACAGAATTTTCCTAAATGAGTGCCAGGCACTAGTCCCTACCTTACAATCTCCAGAAAACATATGACACAATTTTGTAAAATACCATGTCAACTTTTTTTTTCACTTGATATAAGGAGGGATCAAAGGAGAAAACAAACACTAACACTTACATATTCTCACTATACTGTCTCCACAAACGTGTTCATCCCAGACAAATATAATATATATAGGTGAAAGATTGTGATGGCAAGGGATGTAGTTTCTTGATATTTCAGCCAATCTCATAGCATTTCCAAGGTGCTCATTTTAAAAATGTACTGAGTAGATGATACTTTTTACTGTCACTATCAATTTTGAGTCATCAAAATTCCCATTTTAATCATATATCAATACTTTCTTGATCTCAAAGACTAAGCTGCTAATCACAGAAGAAGATACAGGGACAGTGAAGCATTTATTTATATGAGCAATGTGATGACAGTTGGACTTTAAGCATTGTTATTTATGACTCTTCTTGATAATTCATGGAAAGAAAAAAGAGGAAGAAAGGCCATCAGCATCAGTTTACTACGTCTTAACCCCGAACACAAAGCCAACACAGTAGAACACAGAAGTCAAGAATGAAAAGAAACTGAGTATTGACCATATTGTTAGGGCTCTAAATTCAGCCATGTCTGAATGGCACTTGACCTCTGGAATTGGTAACATATATAAGCTAATAAACTTCCTTTTTATTTAAGCCAGTATAGATAGGACTTGTAGACACACAGAATAAAAAGCTCTTGTAGTCCAGATAATACACAAAAATTTGGAGCAGACTTTTCTTAGTGAAAAAAGAACATCTCACACAAATATGTGAGAATTAAATGAATGAAGTTGACCTCCTTCCAGCCCTATCACAACCAAAAGCAATATTTTATTGCTAGTGACATAATATTGTTCTATATGTACAAGCAGTAATATTACGTTTATATCCTAAATATCTAATGATACTAGTTCTAAAGAACACTATCTAATTGCTGTAAAGCCATCTCGAATCAAAATTCTAAAAAGTAAATAAAACTGTCTGATGGCAGTTATCTGCTCTAGGTTTTTATTGGGCTTGAGAAGTGGTAAAATTGACCTGAGAAGACCAAAAAAAAAAAAAAAAGACAACCCTATATTTATAATGAACATTTAGAAAGCTTTAATATTTTTAATTTTTCATATAAAAATAGAAAAATAATTTTCAACAGAAATTTTGAAAATATTCTTGGTCTCTAAATGAAAATCTACTGAAATTAATGTATGCACAACAGGGGATGAAAAGAATGATAGTACTGCCTGGCTAATAATTCTAATAGTCAAAAAAAGTGAAAAAGCTGCAAAAACTTTCCCCCAAAGACTGCAAAAGAGAAAGTCTCTGGGTATTAAGATAAAGAAACAATATTTATATTTATTTAATGGCAGAATTCAGTAGTTCAACAATTGATATATATTTGTCAATTAAGTGGGGCCATTGGGGCGCCTGGGTGGCTCAGTTGGTTAAGCGACTGCCTTCGGCTCAGGTCATGATCCCAGGGTCCTGGGATCGAGCCCCGCATCGGGCTCCCTGCTCGGCGGGAAGCCTGCTTCTCCCTCTCCCACTCCCCCTGCTTGTGTTCCCTCTCTCTCTGTCTCTCTCTCTGTCAATTAAATAAATAAAATCTTTAAAAAAAAAATTAAGTGGGGCCATTAATGTAATTTACAAACTTAAACAACTTTGTCTTTCATCACAATTGTATATCTTCTTGCTCTAGAACTTATTAAATAAAGGAAAAGGAATATAGCAAGACTCATCATACTTTTAAGCAAATCTTAGACTCACAAATGTCATGCATTGCTCTTTTAGCAATTTCTACTGCCTATACATCTTCCTACAAAATACCACTAAGTATAGACACCATACCTCAGTTGTAACTGAGCAATCATTTTGTGCCAATCCTCATAAATTTACACAGAGTTTTATTAGAAAACAACTATGCATAAAAGAGTTCTACGTTGTTTTTTGTTGTTGTTTTGCAAGTGTTGAGGTATTATAAGGAAAATTTTATTGCCTTATACATAGGCTTTGAGAAAATCATTCTATCAGATAATAAAATCCTTCCTTTAGTTTTCTAAATGAGAATCTACTTTTTCTCAGTAAATTCAAGTGGAGTTTCTTGAAAATAATCAGAATAGTATAGGGAGGGAGAAAGAGAGAGAGACAGAGAGAGAGAGACAGAGAGAGAAGCCAAATGGGGTCAAACATATACATTTCTTACACCAAATCTTTCTTTTGTTTCATCTTGCATTTATTACTATTTCTAAATATCTGTCTGAACATATCATTGGTGTATATTAAAAGGATGAATTATTTGTAGTATTTCTATTCCATAACCTTTCAGAGTGTTGGTCAGACAAATCACACATGCATGAATCAATTAAGAAACAATGAAAATCAGTATATGAATAAATTCCAAACTGAAGTCTTTTGAAAGTAATTGGATAATTTATCAGTATTTTCACAGAGGGATTCAGTAATGCCTATTATATAATTGAGTCCATAGACTTAGTGAAGGTTTTTTATATGAGGTCTTTAATGTGAAATATTGTATAATTGAAAATTGGGCTGCTTAATGTCATTTTAATTACAAATAGGTACAAATTGCCATTGTATGAGAAAATGTAGAAAAAAATCTAATAAAAATGTCTTGTTTGCTCTATTGCCTGGCATTAAAAGGAAATACCTATACAAAACACACAGCATGAGCATTAGACATTCTATTCTATCATCTATGTCATTAAGCGTATTTTCTATTTTCTTAACTAAATTACTTTTTTCCCCTTATGAGTGCCACTTTAATACTAATACTGTTCTGTTATTTCCCACAGAAAATTTAATTCATTTGTCACGTATGTATCATTTTAATTTAGAATTTGTTATAGTATTTAAAGGTCTATGTTTTCAATAATAAATGTGTTGAGAGTACTGCTGTGCTATAAACCACCCTATCTACTTGTAATTTTTCTGTAAAGTGGTTATCCAAAGAAAATCAGCTTATTAAGTATGAAAGTAAAACACAGTGACAAAGGTGTTAAATTAATTATTTTTAATGTTTAAGTAAAATTTCATTATTTTTTCTTTCTTTCTTTCTTTTTTTTTTTGCTATGCATTCCCCAGGTATCAGTTAGACTTAGTTCATTTTTATTTATTTATTTATTTTAAAGATTTTATTTATTTATTTGAGAGAGAGAGAATGAGAGAGACAGAGCACCTGAGAGGGGGGAGGGTCAGAAGGCAAAGCAGGCTCCCTGCTGAGCAGGGAGCCCAATGCGGGACTTGATCCAGGGACTCCAGGATGATCACCTGAGCTGAAGGCAGACACTTAACCAACTGAGCCACCCCAGCACCCAGACTTGGTTCATTTTTAAAGTATTTGCCAGCCTTAATAGCTTTCCATGTTGCTTAGACCTTCCATGTTTGGCCTCCTGCCTACTTCTTCACTTCAGCCAAAATTGTTTTCTTTGTTTCTTTCTACCCTAAAGCCTTGTTATATATAAGTCCCATTTATTGTCATCAATGTCTACTCATTCCAACTCTCAGACTAAGCAGCCTTCTTCAAATAAACTCTGCCTGGCAGCCTTCCCGTACCACCCATTCCCTGGTGCCACAGTTACCATGAAAGTAGGAGCATGATAGCTCTGCTCATGTTTCTGTTGCTGTGTCCTAGAATGTTCCAGGTACTCACATATGTGCTGACTTATCTGAAACAACAGTCATGGTTGGATGCACCTCAGGCCATAAGCAGTTTCTAATCTCCCAAGAGGCACCCCCATAGTTCTGATTAGACAAACTTCACTACACATATCTCTCTAAAATTTCCCCAATCTCTACAAGTATTGTCATCAACCATCCTGATAATGAAGTCAAAGTTTTGGGAGTTACATTTGGTCCCTCATGTTTTTTCACTCTTCTTTCCTGTCTAGTTTTTCAGCAGATAGTATCAATTTTATTTACAAAGTGTATCTCAAATCTGCCTACCAATCCAAAATATCATCATCTCTTAGAATTTCAAGAGCCTTCTAAGTGGTCTCCAAACTTAACTTCCTATAAATTATTTTCCTTAAAAGACATGGTTATTTTCTTTTATTATTTTCAAAATAGTGGTCGATTAGGTAGTTATACCTAGTTGGATTAAAATTCAAATGTTTCATAATTAAATTAGGTGAACATTGTCCCAGCACTCACCTATCTCCCCATCACCTTGGGAGACTACTAAAATCAACAAACATAAGCAGTTTTCTTCATATCTGAGATATTTTGAACATATACAAACAAAAAATATGTATGTTGCCATAATATGCTAATGATTAGCACCATGTTTGTTTTTTTTAATTTAATACCATATAGTGGAGAACGTTTCATATCAGAATTCAATAAACTGTTTAATATATTCTATTTCAGCAGAATATTCCATTAAATGGATATAAAATAATTTAAGTGAGGTCCTGATTAATGAAAATTTAGATTCTCCAATCTATGATATTATAAACCATGCCTCAATCTTGCATATATCAATTCCTATAGGGTGATTGTATTTAGAGAAGAGATCCTAGAAGTCTGATGCAGAATTAGAGGATATATATTTTTCAATTTTAATAGATGTTGCCAAATCCAGAAAACTGTGGCAATTTACAGTTTCTCTAGCAATGTATGTTTGGTTGCATCTTTGACTTCTAATTACTGGAAGAAGATTATAAATGCTTGTAAGTAAAGAATGGTTGTCAGTAGACATGTTTATGCTTCCTTCTATGTTTATTTAATGCTACAGTACTCTTTAACATGCCAACAGCTTCTGAATCACTCAGGGATGATACCTTTCCCAAAGAGCAGGAAATCGATGAGTTGCCCCATAAATTATGATGTGTCTTGACTCAAAAATATAACTTGCCAAGTCTAGTCATTTCTCACTAGTTTTAACTAAGAAGTCTTGAGAATATGAAGCAGAGAGTGGTGGAAGCAGCACTGAAAACATTTTGATGTGGAATAAGACAGGACAGACCGTGATAAGCCACATGCAAGATGAAATTGTGATGAAAGAGAACATTATAATAAGCAGAAGGAGTCAATAGAAAAATAAAAGTGAGCAGATACACAGAATGAAGTTGTGCTATGATGTAGGCCATGCACACTGCATGGCAGAACAGTCTCAGATCAGAGCAGCTTTGCAACTTCACGTCTTGTGTGTATATTTGTTGTTGTTGTTGTTGTTTTAATACCTTGTTTTAGAATTAAAATGAAGCATTTCATAATATATCTGCCCATTGCCTTATTTCACTGACAAAACAAAACAAAAACAAAAACAAAATCATTCTTTAGTGGCTTGCCAAGATATAGCTATTCTACTGACAGAGTCAGGTATACACAAGATGAATTTTTTTAATTATTATTATTTAATAAGTTACCATGCTGTGACCATGTTTGCTATTTTATTTATTCCTTTCTTCTTTATCTTTTCTTATGCACAAGTGGGTGACACTCCTCCTGGATCCCTTGCAGTTTGGTGCAGGATCCCACAGCTTCCACAAAGGCACTTTTGTCTTTGGATGCATGCTAAATTTTGTTCAGTAGTGAGCTATGGATGCCTACTGTCACTACCAATTAAAACTTTTTTGAAAGTTATATTGCTATTTCTTGTATGTGTATTTTACTTGAAAATGCCTAATAAGTATAGAAAAGCAAATATGAATATATTAAACATCCAAGCCTCTTCCCAGAAAAGCAAGCATACTGATGGTTTTTATTTCATAATTTGTATAAAAACAATAAACAATAAAAAATTTCAGATAAATTTTACAAGGTTATTCACTTTTACTCTCCCTTTAATATCAGCTATTTGACTTAGAATACTTTAAGTGCTTCATTTCCTCTTTCATACCCAGTAGAAGCCATTAATCTATAAAATTTTATTTTGAAATGATTTTCTAAAGTCTATATAACAAATACATAATTTTATATGAGGATACAAAATGACAATATCTGATTCTCCATTTTTAATCAAGTGCTTAGGAAGAAAATAAGCAATATTTTAAGTAAACTAAAATGGAATTTGTTTTTTACCATGTCTCATAAATGCCAAACAATGAAATGATTTAGTTTTAAAAGTTATTATGTCCCAATTGATCTTCCAGACAATGGACTTATTATGTAATTATGAAGATATGCACATTTATCAAAAGTTAAAACCATCTGTCTCAATTCTGTTTAATTTCATTATATATTCATCATTTAGACAGTTAGCTTATGACATAAGTCTCTACCAATGAGTAATTCTATACTGATTATCACTTGAGAACGTGCACAGGCAGACATCAGTCAACTCTTATTAGTCTACTTTGAAATTAAAATTCTACCAGTAATAGGCTGCTGACTAGCCAGTCATCACTAATAAATGCATGGAAATCTCTGGCGTTCCCCTAAAGAAATCTAAAACTATCAGTGTCTTTCTTTCAGCAAATCATATAAACTTAGAATTCATAAATACTTCTTGAAATGAGAGTCATGCATATAGTATATTCAAATATACTTAGGCCCATGTACATATATTCAAAATTCATATTTTAGATAGAGATCAAGAAAGAATAATTATAATTTAAAGCATCTGTGACTAAAATATTTGTAACATTCTTAAGATTTTATATTTATGGGAAATTTAACAATAATTCTGGTTAGTGACTTGGGTCTGAACATCAGGTTAGATACTGAATACAATTTCCTTTCCTTATATGTGTAATTTTTATTAACATAAAACATTTTGTTAAATGAGTAAGAATATGGAAAATTATTTACTTAAAACCTTTTTTAAAGTATTTAAGTGCCTCTTTTGTGTATCTAGAAAGAAAATGAAAATACCTCTTGTCCAATTATAGGAGTACTAAAAGTCATTAGAAAAATATCTTAAGTCATCTCATAAATAAGAATGTAGAGGAATGATGTCACCGATATTACAAAATAGGTTGTTCCTGATGTGGCTCCCCCTCATAGGAAAAACAACTAGCAACTACCTATTCAAGAATAAGACACCGCTAGGAGAATTCTAGAACATGAATTGAGGCTGAAGCACCCCCCCTCACACACACACACACACACACCTCAGAAACCAAGACAGACTGCATTGTAAAGGTAAGCAAAGCCGCTACTCCACATTGGCCACATTGCCTCTCTCCCAGGCCAGTGTAGCACCATGTGGAGAAATTTCCCTTGAGCTTCAAGATCTTCTAGTGGGAAAAGACAACCTAGGGGTACAATCAGCCTACCCTAGCATTGGGACCACATTGTGGGGAGCCCCTATTCTAATCTTACACCATAGGGATTGCAGGAGAATCTATGGAGCTCAACCACTAAAAATTAAACTAATTAAACATACAGTGATGGAAAAGTGGGGGGGGGCTTGCAATCAGAACACAGACCTTGTCAGACCAAGTTCATACCTGTGGTATCCAACTTGTAATTCCAACCAAAGATCTTGCTCATCTGTAGGACCAAGTCAGGGGCACACTCTGGCCAGGGAACTCAATGGGGTACAGGTCTACATGATGCAGATTATCAAATAAGGAGTTTTTCTGGCTGTGAAATCCAGTTTGCCTGTCCCTAGGCAATGAGCTTAATCACAGCCCAACCACTGTGGAATGACTTCCAGCCCCATGTGATCAGAAAAGCTGGAGACAACTTCTGGAAACTGCCATACAGCAGCACATGAGCTGAAACACAGGTGAACAGAGTTGATCACCCACAGAGCAAAGTCCATATAAAGAGTGCATCATTTCCGTGCTACACATAGGCAGGGGGATTAATTCATAGCCAAGACTGAGGAAAGTTCCCCACCAGTCCTTATTGGAGATCTAATTTAGGAAAATGAGAGTAGCCTGGAGTGGTCACATCCCCTCCCATAAAGCTAAAAATCTGCAACATAGCTCTCTACTGTGGAGAGTGTCTTCTAGCCTTAGACCAGAGGGCTGGCAACAACTCCTGGAAGCTGTGGACTCAGGAGCACTGGAGCCAAGAGATATGCAAGCAGAGCTGATAGTCTGCAGAGCAAAGCAAGTGTCCCTATTTGGTCAGGAAACTTAGATTATGGGTCAGCTTGTATTAATAAATGGGAATTTACCAGCTTTAGAGCTGCTTCTCACACTTGCTTCAGGCAGAGAATCTAATTCATAGCCCCACTCATCATTGAATATAGACTTCACCCTGTTTATCCAGGGAACGTAAACAGAACACAGGAAGCAGCATAGCCCACTCCACAGTCCTCCATACAGTGACACTTGAATAGAGAGCATGGCCTTGGGCTGCCCTTATTTATATGGCAAAACTGATAGATTCACCTGACCAGAGTGCACTGGTCTGATTCAGAATGCACTGAATTCCCCCCAAGTCCCCCAAATCAAGGAGCTGCACGTTTTTGGGTCCTGTCTGGCTGACCTCCCAGGGCAGAGAGCTAAGTCAGAGCCTTGTATGCAACTGAATATAGTACACAGTCCCAACTATCTAGTAAGCCTAACCAGAGAATCCAGGCAATGTAGAGACCACCCTACAGTCTCACTTGAATAACGAACCAAACCAGCAGTCTTTTAACTGTTCTCAGCCCACTGGCACATACCCCGAACCCCATCTTCAATAGCTTAAACAGTGGCCTCAACCAAAATTAGATCATAATAGCAGACTCTACCTGCCCCAAAACATTAACAGCAGAAACATCCAGAAACCCAAACTGAGCTGAATGGAGAAGAACTGCCTCTGCCAAAGCAAACCTGTAAAGTCTGGAAGAGGAACCAGATTACTCAAATAAGAAGATCCCAACCCAGGAAATCAAGAATCATGAAAAAACATGCAAATATGACATCATCAAAGGAATATACTAAAACTCTAATAACTGACTTTAAAGAAATGGAAAACTATGAGCTGTCAGACAAAGAATTCAAAATAATCCTCTTAAGAAGTTTTAGTGAAATCCAAGAAAACACAGGCAGACTACTAAACAAAATTAGGAAAACAATGTATGAACAAAATGAGAAGTTTGATGAGGAAATAGCAACCCTCTAAAGAAACAAAAACAAAGAAGTTCTAGATGTGAAAAATACAACTGAACTGAAGAATTCAATAGAGTTTCAAAAGTAGACTTGACCATATAGAGAAATGAATCAGTGACCTGGATGAAATACATTGGAAATTACCGAGTCAGAGAAGCAAAAAGAAAAAAAGAAAGAAAGAAAGAAAGAAAGAAAGAAAGAAAGAAAGAAAGAAAGAAAGAAAGGTAGAAAGAAAAAAAAAGAATTAAAACAGTGAAGAAAAGCTATAGGAATTATGGGATACAATAAAAAGAAACAACATTCACATTATGGGAATTCCAGATGAGAGAGGAAAAAGGAACGAAAGTATATTTAAAGTATAATGGCTAGAAAAAAAAAAGTATAATGGCTGAAAACTTCCTGAACCTGTGGAGAGAAGTGGACATCCAGGTATCTAAGGCCCAAGAGACCCTAAATAGGTTAAAGTGAAGAGAGCTACACTGAGATATATCATAATTAAATTGCTAAAAGTCAAACAGAAAAAAAAAAGAATTTGAAGAGCAATAAGAGAAGAGAGAGAAGTTACATACAAGGAAACCCCCATGAGACTGTCAGCAGTTTCTGAACAGAAACTTTTCAGGTAAGGAGAAAATGGGGATGATATATTCAAAATAATGAAAGACAGTAACTGTCAACCAAGCACTTTATATTTAGTGAAGCTCTCCTTCAGAAATGAAGGATAGATAGACTTTCTCAAGCAAACAAAAGCTCATTGACAATATACCTCATCATGCAAGAGCTCTGATGGAGATGGACAATGAGATTAATGTTGTTTTCATGCCTGCTAACACAACATCCATTCTGCAGCACATGAATCAAGAAGCCATTTCAACTTTTAGGTCTTATTGTTTAAGAAATACATTTTGTAAGGCTGTAGCTACCATAGATAGTTATTCCTCTGATAGATCTGGGTAAAGTAAATTGAAAACTTTCTGGAAAGTATTCATTCTAGATGTCTTTAAGAACATCTGTGATTCCTAAGAAGAGGTCAAAATATCAACACTAACAGGAGTTAAGAAGAAATTGATTCCAACCCTCATGGATGACTTTGAGGGAGGGGTTCAAGATTTCAGTGGAGGCAGTAACTGCAAATGTGATCTAAATAGCAAGAGAACTAGAATTAGAAGTAGGGTCTGAAGATGTGACTGAATTACTGCCCTCTCATGATAAAACTTGAACAGATGAAGAGATGTTTCTTATAGATGAGCAAATAAAGTGTTTTCTTGAGATAGAATCTATTCTTGGTGAAGATGTCATGAAGATTGTTGAAATGACAACAAGGAATTTAGAATATTATGTAAACTTAGTTGATAAAGCAGCAGCAGGTTTCAAGAGAATTGACTTCAATTTTGAAAGATGTTCAAATGGGTAAAATGTTATGAAACAGCATTGCATGTTACAGAGAAATTGTTTGTGAAGGCAAGAATGGATGTAGCAAATTTTACTGTCTTATTTAAGAAATTTCCGCAGCATGTAAAACTTCAGCAAACACCACCCTGATCAGTCAGCAGCCATCAACACTGAGGCAAGACTTTCCACCAGCTCAAGGTTGTAACTTGGTAAAAGCTCAGAGAATGCTAATATTTTTTAGCAATAAAGTATTTTTATTTTTTAAAGATTGATTTATTTATTTTAGAGAGAGCAAGCATGAATGGGGGGAGAGACAGACTGGGGGGAGAGAATCCTCAAGTAGACTCCCCACAGAGCATGGAGCCTGACATGGGGCTTGATTCCAGGACCCCGAGATCATGACCTGAGCCAAACTCAAGAGCTGCCAGTTTAACCAACTGAGCCACCCAGGTATCTTCACCTGACCAGAGAAATAAAGTATTTTTTAAAAAGATTTTATTTCTTTATTTGAGAGAGAAAGAGAGAGAGAATGAGTAGAAGGAGGGGCAGAAGGAGAGAGAGAAGCAGACTCCCCACTGAGCAGGGAGCCCAATGCAGGATTCAATCCCAGGACCCTATCCCAGGACCCTGGGATCATGACCTGAGCTGAAGGCAAACATTTAACCAACTGAGCCACCCAGGTGCCCCAGCAATAAAGTATCTTTAATTAAGGTATGTATACTGTTTTTTCAGGCATAATGCTATTATACACTTAAAAGACCACAGTACTGCATAAACATAACTTTTATATGCACTGGGAAACCAAAAAACCCATTTGACTTACTTTATTGTGATACTTGCTTTATTGCAGTGGTCTGGAACTGAATCCGCAATATCTCCAATTATGCCTGTAACCAAAGGAAACAGAAACTCTAACTTGGAAAGATATCTGTACTCTGTGTTTATAGCAGCATTATTTATAATAGCCAAGACATGGAAACAAAACAACTTAAGGGTCCATCAATGGATTCATGAATAAAGATGATCTGGGGTGTGTGTGTGTGTGTGTGTGTGTGTGTGTGTGTGTGTGTGTGTGTGTAATGGAATATTATTCATTTGTGACAAACATGAAAGCCATATGCTAAGTGAAATAAGAGAGAAAGACAAATACTGTATGATTTCACTTATATGTGAAATCTTAAAACACACATACACATACACAACTTATAGCAAAAGAGATCAGACTTGTTACCAGAGGCAGAGGGTGGGGGGAAGGCAAATTGGAGGAAGGTTGTCAAAAGGTACAAACTCCCAGTGATAAGATAAATAAGTACTAGAATGTAATATACAATACAATGACTGTAGCTAACACTCCTGTATGAGATACAGATAAGTTAAGTGAGTAAATCCTAAGATTTTTCATCACAAGGGAAACTTCTTCCCCTTTTTTCTTTTTATTGTATCTATATTGAAAAATGGATGTTTGTTGAAACTATTGTGGTAATCATTTCACAACATATGTAAATCAAACCAAAATGCTGTATGCTTTGAACTTATATAATAATATATGCCAATTATTTCTCAGTAAAATTGGAAAAAAGGAAAGATACTTAAGCAAATTAAAAAAAGCAAAAAGAAAATGTATCTTACATATGGCACATCTCTTTGCCTGTCATTATGTTCACAAGTAACAGAAATAATAGGCTCAAAAATTCTCAAAAGGAAAAATTATTCCCTCCAATCAAATCAAATGCAGGGATTATATATATAATTATATTCATATATTATACAATATATGTAAATGAGAAGCAAAACATCTGATAAAATTATTTTTAAATATAACCTATTTTAAATCAACAGCAACTTATATGAAATGATTAAGAGAAATTGTGTCTCTAATCAAAGGTAAGTTTTGCATATTATATGGGAATCTAATTTTCCCAACTTATATCTCTCTGAGATTTACTATCAAAATAAGAGGTTTACAAGGAAGCCAAAGCCAGTGAGAGTGGGAGAAATTTGGACCAGGCAGCCAGGGACCTAAAACAACCAGAGTTAACCCATGGAATATGTAGCAAGCAGTGTGTTATTTGGCATCCAAGGGGGTGTGATACACTTAGAACTGATATTGGCCAATTTTAGTATTTAAAAAGAAACAATATGTTGGTCAGGACAGCATTATAAGCAAAAATGAAATATGAAGAAATTTAGATATAACAGTCATTTCTCTTAATTCCTTCTTTTTAGAATAGGTTTTCAGCCAGCAGCTGAATTTTTATTAGTAACCAGGTCAAATTTCTCCAATAGAAAAATATAGGTGAAAATAATCTACTAGAACTCCAACTACATAGACAGTAGTTTCAAACCTATAGTGATACTATAACCCTTACTAAGATAACCAAAACAAAATATAAATTGTACTTTAAAGATTGTTAATCATTTCACATGGTATATACATGAGCAGGGCTAACTTCAAACACCATTAAATCACCCTTTAAAGATAAGAGCAATTAGACACTACCTTCACATGACATGGAAGCTCAAGACTCTGTGATTCTCAAGATTGATAAGGAGGAGAAAGATCTGGGCTGTTGTTTTAAGTAAAAGTCTTTGGAATAGAATGAGGAAATGTGTTATCTGAGACCAAAGGCCCTAAAATTTTAGTATGTATCAGAATATTTGGAAAGTTGTAACAAATGCATATTTCTGCATCTTTCCCCAAAGAATTTAAGCAAACATTTTGAAATAGGCAGTAAGTGGTTCACACTTTGAGATTTATGGTTCTAGGCAGAGTAAAGGTCATAATGACTGTTTTAAGGTATTTCCTTACAGAATTTTGACTTCCTAGTCAGATTACATGCAAAATTACAAAGGTGGCAGCATGATTTAGAGAGGCTTCTGAAGGCAGCAACAAGCATGCTTGGTCTTAAGGTTTCAGTTATCTTGAATTAGACATAGGGAAATGTTTTCTACTTTATCTGTTTGTCTGAACCACCTGAGTCACCAAATCAGAACTAATTACCCTAACTCACAGATATAGTAGGCTATCCAAGGAATCGAAACAACTTCAGGAAGGAAAGGGAAACAATAAAATCAAAGCTCAGAAAAAGACACACAGACACACAAACCAGTAAGTAATCTTCCCTTGGAAATGCTTAATTATTTGAAAATTGTGCATTCTTTATTTTGTCCTTAACTATAGAAGGCAAGAGAACGTACATAATTTCCAGGATAATAGTACCCACTGTATAGCCCTAATGTGGTTAATTATGAAGTTGAAACTTCAGAAATTATTGAATAAATGATCTTACCCAGGCTCCTGGGTTTATGAGATCTCTTCCACACCTTATTGAATCTATAAATCTCCTTAACAGAGAGGCTATAACACCATTGATTGTAGAAAATTTGAATTGCCATTTCAAAGCAAAAAAATTTCTTAATTTTGAGAAGTTATAGTGATATGAAAGATTATGTATTGTCTTTAAGGGTGCTGTAAAATGAATCTAAATTATAAGATCATAGATGCCAAAACAGCAACTTCCTAGCTTCTCCTACCCGATCAATCTATTTAGACCCTCTTTCAACACTGCATGTCCTTTAGCAACTCAGTAAGCTACAAAGAGCTTTTACTAATTTATTATCTGTGCATAAAGAGATTTTATATTTAATTATTTCACAATTTATCTTGAACATACATACATTTAATGTATAGTTTTACTCCATTTTAAGGAGAAATTACACTCCTTTAATGTTAATCCAAAACATTCAGTGTTATTTTAGATACTGCCCTACCATCTCAAATGAAATTTAAAGTGGACAGTAGTAAATATTCTAAGGAAAACCTCATATTTGAACTTATAAAATAAAAATGACAAACAACTTCCAGCATATATATCTTCTTTTTATTTGGACCCATAATAAAGATTTTAATTTTTTTTTGGTGAACTAGAAAAATGTATTTCTGCCATTGCAAACAAGAAAAATACAACATATGCAAAGAAAAATATTTTCAATTGTTACAGTGCAAATGTTGTCATTAGAAATTGAATACATCAACCCATTGTCTTTGGTTTATATTGGTTTTGCAAAAGTCACAGTTTTACTGTTTCTCTTTTGAAACATAATGTCTCTTTTTTTCTCCTCAGACTGTTGCAAGATGTTTTATTTTAGTCTTTGGTTTTCAGTAGTTTTTCTATTATCAGCACATAGTATATACTGCTCTGGGAATTGCAAGTCTTCTTGAAGATATAGATTAATTTATTTTTCAATAATGAAAAATTCTCAGCCTTTATTTATTCAAATAATAGTTCTGTCTTATTAAATCCCATCTTCTGAGACTTAAAATGCACATATGCAAACATTTTTACCATAGACATACTTCACTACCATGCTTCCTACTGTTTTTTATCATTTCTTTTTTCCATGTTTTATTCTGAATTTTTTTTTCTGATCTTTTCCCCAGTTGATACTTTTCTCTTTAGGAATTTGAAACTAATGCTAAACATAACCATTAAGTTATTTTTTATTATTATTTTCATCATTCCTATAATTTTCATGAGCTCTTTATTATTGTTTCCTATTTTCCATTAAAGCTCTGATCAGCTTCTCTAATAAATTATCAATCTTTTATTTCAATTCCTTATCATAATAAGCATAGTCCTTTGAAAGTACATGACTGATGGATCTAGTTACTTGATTCACTATAGTTTTTTCTCCCTATTTTCTGTACTTTCTTCTTAATATAGGTTATATTGTTCTGTCTTCTTTTATGTCTAACTAATTTTGACAGATTCCTATGAACTCCAGATTAAAAATTACACAGTTCGACTTCCAGTTTCAGCTCTAATATGTAAAGAACTTGGAACTTGTCACTCTCATCATTACCAAAAGAAATATATGAGCAAAATGAATAAAAAAAATTTAAAGATTTTATTTATTTGACAGAGAGAGCACAAGCAGAGGGAGAGGGAGAAGCAGGCTCCCCACTGAGCAGGGAGCCCAATGTGAGACTAGATCCCAGGACCCTGAGATCATGACCTGAGCTGAAGGCAGCTGCTTAACAGACTGAGCCACCCAGGCATCCCGAGCAAAATGAAAATTAATAATTTTTCTTGTTCCTAATCGTAGAGAATTGAGATTGCAGTGCAAACCCCTACTATGAAATCGGGATAGGTAGGCAAAACAAAACATTTACAGCCAAGGTCCTACTTAGAACAGACACTCTATCCACTGAAGTAATAAACTAGTGGGGATACTTCACTGGCAATTCCGACTAACTGCTAAGGCCGATTGTGGACTACACTGAGTAAGAAACTACTGGGAGCTGCTATCTTAGAAGGACTCACCTTTTCATGGATTTAATCTTCAAAAAGTCCACAAATTTCTCACTGTGAATAGTCAGAAATGATTTCTCACTGGCTTGGCAAGGGATGGGATAAAGTGCCCAGAGAGTTTTCATTAAAATAGCTTATTTTCCAAGGTAAAATACTTTGCTAGAGCCTTGTCACTTGTGAGCTAACAACATTTCACTGAGTCCAGCACCCTCTAGCCTTCCTTTCTCATCTAAGTGGGGGGAAAAATATATATGAAGATAATAGCCCAGAGGCAAGCCTGAAATACTAAGATTTAATTATAAGATATAGAGTATTTCCCTTCCCACACATCTTACACCTCTTGATGTAGTTACCAACATGGCACCACTCTAAATAACAATGGATTACTACTGAAAAAGCAGGAAGAAAAGATATTTGATAAAAAGGTTCCTATGGAATCCCAAAGACAATAGAGGGGATGAAAAATCAAAGACATTAGAAGGTTTGAAGTTTCTGATATACACAGTTATAATAATCAATAAACATTGCCAACTCCTAGAAAGACTTACATAAAATATCATGCTAAGACCTGTTTACCTCAGGTCTTATTGCCTGATACATTATCTATGGCTTTCAAAATTATAAAAAAAAATTACAAAAACAAAAAGAAATTACAGAGGATACCAAAAGGCAGAAAAAAAAAATCGAAGCCTGTTTCTCCCTCTCCCACTGCCTCTGCTTGTGTTCTCTCTCTCATTGTGTCTCTTTCTGTCAAATAAATAAATAAAATCTTAAAAAAAAGACACAGGTTGTCAGATAGGAAATATAAAGCATCTATGATTAATATGTTAAAAGCCCTATGTTAAAAAAATAGCATGTAAGAACAGACAGAAATTGCAAACAGAGTGAACCTCTAAAGTAGAAGGATGGAATCTCCAAGACAAAAATCAAAGGAAAATTATTATTTTTCAAAAATGTCTTTGATGGGGGCACCTGGGTGGCTCAGTCGGTTAAGGGTCTGCCTTTGGCTCAGATCATGATCACGGGGTCCTGGGATTAAGCCCCACATTGGGCTCCCTGCTCAGTGGAAAGCCTGCTTCTCCCTCTGCCTGCTGCTCTCCCTGCTTATGCTCTTTCTCTCTGTCAAATAAATAAATAAAATATATATTTTTAAAATGTCTATGATGGGCTAACCAGGAGATTATATACAGCTAAAGAAAGCATAAGTAAGTCTAAATATATATCAACAAGAGATGTAGCATGCAAATAATTGGAATAATAGAAGGAGATAAAAAAGAAAATGGAGCAAAAATATTTGAAGTAATAGTTGCTGAAAAGTTTTGCAAAATTAATGACAGACACCAAACAAGAGATCCAGAAAACTCCAAAAACACCAAGCAGGAAAAATATCAAAAAACCCACGTGTGGATATAACATATTCAAACTAAATACCAGATATAGAAAATCTTGAAATAACCCTGACAGTTGTAATGGGGCAGGAAAACATCTTAACTTGAAAGTAACCAGAATGAGAATTACAGTAGATTTTTCATTGCAGAAACTATGCAATCAAGAAGAGAATGGATGAAATATTTAAAGTGTAGAAGGAGGAGGAAAAAAGTACCAATCTAGAATTCTATGCCCAGCAATATTATCCTCCAAATGTAAAGGAAAAATAAATATATATTTCAGGAAAAAAAATTAAAACTTGAGGGAAATCACTTTCAGAAGTCCTGCCCTGTAAGAAATGTTAAAAGGAGTTCTTCAGCAATAAGGGAAATGAGAAAGTCAGAAACTTAGCTCTACATAAAATCGGAAGAGCATCAGAGAAGAAAAAAAAATAAATAAAGGTAAAATAAATCTTATATTTTTCTTATTCTTGGTACAAAAGTTAAATCTTTAAAGTAATAGTATTGAAAAGGTGTTGGCTGATCACAAACTGAGGGTTCTAGAGGGGAGGAGGTAGGGGGATGGGTTAGCCTGGTGATGGGTATTAAAGAGGGCACATTCTGCATGGAACACTGGGTGTTATGCACAAACAATGAATCATGGAACACTACATCAAAAACTAATGATGTAATATATGGTGATTAACATAACAATAAAAAAGAAAAAAATGAATAAATGAAATGAATAACAGTAATGATATAACAATATAAAAGGGGAGAATTTAAAATACTCAGTTATAAAATACCTGTACTAAAAATAAAATAGTTTTATCATAGGTGGAAATAGATTAGTTAAACAAGGTATTGATGGGGTACAAAAGGATATAAAATAAATTATATATAATTCTCAATTAAAATCAAAGAAGTCAAAAAAAGATAGTGAAGATGTAAAATTAAGAACAATGCAATGAATAGAATATAGTTACAAACATGGTAGATATGAATGTAACTATTTTGATAATCAGTTTGATATGAATGTTCTAAATACACCATTTGTAAAATAGACATTGTCAGAGTGGATAAAATAAAGAAGACCCAAGTATAAATTGTCTATTAAAATACACTTAAAATATAAAGACTGAACGGTTCAAAAATAAAGAGTTGGATAAGGATACACAATGCTAACCATAACAACAACAAACGAGCAACTAGAGTAGTCATATTAAATTCAGACAAAATGGGATTCAGAACAAAGAAAATTATCTTGGATATAGAGGGGTGCTACATATAATGAATGGATCAATTCTCCAAGAAGACATAAAAATCCTAAATGTACTTAACAAGAGAGTATGAAAATATCTGAGGCAGAACTGTACAACCTTAAAGGTGGACAAGTCCTCTAGCATAGCTACAGAAATTAACATTCCTCTTTCAATGACTAATAAATCAAACAGAAAGAAAATCAAGAAAGATAGAGTTGTTCTAAGAAACAGCATCAATAAACTTGATCTAATTGACATTTATAGAAGATAGAATATCCCATCCAACAACAGCAAAATACATACACATCTTTTCCAAGTCCCCATGAAAATTCTCTAAGATGGGCCACTTTTTGGGCTATAAAACCCTCCCTAACATATGTTAAACAATAGAAGTCAGACAAAACATCCTCCCAGACCATAAAGGAATTAGAGTAGATTACATACAACAGATAGTTTATAAAAAAATAAAATAAAATCTCAAAATAGAGAATAAAAACATACTTCTAAATAACATATAGTTCAAAAAAGAAATAGCAAAAGAAATTTTTAAAACAATCTGAGTTCATTGAAAATGAAATTCAGGGATGCCTGGGTGGCTCAGTGTGTTAAACATTTGTCTGACTTTGGCTCAAGTCATGATCCAGGGTCCTGGAATCGAGTCCTGCATCAGGCTCCTTGCTTAGCAGGGAACCTGCTTCTCCATCTGCCTGCTCTGCCTGACACTCTCTCTGCTTGTGTTCTCTCTCTCCCTCTCTGAAAAAATAAATAAATAAAATCTTAAAAAAAAGAAAATGAAATGCAATGTATCCAAATTTGTGGGATGCAACCAAATCAGTGCTTAGAGGGAAATTCATAGAGTTAAATGTATTTACTAGAAAATAAGAAAGATATAAAAAAGATCACCCCAAGAAAATAGAGAAAAAAGAACATTTTAATTTTAAAGCAAATAGAAGAAAATAAATAAGATTAGAATAGAAATCAAAGAAATTGAAAACAGGAAAACAGTAAAGCCAAAAAACCAAAAGTGGATTATTTGGAAAGGTAAAAAAAAAAAAAAATGATAAACCTCTATCCAGGCTAACCAATTAAAATAGGGGAAGACACAAATTACTAACATCAGCAATGAAAGAGAAGTCATCACTCCTAACCTCATGAACATTAAAAGGATAATAAAGGAATACTGTGAAAAGCTCTATGCCCAGAAATTTGATAACAGATGAAATAGTCTCATATCTTCAAAGGCATGAACTGCAAAACTGAACCCAAGGAGAAATAAATTATCTGAAAAAGTCTGTATCTGTTAGAGAAATTGAATTTATAATTAACCACCTTTCAAAAAAGAGTTCAATAGGTCCAGATGGTCTCACTAGTGAATTCTACCAAATATGTTTAATGAAGAAATTTTATTTTCTACAATCTCTTTCAGAAAATAGAAAACAAGGAAACAGTTTTAAACTCATTCTTTGAGGCAAGCATGACCCTATTACCAATAATATACAAAGATATTATAAAAAAGGAAACCTGTAGATGAATATTTCTCATAATCATAGGTGGAAAAATGTCAATAAAATATTAACAAATTGAACAATGTATAAAAATAACTATTCATTATAAACAAGTGGGATTTATTCCAAGTAAACATGACTGGTATAACAATCTAAAATCAATCATACCACATTAACATGGTAAAGTAGAAAAATAATATGATCATATCAATTGATGCAGAAAATAATAATTTTGGCAAAATCCAACACCCACTCATGACAAAAATTATCAGAAACTAAAAATAGTTTGGAATATCCTCAACTTGATAAAGAACATCTATTAAAAATTGATGAAAAAAACTAGATACTTTCTCTCCAAGACCAGGTAAAATGTTGACTCAATACTCCAAACCAACATCAAGAGAGTAAATATAAATTATTCAGATTGGAAAGGAGAAATAAAATTGTCATATTTTATAGATTATATTATTGTATATGTAGAAAACCCTAAAGGGCCAACAATAGAACTCTTTGTATTAGATGAGTATAGCTAGGTCTCAGGATGTAAGATTTATATGTATAAATTGTTATATATAGGGAGAGTTATATGTAATTGTTATATATCTTATATACATGTAAATTATACATATGCAAATTCCTTGCCTATATATCATCAATGAACAATTGGAATTTAAAATTAAAAGATAAATAATATCATGTACATTAGCACCAAAAAATGAAATATGTAAATAAAATTCTAACAAAATATGTATAGGATCTATATGAGGAAAACTACAAAACCCTGAGGAAATAAATTACAGAAAATATAAATGAATGAAGAGACATTTTGTGGTCAGGGACAAAAAAGACTCAATATTACTAAGACGTCAATTCTTCCCAACTTGTTTAATAGATCCAATGCATGTAAAAGAACAGACACCGGGATCAATAGGAAACAATGGAGAACTCAGAAAGAGACCCAAACAAATATAATCAATTGATCTTTGAAAAATTAGCAAAGACAATTCAATTGAGAAGGAATAGACTTTTTAACAAACAGTGGTGGTGCATAAACAAAAGAAAAACAAAACCGTAGACACAGACCTTACACAATACATAAAAAACAACCTTGGACAAATGTAAAACCCTAAATTAAAAATTATCTAGAGGAAAACATATGAAAATCTAGTTCACCTCTGGTTTTGCCTTAAGTTTTTATATACAACATCAAAAGCATCATTGATGAAAGAAAGAAAAAATGAAATGGGACTTGATTAAAATTAAAAACTTCTGTTATCCAAAAATACTGCTGGAAAATGAAAACCCAACTCACAGACTGGGAGGAAATATTTACAAAACAGCTACCTAATAAAGGACTTAAATTAAAAATGCACAGAAGACACTTAAAACTTAATAATGGGAAAACACACAGCCCAATTAAAAAATTGGCAAAAGATCTGAACAGATATCTCACAAAAGAGGACATAGAGATGGGAATAAACTTGAAATAGTGTTCCAGATCATCTGTCATTACAGGATTGCAAATCAAAATAACAGTGAACACCACTATACATGTAGTAGAATGGCTAGAATTAAAAAAAAAAAATCTGACAATAACAACTTCTGACAAAGATGTACAGCATCAGAAATAATCATTCATTGTTGGTCAGAATGCAAAATGGTATAGTCACTTTGGAACAGTACTAGTTTCTAGCAAAGGTAAATATAATTATAGCTTATCATCAAGCAATTGTGATCTAAAGTATTGATTTCAATGATTTGAAAACCTATGACCACACAAAAACCTGCATGTGAATTTTTATAATATATATATTCTAAAATGGATGCAACCAAAAATGTCCTCCAATAGTTGAATGAATAAATAAACTGTGGTATATCCATACAATGTAATATTATTGGCAATACAACAAAATGAGTCCTCAAGCAACACAAAGACATGAAAGAAACAAATATATATGCTTAGTGAAAGAACTCAGTCTGAAAAGCAACATACTCTATAAATCAGCTATATGACATTCTAGAAAAGTCAAAACTATAGTGATACTAAAAAGATTAGTAGCTAGAGGTTTGGAGGAGGAGGGGAGAGTTGACTGGATGAGGCACAGGGAATTTGGGGGGAGCAGGGAAACAATTCTGTATGGTACTATACTTATGGATACATGATACTATTTCTTTGTCAAAACCCACAGAGCAAGGAAAATATGCATATATATTAAACTGTTGTGTACACATATCCATAAATACTTCTATGTATAGCTGCACATATACACACACACATTAAGCTAAACATGAGTTCATACTGATGTCTCAAACTCTAATCTATTACCAGATAGATCATTTTAGAATCCTCCCCTTGCTTATCTGTAATTCCACATTCCCACATTGAGAAAACTAACTCTAACCATCTGCCACTCATTAGCTTAATTGTTGAAGTGTACATGTATATGTATAGTAGTAACAAAATTGTGGCATTATTACACCCATGGGAAACAACTATATAAACTAAGGCATGGTGCTTATCCAGTTTCTTTTGCCTTAGTCTTACATTACTAACTTAATAATTTCAATGTTACATAGATCAGCAACCTAATCCCTCACATATAATACAATTACAGTGTTTTGTAATGAAATGTGTTTGTACACATGAAGATTCTCTCTCTTTCTCTAAAATAAATAAATAAGTCTTTATGAAAAGGAAGATATTGGTTGCATAAGGGAATTCTTATCTTCTGTTATCACCTTTGAAGATAAGTTCTAATCATTTAAAATAAATAAGCATAATGAGATTTTCTAGAAAGATATTCTAGTAGAATTCCTTTGTAGATCATTGGTTTTATAATAAATGCATAATTTGAGCCTGAAGTGAAAATGCAAATTAATTCATTTTTATTAGAAACAGTGATGGAAATATCTTAGGTTCACCTGACAACACAATTTTTTAACAAAGGTAATGATCTAATTATATAAATAAAAACAAATCAAATTTGATTCTGTAATTGAACAAAAATTATTCCAGTGTAGATGTAATTCCTACCATAAAAATGAGAAAACTATCTCATTTCCCCATTTTTTTAAAGGATTTATTTTGTTTTATGACAGAGAGACAGCAAGAGAGGGAACACAAGCAGGGGGAGTGGGAGAGGGAGAAGCAGGGTTCCTGCTGAGCAGGGAGCCTGATGCAGGGCTCAATCCCAGGACCCTGGGATCATGACCCAAGCCGAAGGCAGATGCTTAATGACTGAGCCACCCGGGCACCCTTATTTCCCCATTTTGTCTGAGAGCAACATTTAAAACTTTTAAAAATAGAATCATCTTCAAAATAAGAGTTCATAATTTCATAAATTATAAGTTTAAAGAATATACTTCTGTAAGAAATTCAGTAATTTCATGTAAATTAATGAAATTTAAATTTTCATTTAAAGTATCAATTCCAATGCATTTGATTTAAATACATTGTTCACACTTTTTTTTCTACAAATTAAAAATTCTAAAGTGAATACATTATAGAACTAAAACTCATGTTACTTAAACATTTTTATATCAGAATCTAATGATTTGAAGAGATGATAATATAATAATGCTGAATTATTTTTCCTTCATAGTGAGCCTCATGACATATAATTAATTTTCTCTGTGTACTCTAAAAAATTAATAATATCATCTAGTTCCCTCAATAATTCTTTTAATCTCTAAGATGAAAACACAGAACCAGAAATTTAATATATATATTAAAATATACATATACTTAATGTTAATGTATATATTATATTATATATATTTATATTTGTGCAGTTACTAGAATTTCTGACACATTAAGATACTTATTCAGATTTTGCTTGTCATAGCTTTTCATGGATGCTAATACATTCTTTCTGGAATTTATTCATTATGTTTATGATTTTATTTTAATTTTTCTAAAGAAAAACTCTATCTACATTTCTTAAATAAGAAAGGAAGAATGGAAGGAAAGAAGGAAGGAAGGAATGGAGGGAAGGAAGGAAGGAATGGAAGGAAAGAAAGAAGGAAGGAATGGAGGGAAGGAAGGAAGGAATGGAGGGAGGAAGGGAGGGAGGGAAGAAAGAAAGAGAGGAGCAGGAAATCCTATCACCATGGCTTGTCCTTTGGGATGTTCTCATTTACTATTTCCTCCTTAAATATAACTGAAGCAGAACCATACGGTATAAATTACTAGGGGTCATATGACTTTTGTGTACTGCTTCTTGTTAATAAAAATTTGGTAATCTAACAGTTATTTTTGGCTTTTGCAAGAGAAACTCATGTTTTCTTAGGAAATAGATTTTTCTCAGCAACTCTGTAGGCTCATAGTAATTTTACTTCCAGTCTGTTCCATGTATCAGTAACTATTCTCCATATTCTTTTCTATGCATCATTTTTGCATTTATCTTATTCCTTTTCCTACTACTTCTGACTGTGTCAGGTAACCCACAGAGAAAGAGCTCATGTATTTACACCCTTGTGTGGTCTTCCCACATTGACCCCTGAACATGTGACATTCTTTGGCCAATGAAGCATTAGCAAGTGTATTACAGAGGCTTGGCAAATGCTTACACATTGAGGCTTGATCTCTTGGAATGCACTTCTTAGAATCCAGCTGTGATGAAGAAAAGAAACTCAGACTAGACTTCTCAATGATGAGAGGCCATATGGATAAAGATCCTGGTGGGGGGACTGGAGGAAGAGACCTTTTGGGATATCCTAGTTCCAGCCAGCTTTATGCAGCTCTACGAGTGATTTCTCTCACCCCTGAAGAAAAGAATAGCTCAGATGATCCCAGACAACCCAGAGAATCATGAGTAATAATAAATCATTGTTGTTTTAAGCTTCTAAGTTTTGGAGTGGCTTGTAACCCAGGAAGTAAATGCAATACTTCTCTTCCTTTGTCATATTAAAGACCTTTAGCTTGAGGCCATCTGAAATAATATGGTTGGAAAAAGACTGGTGAAAGACATCATCCTAATCTCCCATTTTTTGTATCCTAGTGAGTTGGACTTTCCAAATCTTTGCGTTCTTTGATCTCTATATTCTATTCTCTTTCATCTCTCTTTGCAAATTGCTACATTATAGCTTTTGTTTCTTTGTAAGTTTACTAAATACCATTTTTGGTTATGTCTATCATCTCCCTGAAAGTTGGTGTGGTTGAACTACCTTCCTAGTTCCTGTAAATAAGTTTTTCCACCTGCAATTTCTGCTTCTTTTTTTCCTGCTGTTAAATAACCATGCCAGTGAAACATAGTTTATATTATTGTTGGGCATCTCCATTCCAACATGTTGATCTGCTCTTATTAAAAGACCCAAAATACACTAACTCAGTAAGATGGAATTTTACTTTTCTGATATAGAATGTGTCTGTTCCATGTTAACATTCAGAAAGCTAGTTTCCCCCTTGTTTTCTTGTTTTTGATGGTTTGTTTTGTTTGTTCATTGTCTTATGGTCAGTTCATAAAGCAGTATTATCTGCATTATTGAAGCCAGGTCACAAGTACAGCTATACTGTGGCTTAAGGAAAGAAGAAGGAGACCTTGCAGAAAGCATGGCTTATTCCTAAGGATCTGTTCCTACAAGTCATACATACCACTCTTGTTTGTCTTCCACTGGAGCTAACATGGCCACTTGGCTTTATCAAAAACTCTCCCCTTAACCAAAATTTAGTCAGGTTCCCCTGAGCCTTTTCCCAGTCTAAGCCTTGATCTTGGCCTCCTTCTTGTCTTCAGCCTACCTAGCCCAGTCTTTTTTTTTTTTTTTATGTTATGTTAATCACCATAAGTTACATCATTAGTTTTTGATGTAGGGTTCCATGATTCATTGCTTGCGTATAACGCCCAGTGCTCCATTCAGTACGTGCCCTCCTACCTAGCCCGGTCTTAGCAAGAATCTTGCTAAGTCAGTTTAGTGAGGAACCACTGCCCCCGTATCTGATCACCTTTGATATCCAAACCTTTGATATCCAAAGGTTTTTCATCCCCTACTTTTTTTTTTCATTTTGGTAACAAAGTCCTTCGCCTGTCTTTAGCAAGAATCCTGTTAGGTAAATGTAGCAATAATCTTCCTTCTTTTGATGTCTTCTCAGTAATTTTCCCTCTACTGACCCCTCACCCTGTCCCTTGGCTATAAATCCCCACTTGTCTTCATATTTGGAGTTGAGCTTGATCTTCTTTCCCTACTGCAGTTTTCCTACTGCAGTAGACTTGAATAATGTCTTCCCTACTATTTAAACAAATTTCAGAATAATTTTTCTTTAACAGTTTCACATAACTGAAAAGCAGATTCTAAAATATAGTAGCCATGTGACTGGTACTTATAGTAATATGAATGCAGGGGAGAGATAATTTTGGTGGAGAGATGGCTGTCTCTGCCACATGACTAATGGATGCAATAGGAATTCACACTAGCCCAATTTTCACAAGATTAGCATAAGTGTCAAAATGAAATAGGAATATTTCTACCCTACTGCAAGTATTTACTTTTCATTTTGGAAAAATTACAAACAAATCATTTCATTTAAAGTAGTTTACTAGAATTCCATGGAGTCTATTCTCAAGTTTTGCTTTATGAAATTATTATATAAGACTTATACTAAGTTTGAGTAGTATATACAATGTAAAAGAGACATGGGGAAAATAAAGTGATATCCTTTTGAAGTACAAATATGTATTAAATAAATAATTAAGTTGGTCACAGTTCTATTGATTTTCCATAATTCCTTCCCATTAGGTTCTCATTAATATTGGAAAGCTAGTGAATTTTAACCCACAGTTGTTTATATATATATATAGAGAGAGAGAGAAAGAGAGAGAGAGAAGGAAAGAGAGAGAGGTAGGCATTTTAAAACTGGTAAATATTTAAGTAACTTTAAATGATAAATGGAGATGAGAACTTTAATATGCAGAAAACTGCATATTGCTGATAAGCAATATTGTGAGTTTTAATTCATATTCAAATACTTTATCTTGAATAACTTCAAAACAAAGAGAAAGTGATTTGAACAGATGTTATCCTAGTAGGATTCTATTCTTTAAAGAACACCATGTGGAGCTACCACCAGCTTAAAACTGAAGAAGAATAAAGATTGAGCTTTATGAAGTCCCAGAGGATGCTCAAAGCTGATTTATCATGTGGCTTGTCTGGGCGCCTCAAATAAGATGGTTAAAATAAATGTTTCATGCTAGTGAAAAACACCAAAAAGCAAACAATATAGTATTCCTTTGCCTGAATAAAAGAAGTCTTTCTCTGAATTCAGTTCTAGAGCAAAATAGGGGAAACTCATACACATTTAAAATAAAACTAAAAACTTTTATTTATAATCTCTGTGGCAGTTATGCCTTTGTGTGCTATATTTATTAAATATGTATTTTATTCTTTAAAGAATAAATTTGTTTTTTTTTTTTTAATCTGAAGTCATTCTGAGTCACCATCTCTCTACAAACTTCCCACCTGACATTCTTATAATGGTAATGCAATCACTGAAAATATAGTGCATTTTCATTGGCTGAAAGCACAGGCCCTGAAGTCGGATCACCTTGTTTACATTTCAGCTCTCTCATTTATTAGGTGCATAACCCCGGGCAAGTTACCTAATTTCTCTCTTCCTTAGTTTCTTCATCTGTATGTGGGGATAATAGTAGCATTTACATCATAGATTGGTGTCATAAAAATATACCTTTGAAATCTATCTATCTATCATCTATCTATCCATCATCCATCTATCATCTATCATCTTTGTAGAACAGTGTCTGGTACATAGTAATACATGTTAGCTAGTTTCATTTATTTAGCATATATATATATTGGAATTATCTTCTTTGTCAAGGCATTAGGATGAGTGTTGAGTGTACCACAGTGTACAGACATAAAGCCACTTCACTCATGGAGCTTTTGGGCTAGTGGAGAAGCTTAACACCAAACAAGTAATTGGAAGGATGATGCTATGGAATGCTATGGCCCTATATAGCTGGGGGTGGAGGTGGGCATAGGGTGGAGGGGGTGAATAAGCTAGTCTTGAGTAAGTCCAGAGAAAGCCTCTTTGATAAAAGGCTTCATAATTTGAAAGCTAATAGAGTTGGCCAAGTGAAATGGAAAAGAAAATTATTCTCTTAGTAGTAAAATACAAGTAAAGAGAGATCACATTTTATAAAGGGCAACAAAATATGCCCCCAAAAAGTAGGAATGTATGAGCTCAGAATGAGGCTGGGTGAGAGGCATGACAGACTATTTAGCTATCAAAAGAGTTTGTATTTCATGTTGTCATTCCCACTGAATCATTTTGTAGGAGGATGACAAATCAGATTCATAAATCTGTGGCATCACTGGGGAGCATGTTTTAACAATGCCTCAATTTTGTAACAAATTTGTTTTGTGACTAGGGTAAGCCATCAACTTCTTTAAAAGTTTGCATTTAAAGAATGCAAATGAGAAAGTTAGTTAGGAAAACTCCTTTAAGGTTAACCCCAAAGAAAGGGTTAAGTTTCCATTCATTAAATCTAAACCTGAATTTAGGAATCTATGAGGAACGTAAGCAGCTCCACAAATGGCCTCCTGCTCACATAGGGTCTGAAATTCTATGCATCTGCTCAGTTTTCATGTTTTAATTTTCTGATTCTTCTACTTATTCATGGTCCCTGCTCCCAAATAATCATAATTTGCACAAATCACACCATCACCTCCCCAACTCATCCCCTATTCATTGTGACATGCAAATAGTCTAACACTAACTTCCTTTCTTTTAGTATCTCTGAATTCAAATTCCTAAGAGAATATTTTGTTGAGACTTTTAAACTGTATATGGATTGTGTATCCCCGTTTGTAAGATTTCATGCAGCAACTTAATTTGGCTTTGGCTGAGAGTGGGACTAAAGAATGGGGTGAGGGGTCATGTGGGATTAACATAGCTACGGGTAGAACAGACATTTTCATTTAGAATAAGGAATTGTAAATGCATAATACAAATCAATCTTTAAATATAAGTTATGTGCATTCTTCTGGGACTTAAGGCTTCAAAGATGCCCCCACTCTTATACACTGCAGGTAAGACTATAAGTTAGTAGGTAGGCCCTGTATGTGGAAAAATACTATTAAAAATATAAATGTACATTTATTTTGACCCAGTAATTCTATTCATGGATGTTTATCATAGAGGTATACATACTCATGTACCAAATGAGGTTTCTACAAGCATATTCACTACAAAAGGCTTGTAGTAGCAAAGGGAGGAAAGCAAACTAGAAGTCCACCAATAGAATATTTTCTATATTAAATTAGTACACCTACATAATGAAATAGTATGCACCATTAAAAAGAATGAGTCAGCTCTATGTATAACAGTAGAGAAGTAAAGATTTCATAAATAAATATGGCAAAAATAAAAGGCAAAAGAATGTACAAAATTGTATATGCATAGATATTTTTGTGAAGATATATAGAAACATAGAAACAGATAACAGTAGTTACCTCTGACTGGGTAGGAAAAGAGAAGTTTGACAGTCCTTTCTCCCCTATATGCCCTTCAAAAACTTTTGCTATTTGTAACATGTGCATGTATTACCTCCTCAAGATAAATAAGCATATAATTTTAAAACATTCACAAACTTATCACTAATACATGTAAAACTTGAACCACTTTTACCTATCCCTAATAAACATCCACTTTTATTAACAAGCAAATTTTTTTGCTGTTGGGAAAATCCTCAATTTCCCTTCATAGCAGGCTTCCTCATTTCTCTTTGTCCCTTTCTCTAATCTCAATTAACATTCTTCCAGGCCTAGATAACATCTGAGTTGTAGAAATACTACTATATTGATAAACAATTTTATATCATTATATGTTTTTATTTTCATGGTTTGTAAGTATTTCCTTGTCAAGATTTGTGAATATTTTTGTGTATGCTTGTGTGTTTATCTAGAAGAATCATTAACATTTCCAAAGGAACTTGGAAGACAGAGTTAAGATTTAATATTTTACCAGATAATGTCATAGGTAATATTTTAGGATTTAGAGTAAATATATTACTCTCTCTTATCTGTTCTCAAACTTCTTAACCATTACAGGTGTTACATTACCTCTTAGCTCATTGTCATATAGAAAAAAATCACATACCTTTAATTTTTTCTTGGGAATATCTCACTAAAAATGTTTTTGCATATTAATCTGAAAGTTAATAATTGTTTTTATAAAACTTTCCATTATCATTAAAATTTACATTAATAAAAAGGAGTATTACAAATTTGATTGAATCTCTTTAATAATATGAAATAATCATTGTAGAATTAAGGTTAGCATTAATCTTAAACATTTATCACACATTGTTAATACCAAAATAGATTTATGAATCCTAAGTGACATTTACTAAAATCACCTATTCAAAATTAAAACCCTATTTTTAATGAATACAGTTGCCAGACCATAGTGTTAAGTTTGAAGTATAAGTTATTAATTCAACTTTTTAATATATCAGCAGATATAGAAACTATTCTCTGAAATTTAATTTCCAATTATAAATTATGAATATACTTACTGAAAAACAAGAACCCAAATGAGAAATGGATTGTATTTGAATAGACATCCTGTGTTAGTTGGACCTCTCTTCATCACTGATATGACTCATGACACCAACAATAGTGTTGGCCAAATGGAATCAGTTTCATCCAAGGTGAGAAGAAGGAACCAGAAATTCTACTGCTATTGGCTTTCAGAGTTGGAACCATAACTATTGCTGCTTTCTCTACAGAATTACTATACAGAGATTAAGGAAATTTAGTTGAGGGGCGCCTGGGTGGCTCAGTCAGCTAAGCGTCTGCCTTCGGCTCAGGTCATGATCCCAGGGTCCTGGGATCAAGCCCCGCGTCAGCTCCCTGCTCAGTGGGGAATTTGCTTCTTCCTTTGCCTCCGCTCCCCCAGCTTGTGCTCTCTCTATCTCTCACTATCTCTCTCTATGTGTCAAATAAAAAAAAAATAGAGATACAGACAGAGATAGATAGAGAAAGGGAGATGGAGAGACAGAGAGAGAATGAAATTATGCCCTGAGGCTTCTTCAGGAAAAAGTCTCAAGGAACAGGCAGTGATAGTCTCCTGAGATGAATTTTAGATACCTCAGATCTACCTGGAGGAACAGGTTCCCTGAGACAATGGAACTGTACTTTCTGGTTGCTACAGCCTTGGACTTTGGCAGAAGTTAGTTTGGGGCCCTGGGGTTCTGCCCAGCCTTCAGTTCCCTGAAAGGCTAGAGATTTGCAGAAACACATGCACAGTTACTTTCCAGGCTGGCTTTTGGCATTGCTGTCCTGCACAGACTTTGGCTTGGAGCCTGATTCCCACACCTGGCTGGACCCTGGAGTGAAGCACCCCTGTAACTGTGACCCTGAGTGAGACGGAGGACATTGATTGGGATTGGGGTTTGTTTGCTAAGTGGCATGAGGAAGACTACTTACAGTGGAGTCTGAGACAAGGGCCCTCAGGGACCAGGGCTTATAGGTATTTCTCCTCCCAGAACATCCCACTGGTGGTAGAACTCCTGAGATCATGAGTTATCAGACTTCCTCTAGGGGCAAAAAAAAAAAAAAAAAATCCAGATTAAGTGTTATTATGGATTGAATTGTGTCCCTCACAAAAAATTATGTTGAAGTTGTACCCTAACTCCTAATACCTCAGAATGTGACCTTTGGAAACAAGGTCATTGCAGATGTAATTAGCTAAGATGCAATCATACTAGAGGAGGGTGGTCTACAAATCCAGTATTGACTTGTGTTCTTATGAAGAGAACATGATGTGAAGAGACAGAAATACAGGGAGAAGACAGCGAGGTGAAGATGGACACAGAGATTGGAGGTATGACAAGGAAATCTTGCAAGGAAGCATCCAGAGAAAGCATGGCTGTGCCAACAACTGATTGCATAGTTCTAGCCTGCAGAACTATAATAGAAAAAAGGTCTGTTGCTTTGAGTCACCCAGTTTGTGACACTTTGTACAGATACCCCTTTCTATCCTATATTACAGTGCTTTTCCCCTCTTAGCACTGATCATATTTTATTATATTCTTTTCATCTTTTTGCCATTGGTTTGTGACATTTTTGGGGGGGAAGTTCCATGCTTATTTTGTGAGTATTTCAACTCTTGTGTCTACCACAGTACCTCACATTTTATTAAGTATTTTTTTAATTTACATTTTTGGTGTAAAATTTTAAATGAATGAATTTAAAATTTCAGTGACTTATGCATCAAGTTTGTATCTCATGAAAAGTAATTTTTGAAATATAATTAGTTAGGAAAAATTAATATATGATGTCCTGCTTTATACTACTAATTTTTAAAATAGCCATTTATAAAAATCTTCCATTTAATTATTACTTAACTGAAATTTTTTTATATTTTATAAGATATTAGACTATTTGAATCACAAATTAAAATATAGGGTAAATCATTTTTCCTCTTATTGAAATACAATGTATATGCCATAAAATTAGCTCTTTTTGCATGTACAATTCAGTATTTTTTTAGTATACTCACAAAGCTGTGCAACCATCATCACTGTCTAATTTTAGAACATTTTTACCACTTCCAAAAGAAATCCCACACCCATTAGCAGACATTCTTTATTTCCCCTTCTCTCAGTTCCTGGCTACCACGCTGTACTTTCTAAAAATCTATTTATTCTGTATATTTCATACAAATAAAATCTTATGTGTCCTTTTGTGTCTGGTTTCTTTCACTTAGCATAAGGTTTTCAAAGTTTATATATATTGTAGCATATACTGTACTTTATCCCTTTTCATTGATGAATAATATTCTATTGAATGGATATACCCTTGTTGACCTATGCATTTGTTAATAGATATTTGAATTATATCTACTTTTAGTTATCATTAATAATGCCACTCTGGACATCCATGCATAATTTTTTATACATATATTTTCAATTTTCTTGGGTACATTCCTAGAAAAAAAAATTGATGGTTATAAGGTAACAGTATGTTTAACTTTTTGAGGAGCTGCCAAACTATTTTCCAAAGCAGCTATACCATTTACTTTTCTACCAGTAATGTATGAGGGTTCAAAATTCTCTACATCCTAGGGAACACTTGTTATTGTCCACTTTATGACTATATCCAACTTTTAAAGTGTTATAACATTGTGGTTTTGATTTGCATTTTTTTAATGATTCATGATGTTGAACATTTTTTCTTCTGCTTATTGACCACTTGTACATCTCGTTTTGAAACAATTTTCAAATTATTTTTCATTATTTTAATTGAATCATACATTTACATTGTTTAGTTGCAAGACCTCTTTATACACTTTGAATATATTCTGATGGTCTCATATATAAATTTTGCAAATATTTTTTCTCATATTGTGGTTGTATCTTCATTTTATTGATAATGTCTGTTATGAACTGAATATTTGTGTTCTCCTAAAATTCATATGTTGAATACAATCCCAATATGATGGTGTTTGGAGGTGGGGCCTTTGGGAGGTCATTAGAGTAGAGCCTTCATGAATAAGATCAATGCCTTTATAAGAAAAGTTCAAATAAATATCTCATCCTCTTTCTACCATATGAGTAACAGGAAGTTCCTCTGTAAACTAGAATGACAGGATTCACCAAGAATTCAACCATGCTGGCACCTTAATCTCAGACTTCCAGCCTTTAGAACTATGAGAAATGATGTTTGTTGTTCAAACCACCCAGTCTATGGAAATTTGTTTTAGCAGATCAAATTGATTAAAATAGTGTCATTTGATTCATATTTAATTTTGATGAAGACTAGTTTATCTTTTTTTTTCTTTTGTCGTTGCTGCTTTTGCTGTCATATCCAAGAAACCATTGCCTTGTTCAAGTTCAGGAAGATTTATAACTATGTTTTCTTCAAAGAGTTTTATGCCTTTAGCTTCTACATTTAGATTTTTCTGAGTTGATTTTTGTATATGGTGTGAGGAAGGAGTCAAACATTTTTTCCATATCAATATTCATTTTTTTCCAATAGTCAGTTTTGCAATCCAATTTACACAGTTTCTGAGAACTGAATATCTAATGAAAAAAAATACTGTTTTTGCATTTATGCTTCCTTCACTGGGAACTTAATCTTAAATATGCATAATCATGTTACATATATACAAATCATAAATTTATTTTATATTCTTTTCCTGTAATTGAATTTAGAGAAGGAGTATCCATAGTAAAATTCTAAGCAAAACAGAAAAGATTCTGGAAACAAAACTCCATGGAGATCAATCTCATACAAGTTAAAATCAGAATACAAAATTTTTTGAGGTTCTTTCTAACAAAATATGTACCAATTATTTTTAAGAACAGGAGGAGAGGCAACACAAGGATATTATGTTAATGTTGTGATTAAAAATTACTTTGTAAAAATGATCTAAAATACTGATATACTAAGAATGACATCAGTTAAAGGCTTTTAAGAATTGGAAGCACATAATATAATAGATTATTGTTCTGACTTGTTTTCATAATTTCAATGCCTTCCAAAAATAAGTGTGTTATTATTTTCATTAAATTCACATATATAGAAAGCATACACCTAAAAAAATTGTGTTTCAACAATATTTCTCAAATGATTACAATGGGGGGATACCTGGGTGGCTCAGTTGGTTAAGTGTCTGCTTTCGACTCAGGTCATGATCCTAGGGTCCTAGGATTGAGTCCTGCATCAGGCTCCTTGCTTAGCGGGGAGCCTGCTTCTCCCTCTGCCTGCCACTGCCCCTGCTTGTGCTCTTTCTCTCTGGCAAATAAATAAATAAAATCTTTAAAAAATCTAAAAAAAATGATTACGCTGGGATAGAAACAAAATCTGGTTTATAAATTTGGAACTGAAGTTGAAATAAAACAAATATATCAAGGCATATCAACAACACATTCCAGGTGAAGAGATAAAAGGGAGTGTTGTACATGTAGTGTTTAGGGTAGATAAGCACAACTTGGTTGCTGAACTAATTAATGATTTGATTGTTTATCAAGCTTTAAGTATTCAATAGACTCTATCTCTGGGCTCTTCCAGGCATCTTAAAAAAAAAAAAAGATTGCTAATATACCTAGAGCTATTTGTGATGCTATCTAGATTCTCCTTAATCAACTTGGTATTTAATATCTATCTGCTTTAAAAGAGAAAAATGAAAACTAAATTTTTAAAAGAATTAACATAATACAATTGAATGAATACTAGATATTTCTCAGATAATTTAAATCTTCAAAACTGCTGTGCTTTAGAAAATATTATAAATAATAGCAAAATGAAACAACACCTTTTAGAAATTTTTATGTGAATGAAATGCATTCAAAATGCTGCTTACTTTCCTCCTCCTAACTTATTTCTTATTGTCCTCCAAATATACCAAATATATTACAAACATTATCTCCAGAATATCAATTTTACTAAAAAAAAAATCTCTAGGTTGAATGGTTATTTACATAATTTATATTTACTAATACAAAATTCAGAATTTTGCAATCTAAATTTAAAGAAAATATACCTTAAAATCATTTCAAGAAATGTAAGAAAGTATTTGGTTAAATCATCACTTATCCTTAATAAAATAAAAATGTACTAATTATATGTCATAAAGAAAATCACAATAGGCTGAAATATTTAAAGAATTTATTTATTTGAGAGGGAGAGAGAGAGAGAGAGAGAGTATGAGCAGGGGAGGGGCAGAGGGAAAGGGAGAAGTCTCCCTGCTGAGCAGGGAGCCCTACGAAGGATTCCATCCCAGGGCTGTGAGATTGTGATCTGAGGGGAAGGCAGACACTTAACTTACTGAACCACCCAGGCTCCCCAATAGGCTGAAATATTTGTATCAAATGGTATATGTAGAACTGGCTCTCTTGCAATCAAATCCAAATTCTTACTAAAATCTTTGTACAAATATAACACAAAAAATGAAAAGCTCCTAAGACAACTGACAGTCTAAGACTGATAAAGACCATGAATCTGTGAATAATTTTCACAAGCTATAAAATTCAAAGATCAGGACTAAAGCAGACTCTGGCTACCAATGTTAACGTTCACTGAACAGCCATGGTATGGTATGGCACAGTAATAGAATAAAATATATTTGGTCAATCATAAGACTGACGTAAAAGTGTACACCAAACAGAATAAAGAAGTCATCGTTCTCCAACATGGGTTCTATTTTTTTATTTAATAAATGACTTTTTTTTCCATTCTCTGATTTCTGGAAGTATGCGAGATTCTAATTCTTATTTTGTTCATTCCTTTTGTTTTGTTTTGTTTTCAACAGTTTGGCTATGATAAGCTTAGGGATGCTTTTTGTATGTTTAACTCCAACTTGAAATGGGCTGAATCTCTTAGACCTGTAAACTAACATGTTTTAATAGACCTTTGGAAATATTTATCCAACTTTTTTATGATATTCTTTTGTCTTATTCTCTTGCTCTTATCTTTCTGGGACTCTGATTATTATATATATGTTAGATAGCTTGATATTGTCTCATATGTCACTGTAATTATCTTCACAGTTTTTCAATTATTTTTTCCGAAGAAAGTCTTTATATAAATATATGTATATATATATATATATATATTAGAGAAAGAGAGAGAAAGAAAGAGAGCGACAGCAGGGTGATGGGCAGAGGGAGAGAGAGAATTGCAGTAAGACTCTGTGCTGAGCTCAGAGCCTGACACGAGGTTCCATCTCACAACCCAAAGATCATGACCTGAGATAAAACCAAGAGTTGGACATCTAACTGACTGAGCCACCCAGGCACCCCAGTGAAGAAAGTCTTTATATTCAAATTCACCAACCTGTTATCTGCCATCTCTAATCTGGTGGTAAACCCATCCAATACATTTATCCCTTTAGTTATTGTATGCTTTCGTTTTATAATTCTATCTATCCAACTATCCAACTATCTATCATTTTAGTTTTTCCTCTCATGATATCTGTTCCTCTCAAGATATCTGCTCATTTACAACTATATTTACCTCTAAGTAGCACAAAACTCATTTGATCATTACTCTAACGTCCTTGTCTTGTAATTCCAACATTTTAGTCATCTCTAGATTGTTATGTTTTGTCATCCTGCCCTTTCCTGTTTTTCTATAAATCTTAGTATTTTTTTTTTAATCTTAGCCAGGACATTGTGAATGGTAATATATTTGGTTATCTTTCCCTGAAGTGCATGGATTTTGTCCTAGGAAGGCAGCTTGGCAGGACTAAAATTGTAAACTTGGTTCCCCGGCAATAGATAGCAGCTGGAATCTTCATTCAGTTTACTAGCTCCTTGGATTCCCCCTTATAAATGCAGTTTATATCAGCCAAGGATGTGAGTGGAGTTTGTATAAATATTTAAGCTTCTCCATCTGTAGTTCCTTTCTTTACATAGTTTTCATCTTTACCTTTCAGCTGTTCTGGCAACCCCAAATTTCAATATCTTGTTACCATTGCAAGAAAACCAGGGTATTTTGTTTGAGTTCCCAGCTTCCTTCTCTAACATCTGTGGTATAGAGTGCTCTCAAGTAAGAATTATTAAATATTCAATCTCATTTCTCTTCTCTCATGGTACACTACTCCTCTAGTTTATGGGGGGTTTTTTGTTGTTTTTTGTTTGTTTATTTTTTTCTTTTCTTGCAAATGCCTACAAATAATTGTTTTCTAAAATGTCTCCTATTGTTTACAAGTGTTTTATAGAGCTTGGTCTGATACAATCTACCTATGTATTATCAGAAACAGAGATGATGAGCTATTTTGAAATGGCCAGATAATATTCCTTCCCCTTGCTTTTTTTTTTTAAATCAAACTAAATTGTAAATTATTAAGAAGCAATTTCACAAGATAAAGTACATGGACTTCATGAATTTTTTTTCCACAAAACAGGGTACCCTCAAGAATGTCAGTCACTTAGGAGCAATTAATTTTGGAATGGCAGCTCTTTGTTTTACTTTTTGTTTAATTACATCAGCATAACAAATACCCAATAATATAGTGTTGCAGAATGCTTATTAATCTATGTAAATTGAACTGTAAGCTATGAACAGCAGCTTACCTACTAATGAAATATCTGAGGAAAGAATTCACCCAGTATAAAAGGGAGTAACAGGGCGCCTGGGTGGCTCAGTTGGTTAAGCGACTGCCTTCGGCTCAGGTCATGATCCTGGAGTCCCTGGATCGAGTCCCGCATCGGGCTTCCTGCTCGGCAGGGAGTCTGCTTCTCCCTCTGACCCTCCCCCCATCTCATGTGCTTTCTCTCTCATTCTCTCTGTCTCTCAAATAAATAAATAAAATCTTTAAAAAAAAAAAAAGGGAGTAACACTCTTTTTGCATGAATGACCTCACCATGCCCAGTGACTAAATTCATGCACTAGAGACTTAGAATCACACATTTTTTTCTTTGCAATTTATCCCAACTTAGCACAATGTTTTTGCTCTTATTTTTTTTAGCTTAGTAAATACAAATCTAGGCATTTTAAATCCATCATATCTAAAACTTAATTCATCATCTTTTCCCAAAATTTTCCTACTCATATTTATATATATATTTTTTGTATCTACTGCAACACACTCATATAATACACTATCATCTTTTATCTTTTCCATGGCTTCTTCAAATAGCTTTCTTCTTGGTTTCTCTTCTTTCGGATTTGATTCTTTCTAAACTTTGATCTGCATAATGCTCAGAAATTATTTTTAAATCATAAGTTTAATATATTATCTTACTTAATACAAAACAAAACAAGAAAACCACCAGGCAGAGATTTGCTTTACTTTGTAAAAAGACAAAAAAAAAAAGGTTTCTCCATAGTATTTTCAATTATTACTATAATTTCTTATTGTTTACACTTATACTTTAATTTAATATGAAAATATGTGAATTTTAAGTGAATATTGATAAAAAAATGAAGAAATTGAACATTGGTAAAAATTGAACAACTCCTCACTGACAAGGAGTTGGAAAAATAAAGAATAAGAACAACAACAAGTATGTTCAAAACCAAGTACTTCGGGGTGCCTGGGTGGCTCAGTCGGTAAGCGTCTGCCTTCGGCTCAGCTCATGATCCCAGGGTCCTGGGATCGAGCCCCACATCAGGCTCCATGCTCCGCAGGAAGCCTGCTTCTCCCTCTCTCGCTCCCCCTGCTTGTGTTCCCTCTCTCACTGTGTGTCTCTCTGTCAAATAAATAAATAAAATCTTTAAAAAAAATAAAAATAAATAAATAAAAAACCAAGTATTTTACTGGAATCACATATAGGCATTTAGCTGAAATTGAATAGTTAAGTTCTACTTAAATGAATGTTCATTTTGAATACAATATCCCATAGACTATTTTTATCATTTGCCATATGTTATGTAATTACATAAATGTTGGTATATGCTGTGAATATGCTGCAAATTAACAACATTTCTTGTTTCTGGAGAGAAAATGAGAAAATAATTTGGCGAATGTCAAGTTCAGTTCATGTCAAGATGCTTTTTGTGTCATGATCCATCATGAGAGATTAAACAGATATATCCTACTAAACAGATCAATTTGGGGGCAGCAGCTGTGGCTCACGTTTGTTCATTTCGCAGATTCATTCCACCTGACTTCAGAGAAATTTCTAAGATGATATATTCACTGTCTGAGTATGTTTTTGTTTCCTTTGCCCAATTCAGTTAGAGGTGATAAAGGAAAAGGATATTATGTTGTTTTATGTATCATCAGTTGAAAACAGCTACTGTAGTAGCTTTGTTCACGCACCAATAATTAGCAAATAAATGTAAATTAAAACTGCATACATCTAAAGTTTATGTTAACATAAAGTGTAATATATATAAGTGTCATGAATTATTCTGAATGAAATATAACTTTATAAGATTTTTAAAGCTCACAATGAATATGGATATCAACAGTGTGCTTTGTCTTCCATAATATTCTAAACTACATTTATTAACATTGATTCCGGGGGGGAGGTGCGGGAAACAGATTGTCATAGTCCACAGTCAAGAGGCATTTTAAGTGTCTTATTTCTGATTCCCTGTTGAACAAAAGTGTAACCCGAATTTATCATAATTTTATATTTTCTCTCCATAGCTTTGTGTTTGTGCACTTCTCTGTTATAAATTTATTTCTTATGGCAAACATATTTTAATACATTTTGACCAAAAGTATATTTTTGAATAATATGTTAATTTATGTCTTTGTAAAATATAGCTATGGACTTAATTGTTTTTCCTTTCTTAAACATTTGCATAATTTTGTAAGCATAACGTTCTTCAAGGCTTTCAAGAACTTAGCTCTCTGGCCTATGAGATAATGTGTAACAGCCCGAGAAACCATCATAAACTTGCTTCAGTATCTACCTATGTGTCAGACATTGTACTAGTCATTTTACATAGATTATCATCTTTAATATTCATAATAGACTCTTTGATCCCTAATATGCACATCAAAAATATAGACCATGGGATATTAAATGATCCAGTTACATATTCAGTGAGCAGAAGTTGGGACTCAGGGCAATACCATTTATTCAATAACTTGTGTTCTTAATCTCTGTGAGGAAATTGAACGAATAGGAATCACCTCACCCTTTCTACTTGTGACCAGAGTGAGGGATATATGCAATGATCTTCTAATATCCAGAACAACATGAGCTGCTCTTTGTTCCAAATGGAGACAATTATTCATCCTTTTGTTATATACCATTGAATCATTTAACTGACATATGAACTTCAGACATATCTAAAATCACATGTATAATTATCTCTAATTGTTTATTTGAAGGCTATAATGTGAAAGTTTTACGCAAAGTTAATTTTTATATAAAAGTTAAAGTACTATTATTATTATTACTGTGAATCAGCATAAATTCAGAGAATATTTATACTAAATCCTTTATTCCAAATCATTTCAGAAACTCCAAAAACCAAATAATCCTTGCAGGGGATTAGCCTACATTTTAAAGCTCCAGTGATCCAGATAATCTCTTTGGAGAATTCATTCCACTGTTTAGTGCTCCAAAGACAACATAGCATTTCCCTTAAAGAGTAACATTATTATAAAACATTTTAAAAAATAGAGAAACATCATACCCATTTATAAACATATTATATTTTAAGGTGGTACTTTAGTAATTTCAGAAATAAACTGACTTTGTTGCAAATACATTTACTGTTTTGATTTGTATGTTTAAATACACAAATCAATGTATTCACCACTTAAATGCAAATATGGCAGTTCTGGAGATCATTGGATACTACTTAACTGTAAAATCCTCACAAGACACTGTCCAGTGAATTCATGAAAATGAAAAGCTCTAGATTGACAGTGACATTTTTTTTTCCTAGAAAATAAGAAATAAGCCACAGAGAGGTGGCATACATAATGGTATGCCAAAAGAGAACATCTGAGTTTATTTTTCTTCCTTCTCTGACACAAGGCTGGAGAATCTGTCTTTTTTATTTTTTTAAGATTTTATTTATTTATTTGACAGAGAGAGAGACAGCAAGAAAGGGAACACAAGCGGGGGGAGAGGGAGAGGGAGAAGCAGGCTTCCCGTGGAGCAGGGAGCTGGAAGAGGGGCTTGATCCCAGGACGCTGGGATCATGACCTAAGCTGAAGGCAGACGCTTAACCAACTGAGCCACCAAGGCGCCCCAAGAATCTATCTCTTTGAATATTTTAAATTCTTAATAATACTGCTGAAAATAAATCATCATCTTCAGAGTTCTGTATAGATTCTAAAGGCTGGATGTTGGACAATAGATGGATATTTAGACATAAGACCACAGAGGGTATGGTACCAAATCAGAATATTGCCTACATACTCACCCACCAGTAAGTGAAGTAAAAATATTTAAAATGCTGACAATATGGCAGTATGGAAAAATATATATTGTAGTAGGAATAACAGCTACAAATTTTTTGCTTTCTATTAAAAAAGCTTTAACTTTATTAAAATTATGTTAAAATTGTGGATTACCTGATGGTTCAGTTTCTACATGGGTTAGCTTAAATAATAATAATGCTGAGCTATCAAAAATCATTAAGAAAAATGTGACATTTAACTTGTTAGGTTGGATTTCCTGGGAAGCAAGGAGATAAACATGTGTAAGTGTACTGGCAAATACTATCATGGTCAACATCTTTGAGAGTGTAAAAGAAGTTGAACTGAGCATAATGAAAGGTTGAACTGTGATGCAAACATTGTTTCATGGACCATTCTGGACCTGAAATAACTTTTCAGAGTTGTCTCACCTTAAGGCAAGGGGTCCGGGCCTTTGTACCACATATGTAGCCGTCATTATGTATAAGCAGCATCATAGAGAGAGAGAGATGACCTTGGCTAGGCAGATCTTTTTTTTTTAAAGATTTTATTTATTTATTTGAGAGAGAGAGAATGAGAGATAGAGAGCACGAGAGGGAGGAGGGTCAGAGGGAGAAGCAGACTCCCCGCTGAGCAGGGAGCCCGATGTGGGACTCGATCCCAGGACTCCAGGATCATGACCTGAGCCGAAGGCAGTCGCTTAACCAACTGAGCCACCCAGGCACCCCTAGGCAGATCTTTTCAACCAAAAACAATTCTTAGGGAAGGTCTCAGTTTATAGCACAAAACCAACAACACTCCCTGCAGATGGGGGAATGAGTATTTCAGTATAAAAGAGGATCTGGTTTAGGCATTACAGTATCTAATATGATCCTCCCTTGGAGTACTCAAGCCCATTTTATTGAGTTGTGGAAACTGTTTCCCCATGATACTGGTTGGACTCTTTCTGGGAAAACTGCAAAAAGTAAGATACATAGGAGAAACTATCACAGCTGATCTCAAAGTGATAATTAATACCTATCACCTTTCAGCTTCACTCATTGGCGATTCCTCTAAACTGGGCTAGCACCTCTATGGGTATTAGTTACCTAGAGCCATGGTAACAAATTGCTATAAACTGGTGACTTAAAATGACAGAAATTTATTATCTCGTTGTAGAGGCTGCAAGTCTGAAATGAAGATGTGGGCAGGGCCAGGCTGCTTCCAAAAGTTCTAGGCAAAAATCCTCCCTTGTTTCTTCCAGATTCTGGTGACTCCTGGCATTCTGGAGTAAACCCTAAGCAAGCTCTCAGAAAGTGGTTCTAGCTGAGACCCTGTAGGCAGAAAAATAAATCCATATGCCAAATATGTCTTATTCATAGTCAAAATAAATCATTACCCATTCCATGTGGAAAGAATCAATATAAGCCACTTATCACAAAGAGGCTCCTAGAATTTTTTGAGAGATGGTGTCATATTGAAGGCTCAGCATTTGTATTTGTCCCTGTTGATGGAATGTAGGACATTATAGAGTCTCAGTAACTAGATTACGCTTGAGTACAAGTCCACGTTCTTGGGCTCATAAGTATACTCCATCCTTGTCACCATGGCTACTCTGTTTATGAGCACACTGCCATTTGTATAGGGGATTGATGACAGAGACTACCAGATATCAACTTACCAAGACATTGTGTCTACTTGGATCTCTTCTATGTTGGATGTTCTATAATGGATGGGTGATACAAAGATCATGCTTTTTGTACTTTTTCATTTGTCCACCTGTATGTCTCCTCTGTGGACCTTCAAGTCACCAAACTTTCAATGTTATCCTTTAGGCCATTGGTTAACTTGCTAAGCTATTTATCAATGGCCCTGAATCAGGTTATAGTCTTACTTTAGGTCATTTCTTTTTCTATAACATATTCACTGCTTGAAACCATGCCCACCTAGATTTCTTTTTTCCCCTCACTGGTCTTTCAGACACACAAATGAATTATGCTATTTTATACTAGCAGCCCATTTAAAGAAATCTGTATCTATATAATAAACCTACTGATGTATGAATCAAAACTATTCTTTTTCTTCCTCTGTCAACTGGTCATAAAGAACTGCCTCATGTGGTTTAAGTGTGAGCTGAGAGAGGACCACTGGCAAAACTATGGTGGAAGACATAGTGTACTGGATCACTTGCTAACTGAAGATACAATATTCCATGGATTTCTAATGCTTCCACATGTTTTCCTGAGTATGACAAAAATGCAAGATCATGACCACTCTTTACTTAGGCCATTTCTCAAAGTTGTGTTTACTTCTCAAGGAAGTAATGCTTCTCCCAGAACAAAGACCAACCTTGCTTTTAAAAAACTGTTTAAAAGGAGTGTTTTTAAAAGAGTGTTAACAACGTCAGTGTTTCTCAGCTGTGATGGTACACAATATGTGCAATAATCATCTTCTTTCTGTATCATTCCTCCTGGACTTGAGGGATAAGAGGAGTCAATGCTAACAAGAATCCCATAATATTTGCTGTGCCATGAATGAAAAACTCCTTTGTGTGTCAGGAGTTTCACGTCAGCTGTCTATATCGATAAAACAGTAACAGGTTCACTTATTAGATTGCAAGTTGTGTAAAACCTTAGCCCATGTCATTTGTTCATGCAGCTCACATTTGGCCTCTTTCTCTGCTTATGATAAATCCTGAATGTACTACTTTTATCACATGTTTGATTGCTGGTGGGCTCAACTAAGCACGCCATTTTTGGTCTACATCACAACTCTTTCAATGGGCATTCTGTCTACATGGTCAATTCATTTCCCACAGTTAGGTGCTCTGTCTTGATTTGGAGGCAGTTGCATATCAAGTTGTGATAATCAAATAGTATTTGTATCTTTGGCATAGATAATTTAGGCTTGTCCCAAACTTAAATGAGTAGTGATGGTGTAATGGGTATATGGTGTGTGTGGGGGGTGGGGTGTTGGGTGTGGGTATGCACAAATGCACTGCTGAATCTTCATTTAGAAAAAAAAAGTGTTTATGCAAGGCACACATTGAAGAATTTGAAACTACAAAGTCTTAAGTGTTGTGTTGTTCAGCATTCCAAAAATCTCCCAAGGCTCTCCTGATTCATTAAGATATATACAAACTAGTAAGTTGTGGAATCAGTGAAACTTAAAAGCAGAAATGTCAATAGATACTCTACAGGGGCTCTCTGATTAATATCTATATTTTACTTCAAACATTTGAAAAGTAGAAACCTTTCTGAATTCATTTTATAATAAATAAAAATTTCCTTCAACACAAACTCTGTCATTTCATCAACATAATGAAGATTGCCAGCTATATCTACAGTGTTGATTTCTGAAAGTTATATTGCCTTTTCTTTTTTCATAATCATGTATCTATTTTACTTCAAATTTGTACTTTCTCTAAGTAATTTTCTATTCCCAATTTTAAGTATAGATGACAAATAGTAAAGTTTAGACTAGTACTACTAGTACTACTAGAAGAAGGAAATTACAACACTAACAAGACAGTAGGGGAAGGCACTAAATAGTAAAACAAATGGAGAGCACATGCTGCATGCTTCAAATTATACAAAATTCTAGAAAATGCAAACTAATATATAGCAACAGAAAGCAGATTAATGGTTGCTTGGAAATGAAGAAGGGAGCAGGGAAAAATTAGATGTGGGAGGAACTTTTGTAGAGATGACAGATATATTTCTTGTTTTGATTGTATTGATGATTTCAGAGATATATCCATACCTACATTTATATTGCATATTACTATTCAATATGTGCAGTTTATTTTTCACAATTTACCCATTACTGATGTTTAAAAACAAAAAAATAAAAATAAAAATTTACAAACTTAAAAGTTCTTTTCTACCTAAAGATCTTTTTTTTCCTTTTCCTCAGTAACCATAAATCAAGTGAAAACAAGAATGTCAAAGATAAATGATTTCTTAACATTGAAATTGAAGAATTACCAGTTACTGTGCAGATAAGGCCAGTTTCATTTCAGATGCCTACTAAAGAATTAACGGTACTACAGTTCAGGACAGTATGTAGATACAGAAGAGTGCAAACTCTGATAAATACAGCTAAAAAAAACCAGCAATGTAAAACTTGAAGTTCAACCAAAAACTAATAATTAATGGATCGATAATACGAATCTGATCCATCTAAAGTAAGTTTTGAATAAGCTTTTACATGCAGGATAGATTTGTAAAATGATAAAGTACATATACAGAAAAGATTGATTAAGTTTTTCCCTCAAAATGTATTGTTCATTACATGACAGGCAATGTCTTAGTCATTGAAGGAAACAAAAACAAAAACAAAAACAGAAAACTCTATGACTTTATAGAGTTTAAATAATAACATAATTTTGGTTATAGTTCATCTAACAAGAGAAATACATTTCATTAATAAGTGCAATTGATAGCTCTTAAATATTTTCCTATTTGCCTTTGTATATAATTTTTAAATTAGAAATGAATATGAATACTTAAGGTTTAATTCATCACTATTAGATCATTCTTAATATCATTTTGGTTGTGGTACAACTCAGTACATAAAGAAAATACTTTGTGGTATCACAGTGTGCTATTTGAGGAGATCTCACTTAGAGTCCTACAGTTCTGTAGGTCACCAAAAGGACTGATTTTGAAATTATTTGTACGTTCACATGTGCCTAACCATTCATACCAGTGTAGTGTCTTTTATGTTGCAATAAAAGGTAATTTTGGATTATCTGATTTTCTTTTTATCCTCCATAATGCTTGTATTCTAAAACGTTAATTATATCTTAACAATACAATTAAACAATACAGTTAAAACATAGGCAGAGGACCTATAAACATCTTTCCAAAGAAGACATACAGATGGCCAACAGACACATGAAAAGATGCTCAACATCACTCATCATCAGGGAAATGCAAATCAAAACTGAGATATCACCTCACACCAGCTGGAATGGCTAGTATCAAAAAGACAAGAAATAGCAAGTGTCAGGGAGGATGTGGAGAAAAGGGAACCCTAATGCACTGTTAGTGAAAATGCATATTGGTGCAGCCACTATAGAAAAAAGTATGGAGGTTTCTCGAGAAATTGAAAGATGGAAATACCATACAACCCAGGAGGCACCTAGGTAGTGGAGTCAATTTAGCGACCGACTCTTAGTTTCAGCTCAGCTTATGACCTCAGGGTTGTGAGATCCAGCCCCATGCTGGGCTCTGTGCTCAGCGTGGAGTCTGCTTAAGATTCTCTTTCCCTCTCTCTCTGCCCCTCCCTTTTGCTCTTGTGCATGCATATGCACGAGTGCATGCACTCCCTCCCTCCCTCTCTCTCTCTCTTTCTCCAATAAATAAATCTAAAAAAAAAGAAAGAAAGAAAGAAATAGAAAGAAGAAGAAAGAAAAAGAAAGAAAGAAAGAAAAAGAAAGAAAGAAAGAAAGAAAGAAAGAAAGAAAGAAAGAAAGAAAGAAAGAAAGAAAGAAAAAGAAAAAGAAAGAAAGAAAGAAAGAAAGAAAGAAAGAAAGAAAGAAAGAAAGAAAGAAAGAAAGAAAGAAAGAAAGAAAGAAAGAAAGAAAGAAAGAAAGAAATACCATACAATCAAATAACTTCACTTCTGGGTATTTACCTGAAGAAAACAAAAAACTAATTTGGGAAGATATATGCACCCTGTTGTTTATTGCAGCATTATTTCTGCTAAGTATGGAAGTAACCTAAGTATCTATCCATAGATCAATGGAAAAAGGATATGTGGTGTTTATACCTATACCGATCTATATCTATATCTAGCTTAACATTCATAACAACATGGATGGGCCTAGAGGGTATTATGCAAAGTGAAATAAGTCAGACAAATATATAATTTCATTTATATGAGGAATTAAATATATATCTATATCTTAATCACTGGATGATCTTTCATCTGATTTATATTTCATATAATCTTCAGCAAAAAGTTCTCAAACACAAAAATAAAGCAAAAAACAATAACATCCTAACATGCACATATTGACTTTTATAGATATATTCTATACCTGTATGATATACTGTATTTTCTACAACTTTGTGACAAGTGTGTATATCATTTTAATCTCTTTATTTCCATAGATATATGTCTACCTAATAGTTTGCTTTCCTCACCATTTTCACATGTATTTCCCAGGAAACACTGTAACTAGAAGGCACAGCATTTTATTTCTATATATCATTTTCACAAATATATAAAAAAATAAAGTAGCACATATAACTCAGGAGGAAACTTGTTACCTGCTATCCTATAACTTACTAGCATTTCATATCTCACTTTTCTCTTGTGTTATGCTTGAAATAAAGTAAGGAATCCCTCCTGCAGTTGTATACTCCATCCATAAAGAAAAGGTAATAAGAAACTGTCTCTGTGATCAATTTTCAGATTTTCTGTGAATAAATGTTTCCTTATGATTTTATTCTACAAAATGAATTTAATATTCACTGCAATACACTTTGGAAATTAAATATGTTGTTTGCCTAAATATATTTGTCATAGGAATGGTGGTTAAATATTAGTTGATGGTCCTTTATCCTGGATTAGTCACTTGTAATTGACAATGGGCTATAATTGTGAATACTATTAATATCCCCACATTACAGAGAGTTCTATATGAAAAATCTTAACAGGTTTTGCCTGGCTACCAAGAAATAAGTGCAAGAAAATTTTACTTCTCTTTTCAAGACTAGTCAATAACAATGAATTTTTTTCTTATAAAATACCCAGTCATGTTTTAAATTGGAAAAATGATGACCAAATTTTTGTATCCACTTTTCCACTTTTGCAATGTGACCTTCCAACATCTTACATAAAGCAGTGAAGTCTACTGTTCTACCTCGTGAATCTAGTTTTGACCATGTGATTTGCTTTAGTCAATGGAACAGTAGAAATATATGATGGGACAGTAAAAAAATATATAAAATAAGTGTTGGCTTATTCACTGTAGTTTAACCACTTGCTGCTCCTTAAACTCTCCCACCACTATATAAGGTAGCCCTGATAGCTTGCAGGAAGTTGTGAGATTAAGTGTCCCCAGTTGAAGTACCAGACAATAGTTGAGTTAAGCTCAAACCAGAAGAATCCAGTCAAGCTCAGACAAAATTAAACACCTAGAGATTCATAGGCTGAAAAAGTGATTATTATTTTAAGATGTTATATTTTGGAGTGATTTATTAGGCAGTAAATGACAACTGAATCAATCATTTAAGTGAATTAATTTTAAAACTGGACCCAGGGTCACCTGGGTGGCTCAGTTGGTTAAGTGTCTGCCTTGGGCCCAGGTCCTGATCGCAGCGTCCTGGGATCAAACCATGCATGGGGCTCCCTGCTCAGTGGGGAGTCTGTCCCACTGCTCCTCCCCCACCCTTTACTCATGCTTTCTCTCTCTCTCACTCATGCTCTCGCGCTCACTCTAACTGAAATAGATTTAAATTTTTTAAAATATAAATAATAAATAGATAGATAAATAAATAAATAAATCTGCACCCAGATTCTGCAATAACCTTTTAAATAGTGACTTTTCCTAGATTTCTTCCTTACTATTGATTATAATACGATATGATTATAATCAGACAAAAATCCAGGATATATACACACATTACAAAATTGGGAAATCAAAGAAAATCAAGAATGTAAATTAGAAAGACAGCATTGACTTCCAGTTAAAAGTGGGGAACTGAACCTCTGTTAAATATGTTTACTTTTTTTCCTTACCTAAATTCACTTAAAAAATGAGAGAAATAAAACGCATAACCTAAATGACAAATAGAAAGGAAAGTTTATAAGACTCTTGACTCACAGACAGCCTATAGAGAAGTTAGCAAAATTAGAGTAAATACAAAGTGCTTATAGAGGGAATGCCAGTAAGATTATGCCAATCTTTGTCACAGAACCAAGGACAGCTGCAGATATGGAAAGCATCATGAAATGTGAATGGTTGAAAGGAAACATGATAAAGAAAATAGAAGAGTTGGTCAAAATTCTCTAAAAGATTTATGTCCTCAAATGCCTTTCCTTGTTCAGCTTATTTGTATAAATAAACAGATTCCAACCCTGCAGTTAACAATATTACTCTATGTAGAAATTGAAGCAGAAATGGTCCATTCCATGAAATAAAAGCCCAGAAGAAGACAAGGGAAGAACATATCTTCTAAAGAATCTGAGGAATTAATGAAAGTTTTCTTAGTGAACATGCGCCCAGGTCCGTATGTTATCAGAAGGAGAAGACCCAAAATTTGTTGATGAATTATTATTACAAATAACATACTCATGATCATAAAGTTTCCAATAATTGGTTTTAGTGCTTCTTAAAGAAAGAAAGACTGCAAAGGAATGCCAAATACTTAATGAAAGTATATTTCTCCATATAAATTTCGGAGTACAAACCTAAAAAAAGGAAAGAAAATGTAAAACAAAAAGAAAAAGAAAAAGTAAAACAAAACAAAACAAGGGGCATCTGGGTGGCTCAGTTGGTTCAGCATCTGCCTTCAGCTCAGGTCATGATCTTGGGGTCCTGGGATCGAGCCCCGAATCCGGCTCCCCACTCAGTGAGGAGTCTGCTTCTCTTTCTCCCTGTGCCCCTCCCCCTGCTCGTCTCTCTCTGTCTCAAATAAATAAAAAAATCTTAAAAAAAACCCACAGGAAATTGAACAGAGAAAAAATCTTAGTAATAGCTGTAATATTCTCATATATAAGGTATTGAATCCATTAACAAAGATGTAATTTAACAGAGACAATCAGAGAGTTGAGAGTGCTAATTGTAAACCTCAAAAGCACAATCAATGATTTAGAAAAAAAATTTGCTAAAGATACTTCCCAGAGTAAAATTAAAAAGGTTAAAACAGTGAAAAGTTAGATGTTCAAAGTGTTTCAACATATGACTAATTGATATTTCAAAAAGTAAAATCTATAAAATTTGTGATTAAGAAATTTTCAAAGAAAGAATACAAAAAGCAATTCCTGAAAATAAAAGACACAATTTTTTAAAAATTGGAAGCATCAAACTTCTTCACAAAATTTGAGGTGGGGAAACCCCATGCCAAGTCACTTTTTAATATATTTTTAGAATTTTATTGTCAGACAAAAAATTCAAAATCTACCAAAACAAAGATTAGAGATAACATGCAAAATATACAAAGTTTTAAGGTACATATCATGATTAAACTTTTCTTACTAGTAAACAACAGTGAAATAATGTCTTCAAACTTTTGTAAAGAAAACCATTTCCAAATTGAAATTTTATAATTAGAAAACTGGTCTCTCAAATACTACGTTTATGACATTTTAGACATGAAAGAATAAAAGAAATATATCTCTCTTTGCTTTAAAGTTCTCATCCTTTAGAGAAAATTTCAAAATATTTTTAACACCAAAATATTTACTAATTAAATAGTAATGTGGTCCATACTCATTTCAAAATAATATTTTGTGAAAGTTATTGGGCGATTTGGAAAAAATAGATTGACCAAATGCTAATAATAGCTGAAGCTGGGTGTAGATTACATGGAGTTTCAATACACCAATATATTCAAGATACCAGTCAATATTCCATAAATATATATATATATCCAATTTTGTATATATTCAAATTTTCCATAATAAAAATATTTTTCCTTGTTCTTTTTTTTATTCTTCCCATCTAATCTATCCATCTCTCTTTCTATCCAAATTGTGTATAACATAAAAGATAGTGAAAATAGTTGAAATATAAACTTTTAGAGAAGCATGAAATAGAAAATATAATTTCAGTGACACTGACAAGGTTTAGAGGTAGTGGCATGTAAGTTAAATTTGAAGGTTAAATTAAAAGCATAGAGAAAAACACAACCAAGACATGACAGTACAAACAGAATTTAGGGAAGTGGTTAAAACGAAGATGATTTGGGGTGAGGGACAGTGGAGATAAGATTCAATAAATAACATTCTTTTCCCTCAATCAAATTATAAAACAATTGAGAAATAAGGCATTTGTCTTCGGCTCAGGTCACAATCCCGGGGTGCTGGGATCAAACCCTGCATCGGGCTCCTTGCTTGGCAGGGAACCTGCTTTTCCCTCTCCCTGCCTGCTACTTCCCCTGCTGTGTTCTATCTCTGTCAAATAAATAAATAAAATCTTAAAAAAAGAAGTTTCCCTGTCGTGTGAAACACAAGAAAATTGTCCTCCTGTGATTTAAAAAAAAAAAAAAAAAAAAAAAAAAAAGGTTATGTGGACTCTGAACAAGATATCTTCAGGGTTTTTTAATATCAACAATTAATTTTCAGGGCGCCTGGGTGGCTCAGATGGTTAAGCGTCTACCTTCGACTCAGGTCATGATCCTGGGGTCCTGGGATCAAGCCCCGCATCAGGCTCCTGGCTCAGCAGGAAGCCTGCTTCTCCCTCTCCCTCTGCCTCTTTCCCTGCTCATGTTCTCATTTTCTGTATCTCTGTGTCTCAAATGAATAAATAAAATCTTAAAAAGTTTTTTTTCAAAGTGATAAGAATGAAAGGGGATTAACTGAAATAATTACTCAACTTCCATAGATTTTGATTAATTATTTTCTACATGTCAATTATACCTTTTGATTTTACATGAGCCATTGCCACTGTTCAGAATTAGACTTTATTTTAAGGCTTCAAAACAGAAAGATTGGAAAAAATGCAAAAAAAAAAAAACTTAATTTCCCCCCAAAACAAATGTTATGGCTGACCTGGTGGTATTTAATAGCACCAAAAAATTAAAATTGATTCCTACATAATAGTTTGAGTAAGTATCAAGTTATGTTTAATACTGTAGGGCTTATCAGACCTACTGTTTCCTAAGCCCTACGTCTCCATTGCATTTTACACATTCCCTGGGTCATTAGACAAGCTTAGGTATGTAATAAGCTTCAAATATCACAGACCTGCACCATCCACTGTGGTAGCCACTAGTCCCATCTGGTTATTGATCACTTGAAATGTGGCTACTTTCAATTAGATGTATTAAGTCTTAAAAACACACAGGATTTTAATGAATTAATATCAAAAAATGAACATACACTGGAATTAAAATAAAAAATACAAAATAACTCACTAATATTTTATATTCATTACATGTTTTTTATTGGTATTCTCCAGAGAAACAGGGGTAATGGTGTGTGTGTGTGTGTGTGTGTGTGTGTGTGTGTGTGTGTACTTAAGAGATAAAAAGAGAGGATGATTTATTTTAAGGAACTGGATAACACAATAATGGTGGTTGGGGAGTACAAAATCTTCAACCTTGGCCATCAGAATGGAGGTCCAGGGAAGAGCTTATATTACAATTAAAGTCCACAGGCCATCTGCTGACAGAATCCCAGAGATCAGTCTAGTTCTACTCAGGCCTTAAAGTGACTGGAGGAGGCCCACATCATAGAGAACAATCTGTTTTATTCAAAATCTATTGGTTTAAATTATATTCTCATCTAAATGTGTTATCCTCACAGAAACATCCAGAATAATGTTTAAGCAAAAATCTGGGCACTGTGGCACCAAGTTCACATAAAACTAACCACCCACATGTTCTATATTTTGTACCTAGTGGATAATACTACTGTAGGCAGGATTAGATATAGAATTTTCACAAGGAATGCAAGAAATTATGTAAGCAATTGATAACAATACTTGTTTTTGCTGATTGTGGGCAACTTTTAAATTCTTATCTATAAAATCTTCTGTTTATTAACAGATATTACTGCTAAAATGAAAAGATTGCACTTACTATTCTACATAATTTAAATAATTACATTTTGATAAGTTTTGCAAAATGACAGGAAAATAATGCTTAGGACTGAATTTTTTGATTCACTAGTGGGTGAAAATTCAGTTGAGTAAATAAATTTTATTATAAAACCTCAGAAATTTTTCCTAGGTCTTGTGCACTAAATAATGAGTTTCAAACACTACATACTGATGATTCCTAAAAATCTTATTATTTTTTAGGTTGTGCAAAATGATTGTGATATTTAATTCTAAAAATTAACTAGTGTGTTTTAAAATTGTGTAAATATGTATGTGTGTATATGTATATCTATAGTCTATCTCACATTTTAAAAAGAAAGACACATAGTGTGAATGTTATTGTTTTTTTCATTTTGGTATTTATTTCTCCATGTGGGGTTGTATATTTTCCAAGTTTTTATCCTTCCCTTATTCCTAGCATTATGGTGGTGGGGCCAGAATGCTGCTGCTGATACGGTATTTTGTATGCAAGATTTCGCTTCAGAGTAAAATGAATTTTAAATGATAACAAAGACTTCATCCTATAATGATTGAAATATAACAGTCTGAGAATAAAGAAAAACTAGGCTAATTAAATCAGTTTGCAAGACTCGATTAAAAATAATACCTTTGAGAAGGAGAAATGAAACATGTACATTGAGTTAGATTTTACCTTTGTGAAAACAGACAAATTAAGTTTTCAGTAATAAATACATCAGTTCCTTGAAAGTTTTATGTCTACTATATTAATTAGTCTTTAAAATGCAGTAAAAATTAAGTAGATACAATATTAAAGCTAGCAGTGAGGAGAGATTCATTTAAATAATGGAGTATTAAATGGTTTACTATTGTGTTTTATGAGGAACACCATAATTAGAATGTTTTACTATAGATCTTAACTTTGTGGAAATTAAGAGATGTTCTCTTTTTCATACATTTCAAACAATTTTGATAATATTTTAGCTATTTTCAAGTTCTATTAATATATAATATATATTAATTATAATATCAAACATAAAATGTATTGATTATAATGTAACTTTATATATACTGTATATGAGTTAATTTTCTTTTCAACCTGCGACAACTATGATCACTATCAGTGCTATATAATAGTGTTAAAGGAAGAAATTTGAAGTTTTTAAAACTTCATGATCATCATCATTACATAGGTCTCTGGTTGGTGGGACCAATTTTCCTTTTTGATGCATTTTGAAGAATAAAATTTACAGGTTTTAAAAAATCAAATTCACAAAATTATTAAGGCTAGTCTTGGAATATATAGAACTTGGGATTTTGACCTGTGGTGAAAAGACCCTAGAGTGGCATGACTTTTCTTTCCCTCCCTTCCTTCATTCTTTCCTTCCTTCCTTCACTCCTTTTTTTTCTTTCTTTC
>NW_027397066.1:50418983-50437188 GCF_003265705.2 Callorhinus ursinus | reverse complement strand
TTTCTTTCTTTCTTTCTTTCTTTCTTCCTTTTTCTTTCTTTCTTTTCTTTTCTTTCTTTCTTTCTTCTTTCTTTTTTCTTTCTTTCTCTTTTTAGAGTGGTTTTTCTTGATTCTGCCTGCCACTGGTGTTCATATTCATGTATAATGATACCCTTTCTTTGAGTGTGAGTCGTACCTGTAACTTGCTTCTAACCAACATAGAATATGACAGAGATAATGGGAAGTAGGATGTCACTTATGTAATTTTATTACATTATGTAATATTCCATATTCTTAGCAGACAAACTCTAGAGAATCTCTCTCCATAGCTGGCTTTGAGTAAGTAAGCAGTCTGGGTGATCTCTTTGGCAAGGATCTTAAAACAGCCTCCAGGAGCTGAGATGGAACTTCAATTAACACTTACTAAAAATTAAGTGCATTTTTCTTTTTAAGATTTTATTTATTTATTTATTTGAGAGAGAGAATGAGAGATAGAGAGCACGAGAGGGAAGAGGGTCAGAGGGAGAAGCAGACTCCCCGCTGAGCAAAGAGCCCGATGCGGGACTCGATCCCCGGACTCCAGGATCATGACCTAGAGCCGAGGGCAGTCGCTTAACCAACTGAGCCACCCAGGCGCCCCGGTAAGTGCGCTTTTCATTTGGAATGGACATCATTGGGAGGTCAAAGGTAGATTGTGGCAGACAGACTCCAGTGTCACCCATAGTTTCTGCCTGCTGGTGTTTACATGGTTTTATAACCCCACCACCACTGCTAACAGTCCTTGGGCATGGGTGTGACCTGTGACTTGCTTCTAATGAATAAAATATGGCAAAGTTGGTGAAATAGTCCTCCTGTGATTATGTTACATTATATAAGACCCTATATATCTAGCTTACTGGCTCTAGAGATTCTTTACCTAGCTGCCCTGGAAGAAGTAAGCAGCCAGGCTGTATGACCCATCTGGCAAGTATCTGAGGGCTTCTTTCTGCCAATAGCCAACAAGAAACTAGAGCCCCCAGTCTTACAGATACAAGGAAATGAATTCCACCAACACACTAAGTAAGCTTTTCCTTAGTCAGGTTTCCAGATAAGAACAAATTTCAGTAGATAACTTGATTACAGCTATATAAGATTCTTAGCAGAATACCTAGCTAAACCCTGCCACTCCTGACCCACAAACGCTGAGATAATAAATGTATGTTGTTTTAAGCCACTCAGTTTGTGCAATTTGTTATACACAAATAGATAACCAAAACAGGACCAAAAAGAGTTTGATGAAAGTCAGTTCCTACCATTTACCAAACTCTGACTTTGCCCAAGGTATTTAATTTTTTCTATGGATCTATTTCCTGATAAGGAAAATCAGTATTATTCAGGTGTCTCACAATTTTTTTATTGTTTTGGGGGTTAAGGCATTTTAAGTGCTTAGGATAACTCATGTAACTTTTCAGTTTAAAAAAATGTAGATAAGGGGGCACCTGGGTGGCTCAGTTGGTTAAGCAACTGCCTTCGGCTCAGGTCATGATCCTGGAGTCCTGGGATCGAGGCCCACATCGGGCTTCCTGCTCAGCAGGGAGTCTGCTTCTCCCTCTGACCCTCTTCCCTCTCGTGCTTTCTATCCCTCATTTTCTCTCTCTCTGAAATAAATAAATAAAATCTTTAAAAAAATAAATAAAAAATGTAGATAACAAAAGTAGTAATAGTAGTTGTATTAATGCTAAACACTGCAAGTGCAGCACTGCTGTGCTAGATGGGTTCAAGGTTGAGTTTTCTGTTACAGGTTTATCTCCATCTTAAAAAAAAATAACCAGTCCCATTTGCATCTGAAGCATAAATACTCTAAATTAAGGCAATCACGTGGAGGAAAACACCAATTTCTCTGTTTAAAAATGACATGTAAAATACAATATTGAATGCTCAGTTAGTAAAACCAAAGCAAAAGCTGATTTAAGCTCCTCTGCAACAAAATCTAGGGTATAGTTGACCATGAAATAATAGCTGAAAATAGTTCTTGATTATTCAGCTCTGGATACTGTTAATACTCAAAGATTCATAAACAAGAGTAAGATTTTCAGCATGCTCTTTAAAGAAAATTATGGGTAGATTGTAGAGTAACAGAACAAATGTTGAGAGGAGGTTATTGAATTAGAAACAGGAATTTGTATTTCCATTAATGTGTATAATACAGTTGCTGTGTGAACATTAATAACTACAGCAATGTTTGAATATTTAGATTTAAAACAGAAGTCATTGCAGACTATTGGGGGGAAGAATTATAGCTAAAATAAATAATTTAAAATATCTGTGTGGTAGATATTGCAAAATGGTTCACTCTCATGTGTCTTAGTGTGCAAAAGTGACTGGAATGCTAAAGCCTAGGCTTCCCAATCTTCCAAAAAATTCAGATCTTAACCAAGAAGCTGCATGTGGGCCAGATTTTGAAGACAGACATGGATATTTTGGGGCAAGGGCTATGCCTCTGCTGCTCTGTTGTAAGAAGTGTAGAAGCTGAGCCATTTACCAAATTTCAGATTTTTTTAGCTAGCTTTGTGGATGTTAGAGTTGAATCAAATAGTTTGGTCATGGGGTCTGTAGAAAAGTAGTGTGGTCTTGGAGGCAGTAGTTTTGACATGGCTCCCTGATTATTTAGCTTTGACATCTTGGAATACGTCATTGTTCCCTTGACAGACTGCTTTGTTGTTCTGTGACAAATAGGGTCTACTCAGACAGCTCTTCTAATAAATGTAAGACTTCTAGCTCTCTGAATTAAATGACTTTTTACTTAAATTAGAATGGATTGTTGTTACTGGAAACTAATAGAAATCATAATCTTATTAGTCAGAAATAATAGAAAATAAACAATAATAATTTTATTTTTCTTTTCTAAAGCATTAATGTGTATGCATGTATCTGAAAGCATAGAGGTTATATACTCAACTTATTCAAGTAACCTGAGGAACAAACTTATGTCATTACAATATTCTAAATCATCATTACCGTAATGCATATAATATAGATACAATAATTAATGCAATCCTTGTATCATTGCTAGACATTTGTAATGGTTACTTTATGGTGAAAAATAATCACACAACAGGTGACATGAATCAGGAATATATTTTCTGATTAGTTATGAACTAATATATTATGTTTTGAATTTTTTTTAAGATTTTATACATTTATTTGAGAGAGAGTGCATCATGAGCAGGGGTAGGGGCAGAGGAAGAAGGAGAAGCAGACACCATGCTGAGCAGCGACCCCAACGTGGGGATTGCTCCCAGGACCCACTATGACCTGAGTCAAAGGCAGATGCTTAGCCAACTGAGCCACCCAGGCGCCCACTGAATATTTTTGAATGTGAATATTTTCAAATGACATTCAAGAAAAATTTATACTCTTAGAACATCTTTGACAATATTGAAAAAATGTTTTTGTTATGGGTAAGGTGAAGTTACAGTCAAATATATTTCATTTTGTTTAGGTTAGTATTCTTAAATAATTAATAAGACTAATCAATTTAATTATAATTAATAACCACTACAGTCACCTTTGTTGTTTTTCACTTACTTGACTGCAGACAAATGATTGTTTTTTTTTATTTTGTTTTGCTTTTATTTTAATTCCAGTTAGCATACAGTGTAATATTAGTTTCAGGTGTACAATATAGTGATTCAACATTTATATACATCACCCAGTACTCATCACAAGTACACTCCTTAATCACTATCACCTATTTCACCCATCAAACCACCCCACTCTCCTCTGGTAACCATCAGTTTGTTCGGTATATTTAAGAGTCTATTTCTGTCTTTCTCTTTCTCTCTTATATTTTTCCCTTTGCTTGCTTATTTCTTAAATTCCACATATGAGTAAAATCATATAGTATTTGTCTTCTTCTGAATGACTTCTTTCCCTTAGCATGATACTCTCTAGCTCCATACATGTCATTGAAAACAGCAAGTTTTCATTCTTTTTGTGTCTAATATTCCATTGTATGTTTATATCATCTCTTCTTTATCCAATCATCAATCAATGGACCTTTGGGCTTCTTCCATATCTTGGCTATTGTAGATAATGCTGCTATAAACATACGGGTTCATGTATCCATTTGAATTAGCGTTTTTGTATTCTTTGAGTAAATACCCAGTAGTATGATTGCTGGATCTAGAGTAGTTCTACTTTTAATGTTTTGAAGAATTTTCATACTATTTTCCACAGTGGCTGCACCAGTTTATAGTCAACTAACACTGCACAAATGTTCTTTTTTCTCCACATCTTCATCAACACCTATTATTTCTTCTATTGTTGATTTTAGCAATTCTAGCTGTTGATTTTATCCACAGGTGTGACCTGATATCTCATTGTAGATTTATTTTGCATTTCCCTGATGGTGAGTGATGATGAGCATCTTTACATGTGTCTGTTTGCCATCTGACTGTCTTCTATAGAGAAATGTCTATTTATGTCATCTCATTTTTTATAACACTATTTGGTTTTATGAGTGTTAAATTGTATAAATTCTTTATAAATTTTGGATACAAACCCTTTCTCAGATACGTCATTTGCAAATATCTTTTCCCATTCCATAGGTTGTCTTTTAGTTATGTTCATTGTTTCTTTTGCTATGCAGCAACTTTTTATTTTGATGTAGTTCCAGTAGTTTATTTTTGCTTTTGTTTTCCTTGTGATGTACCTTGAAAGAAGTTGCTATGGCCAATGTCAAAGAGGTTACTGCCTGTGTTCTCCTTTAGGATTTTTATGTGGAAATCATAAATGTGAAACTGGAAATGTTCCACATTTAGGTCTTTCATCCATTTTGAATTTATTTTTGTACATGCTGTGAGAAAGTGGTCCAGTTTAATTTTTTGCATGTTTTCCAGACACCATTTGTTGAAAAAAAATTTTTCCCATTGGATATTCTTTCCCCCTTTGTTGAAGATTAATTGACCACATAATTGTGGGTTTATTTCTGGATCTTCTATTCTGCTCCATTGATCTAGAGAACTAAAATTGTGTCAGTACCGTACTGTTTTGATTATTACAGCTTTGTAATATAACTTGAAGTCAAGAATTGTGATGCCTCCAGCTTTGCTTTTCTTTTTCAAAATTATTTTAGCTATTTGGGTCTTTTGGGTTCCATACAAATTTTAGGATTATTTGTTCTAGTTTTGTTAAAAATTCTGATGGTATTTTGAGACAGATTGCATTAAATGTATAGAATGCTTAATAGAGACATTTTAACGATATTTTTCTTCCAATTCATGAACATGGAATGTATTTTCATTTCTTTTTGTCCTCTTCAATTTCTTTCATCAGTGTTTTATAGTTTTCAGAGTACAGGTCTTTCACCTCTTTAGTTAGGTTTATTCCTATGTATTTATTGTTTTTGGTGCAACTGTAAATGCGATTGTTTACTTAATTTCTCTTTCTGCTGCTTCATTATTGGTGTATGGAAATGCAACAGATTTCTGTACATTGATTTTGTATCCTGCAACATTATTGAATTTGTGTGTCAGCTCTAGCAGTTATTTGGTAGACTCTTTCATGTTGTTTATATGTAGTATCATGTTATCTGCAAAATAGTGAAACAGTTTCTTCTTCCTTACCAATTTGGATGCCTTTTATTTCTTTTTGTTGTCTGATTGCTGTGGCTAACACTTCCAGCATTATGCTGAATAAAAGTGGTGAGAGTGGACATTCCCATTTTGTTCCTGACCTTAGTGGAAAAGCTCTCAGTTTTTCTTTATTAAGGATTATATTAGGTGTGTTTGGTTTGGTTTGGTTTGGTTTTCCATAGATGGCCATTTTTACATTGAGGTATGTTCGCTCTAAACCTACTTTGTTAAGAGTTTTTTTTATCATGAATGAATGTTGTATTTGTCAAATGCTTTTTCTGTATCTATTGAAATGATCATATGGTTCTTATCTTTTCTTTTATTGATGTGATGTATCACACTGATTTGCAAATATTGAACTATCCTTGCAAACCAGGAATAAATACCACTTGATAATAGTGAATGATTTTTTTAATGTATTATTGAATTCAGTGTGCTAAGATTTTATTGAGAAGTTTTGCATCTGTGTTCATTAAGGATATTGGCCTATAGTTCCATCCTTTTGTGGTGTCTTTATTTATTTATTTATTTATTTTTATCAGAGTAATGCTGGCCTCATAGAATGAATTTGAATTTGGGAGATTTCATTCCTTTTCCATTTTTTTGGAATAGTTTGAGAAAAAAGGCATTAACTCTTGAAATGCTGGGTAGAATTTGCCTGTGAAGGCATCTAGTCCTGGTCTTGTGTTTGTTGATATTTTTTTGATAACTGATTCAATTTCTTTGTTTGTTATTGGTCTGTTCAAATATTCTATTTCTTTCTGTTTCAGTTTTGGTGGTTTATATGTTTCTAGGAATTTATCCATTTCTTCTAGGTTGCCCAGTTTGTTAGCATATAGTTTTTCATAATATTCTCCTATAATTGTTTGTATTTCTGTAGTTTTGACTGTTATTCGACCTCTCTCATTTGTGATTTTATTCTTTTTGAGTTTTTTCTCTTTTTTACTTGATAAGTCTGGCTAGAAGTTTATCAATTTTATTGATTTTTTTTTCAAAGGACCAGCTCCTGGTTTCATTGATCTGTTCTATTTTTTTCTTTCTATAACATTTATTTCTGCTCTAATATTTATTATTTCCTTCCTTTTGTTGGCTTCAGGTTTTGTTTATGTTCTTTTTCTAGTTCCATTAGGTGCAAGATTAGGTTGTTTCAGGTTTTTCTTGCTTCTTGAGATAGGCCTGTATTGTTCGAAACTTCCCTTTTAGAACAGTTTTTGCTGCATCCCAGAGGTTTTGGATCATTGTGTTTTCATTTTTCACTTGTTTCCATCTATTTTTTTATTTCTTCTTTTATTTCTTGATTGATCCATTCATTGTTTAGAAGTATGTTATTTAACCTCCGTGTATTTATGGTCTTTCCAGATTTTTTCTGGTTGTAGACTTCAAGTTTCATAGTATTGTGGTCAGAAAATATGCATGTTATGATTTTGATCTTCTTGAATTTGTTGAAGTTTGTTTTGTGGGCTAATACATGATCTATGCTGGAGAATGTTCAATGTGCACTTGAAAACATGTGTATCCTGTTGTTTTAAGATGGAATGTTCTGAATAATCTAATAGATGTCTATCAATTCCATCTTGTCCAGTGTGTAATTCAAAGCCATTAATTCCTTGTTGATTTTCTGTTTAGATGATGTGTCCATTGATGTGACTACAGTATTAAAATCCCCTACTATTATTGCATTATAATAGATTAGTTCCTTTATGGTTGTTATTGTTTCATGTATTTGAGAGTTCTTTTGTTGGGTACATAAATATTTATAATTTTTTTAAAGATTTTACTTATTTATTTGACAGAGAGAGAGAGAGAGAGTACACACACAAGCAAAGTAAGCAGCAGAGGAGGAAGGGAGAAACAAGTCTCTGCTGAGCAAGAAGCCCAATGTGGGACTCCATCCCAGAGCCCTGAGATCATGATCTGAGCTGAAGACAGTTGCTTAATGACTGAGCCACCCAGGCGCCCCAATATTTATAATTGTTATATGTTCTTGTTGGATTGTCTCTTTTATTATTATATAGTATCTTTCTTTGTCTCTTGTTACACACTTTTTTTTTAAAGATTTTATTTATTTATTTGTCAGAGAGAGAGCACAAAGCAGGGGGAATGGCAGGCAGAGGGAGAAGCAGGCTCCCTGCTGAACAGGGAACCTGATGAGGGACTCCATCCAAGGACCCTGGGATCATGACCTGAGCCAAAGGCAGGTGCTTAACTGACTGAGCCACCCAGGCATTCCACACTCTTTATTTTAAAGTCTATTTTGTCCAATATAAGAATTGCTATCCTGGCTTTCTTTTGACATCCATTTGCATACTAGATATTTCTCCATCCTCTCACTTTCAATCTGCAGGTGCCTTCACATCTAAAATGGATCTCTTATAGGCAGCATATAGATGGGTCTCATTTTTTTATCCATTTGTCACCTGATATCTTTTGATTTAAGCTCTTAGTCCATTTACATTCAAGAACCCTCTCCATACATGCTGTTCCCTCCATCCTACAAGCAACCTCCTTCCACCTCTCTGACCTTCCCAACCTTTCAGATGCAGCTTCTTCTCTATATTTAATTGTGGTGTTTCTCTGCCAGTCTCTGGATCACTCTCCAGTTTATTGACTTGGATGTGGATGATATCTAGTTGAAAATGTGGGACAGGGTGAATTCAGAGTCCCTCTACTCTGCCATCTTCCCAAGCTCACTCAAACTGATTATTTTAATATTTAAACTTAGCTACTTCTTACTAGACATGAGTTGGAGGAAAGAAAAACAAAAGCAAAAATGAACTGTTGGGACTTCATCAAGATAAAATCTTCTGCAGAGTAAAGGAAACATGAACAAAACAAGAAGGCAGCTTTTGGAATGGGAAAAGATCCTTGCAAATAATATATCTGATAAACGTTTAGTATCCAGAGTGCCTGGGTGGTTCAGTTGGTTAAGCATCTGCCTTATGCCCAGGGTCCTGGGTTCAAGTCCCACATCAGGGTCCCTGCTCGGAGTGGGGGAACCTGCTTCTCCTTCTGCCCTCCCCCCCCCACTCGTGGACTCTCTTTCTCAAAAATATATAAAATCTTCAAAAAAAAAGTTTTATTTTCCAAAAATCTATAAACAACTCATGAAACTCAACACCCAAAAAACAAATAATCCAGTTAGGAAATGGGCAGAAGACATGGATAGATAATTTTTCAAAGAAGATATCAGATGGCAAACAGACACATGAAAAGATACTCACCATCACACATCATGAGGGAAATACAAATCAAAACCACAATGAGTTATTACTTCACACCTGTCAGAATGGCTAACAGGAAATGACAGAGATTGGTGAGGATATGGAGAAAGGGGGACTCTCTTACACTGTTAGTGGGAATGCAGGCTGGTGCAGCCACTCTGGAAGACAGTATGGAGGTGCCTCAAAAAGTTAAAAATAGAACTACTCTATGACCCAGCAATTGCACTATTAGGTATTTACCCAAGGATACAAAAATACCCATTTGAAGTGGCACTGCACCCTGATGTTTAAAGCAGCATTATCAACAATATCAGAACTATGGAAAGAGCCCAGATGTCCATTGACTGATGAGTGGATAAAGAAAATGCAATATATATATATGGAGTATTACTCAGCCATCATAAAGAATAAAATCTTGGCATTTGCAACAATGTAAATGGAGCTAAAGGGTATTATGTTAAGTGAAATAAGAAACAGAAAAATAAATACCATATAATTTCACTCATATGTGGAATTTAAGAAACAAAACAGATGAGCATAGGGGAAAGAAAAAAAAAAGAGAGAGAAGGAGGCAAACCATAAAAGAGGCTCTTGACTAAAGAGAACAAACAGGGTTGCCGGAGGGGAGGTGGGTGGGGAGATAGGCTAAATGGGTAATGAGTATTAAGGTGGGCACTTGTCATCATGAACACTGCATGTTATATGTAAGTGATGAATCACTAAATTCTACTCCTGAAACTAATATTACACAATATGTTAACTAACTAGAATTTAAATAAAAACTTTAAACATTAAAAAAAAACAACTTAGCTTAAAACAAGTTTTAAAAGAAAATGAGAATTCTTCAGTGGAAAAAGTCTATATAGAATTATCATTTATACCTTAGAAACCATTAGTGAAAAGATTAATAAAGTTGACAATATATTAAAAATCACATGAAATAAGGTATTTGAGGCAAACAACAATAAAGCTATCAAATGTTGGGGACACACTGTTGGATATGCTACATCTGTGGTACTGATGTTCCTGTTAACAACTGCCAATGCATTCTCTAGTCACACAATGGCCTATATTTAACATCAATTTGTGGTCTATATTTAAGTCAATTTCTATATTTAGGCTCCATTTAGCTTTTCTTATTCTCAGTAACTGAAGTCATGCTGATCCTGACCTCAGATATAACATCATCCAATATTTAGAACACTCAAATCTAATAAACCTCATTTGTACGAGCACAGTGTTACAACTTACTTTCTGATTTTGGGTGTTTTGTGCGTGCATGTGTACTTCCAAAATAAAGTCACCTACTCCTAGCTCAGATAACAGACATGCATGTGTGAATACAAAATTAAATCTATGTCTAAGTGAGATGATTATGGAAAAGCCCAATTTTCAGCTCTGTCCTATTTGTCTTTCAGTTTGTTTGTAGACAACAAGCACAGTGGAATTAGAAAAATTACCTAACATGTCCCCTACTGATATTGGGTCAGAACTGATGCATTTCTGCATGAAATAGTATCTAAGTAATAAAATGTTAAAATACAGTAAATATATTCAGACAAATTTCTTTTGATTGGCAAAATAATGAATTAGTATAGGAAATGGTAAACAAAAATAGAGAAATAAAGTGAAAACCAAGTTACTAGAGAAAATATACAGATACAGATACTTATTCAAATTATTTTAAAGTAAGTTATTTAAATTCTTAGAGATTTCATCTACATCAGATTAGGAAGTTGAGATAAATATTGGAGATCAAAATGGAGTTTATTATATTGCAAAATGTTCAAGTCCTACTTCCTCAGTTTTATTCATCATTTGTGTGTGTGTGTCCATAAAGTTTCAAGACCAAGCTTCACTTATTATCACAATGCTTAGCTTACATTTTCTTCACTATAAAGTCAAAGACAAGAATTTTAACTTCATTTTTAAAAGGCAAATTTTGTGGAATAAAAGTAGAGGGAAAAAATTAAATAACGGCTATATTTATAGATATGCATTTCTAAATTATGAGAATTTTGAATGTCTCATCCCACCAATTAAGCCAATTTACTTAATAACAATGATGTCCTTACTTTGTCTGAATATTAATTCCTCCATCTGCTTTACAAATAAAAAAGGTAAAATGTATTTCTTGTCCATTTGTTCACTTCAATAGAACTTTTTCAGTTTTAAAAATAATTTTCCACATTTTCTTCTTTAATTACCATCAAAAATAAGTGATGAAAATATTCATTTGCATCATTTTTAATAACATTACACTAACACAAATGTGTGTGTATGTTTATGTGTATAAATCTATCAATGTTGGATATTTGAAGAATATTCTTTTAGAAAAATATTGATTTGTCTTCTCCTTCAATTAAGTTTTATATTTGGAGAGTGATAAAATATGAAATTTATTTTATTTCAATGACAAACTGAAATGATAATTGAGAAATGTTTTTAATGTTTTTAATCCTTAATACTGAACAGTAATGAAAGAAATCTATTAAATATACCTGAGTTTTATTTATAGACTGAATTTATTTTCTGATAAATTATCATCAAAATATACATATCTTACCAAAGAAAAAATATGATTATTCATTACTTTTAAAACTATATAATAATCATTTGAAATCAAGATTTAGTGTTCACTTTACTAATAGAGCTTCTAAGAAATTAATATTAAATTCTAAACAAATAATTTATTAATTGACCAGAGAGGTAGTATCTTTGAAAATAAAATTTATCATTTTAAAAGGAAGTAGAATAATTTTTATTCCCTAGTTTTATTTGTTAATGTTATAAGTAACATTAAAATTTGTATTGCATATGAACACCAACTATATTCAATTATAGAAAGGAAGAACTGAAAGGAAAAACACATACTAGACTCAATCACATGAAGTTGCTAACATTACCATTTTAACATCTAAGAAAGGTGACGCCATACTGTTTAACTTATTATACTAATCAAACTATAAATTAGAAATACTAAATTTCAAGTACTGGTAAGAATTAGATTAACAAAAGAATGGCAGAATTTGTTTTTTCCTTTTTCTTCCAAAATAAGCTTAAAAGAGAAGGATGCTCAGTATTGAGTCTTTAATTCAATATGTCTCATGTGGGTTAGTAAATAGATACCAGAGTAAATTCTTAAAGCTGTTTGTAGTTTCTCTCTCGTACTCCATCCTAACAGCATCTGCTGTCAGAAACCATCTCCTATTCAGCCAACACTTCTTTTATATTTTATAAGTCTGCAAGCCAATAACATCATAATATTTGCTGTAAAAATAAAATATAATGACCAAAGAATTGTCTCTCAAATTTAAAAAATCCCTGTGATTAAGTTGTATCTGTACTTCTGTTGTACTTCTGATTTTCACAGATACTTGCCAAATAATTTCCCTAAGGCTATGCCATTAAATAATAATAATGTATTTCCATTAAAAACCCACACTGATGCTGTCCTTTTCACTTTTATTCAGAATAATGTTGAGTTAAGCACATGTGAGACTTAGGTTTACTCTTTAATTACTTGTACAGTTTTTACCCTATTTTACATAATTACTTTAGTTTAATAATAACTGCCTTCTGAAAATTGACATGATGGAAATTATCATCTATTTAGAACAGATGATGAGAATTAACTTAGTAATTATTCATTGGTTGACATATTTCATAGAGACAAAACTTTCCCACCTCTAATGGGAAAAAGAGCACTATAATCAAGTTCACTCAAATTCATGTTTTATTGCAGTTACCCAAATACTAAGGTGAGGTCCATGTCAATCTGTAAGACTGTTGAAGGTAAGGAACTTTATAAGCTATGTCAAAATGTTTCTAGACTCACTAAAATAAAACAATAATGAAGCACACTGTATAAAACGACTCTTGATAGATTATGTATTTTCAGTTCGTCACAATGGTTGTGATTATACTTTACACTTGATCCTAAGCTTACTATCTATATAGTGCCTATATTATAGATGCCAGTGGTAACAGGAAAATAAGCAAAAGACAAAAACCTATCAAATTTCCTCTTCCTCTAACTTCAAACAGCCATAAAAAAATGAATTCATAATTTCCTTTTGTCTTTCTTTTGCTCATGACATTATTAGAACTATAATAATTCAGGCTGCCTTAAGACAATTCAAGGAAAACTCTACATTAGGCTTAATAATGCTTATAAGATTGTAACAAACAATTTAAAACTACTTGAATATGTTTTTAAAATCTGTGAGTTGATTTGCTCAAAATCATGCTTTTAAGTGTTGCTTTACTCATTTATTTCTATGGAAGTCTTAGGTCTCCTTTGACTTGCTTTATAAATTTTTATTTTACTCTTTTCTTGGCACAAAAATATATTAGAAGGTAATTTTTCATCTCTTTAATTTAAACAGAATTAACTGGATTGTCCTGGGTCTTTTTCTGTGGGCGGCCACATGAAGAATTCAGACCAATAAGATATGAGAAGAGTCTATGGTCTTCTACAAAAGATACTCTTTTCACATGAAAAGCACAGACACCTTTGCCCTTGGACTTCTCCTTTTCTCCTGCCTGGAATACACATGCAATGACTATGGTGGATAAAAATCACTTTCTAAAGAAATGGCCTGATTCATTGATTGACTTTTATAGATCTATATTGCCCTACCACCAAAATCCTTGCTAGTAAGAAAGTAAACTCTTTACTGGTCTACACTACTCTAGATGCACTTTCTATTTAATTCAATTCAATAAAATGTTGGCAAGTGCCATAATATTTAATTTTTTATTTTATAAAATTTATTTATTTGAGAGAGAGAGAGCAAGGGGAGAGAATTTCCAGCAGACTCCCCACTAAGCATGGAGCCCAAGGCATGGCTCAATCCCAGGACCCCGAGATCATGACCTGAGCAGAAATCAAGATTCTGATGCTTAAGCAACTGAGCCATCCAGGCACCCCTTTATTTTTTTATTTTTATTTTTTATATTTATATTTTATTTTTATTTTATTATATTTATTTTTTATTTTTTAATTTTTTTAAGCTTTTGTTTAAATTCCAGTGTAATAGTTTCAGGGGTACAATTTTTTTTAAAGCCACTGAAAACATCTGGGAATTTATTTATTTTTTATTTTTTATTTTTTTTAGTGTTAGTTTTACTACGTTTTTATGTATTTATTTAGTATTGTTATGTTAATCACCATACATTACATCATTAGTTTTTGATGTAGTGTTCCATGATTCATTGTTTGTGCATAACACCCAGTGCTCCATGAAGAACATGCCGTCTTTAATACCCATCACCAGGTTAACCCATCCTCCCACCCTCCTCCCCTCTAGAACCCTCAGTTTGTTTCTCAGAGTCCATCATCTCTCATGGTTCGTCTCCCCCTCCGATTTCCCCCCATTCATTCTTCCCCTCTTGCTATCTTCTTCTTCTTTTTTTTTAAACATATAATGTATTATTTGTTTCAGAGGCACAGGTCTGTGATTCAACAGTCTTGCACAATTCACAGCACTCACCATAACACATACCCTCCCCAATGTCTATCACCCAGCCACCCCATCCCTCCTACCCCCCACCAGTCCAGCAACCCTCAGTTTGTTTCCTGAGATTAAGAATTCCTCATATCAGTGAGGTCATATGATACATCTCTTTCTCTGATTGACATTTCTCTCAGCATACAATTTAATGATTCTACACTTACATACAATATCTGGTGCACATCACAACAAGTGCACTCTTTAATCCCCAATTTAACCCATCCCTCCCATCCACCTCTCCTCTGATAACCATCAGTTTGTTCTTTTAAAATATTTTTAACATCTTTTAGTATATTTGTTACATCTCAGTGTTGTCTGTATGGTCTATTTTCTCCCCAGTAGTGAACATTTCCACAAATAGTACCTCTAGTTTTCTCATACATAACTCCTCTTCTTTGATACACTGCTTAAATATCCCTTCTTCAGAGAGGCATTATGAAAAAGGCACTCTTATTTTTTTTAACCTTTTTATTTATAGTCTTTATTTATATATTCTTATGGTATTTTTTCAAAACATTCAGTAAAACAAAATTATTTTAATTTTTCTGCTTACTTACTGTATGCCTAGTTCCTCCATTAGAATGTGGCAGACAGATGGCATCTGTCTTGTTCTTTTTGATTCCTTATAGCTTAGAACAGTTTATATTACATAGCAGGTATTTAATAAATGATTGTGTAATAAATAAATGAATAGAATCCATTTTGAGGCTAAGAAAGATTTTGACCTAACAACATAATTCACTGTTTCTTGATTTAATAAAGAATATTTGGTACATTTTATGATTCATGATGAAGGAAAGGTAGCAAAACCACAATCATCCAATCCTATGTTCCACTGAAACAGTGTTGGAAGCATAACAAAAGAGGCAAAGAACACTGTAACTATTCATATTGATCAACATTTTGTTAGATAGCTGAATAAAGTGTCACTAATTATAATTCAGGAAAAGCCATAAATCAAAATATTGGAACCATTTGTAAGAAATAGAAAGTAGGAGCCATCTTTAGTGTGTGGCTTTAAAAACAAAAAACAAAACCAGCTAGCCTGAAGGAAAAACAACTTTTCTATTGCATGAGGGATTTTTAGCTTATGGATAATTCTATTTCATAACTAGAGTATCCAATACACTGCCTATTTCTGTCCTTCTTATAACAACTCTTTATGATTGGGTACAGAAGTGATCGATGGATAGTACCTTACCTTGATGGTGTGATCCTGGTGGTTAGAAGAAAGTAATCCTGGAAATGATGTGTAAATGAAGACTGTGTTGAAGGGAAAAACTGGCTTGTAAAATGTTGTTATTCAAAAACTTCTTAAATCAGATGACTAGACAGCAGGTAGTGATTCAATGTGACTCAAAAGATCTGTTATGAATAAGCACAAAAGAAAAGAAAGCTGGAGCAGAAGCTCTATACAATATCCAGCACATTACCTCTATATCTGAAACTGTACCCTGTGGATAGTAAGGGCTAACAGGAAGAATAAATCTGTGTACATCTTTCTTAATTGGGATTTTAGTTGAGATTTCCTTGATACTTAAAAATATTCTCAAGTTACAAAGACTATACAGAAAAATACACCAAAAATAATTGGAAAAAAGTTAACAATATAAAAGACAAACATTGCAGAAAAAAATAGTTTGAAAATGTACTTTGTTCACTTCGGAAAACTGTAGAAATCATTTGTATTATTATGTTATTAAACTTGGAAAATTTTGTATGCTATAAAAGAAGTAATCAAACAGGAACTATAAAGTGGCCTAAGATTAAAAAAGAATAGATTAGGGAATCATGAAAATATAACAAAGTAAGCTTTCCTATTCATACTATGCCTATCATTGGAAAATGTTTCTTTGCCTATGATCTCCCTAACTAATCTATCTAATCTATCTTGAAAACACCCCTATGTTGGACCTTAAGCCTGGTGTCAGTTTATGCAGGGAACCTGCTAGAAGTTTGCATTTTCCTCCTAGTACTCTTTCATTTCTTTTGCCTTCCTATCAGTTCAACTATTTTTGTTCGTTTTAACCATGCTGCTGTTTAAATGTATTATTTTTGTGAACTCAAAATTATATTAAGTTATAAGCAAAAATTGTAAGCAAGAAATGCAGTGGTATTAGATTGTGTTTTCCAATCCAGTTTATCCCTGCAAATACCATATGTTATATGTCAAAATAATAAACTATCTATAATTATTATAAAGAGAAAAATGCACTAGAGACTTGAAACCCTGACCCTAACTTGCTCTGTAACTTGTAAGTCAATTAATACTTCTGGTCATCACTTACCCTAGTTATAAAATAATGACATAAACTAGATTATCTTATGTTCCATGCCAGTAGTATCATTTAGTATAAGTTTGCCCCCCCCCGATTAGTTTCTGTTCCTGAAAATTCTTTTTTCCTATTTGAGCTTTTTTGAATATATTAGATTATTGAAAAATCAGTAGATAGAGAATTTTAGCAAAGAGTACTCAAAGAAATGCTGGTGATTAATACCCCTAAACAACCCAACCTCTAGTAAATACACAGTATATTGCAGATGTAAAATTCATCTTTAGATAACATTTTAAAATACAGAAATTTAAGTCAGTTATAATCACTATTCATTAAACTTTTAAATTGCAAACTTAAGGGTTATGGCTATTTTTTCCCAGTACTAGTGAAAGTGCACATCTGGATTTTAAACACTCTTTTTTTTCCTAAAAGCCCAAGGCTATAATTTATAATATTGCACCTGTGAATAATCCATATGAATTATAAAATAATATTATCCCTAATTCTTTATCATTTCACAGTTATTTCCTGATAGCTTGATCTTATGTGATAGAGAATGATATTGAAATGGATATAAATTTTAGAGTAAAAAACACACAAACTAGTGTTCTACAAACATATATTAATATCCACTTCATCCATCCAGTGTGTTATGTGGTGGGGATATAAAAGTACTAATGTCACTAAAATCAAGTTCATAATATAGTTGGTTAGAGACACAAATAAACTAACTCTGGTTTCTCTTCTCTTTTTTCTTTGTTATAGATTTGTTTTTTGTTTTTGTTTTTGTTTTTAGTTTTTTGAATGTATATAAAAATGACTTCAGTCTATCATATTTTACTGTTCATATGTTTTTAAATAAAATTTACAGAGATTCAAATGCTTCATTATTAATATGAATGATAAATGATAGCAGCTTCCATTTATTTAATATTTATGACAGCAAATAAAGCTGAGTGCTTTTTTTCATGTATTATATTATTTAATTCTTACAACAATTTGACTTCTGTATTAATAGGTGAGGAAACATGATAAAAAAGAATATTCAACTGGTCCAAAGATACTGTAAAAGTAAATTATATTCAGAATTTGAATTCTGATGTTTTCTGCCTTCAAAGTTGTTATTATATTATACCACTTGTCCATACAGTCCTTGCTTAATTGATAGAAAATTGTATGTGATACATGATCTTAATATAATTTGTCTGCACATTATCCATTGTTTTCTTGAATCTTGAAACATATATAAAATGCAGAGTAGGCGTAAAATTATTAATCGTCAACATACTGGGAAACAAATTGTCCTAAGGTTATATGAGTTCCACATGTGAATATTTAGAAATAAATTCTCATTAATTATAGCATTTTGTAAAGAGTTAAAAAGGAGATGCCCTTAGTGTTTAACACAAACTTGAATTTAGGGCCATAGTAGGAAAGCAGATACCAAAATTTTTGGAAAATTTGGATATGAACAAATGACTGAATATTCTTTTTTTTTCTGTGACTCAGTTAATTTTGTGATTTTATTTATTTTTTCTTTTTTTTCTTTAAATTTTTATTGTTATATTAATCACCATACATTACATCATTAGTTTTTG
>NW_027397066.1:50306526-50418883 GCF_003265705.2 Callorhinus ursinus | reverse complement strand
TCCCTCCCACCCCCCACCACTCCAGCAACCCTCAGTTTGTTTCCTGAGATTAAGAATTCCTCGTATCAGTGAGGTCAGATGATACATGTCTTTCTCTGATTGACTTATTTCACTCAGCATGACACCCTCCAGTTCCATCCACGTCATTGCAAATGGCAAGATCTCATTCCTTTTGATGGCTGCATAATATTACATTGTGTATATATACCACATCTTCTTTATCCATTCATCTGTCAATGGACATCTTGGCTCTTTCCACACTTTGGCTATTGTGGACATTGCTGCTATATACATTGGGGTGCATGTACCCCTTCGGATCCCTACATTTGTATCTTTGGGGTAAATACCCAGTAGTGCAATTGCTGGGTCATATAGTAGCTCTATTTTCAACTTTTTGAGGAACCTCCATACTGTTTTCCAGAGTGGTTGCACCAGCTTGCATTCCCACCAACAGTGTAGGAGGGTTCCCCTTTCTCCAGAGAAAGGGGAATGACCGAATATTCTTAAACACATAGAGTGGCTTTAGAATTCTGAGGAAAAATAAGTTCTGTTCTCTTTTTCTGAATAATCCAATTTCAATAAAAAATGAATTTTTGAAAGCAGATTAATAAATAACCAGTAGGAAAAAAAAGAACGTATATCAAAAAGAATGTAGCTTATAAAAACAGATTCTGGAACAATCAAATACAGATAGAGGAGAAGGTTTCTAATAACGCCGAGAAAAAATACACATAATGTAACTTCATTTAGAATTAAGTAAAATGCAAGGAATAAATAAGTTCTTATTTTACATAACTAAAATTTTTAAAAATGCAGAAATTATACACCTTGTATTTTACTTAAAATTATACACAAAGAATTATTATGTCATGCAAAAATATGAATAAAAGATATTGCCAGACTGGAATCAAAATTAAGAATTATGAAAACTGTAAACTATATAGCCAATTTTTATGAACCAAAGTCCTCACATTATAACTATTTATATATAATGATAACAAGAAAATTTAAACAATAGTTAATTTCAAATAAATTCTGCTGATGTCATGTGTCATAATAACATATGAAGATAATCTGCCAAAATTAAAAGAATCTTAAAAACATTCACTTTCTCTTTCTGCATAGCTCTCTACCTGGTGCCTAGTATTAGTGTCATTAAGTAACTGAAATTAAGTTGTCATGAGTATAAGTATATAGTAAGTGTCAGAAGCTCAACTGAACTGGGCAAGAGAGAATTATATGGTTTGGAGTAACTGATTTAAAAAGAATGAGAGAAGAAAAAAAGAAAATGGAAAAAGTTAAGCCTTTAATCCCTTACTGCAATGGTACAAGTGAGACTCTAAAACCAGAGAACATACCAACTCCTTCCTGATTTACTTCCCTTATGTAATGTGCACTGGTTCAAGGTCAGGTATATGGAGTCCACTTACTGTTCAGGGAACCCCCAAACCAAAAGCATTGAGAGTTTTATGAACCCTGGGCATGTGGGAAGGGCAGGAGAGAAGGGCTAGGCATGAAAGAGTATTGAGTACTGAGCCAGAGTGGGAAAAAAAGTGTTCTCAGGGTATCCCTACCTCCCTTCATTAAGAACTCTCAGAATAGGATCTTCCAGAGGACCTCATTGAAGGCCCTTAGGTGAACAGATCTAAGAGTGAAGGCCTTTAAGATAAAAGTTTGTAATTGCTGATAGTCAGACCTGAAAAATCACACAGAGGTTTTTAACCAGGACATGGATTTCTCCCTAAGCATATACTTGAACTGTTAAGCAATGTTAATCAATGATTGACAACCAACATCTCCATCAGTGTTCAAAGTTTCTGTTCTGGGGGTGGGGAGTAATAAAGGATCAAGAGATTGTGACAAGTAAATATTTATTATTGATATTCCAAGAAAGTCAGAGAACACAATAAATTACTTTCCTTGGTCTATCTGTATCTTTAAACAGGACCCAAGCAAAAAAGGAATCAATGTGAAACTTCCTTAATGTTAAGAAAGAGTGTAATGTAGAATAAAGCTTCAGTTCAAAACAAGGAGCAAAACTATTCTGAAGGGAGCCTTTGACTCTACCAAAAACTGATATGCACTGGTAATTGATCTTCGATATCTCTTTCAGATGACTAACCATGGCATCAAACTGAAGCCCATCCTTATTACTATGAACCATTGTTCATGAGTAACTTTCTATCAAAAAGAGTGAGAAAGGAATGGTAGCACGCATTTCCAATTTAACTGCCGCATGTCAACAATGCTCCTATATTTTTATTTTGCATTGGTGTAATTGATATTTATTTATTTATTTAAGATTTTATTTATTTCTTTCTCAGAGAGAGAGATCAAGAGCTCACAAGCAGGGGGAGCTGCAGGCAGAGGGAGAAGCAGGATCCTTGCTGAGCAAGCAGACTGATGCAGGACTTGATCCCAGACACTGGGATCATGACCTGAGCTGAAGGCAGATGCTTAACTGACTGAGCCACCCAGGCATTCTGTGTAATTGATGTTTAGTTTAAACAACTGCATTCAGAATATAAAGAACATTAGGAAATGTTAACAAATGTTGAACACCATCACTCTCTACTGGAGACTTGGGACGAAAGTGAGATTACTCTGAAAAATAAAATGTCTTAAAGGAAAAATAAAGGATAAACAGGCAGATATTTAAGGTATATAACATCTGAATTGATGTAATTATTCAGTTTTTTAAAGCTTACTTTACTCATAAACACTGAAGAGGGAGAAGAGAGAAACTGAGGTGGAAAATGTCATTTTTAATAGAGATTACCACAATATAAACCATAAGTTATGGTCTAGTATACCTGCCTAATACCTTAAAATATGAACTAGAATAAGAGTGCTGATATATGGGACGCCTGTGTGGCTCAGTTGGTTAAGTGACTGCCTTCAGCTCAGGTCATGATCTCAAGGTCCTGGGATTGAGCCCCGCATCGGGCTCCCTGCTCAGTGGGAAGCCTGCTTCTCCCTCTGACACTCCCACTGCTTGTGTTCCCTCTCTTGCTGTCTCTCTCTCTGTCAATTAAATAAATAAAATCTTTAAAAAAAGAGTGTTGATATACAACTGCTTAGATATGTTAAGAAAGTTCACATAAGTGTTCATTGACAGTACCCTCAGCAATAGTAACATGGTCAAGTTAAGACTGAGAATAAATTCAGGATATGAAAAACTTGACTAAAGGAATGAGTGCAATAAATGCAATGATGCTGACCTGAATTAGTATGGTGGCCATGCAAATCAAAGAGATGGTTGGATTTGGAAGAAATTTAGGAGTCAAAATGGCACCATAATTTTTGGGATGTGCATAATGAGGAAGAAGATGGAAATGAGGATAATAGACAACTTTCCAGTATAGTGTAATTAGAGGTAATAACATTCTTCGGATAGGCCACTTTATATGAACAGTTGATTGTCGACATTGTATGGGAGGTGGAAGTGCTAAGGTTTTTTGTTTGTTTTTGTTTTGTTTTTTGGGGGGGAAATATGAACTTCGAGGCATATGTGGAATATTCAAGTAGAATAGTCAAGTAGTATCCTTGTTTGTTATCAGAATAGTGAATCAGAATTGTTTTCCAAAATATATCTTAGAATTCTTAAAGAAAAATATACGTGAAGTGACATAACAGAAATGTAGCTACAAGGAGCAAAAGATGCAAAACAGTACATTATACTATTAAATGTTTATTCTTTAAATTAAAAAAAGACTCAAGTGCTTAAAACATACAAATTTCTCAAAATGCTTTATAATATTTAAAAACAAATTAATATACCAACATTTTATTGCTCTATAAAATTGCAGCCAGAAGAGACAGTGATTTCATCAATTAGTGCACAGGGCTTTTTGCAGCAAATCAGTTGTTCAACTGCGTACTACAATAGTATATCTTTACTTGTGATAATATTTTGTAACATTATATATTATACATTATATACATTAAACACAACTTACCTCTTTCAGGAAGGTGGGTTTTGTCCAAGTTTATCAGGATTTATATAATTATCTGAATTCAATTTATATAATGTTCAAATTTTCTCAGAAATTATATCTAATTTTAAAATCACTGTCAAAGACAGTGATTTTAAAAATAAGTCCTTTGTTTCAGGCAAGATATCAATCAGAAATGCAAAAATAATATCAAAGAAATGTTTTTTTCCTAATTAACTTAAAAAAGTTATTAAAGTGATTACAAGTTGAAAAATGTCATTAGAAAGGGAAGCAAAAAGTTTTATCTGGAAATTTCAGGGTTTTTTTTTAAAGATTTTTTATTTATTTGACAGAGAGAGAGAGAGACAGTGAGAGAGGGAACACAAGCAGGGGGAGTGGGGAGGGAGAAGCAGGCTTCCCGCTGAGCAGGAGCCTGATGCGGGGCTCGATCCCAGGACCCTAGGATCATGACCTGAGCTGAAGGCAGACGCTTAACGACTGAGCCACCCAGGCACCCTGGAAATTTCAGGTTTTGAGTACCTTTATTTTGACTGTCTTTTATGTAATGTTACCTTCAGAGTTTGATTAGTGTTTATGGCAATATCAGATCAGACTTAAATATTAAAAGTTTTCAAATTAATAATTAGAATAATATCCAACAAAAATGGATATTCATGATGAACATACAATTCACAAACTAGTAATAATATTGTAAAATAAACATAAGATATATTCAATTAACTAATAATAAACCTAATACAACAAAATTTCATATATATTTTAAATGATCATTATCAAATGTACATGGAATAAGGCCATTGAATAAATTACTGGCAACTGTATAAATTGATGTGTATGCTATGAGGAAAAATACGACAGTATATATTTGCACAGAAAGATGAGTCATAATATAATAGCAGTGAACAAGTGGAATTTGAAATTAACAACATATTATCATTTATGTTAGCATCCAAAAAAATGAACTACAATGTATTAATCTAACAAAATATGTGCACGATCTATCTGAGAAAAACTACAAAATTGTGATGAATGAAATCAAAGAACTAAATAAATGGAGAGATATTCCACGTTCATGGATAGTAAGACTCAATATTGTCAAGATGATAGTCCTTCCCAACATGATTTATAAATTCAGAGCAAATTCAGTCAAAATCCCAAATATTATTTTGTGGATATCAACAAACTATCTCTAAAGTTTATATGAAGAGACAAAAGATCCAGAGTAGACCACAAAGACCTGAAGAAGAAAAACAAAGTTGAAGGACTGACACAATCTGACAAGTAGATTCATGGAACAGAATAGAGAGCCCAGAAATAAGCCACATAAATAGAGTCAACTAATAGTTGAGGAAGGAACAAAGGCAATACGTTGGAGCAAAGATAGCCTTTTCAACAAATGTTGCTGGAACAACTGGACATCCACATGCACAAAAGTGAATCTAGACACAGATCGCACATGCTTTATAAAAATTAACTCAACAGGGATCCTGGACCTAAGTGTTAAATGCAAAAATTATAAAACTCCTACAAAATAAAATAGGAAAAAATGTAGATGACCTTGGTTATGGCAATGACTTTTTAAAGCCTCTTTTAACAAAATAAACGAATGATATTAACAGAAATTTTACAGAAAAGAAAATGTAAGTAGTTCCTAAACAAATGAAAAGATTCACAGCCTCATATATAAAAAAAAAAAAGAAATGAAAATCAAATCACACTGAAATATGCTTTTTCTCCTATTGGATTGGCATCAACAAATGTGTGGGGAATCCCTTTCGCATTGCTTGTGGGAGTACAAATTGGTAAAACCCCTCATGAGAGAGATTTGTCAGTATCTATAAAAATTATAAATTGTTTTTGGGGCACCTGGGTGGCTCAGTCGTTAATCATCTGCCTTCGGCTCAGGTCATGGTCCCAGGGTCCTGGGATTGAGCCCCACATCGGGCTCCCTGCTCGGCAAGAAGCCTGCTTCTCCCTCTCCCACTCCCCCTGCTTGTGTTCCCTCTCTTGTTGTGTCTCATCTGTCGAATAAATGAATAAAATCTTTAAAAAAATATAAATTGTCCTAACTCCGAATTTCTAATAGTTTTTCTACAGATATACATGCATATCTGCAAACATCCAGTAATAAATCATGATCTTACTATAAAGAATAAGACATCTCTTTATATATCTATAGATCTACATATGATCTATATATTATGTTATCATATGGCATGATTGACAAGATTTAATATTAAATAGTAAAAGCAGGATCCAGAATATTGCTTCTAGATACCTACATAATCTCAGGGAATGTATATAAATAACTGATAACTTTGTTTTCTTCTATACTGGAGTTTTAGTAATTTCTTTTGTTGGGAGGGGATTCTCATTTAATACTCTCTTTTATTTACTTTGACTTTCAAATTATGTAAATTATTCAAAAAAAATTGAATAGGTTAAAATTTTAAAAAGAATTTCCAGGATTTATTTTCCTATAATATAAAAATGCCACTATTGAGGTCATTCCCACATAAAACAAAATTTTGTATGAGGAAGAATTTTTTTATTACTCAAGATAATTATACAAAATATTCATGGACTGAAAAGAAGACTTGAAATTATGCAACTATGCTTCAGTTATAGTTGTTTGCTTTCAGGAATTTATGTCTTTCATGAGTCATGTGATTTATTTTTTTAAAATAAAGGATAATATATTGAGAAATAGTTAAATGCATAGGTATTAAAATCAGACAACTTAATTATGGAATTAACTTTGTGGCTTCTGAGTATTATTTTTCTCACTGTTAAAGTGCAGGTAATAATTTATCAATAAATTGCAAAAATTAAAAGATACGGTTTATATAAAGTATTTGGTATGACACTGTACATAAATATACAGTCAGTCAGCTTAGGTCAATTTATACTGTGATAACAAATGATCCACAGACTTGTTAACTTACAAGCACACTCATGTCCATCATGGGTTTTCTTTTAGTTTTCAACCCTGTAGGAACAGTTCTTATCTGGGATATTCAGGTCTCAAAGCAGAGCAAAAAGGCAAATATGGAAACCACACAACAGCTTCTGTAGTGTTTTCATGAAAGTTTACACACACACTTTATTGGCCAAAGCAAATGGTGTAGCAGAAAGTATACTATTCCTTCTAGGGGAAGTTTGACAGGGGGCAGAAAATGAGAGAGAGGAGTAGGGAATATTTTGATATTAATACGGCTTACCATGTACAACCAACAAATAATTATTTTGGTTCTTTGGTATATTTTTGACCATTACATGTAATCTAAATTAATAATCTATATATACTTGGTCTAAAGTATTTTAGTTCATTATCTCAATTCTTTCTAGAGGAAATAGGAAATATAAAATAAAAGCAAATACAATGGTAAGGATTTTGAGTCTATCTTCTAAATTGACATTGTAGCAGCATAAGATTAGTAAAAAAACTCATACTGACTCAAACTTTGTAAATGTCCCTGTTGCATAATTTGCAAGCTTATTAAAACTCCTAGTTATACAAAACTTATCTGTCAAATTCATGAATTTTAAGAGAATATAAGTTATAACTCATGCCTCTAGTATTTTGCAAACCATTTACTAATTAATATGCATGAAGTAATGAGAAGAAGAGATAGTCAACTGGCACAGCTATGCAACATGTAAGTGGAATTTTGGTCATTGAGAATCAGAATTTTTCAAATAAATTGAGCCTAATAGAATACTGAATGGGTTAAGGAAATAAATAAAGACCTGGAAAGTATCTTTCTTATCCTTTTGTTTAAGCCTATAATTAAAGGTGTACAGTGCCAAATTTGTTGTCCTCTAAGGACCCTTGGAATACTCTTTTCTGGTCCTTGATTTACTATATGAGGCTTTATAATGATACCCTAAGATACCCAAACTAGAGAAAATATGTTTTGATTCTGTTTATGGAGAAAGATAAATTGCCTCTGGTACTATTTTCATCTGTTTATGTTTATTTCCCATCCTGCCTCATTAAGGCTTCTCTCAAGGCTTCTAATTTTATTTCTTTCAATTAGGCCAAATAGTATATCAAACATACCTTCTGTTTAGTCTCTAATATCCCAACAGGTATGATTTATTTTTCATGAGGCAATGTAGCTGTTCACATTGTATTATGCAATTTTAAAATGAATATATATGATGCCATTCATTAGAAAGCATATCATAGAAGAACAAAAGACCTATTGTACATTACTTTTAAATAAAATTTGTGATTTGTTTAGCTTTTCCACATTTGTTTTTTATCAGTTGGGCTACACTCATCCTCAAATAATATATCACCTAACTTAAAATGCCCCCAAAATGTATTGGATCATGACACAGTAAGATGGCTCCAGCAATTTTGCTCTTTACTTCCATAGGTAACATGGTTCATTTCCTGAACCTTAACTGGAAGCCCAGAAGTTTGCCAATTTTTCTTAGCAAACCACTGCTTTGGACTCATCGGTTTAGTAACATGATCATTATAAACCAATGATTGCCTAGATGAATGGAATTAGTTGTATACCAATCAGAGCTGCCTCAGGAACTATATTCATCTTTAACTAAATGCATGGGCTGAGTAAGCACTAAGTTCACAAATATTAGGTTTCTGTAGAAAATGAGGAGGGGAGAAGACTGCAGGGCAGACATCCAATAATAGCCAGTCTGACATGTTTTAAAATATTTCCCTTCTTTACTTAAAACTTTTAGTCTGATTTTTGTTTTAAATGTTTCTGTGGTAAGGGAGAGTTGTATTATAAGAAATATATTAATCCAAGGTATATTTTAATTGGCCCATATTTTGTTGTTCAGATTCCTGCTGAAAATAACATTTTAAAAGAACATTCCATCCACCTTCCATTCTGTACCAGAAGAATGTACATCTTTGGAAATAGTGTCAGAGTCACAGTCTTCAATGAAAGAACAGTACAAACGTATATAACACTGAGATTAGACAAGTTGCAATTTCTGCCATGACAGTGACAGACTCTGTAGAACCATTTTCATTTGTGTTCCATAAAAAAACCACGAACAACTGTCTAGAGCAGTTATAACACTTGCTTCTCACATGACATGGATTGTGTCATGTAAGAATAAGTCAAAATAGTATATTCTGCCTTTTTCTTTTCAGTACTAGATATAGTCTTGGCTATTTTCATTATTAGGAAATGCATGCTATACCCCACATATGTCAACACTCTCTATACATTTCAAAGGTACATTATCCCAAAGCTAACTGTTCAAACTATGTGGAAACTACAGATATGAAAATGTCATAACTTAAAAAAATACATAATATGTCATAATAACTCATGTCAAAGCAAATTTATTGGCCTAATCTCTCTATATTATTCACCATAAATCTATGAGTTAGATGAGGGTAGAAGATGTTATGGATCCCATTCTACAGATGCCTAAACAAATTCATATATGCTAATTTCACCTGATAGGTAGGTAGAATAATCTGGGTTCTGGTGTTAGAATAATCTGACTTTTAGTCCATTATGCCTTTCCAGTTAAGAAAATGTTGTTTATTGGATATACATCAAAATAAAAGATTTTACATCAAAATAAAAAGATTTTACCAACAACAACAAAACAAAAAGGCAATGCATGAATGGAAGAAGATATTTGCAATCCTTTATTGGTAATGGATTAATATCCAAAATATATAAATAATGTATACAACTCAACACACACACACATCAAATAATCCACTTAAAAAATAAGCAGAGGAACTGAAGACTTTTTTTTTCAAAGAAGATATACAGATGGCCAACAGACACATGAAAAGATTCTCAACATCACTAATTATCAAGGAAATGCAAATCACCTCACAACTATCAGAATGTTTGTATCAAAAAGACAAGAAAAAGCAAGTGTTGGTGAGGATATGAAGAAAAACATATCCTGTGCACTATTGATAGGAATGTAAACTGATGCAGCCACCGTAGAAAACCATATGGAGTTTCCCCAAAAATTAAAATAGAAATACCATATGATCCAGTAATTCCACTACTGGGTTTTTACTCAAAGAAAGTGAAAACACTAATTTAAAAAAAAGATATATACACCCTTATGTTTGTTGCAGCAATACTTATAATAGACAATTATGGAAGCAACCTAAGTGTCCATTGAAAGATAAATGGATAAATAAAATGTGATTTTACACACACACACACACACACTCACACATGCACACACACACACAGTGGACTGTTAACCATAAAAAATAATGAGATCTTGCCATTTGTGACAACATGGACAGACCTAGAAGGTTTTATGTTAAGTGAAATAGGTCAGACAGAAGAAAAACAAATACCATATCATTTATGAGGAATCTAAATAACAAAACAAAGAAAACAGAAATAGATTCATATTAAATACAGAAAATAAACTAGTTGGTTGTTGGAGAGAGGGAGATAGGAGGATGGAAAAAATGGGTGAAGGGGAGTGGGAGGTACAGGCTTCCAGGTACTGAATGAACAAGTCATGGGAATAAAAGGTACAACATAGGGAATATAAACAATGGTACTGTAATAACATGATGTGGTGACAGATGATAGCTACATTTATGGTGAGCATGGCATAATGTATAGACTTGTGGAATCATTATGCCGTACATGTGAGGTTAATGTAACATTGTGTGTCAAATATATTTTTCAATTAAAAAAAAATGCCCAAATGTTCATTAGGTCAATAATTTTTCTTCTTTACATCAGCCTTTTTCTTGATTATTGATACAGCAAATATTCATTAAAAATGTTCTAAAAAATGGAATAAAGACATAGGAAAGTAAAATCAAACAGAATCACTAAACCTAGACAAAATCACCTATTGTATTTTGGTGTGTTTTTTTCCTGTTATCCAAATATATGCAATCTATTTGAATTGTTTCTTTTAACCTGGTATAGTGACTGGAAATGCAACTGGTCATTATTTTTGTCTTTGGAATTTGTTGAATTAATTACATCATATCTATGAAATAAGATATTTGAGATATTTTAATCTTAAGTTGACACTTTTTTTTTAAAGATTTTATTTATTTATTTGAGAGGGAATGAGAGATAGAGAGCACGAGAGGGAAGAGGGTCAGAGGGAGAAGCAGACTCCCCGCTGAGCAGGGAGCCCAATGTGGGACTCGATCCCGGGACTCCAGGATCATGACCTGAGCCGAAGGCAGTCGCTTAACCAACTGAGCCACCCAGGCGCCCTTAAGCTGACACTTTTTATATAATAATTATTTTATATAACATTGCTATCTATGTCTCTGAGTATCTCTGTAAAAATAAATGATTAAATATGGAATAATTGTCATATATATATAACTCATTTTTAATTAAAACTTCATCTTTTAGAATATTTTAGGTTCACCATGAAATTAAGAGGAAGAGATTTCCCATCTACCTCCTACCCCACACATACATAGCCTCCCTCACTATCAATATCCCCCACCAGAGTGGTACATTTGATATTTCTGTATTGAATGAATATTTTCTGGAAATCTCAATCATTCAACTTTGAGACAGAGAGAGAGAGAGACAGTGTGTGTGTGTCTGTGTGTGTGTGTGTCTGTGTGTGTATAAGGTGATATGGTTATGACCCTGAAATAAATTAATAATTAGAATGTTAGCATATGCGGATATGTAGAATATGTAGAATAACCGAAAGCACATCAAAATAAATCTCATGTTTCAGCGATAATTTCAGATTTCTTTTCTTAGGACTTTTTTCACAAGATGATGAGCCACTGTTTGTTTAGGGTGGGAGTTGGGATGGCAGGAAATAGTAAAAACACATAAAAAAGGGAGCTTGACCAGTTTAAAAATGTGTCTTTTACAAATATCTTATTTTCCTCTTTAGAATGTAATCTGTAGTATCTACTAAAGCTTACATTTTAGATATTTTTAATTTGTAATATAATTGGCATAAAAATCCTATCAGTTTCAGGTGTACATCATAGTGATTCAATATGTTTATACATTATGAAATGATCCACATAAATCCAATTACCATTTGTCACCATAAGAAGTTATTATAATATTGACTATATTACTTATGCTGGACATTGTATCCTTATGACTTATTTATGTTATGAGTAGAAGTTTGTACCTCTTAATCGCCACTTCTGGATATTTATCAGAAAACAAGGAAAACACCAATTTGAAAAGATATATATACCCCTGTGTTCATTGCAGCATTATCTATGATAGTAACATTTAATGTTAATATCCATAATTTCTCAACATTTTCAAAAGGCCACCCATATAACTCCTAGGAGTACTGTGGAAACCATGACAACTCACTTAGCCATTAACAAACCTCACAATTGTGAATATTAACCAGCTAACTACAAAAAGAAATGTTATTAACCAGTTTTATTCTGATCAATATTTTGTCTGCAAATGGTTTGGTGAGACTTTTTTAGGAGCTTACTGCCAGTGATGTTCAAGTTTATATAATAATAATCTATTTGTAGCATGATCAATTGTCAATTTAGAGTATGTAAAGACACACAGCAAGACTTCAAACATTACTTTCATGAGAGTTGCATTGTTTTATTTCATTGGCCCATAGACTTCATTTACCAAGTCCATCAGAATTATATTGGCAACAAACACAAAAATAATGCATATTTAAAAACATTTATGGCAACTCATAAGGAAAGTGTCCCAGTTCTGATGGCCACTGTGTACAGACACATAAAGAAAGAGAACATTCTGTGAAATCAAATGGGTAAAGATTTAGCAAGAAAAATGACATATTGTCAGCTCATTATAGTCTTAACCATAATGACACTTATTCAAGTTTTATCCATAATCATAAACATTGTTATTTTCTCCTCCCTTAGAGGAAAATTGCGTTAAAAAAAAAACTAATAGTAAAAGCAAAGGATAAGCAAATAATTCTCTTACGTAAGGCATCAAAGAACACGAAAACAAGAACACCCTTATTTTCTCTATTTTTTATGTTTATGGTTTCTTTAAAGGTGTACAACCTAGGAATTATTTCCAAAAGGAAATGCACTAGGATCATTTTCTCAGATGAAAAATAAGAAAAAAAGTCACAAGTAAGTAACCTTGCATCTGAGTGAGTTAATTTTTTTTCAAGATTAATTCAATAAGAAAGGGTAGAGACATTTTGAAGTGATGTTTATTAAAAATGATGGTTAATTTTATGTTTCAATTTGGCTAGGCCACAATACCCAAGTATCTGGTCAAACATTGGCCTGGATGATGTTGTGAAGGTATTTTTTAGGTGAGATTAAAATTAAAACAGTACACTGATTACCTCCATAATGTGGATGGGCCTCATCCAATCAATTGAAGGGTTTGATAGAAAAAGACAGACCTCTCCTCCAGTCCAAGGTGGCCAAGGAGAAGGACACATTAGTTTTGTCTGGTGCCAGGAATTCAGCTAGATAGCTATCAAATCATTCTAAACACCTGCAAACTCAACTGGAGTTCTAAGAAAACAAATGCTGCAATTCTACAAATAGAAAAGTGACCACTTTCTGCAAGGTATGAGGTGCAGAGAAGTGAATTTGAGGTGATATACAGGAAAACAAATGGGGGGGGGAGACTCTGTAAGCTGGTTACTGGAAATAATACAGTAGCGGAGCCCAAAATCAGAACTTTTAGAAGTCTACTCTGGTGAGGGATGTCCCTGACTGAAAGGCACTCAGGTGGTGAAGTGGGGTGGAATCCTAGGTGGAACAGTGTGGTCTCAGGATCCCAAGGGTCACAGAAAGAATGGAGGTGCTTGAGTATGGCAGAGTTCCCAGGCACTGGAATGGGAAAGCTGGCTGCAGTCAGCCCAGGAGTGGGCTTCCAGCTCCATATTGCCATAAACCATGAACCAGGGCATGATCAGGCGACTGTTCTCACAGGGGCCCAGCAAGCAGCATGGCAAGACCCCCTTCCTTCCCCAGGAGGAGCAGCAGAGGTGTGTGCCACAAGAGTCTGCAGGGTTTGGAGACATGAAGCAGGATCATATACCTGATATAAAAATGCTCAGTCACAGGTTGAGTGAGCATGGTGTGTGGTAGGAGACCAGGGAGACAGGAGTGATGGACTGCCTTTCCCTGAGGGTGCACTGAAGAATGGAGTCCCCAGCTTTTGGCTCTGAGGTTGGAGATTGGGAGGCCACCATTTTCATTCTCATCTTCTGAAGCAGCTAGGAAAGCCTTCAGGGAACTAAATAGAGCAATCAGGAGCAGGTTACTTAGTCTGGTCCCCTGACAAGGGCAGTGCAATTCCACCCAGGGCAAAGACACCTGAGAATCAGTGAAAAAGGCCCCTCTCCCAGAAAATCAGCAAGAACATCTAGCTAAGACCAAGTTTACCGATCACATGGTACTGCGAACTCCAGCACTAGGACAAAACAGTATACAGAATTAAGGTTTTTTTTTTTCTCATGTTTTTTTAGTCTTCCAATTTTAATTATTTTTCTCTTTCCTTTTCAACCAATTTCTTATTTTATCAATTCTTTTTTTAAGTCATTTTTAAACTTTCATTTTAACAGTTACATTTTATCCTTTCTTTGTATTTAATTTTATTTTTGTATATATATTAGTTTTTCTTTAAAATTTTGCAATGTAGTTTCTTCTAACCAACAGACCAAAATACACCCAAGATATAATGTATTTGCTCTGTTCACTTCACCTGTCTGATTTTATTCTCGTTCTTTTTATTTTTTTTAATTTTTTTTTTCAGTTTCAGGTCTCTTCTGATTTGTTTAGTGTATATTTCTCTTGGGTTATTTTTGCCATTTTAGTATTCTGTTTTCTTGTCCATCTATTTTTCTCTGGAGAGAATGACAAGATGGAAAAACTCACCTGAAAATGAGAACAAGAGGCAGTACTGACTGCCAGGGACATAACCAGTATGGATATAAGTAAGATGTTGGAACTAGAGTTCAGAATAACGATTATAAAGATACTAGCTGGGCTTGGAAAAAACATAGAGGACACTAGAGAATCCCTTTCTGGAGAGATAGAAGAAATAAAATCTAATCAAGTTGAAATTTAAAAAGGCTATTACTAACTGTTAGGATAAATGAGGCAAAAGAGAGAATTAGTAATATAGAAGATAAAGCTATGGAGAATAAAGAAGCTGAGAAAAAGATAAACAACTACTAGATCACATTAGAAAAATTCAAGAGATAAGTGAGACCATAAAGTGAAACAATTTTAGAGTAATTGGGATCCCAGATGAAGAAGAAAGAGAGAGAGATAGAAAGAGAGGGGCAGAGAGTATACTGGAGCAAATTATAGCTGAGAACTTCCCTAATCTAGGGAAATAAACAAGCATTCAAGTTCAGGAAGAACAGAGAACCCCCTTCAAAATGAATAAAAACAGGTCAACACCCTGACATATAATAGTAAAGCTTGCTAATCTCAGAGACAAAGAGAAAATCCTGAAAGCAGCTCAGGACAAGAGGTCCTTAACCTACAAGAGTAGAAACATTACATTGGCAGCAGACCTATCCACAGAGACCTGGCAGGCCAGAAAGGGCTGGCATGATATATATAGGGTGCTAAATGAGAAAAATATCCAACCAAGAATACTTTATCCAGCAAGGCTGTCATTCAAAATAGAAGGAGAGATAAAAAGCTTCCAGGACAAACAGAAACTAAAAGAATTTGTGATCACTAAACTAGCCCTGCAAGAAACTTCAAGGAGATCCTTTAAGTGACAGGAGAGCCCAAAAGTAATATAGACCAGAAAGGAACAGAGACAATATACAGAAACAGTGACTTTACAGGTAATACAATGGCATTAAATCATATATTTCAATAGTTAGTCTGAATGTAAATGGAGTAAATGCCCCAATCAAAAAACACAGGCTATCAGAATAGATAAAAAAGCAAGACCCATCAATATCTTGTTTGCAAAAGACTCATTTTAGACTCAAAGTCACCTCCAGATTGAAAGTGAGGGGGTGGAAAACCATTTATCATAGTAACAGACATCAAAAGAAAGCTGGGGTAGCAAATCTTATATCAGACAAATTAGATTTTAAACCAAAGACTGTAATAAGAGATAAGGAAGGACACTATATCATACTTAAAGAGTCTATCCAACAAGATCTAAGAATTATAAATATTTTGGCCCCTAACATAGGAGCAGCGTATTATATAAACCAATTAATAACAACAGTAAAAAAACACATTTGTCATAATACACTAATAGTAGGGGACTTTAATACCCCATTCACTGCAATAGACAGATAATCTAAGCAGAAGATCAACAAAGAAACAAGGACTTTGAATGACACACTGGACCAGATGGACCACTCAGGTATATTCAGAGCATTCCATCCTAAAGCAATGGAATACACATTCTTCTTGAGTTCATGTGAAACATTCTCCAGAATAGATCACATACTGGGTCACTAATCAGGTCTCAATTATTACCAAAAGTTTGGGATTCTTCCCTGCATATTTTCAGACCACAATCCTTTGAAACCTGAACTCAATCACAAGAGAAATTTGGAAACAACTCAAACACATGGAGTTTAAAGAGCATCCTACTAAAGAATGAATGGGTCAACAAGGAAATTAAAGAAGAATTTTTAAAAAATCATGGAAACCAATGAAAATGAAAACACAACTGTTCAAAACGTTTGGGATGCAGCAAAGGTGGTCATAAAAGGGAAGTATATAGCAATACAAGCTTTTCTCAAGAAACAAGAAAGGTCTCAAATACACAAGCTATCCCTACACCTAAAGGAACTGGAGAACAAACAACAGATAAGGCCTAAACCCAGCACGAGAAGAGAACTAATAAAGCTTAGAACAGAAATCAATGAAATAGAAATTAAAAGAGCAGTAGAACAGATCAACGAAATTTGGAAGAATTGATAAGATTAATAAAGCCAGACTTACCAAAAGAGAGAGAGAAAGTACCTAAATAAATAAAATCATGAATGAAAGAGGAGAGATCACAACCAACACTGAATAGTTATAAGAACATATTATGAGCAACCATATGCCAACAAATTAGGCAATCTGGAAGAAATGGATGCATTCCTAGATACATATAAACTACCAAATGGAACCAGGAAGAAATAGAAAACCTGAACAGACCCATAAACAGCAAGGAAATTATAGCAGTAATCAAAAATCTCCCACCGAACAAGAGTCCAGGGCTGGATGGCTTCCCAGGGGAATTCTACCAAACATTTAAAGAAGAATTAATACATATTCTTCTGAAGCTGTTTCAAAATATAGAAATTGAAGGAAAACTTACAAACTTTATTTTTTTTAAGATTTTTATTTATTTATTGAGAGAGAGAATGGTAGAGAGAGAGAGCATGAGAGGGAAGAAGGTCAGAGGGAAAGGCAGACTCCCTGCTGAGCAGGGAGCCTGATGTGGGACTCAATCCTGGGACTCCAGGATCATGACCTGAGCCGAAGGCAGTCGCTTAACCAACTGAGCCACCCAGGCACGCTACAAACTCTTTCTATGAGGCCAGCATTACCTTGATCCCAAAACCAGAAAAAGACACCATCAAAAAGGAGAATTACAGACCAATATCCCTGATGAACATGGATGTAAAAATCCTTAACAAGATACTACCCAATAGGATTCAATAGTACATTAAAAGGATTATTCACCATGGTGGGATTTATTCCTGGAATGAAAGGGTAGTTCAACATCTGCAAATCAATCATTGTGATAAAATATACTAATAAAAGAAAGGACAAGAACCATATGGTCCTCTCAGTAGATGCAGAGAAATCATTTGACAAAGTACAGCATCCTTTCTTGATTAAAACTCTCCATAGTGTAGGGATAGAGAGAACATACCTCATTATCATAAAAGCCATCTACAAAAGTCCCACAGCGAATATCATTCTCAATGGAGAAAAACTGAGAGCTTTTCCCCTAAGGTCAGGAATACAGCAGGGATGTCCACTCTCACCACTATTTTTTGATATAGTACTAGAAGTCCTCGCCTCAGCAATCAGACAACAAAAAGAAATAAAAGGCATCCCAATCAGCAAAGAAGTCAAAGTCTCACTCCTTGCAGATGACATGATATTTTTTGAGGAAAACCCAAAAGACTCCACCCCAAAAGTGCTAGAGCTCCTATAGGAATTCAGGAAAGTGGCAGTATATAAAATCAATGCACAGAAATCAGTGGCATTTCTATACACTAACAATGAAACAGAAGAAAGAGAAATTAAGGAGTCGATCCCATTTATAATTGCACCAAATCCATAAGATACCTAGGAATAAACCTAACCAAAGAGGCAAAGGATTTGTAGTCAGAAAACTATAAAACACTTAATGAAAGAAATTGAGGAAGATAACAAAAATGGAAAAATGTTCCATGCTCATGGGTTAGAAGAACAAATATTGTGAAAATGTCTATGCTACCTAGAACAATCTACATATTCAATGCAATCCCTATCAAAATAATGTCAACTTTTTTCACAGAACTGGAACAAATAATCCTAAAATTTGAACCAGAAGAGACCCAAATAGCCAGAGGAACATTAAAAAAGAAAACCAAAGCTTGTGGCATCACAATTCCACACTTAAGCTCTATTACAAAGCTGTAATCATCAAGACAGTATGGGACTGACACAAAAACAGACACATAGGTCAATGGAACAGAATAGAGAGCCCAGAAATGGACCTTCAACTCTATGGTCAACTAATCTTCGACAAAGCAGGAAAGAATATCCAATGGAAAAAAGAATCTCTTTAACAAATGGTATTGGGAAAATTGTATAATTACACGTAGAAGAATGAAACTCGGCCATTTTCTTATATGATACACAAATAGATTCAAAATGGATGAAAGACCTAAATGTGAGATAGGATTCCATCAAAATCCTAGTGGAGAATGTAGGCAGCAATCTCTGTGACCTTGGCTGCAGCAACTTCTGGCTAGACATGTCTCCAAAGGCAAGGGAAACAAAGGGGGAAAAAATGAACAATTGGGACTTCATCAAGATAAAACGTTTCTGCACAGCAAAGGAAACAGTCAACAAAACCAAAAGACAACCTACAGAATGGAGAAGATATTTGCAAATATCAGATAAATGGCTAGTATCCAAAATCTATAAAGAACTTCTCAAACTCAACACCCAAAGAACAAATGATCTAATCAAGAAATGGTCAGAAGACAGAAACAGACTTTTCTCCAAAGAAGACATACAAATGGCCAATAGACAGGTTAAAAAATATTCCACATCACATGACATCAGGGAAATACGAATCAAAACCACAATGAGATATCACCTTACACCAGTCAGAATGGCTAAAATTAACAAGTCAGGAAATAACAGACGTTTTTGAGTGTGTGGGGAAAGGGGAACCCTCTTACACTGTTGCTGGGAATGCAAGCTGGTGCAACCACTTTGGAAAACAGTGTGGAGATTCCTCAAAAAGTTGAAAATAGAGCTATCCTTTGACCCAGCAATTGCACTACTGGGTATTTACCCCAAAGATACAAATGTAGAGATCCAAAGGGGCACCTGTACCCCAATGTTTATAGCAGCAGTTTCCACAATATCCAAACTATGGAAAGAGCCCAGAAGGCCATTGACGGTTGAATGGATAAAAAAGATGTGAAAAGATAGGAAAACTACTCAGCCATCAGAAAAATGAAATCTTACCATTTGCAATGACATGGATGGTACTAGCGGGTATAAGGTTAACTGAAATAAGTCAGTCAGAGAAAGACAATTATCATATGATCTCACTCATAAGTGGAATTTAAGAAACAAAACAGGGGATCATAGAGGAAGGGAGGGAAAAATAAAACAAGATTAAATCAAAGAGGGAGACAAATCTTAAGAGACTCTTTTTTTTTTTTTTAAAGATTTTATTTATTTATTTGACAGAGAGAGAGAGCAAGCACAAGTAGGCAGAACAGCAGGCAGAGGGAGAGGAAGAAGCAGGCTCTCCGCTGAGCAGGGAGCCCGATGCGGGGCTCGATCCCAGGACCCTGGGATCATGACCTGAGCCGAAGGCAGGCGCTTAACCTCCTGAGCCACCCAGGCACCCCTTAAGAGACTCTTAATCATAGGAAAAAAACTGAGGGTCGTTGGAGGGGAGGTGGGTCGAGGAATGGGGTAACTGGGTGATGGACATTAAGGAGGGCATGTGATGTAATGAGCACTGGGTATTATAAGACTGATGAATCACTGACCTCTACCTCTGAATCTAATAATACACTCTATGTTAATTAATTGAATTTAAATTAAAAAATAGTTTTAAAAAAGTTCCTTAAGGAAAGATAAAATAAAACCTATAAACCAAATGGAAAATGCTGTCTCTGGCCAGATTGTGTCAGGTTTGAGAGAATTGAGTTGGATCCTTACTTGTTGGGGTCCATGAATTGATTCTTAACTGTTGGGGGGAACACCTTTCACACACATTGGAATTGAGTCCAAGAAACTAAAACATACTCAAACATAGCAACTTGATAAACAGAATTATCAGTGATTGTTATAAATAGATGTGTTATAAATAGATGTTTTCTCTTAAAAAAAAAAAAACAAAAACAAACAAAAGACAGACAGACCTCCCCAAAAGAAAATGAAATACTACTAGCAGACTCCCTTTGGACTTGAGCTAAAATATCAACTCTTCCTTAAGTCTCTAGTCTACCAGATATCCTGCAGATATTAGACTGGTAAGGCTCCACAATCACCTGAGTCAATTCCTTAAACTCTCTCTTTCCTTTTCTCTCATACACCAGCACACACACACACACACACACACACACACACACACACACACACACACACATATCCTATTGGTTCTATTTTTCTGGAGAACCCTGAGTAATACAACAAGGATGTTAGGAAAGTAATCATTTATTCTTAAAACAATTCAAGTGACACATTTTAAATTGTAGTTCTGCAGGTACTTGAAAGTTTAATGAGAAAGTCTCATGGAGTCCCAGGCTGACTCACAATGACAGATTGTGATTCTTCCCTCAATATCCATGTGACATGGGTAAATCCTTTTGGATAGTTCATTGAGGTGGGACACATTAATCCTGGTCACAGGTAGCCCTAATTTCTAAGCTGGCACTATTTTTAAACGGATAGCTGTGGGGTTATTTATTCATAGTAAGTGGTTGTAATGAACAGTGGAGAAGGAAAATCTGAGTAAACAGAATTTTATGTTTTATATCTCTTGGTTTTGAGTTTACTGCATTTCTTCACCTACTAGAATATAACTATTGTAATGATGGTGCACTCATCTCTCTTGTTCAAGATTAACCTTAGGGCCTAGATCAGTTCCTGGTAAAAATTAAATACTTGATAAGTATATGTGAAATGAATAAATGAGTAAAATGATATGAGATGTTTTTTATATATCTGGAAAGATTCATATGGAAATACTACTCCAAGCTACTGTTAGTAAAATTTTAAACAACTAAAAACTGAGTAAGAACAAATGTAATTTAAAAGTTCAATTTGAAGACAGTTCTAGCCCATCATAATCTGTGTCTTTCTCAATTTTTACTCCAAACTACCTTTTATTTGACTGCTTTAGCTAACCTTGCAAATATTGTAATGTGGTACTCATTACATTTTATAATTAAGTTTATTTTCAGTGGTCATTTGATCATTCTACCCAGCTAAAATATGAGTTCCCAAAACTCCTAGAACCTTAAAAGTTTTAACCACTAATATATTCTTAGTGTGTAGCAGGGAGTCTGGCACATAATTGATATTAAGATAACTTTGAAGAACTGAATAAATAAAATACTTAATAAAGTTTTTATATATTTTAATAGGCATTTATCAAAATGGTTAAAATTATTGTGTATATGGATGTTTACTTACTATGCTATTTATTAATTTATTTAATTTTTAAGTATTTATATGCACCTTAATTTTAAGAAAAATTGAACACTACTTCTAAAATATCTGCTGTATGTTAAACAGTATACTGTGAATTGCATATACACATATAAATTAATCACTTTAATATTCCACTTTTACAGTTATAGAAAATAAATCTGAATTTCTCTGAACATATATACAGAAGATAGCTTTGTAATATTATACATTCCTATATGCGGATGAGAAACAATGTTGATTGGATCAACTTTGAACAAGAAAGATACCATTATAATTGTCCTGACATAGTCTGAAAATATCTTCAAATCAGTTTTTTGGAGGGAGGGTAAATCTACCTAAAGTAGAATTATGAATAATAATCTGAAGTGTCAGGCTAATATTCTGAAAATTCTTTTTTTTATTATTATTATTCTAACAATTCTTAATAGCATTTATACCATATGTTAAAAATTATTCTTTTTTTAAATTTTGAGATACATGTTAGGAGAAAATAAGTAATTAGGTGATTATAAAATATTCCCAAAAATGTTATATTAACATTTTTTCATTATATTTTTTATCATCTCCAATGTTCAAACACTAGTATGTTTCCCAGATTGCCCATTTAATTTTAGGATTATCTTTTAAACTACCCTTTGATATGGTAAGTCAAATACCAACCATTACTGATAGTTTTACTTCTGTTTTACAAAGTTACACAGAAAAACAATCTAAACATTTGTTCCCAAAATGATGTAATATATTTGAAAATAAGTATCTTCTCCATGTTAAATGGATCATTATCAATATTAGTTATCCACCACTTTGACGAACTAATCTAAACCTAGGGACATTAAAAAAATGCACAATTTAAAAATACTTTTATTTGTAATTACTGCATAATACATTAATTGAGGGTATCATATTACAAAATTTAAAAATTACTAATTTATTGATGTAAAGAAATAAAAAAGTAGGAACACTGAAACTGATACAAAAAGAAAAAGAAAATGTTTTCATCTTTTAATAGAAATTGAAATATATTAAAAGTAGATCTGGTTCTCTAACTCATGAATAAAAAAAAGAGTAGCAAATCCAAAATTTGGATATATGGCTCCAATGGACTGCATGTGGCCCCTAAAATTAATATGCTGAAGCTCCATGTGATGGTATTTAAATATGGTGCTTGGAGGAGTAATTAGGTGATGAAAATTAAGCTTTAATGATGGTATTAGTACCTTTATAAGGAAAGACATAAAAGAGCTTGCTTCCTTTCTTAATCTTCATCATGAAGGGATACAGAGACAGGGAAGACCTCTCACTAAGACACTGAATCTTCTGGCACCCTGACCTTGGGACTTCTCAGTATCTAGAACTGTAAGAAATACATTTCTGCTATTTCAGTCACCTGGGCTATGGTAGCTAGATATAGTAGCCTAAACTAAGACAGAATTTGGTACCAGGAAGTGGAGTGTTGCTGTAACAAATGACTAAAAATGTGGAAGTGGCATTGGAATTGAGCGATGGGTAGAGGCTGGAAAAGTTTTGATGTGCATGCTAGAAAATGCCAAGATTGTCATCAAGGGACTTTTAAAGGAAATGCTAGTGAAGACTCAGAAAGAAAAGAGGAGAGCTATAGAGTAAGTTTCCATCTTCTCTGAGAACCTATAAATAAACCTGTACAGAATATTGGTAGAAGTACAGAAGTTAAGGGCAGTTTGGATATCTCAGACTGAAATGAGGAACATGTTCCTGAACTATGGAGAAAAAGCAATCCTTGCTTTAAAATGGCAAAGAACTTGCCTGCGTTATGTTCATGTTTGAGTGTTTTGTGGAAGGTAGAATTTGTGAGTGACAAAATTGGATATTTAGCTAAGGATATTTCTAAATAAAGTTTTGAAGGAGGAGGTTGGCTCCTCCTGGGTACTTACAGTAAAATGAAAGAAGAGAGAAATAAACGGAAGAAGGATGTTAAGTAAAGAGAAACCAGAACCTAAAGATTTGGAAACCTCTCAGTTTATATTGCAAAAAATGAGAAAGCATGTTCTGAAAAGAACACTAAAGGTGAGGCCAAGCAAACATTTGATAAGGAGATTACTATGGACTTAATAAGCAACCCAAAAAGGAAAATTGTGTTTGAACAGAAGGGGAAGGAGGCAAGATGGAATTAGAAAGGCTATTGGGCTTCTTCGATTCTACAGGACAGAATGATAAATCTATGTGGCTGTGAACTTATATTATTCTTTAAGAAAGGGAAGAATGGACCTCAGAGTGATTCAGAGGTTATTAGGGACACTACCTGGATTTCAACAGAGTAGATGGCCTCCAACATTAGCCAAAGGGGGTTGGGCTGCCTGGAGTGCTAGGGGTGTGATTCTCCACCAGATGGGCTAGGACATCTCAATAGGTTTGGCAGGCTGAGCACTGAGGCAAAGAGGATTATTCTTGAAACTTAAGATCTCATGAAGTTTGCCTTGCTACATTTTGGACTTGCTTAGGACCCACCATCTGTTTCTTCCTTCAGATTTCTCCCTTTTGGAATGGGAATTCTATGCCTATCCCACTGTTTTATTTTGGAACCATATAACTTCTTTGGTTTCACAGGTTCACAGCTAGAGAGGAATTCTGTCTCAGGATGAATCATATATCAAGTCTCACCCATATCTGATTTAGATGACATTTAGATGAGACTTTGGACTTTAGACTTTAGAACTGATGCTGGAATGAATTAAGACTTTTGGATATGTTGGGATGAAATTATTATATTTGGAATTTGAGAAGGATATGAATTTGGGTTGGGGGGACAGGGATGGAATATAATGGGCTAAATGTCATGTCCCTCCAAAGTGTATATGTTGAAACCCTAATCCCTAATGTGATGGTATTTGGAAGTGGGGCCTTTGGAAGGTAATTAGAGTAAGTGGAGCCCCTGTGATGGGATTAAGTACCATTTTAACAAAACAGTAGAGCTTGCTTCCTCTCTCTCTCTCTCCATCTATCATGTAAGGACACAAACAAGAAGAGCATTCTTATAAAATTGGCCAGCACCTTGAACTTGGACTCCCCAGGCTCCAGAACTGAGAGAAATAAATTTATATTTTTTTAAAGATTATTTATTTATTTATTTATTTGACAGAGAGAGAGAGGGAACACAGGCAGGGGGAGTGGGAAGGGAGATGCGGGGCTCAATCCCAGGATCCCAGGATCACAACCCAAGCCGAAGGCAGATGCCTAATGACTGAGCCACCCAGGCGCCCCAATAAATTTACATTTTTAATCCACCCAGTCTATGAAATCGTCTTAGGGCACCCTGAGCTGACTCGGACAATGATGGAAAAAGTGGCAATTGCTAAATAATTATCACTCTTTAATTGATAAAATATCAAAAATAATAAAATAGTATAAAATATTAATGGCAAAAGCTTCTATTTTATGCATTATCACAAATTAGGGCTGTTAGAAGAGATAAGATTTAATAGAAACTATGCATTACATGAACATACACGTCTAGGCATAACTCCATAAAATAATTTAAAAATGGTGGCAATAAATAATTTCATAGAAGAAACAAGAGAAAGCAGAAGTCATTTTTCTGAATAAAATATTTGAAATATAACTTTGGAATTATTTCATGGACATGAAACATGATTATTACATGTTTCAGATCACAGCTAATTTCTAGATTTGTTTATGGGCATTATTTTGTTGTTGTTGTTGTTATGGACATTATTAAGAAAATATTAAAAACAGGAAAACTCTATTAAACTTCATCTTTGACAGGTATATTTCAGTAGCCCATTAAAAATGGAAAGATAGTGATGAAGTTGTTATCCCTGTCATAAATCAAAAAAGATTTGACTCAAGATTTAAAAATATTTGTCTTAAAGGAAAAATAATTATTTTTAATTTAAGAAAGGTTTTAAGGAGGACATGTGGTGTGATGAGCACTGGGTGTTATATGCAACTGATAAATCATTGAACACTACATATGAAACTAATGATGTACTATATGCTGGCTAGTTGAATTTAAATAAAAAGATAAAATAAAATTAGTTAAAAAAAAGAAAGGCTTGAAGAATCCTTTTATTTTTTGCAACAGGAGAGATTTATAAGTTATTTCCATTACAAAGAAAAGTGACACACATTCTTATATAGTGGAAGCAAAATACTAATGTATTCTTTTAGCAACCATTGCAAAAGTCTGTAACTACTTTGAGTCCTGCAGAACTTTAATGAGTATTATTTCAAGTGTAAGCCATACTTAAGTATGTTCATAAAATTAAAACAATGTAATTCCAACTAAAGTTTTAAATAGCAAAATGCCAACTAAAATTTTAAACTAGTCACTAATGAAATGATATTCTTGCTCCAATAAAAGCATTATAAATCTGAATAAAAAGTGTTGAAAGAAAGAGCATTTTTGTCACTAAGCAGAGAACAGATTTCTTAATTTCTAGTAAATTAGCTTTTTGGGGATCATGCATAAATATCAATGTTAGAATGAAAATGTAAAACAAACAAATTTGTTAGGCATTTTTATATTTGTTTTCCTTTTTAAAGTTAAAAAGTGATAAAGTATTTTCATTCTTATACTTTTGAGCAAATATACATTTAACATATATAAATGAACATGCAAGTTTCAGAATAAGAATATTTTGAGATTTTTCTCCAAACTTTTCACAAAAACACTAAAAAATAAACTATTTCATTTCTTATTAGATAATCAAATAAAATTTTTGAGTCTTATCTGTGTAATAGGACACCACATTCATTTACAGGCCTGAAATCAAGTGGAATACTGAAGCATAAAAATGTAATAAGTTACCTGTTGTTCAGTTTGGTGGACTAATATAGAGATATCTTTGTTTTATCATTCATTCATTTGCTTCATCTATGTACTTCCCTCTCTTGTCCTCTGTAAGTTGTCAATCTCTAACTCTCTATCTGATCACTGTCACTGGCTCAAAAACATGCATTAGTATTGCCAATCTTAAAAAATAAATGAAAATCAAACAAAATACAAATAAAACTGCTTTGAGCCTATCATCCTCCAAATTTTTTCTGTTCGCCTTAGTAACTGCAATTATCTTTTTTGTTGTTTACTCCTGGTGACTCTATTTCAGCACACTTTACCTATTTTTCAAACAATCAAATCTTTCTTTTGTTCTTTCTGAGGTCACCAATAATCTGCCTGATGTGAAGTCATATATGTGTATTTATATATATATATATATGTATATATATATATATATCCATTTGATGGTAATCAGAAATTTAAAGCCCTTGGGTTTGAGAATCTGGGTCAACTCACCAGAAATATCAATGGAAATGCAAGTTGATGGGGCACCTGGGTGTCTCAGATGGTTAAGTGTCTGCCTTTGGCTCAGGTCATGATCCCAGAGCCCTGGATCAAGTCCCACATTGGGCTCCTTGCTCGGCAGGGAGTCTGCTTCTCCCTCTCCCTCTACTGTTCCCTCTGCTTGTGCTCTCTCACTCTCTCTGTCAAATAAATAAATAAAATCTTTAAAAAAAAGAAAAAAGAAATGCAAGTTGAGATTGAAAGTTATCAAGAATGGGTGCTGCTGGAAATAGTTAAATAGTGATGAATACTAGCCAAGGTTTTAGAAACAACTAACTACATAGTGGGGACCACTGTTTGTCTCACTAGCCCTCTTCTTGTTGGTTTCCTCCAAATTGTGGTCAACGTCAATTTATAAAGCTGGAGAAACTTTGTCTTGGTTGTGTAATTTAGTATAAGAAGAAAGTGTATTTTGTGGTACAAGGCATGGGCTATAGTGGGTATTGGTGATGCCTCACCCCAGTCATTTTTACCAACTTATGCACCTATACCCCAGGCACTGTGAGTGTTGGCTGATGACAACTCATAGAACTGTCTTTTCTGGAGAATGGCCATTTGTCAAATTGAAGGCACCATTCTCACAAGACCATACCCTCCATACACACATACTAGGATATCTCTCAGTCAATGAATGACTATCAGGGGGCACATAAGACCAGTCATGTGTTCTAAAGGTGGGTCTAACTCCTTGGTGTAATTTGTACTCCAGATTATTCCCATGGGATCAGCTTGAATGTAATCTCCAGCTGAGACTACCTTTTTGCTTTGTTTCTTATCTTACCCTTCTGTGTTTTCTTTTATTGTTATTATTTTTAGCAATCTCTATACCCAATATGGGGCTTGTACTCACAACCCTCAGATAAAATGGCATCTCTTCTGACTGAGCCAGTCAGGCACCCTGTCTTCTGTGATTTCTTTATGCAATTTCCCCTAAAGGTATTTCTCCAATATGTTGCTTAAGTAAGAATCCTGGTCTTAGCCTCTGCTTTAAAGAACCATACCTTAGACAGCGTTAATAATGATGTGAGCTTGTAAACACAAAAGTCTGTTTGCAGCATATTACAAACACAATTTGTAGTTGGTTTTATTGCTGTGAATAATGAGGTATATTTTGAATAATGCTTGCTGATGTATTATCTCTCCCCAAGATTAGTGTTTTATAATGTCACTTTATTTCCATAAGAAAGCTGTCAGTTTGTGAAAAAATTAACCATAAAAAAATAGAGGTTAAATAAAGGTAAATAGCTTACTATGGATGTTAGTGAATACTGCTGATTAAATATTGATAAGAATATCTTAAGGTGAGATAAAGTTTGTAAATGAAAAGAGTAAACACTGCCAAAATACATTTCACTCATCATCCATTGTAGGACCTGCCAGATACTGACAAATTTTCATAAGATTGGTTGAAAATTAATTAGAAATATAAAAGAAAAAATAATAAAATTATTTGGCATTTTATTTAGATGAAACATTAAATAGAAAAAGAAAACCAAACACCTAGGGTTAGAAGGCTTGAGATATTCTGCCAAAACACACATGCAACTTGAGCCCAATCAGGTAATTTAGCCTATTTTGACCTAGGCCATCACATCTGTAAAATATCAAAGTGACTTTCCACTGCACTACTTTGGGACCAATTCTATGAAAATTATTGTCATTGTGTGCATACTACTTTAAAAATTTATTTTAAACCATGTGATACAAGATGGAAAACTAACTGAACAGAATTAAACTTTTATGGTTGGACTATTCTCTACAGGCACAATAAAAAAATCAAACTTGAGCACAAAGGAAATATGGGGTACCATATTATGCCTGACACTATTTAGGTAGGTGTTAACTTTCAGAAAGATTCACAAGGACCATCCAATTCTTCCAGCAACTAGAAGAAAGAATAAAATGAATCATAATAAATTTTGTCTCTCTTTTTTTATATCCAAGACTCACAGGTTACCAAAAAATCTTAATGTATTTGTTAAGATATGCTTTTCTTTTGAATGTAATGATGACTGTCACTGTATAGAATGTGACAACAGTAGTCATAGCAAATAATCAGAAGACGAGCAAATTCAATTTGGGAAACAAATTTAGTTATTTTAGTCACTCTCCACTTGTCACAACTGGCAATACTTTACCAGAAAAGATATTAGTATACTGCACTGATATAATTAATACTAATGAAAATTCAAAGAAGCCAGATAATATGAATGGATTTTGTACACAAAGAAAGCAAGCAAACTTGTAAAAATTCTAAAGAAGAAAAAAGTCAAGGCTTGTGGATTTTATAGCAATAATTATTTTCCTGAGCTTTTTAAATGTCTGTGTCAAAAGTTCAGACATGTACTTTGTAATTTTAAATGGAGTTGGCTTTTAAAAGTAAGATCTGCCATTTAGGTGTAAAACAATAATATTGGGATATCAGAGTAAGTAATTATCTGCTCAAAAGCTTTAGAAGAGTCTTCTAGTTATACAGTCAGCTTGTGGTAACAACACAAAGCCACTAGGGAGAAGACTAAATTTTAAATCCTGTCCTCCTACTGTCTATGAGGGATTTTTGTCAAGTCTTATTTTTGTTGATTTTTTTTCTTAACCAGTAAGTTGGAGATAACTTTTTCCCTAAGATCTGTGTAGATGAAATGTCACCACTGTCTTTTCCCCCAGCCTTGTCTTTCAAATCAGCATTCCCCTGGCAGTGATAAGAATAGGATCATACAAACTGCTCAGCACAAGTGTTCCCTCATACTTATTTTGAGGAGAAAAAAGAAGTCTATCTGAAGTCAAGGTGATGGAGAAATTCACTGGAAATAACAACCGTATATATCAGGAAGTATATTTACTAAAACCAATTAAAAAATAAGCACCCTCGGGGCGCCTGGGTGGCTCAGTCATTAAGCATCTTCCTTGGGCTCAGGTCATGATCCCGGGGTCCTGGGATCGAGCCCCGCGTCGGGCTCCCTGCTCGGCGGGATGCCTGCTTCTCCCTCTCCCACTCCCCCTGCTTGTGTTCCCTCTCTCGCTGTGTCTCTGTCAAATAAATAAAATCTTAAAAAAAATAAAAAAATAAAAAATAAGCACCCTCACATCTCATGAATTATGAAGTTATGTCTAGCATTCTAATATTCTAAAGAAAGAGAGAGGATGAAGACTCAGTTTACACAGTAACAATCTAAGTGTATTTCAAGATGCCTCATTCAGCATATTAGATTTGATGTTCTCCCAAGGCTTCTTTTCAGTTAGAATTTGAAATCTTTTCATGCAGTATATAATCTGTGGAGCTAATTTTAGTTGTAAATGGAAAAGCCAAAACCTTCACCTCATCAGTGTGTGGTGTTGGTTGGTTCTCTCCGCACTCCCCTGAATCTTAGTTTCTTCACTGGCAAACTGAATCTATTAAAACTATCCTATCTATTTCCTAGTGGTTTTGTAAGGGTAAAAAAGCATATTTAATGTAAAAGTATGTAATTACATAATGTAAAAATATGTTTGATGAACATCACTCAGCTATGTAAACTATAAGAATATCTTGTCCTTGAATCAGTTTATCCCCACAGTTTAATCATTTTTGTGGCATTATGTTTGTGTCATTCTGCTCCTTGCAGTTTTCATTCAACTATTTCTCTTGGAATTCTTTCTGTACCAGTCCACAAAGTTTTTATTATTTTTAACTGTTGAAGAATATGGCAAGAATATACTATACTCAGCTCTCTATCTCACTATTGCAAACAATGCTGAAATGAGCATCCCATTATTAAGTGAAGGGACTTTGGCTCAGACCATGATCTTGGAGTCCTGGGACTTGAGCATGTGTCCGCTCTGCACTCAGCAGGAAGTCTGCTTGTCCCTCTCCCTCTGTCCCTCACCCCACTCATGCTCTCTCTCTCTCAAATAGATGAATAAAATCTTAAATAAATAAATAAATAGTCAAATTTCCAAACAATGTGGCCATACCAATTTAGAGAACCTCCCTTCCACATTTTTTCCAAAAATTTAGACTATCAAAATTTAAATTTGTAATAATTTGATATGTGAAAATGGTCCAATTAAAAAAATGATATATAAATTACCTGCATAAAACGGTACATATCACAAGAATTCAATGAATTATTACAAAGTAAACATATACAGGTATGGAAATAAAATGTTGCCACAACTCAGTAGGCCCCCAAGAATGGTTTCTGCCTAACACCAGTCTTTCGTTGTCCCCCAAATTAAATTTTATCCTGATATTTTACACCACATATTAGTCTCCAGAAAGTTTGAATAGATCACCTAGTAATTCTTAATATTAAACTATAGACTATTTGATATTATCCCATCAATTAACTTGACATCTTTGTTGAAAATCAATTGAACATATAAATGTGAGTATTCTATATTTTATTTCATTAAATATGTCTATCTTACACCAGTACTACATTGTCTTGATTATTCTAGCTTTATACTAAATCTTATAATCACAAGTATATATTCATCAACCATGTCCTTCTGCTTTAAGATCATTTGGGCTACCCTAAATCCTTTGTATTTCCAAGTAAACTTTGAAGTAAGAGTGTCAATTTCTCCAGGAAGGCTGATAGGATTTTTTTATTTTTTTATTTATTTTTTTAAAAAAGATTTTATTTATTTGACAGAGAGAGACACAGCGAAAGAGGGAACACAAGCAGAAGGAGTGGGAGAGGGAGAAGCAGGCTTCCCGGCGAGCAGGGAGCCCGATGTGGGACTCGATCCCAGGACCCTGGCATCACGACCTGAGCCGAAGGCAGACACTTAACAACTGAGCCAAACAGGCACCCCCGCTGATAGGATTTTTAAAACAACTTTATTTGAATTGTCAAGGAATATGATAAGATTTGCATTGAATCTCTAGATAAATTTAGAGGGACCTGCCTTCTACAAAATATTGTCTCTCCCAATCCATGAGAATGATACTGGCTATGTAGTTAAGATTTTTAAATTTCCATTTGCAATATTTTGTAGTTTTTCAAATTATGTCTTGAACAATTTTCAATCTACAGAGAATGATAATTTCTACCACCAAAATACAATATACATACTTTTTTCAAAGACTCATAAATTTTAAATGTTCATATATTAGGCTTTAATAAAAATCCAGTGAATTTCATAATGTAGAAATCATTTAGACCATGGCTTAATTGAAGAGGTTCTGTTCATGTTATGGGAGGAAAGGAATTATTCACCAAGGCGTTGCAAAACCCTACTAGTATGCTCCAGCAGGAATTAGCAGAACCTGGAACTGAATTTTGAAAGTGATAGAACAGGTGGAGTGTCACAGTATATGACTGTTTTTGAGAGTTTATTTATTTAAGGGGCACTCTCAGAATTCAGGATTTAATAACCTGATAATGTTATCTTGTGTCAACTCTAATTTGCTCCTGGAATCGTTCTTTGAAACTTCGGAAAAAGATGCAAATAAAATGGAGTTTCTGGAACTTCCTTGGTAGATAAAAAGAAAGGGTTTGAAATGTCCAGGGAAGTGGACAAGTTACACTGTAAAGCCAGAAAATCCACAAAATAACTATGTTTCCAGAAAAAGCAAAAATGATTCTCCTTTTACTAGAGTGAAAAGAAAATTGCTAATGAGAGGAGCAACAATATTATTGAAAATCTTGGTGGTGATAGTCCTCTCTGCGTCAGGATTGATTGTAAAGTATGCTGCTATGAACTTGACTCCCAAATATTGAAGATTCAGAGTCCTGTTAGTCTCACTTGACAGGGGGATTTCTGTCAGTGGTTGATAGATCATGGTCTCTAGGGATGAGATAGATAGGAAGCCATTAAGTGCATTGATTAACTTTTATAATCAAAATACAAAGAGTGGGTAGACAGAGGCTGATGCCCATTGTAGTAATGAAAACTTATCTGTAACTTAGTTTCCAGACACAATCAAGTTCTCAGAGTCAATAACATTGAGATTAAAAAATAAAAGCAAAAAACTAGTCCCCCTACTCCCAGGAAAGACTGACAACTCATTATAGCCAGTGATATTAGGAATGTTTTTCAAACTATTTAATCAATCAACGACAAGCATACAGTCATAGTAACAAGTAACAAGTAAGCACCAGGATGGATTGTAAACCAGTATAATCAATCAATGACAACGTACTTCAGTAACCATCCCAGCCAGCTGGTTCAGCCTCACACTTTGAACATCAGCCAGTGTGGTAGATACTCCAGTGAACACAATTCTAAGACTCAATATCCACATACACCTGCTTTAAACTAACACTAACACATCTTCTGTAGACAACATAAATCATGATTTTAGACTGATATTAACCACTCCTGTGTTTTTAAGCAATATAAACCCAAACAAACTTTCCCCAACACTTATACAGGATCAGCAGTATGCTTTGCTCAAAGAGTTCACATCTGACCAGCTTTTATTTAAGTAAGCTATAAATCCAACCTCATCATTTTATATATTGAGATATATTCTTATCCTTTGACAATTCTGATTGTTCCCTCAATATCATATTGGAGACCATTGTTTGGAATCATTCTGTGGTACCCACACATAAACAGAAATTAGGCACATTCTCCTGCCCCCTGTAATCAAATCACTTTTATCCTTTCAGTTTGCTGCCACATGAGTTGGTCTCAAACGTGATCTAAGCTCTGGTTCTTTTCACTCTAGTTTTAGTACTGAGTTTTTTTATGCTAGACATTGTCACTCACAGATTTTAAAATTTGATTTGTGTTAAAGTGATTTGATTTTTTGTTGGGAGGTGCACCATGTATAAATAATTACGCCTGGGTCTTGGTGTAGAATTTTGTTTGTACATGTAGCATTTGGTAAAATTTTTGCTATTAACCTGCTTAGTCTAATATTGTTTGTCTTGATTTTGCTTTTTGTGTCTGTGTGTGTGACACTGTTTGTACAAAAACATACACCCTGTGCTTAAGTTTTGTCTTGGATTTTTTCCTGAATATTTTGATATTTTTCTCACTTGAATGCTTACACTCCACAGAGGACAGATAAAATAAAATTATTAAATCTACAATCCAACCTGTCCATGAAGACAAACAGCTGGACTAGATTGACAAACAAATTCATACGAAGGTAATTGGTCTAGTTTGGCCTTGAGTCTCTAAAATAATCATTCTTGTCTGACAAATTTTGCAAGAAAATGGCTTTATTTAGTTCATTTTCAGAATCAATAGTTGTTAGGTCACTGTCCCTTTAAAGCCTATTTGGTGAGCAATTCTAAAAGAATGTACATAAGCATAAATTTTTGACAGATTTTTTTGGCCTTTTTCCTTTTTGTTATGGATTTACCTATTTGAAATCTGTTACCCACTCCTGGTAGAAATCTTTCTTTCTAGAAGCATTTTTAATGTAATGAAAACTCTTACACTTATCTTGGAAAATGACAAAGTTATATTTTTATCTGAATAACGATGGTCATTTTGGGGAAATGTTCATATGTCAAAATTAATGTGTTTAAGAAGAATTATAAAAATCTCTACAAGTCATATCCCAAATTTGGTAGGATCTAAAAATTCTAATACTCTAGGGGTGCCTTGGTGGCTCAGATGGTTAAGCATCTGCCTTCAGCTCAGGTCATGATCCCAGCGTCCTGGGATCGAGTTCCCAATTGGGCTCCCTGCTCAGTGGGGAGCCTGCTTCTCCCTCTGCCTCTCTCTGTGTCTCTTATGAATAAATAAATAAAATCTTTAAAAAAATAAAAATTCTAATACTCTAGTGAATAGGAGTGGTGAGAATGTACATCTTTGCCTAGTTCCTGATTTCATGAGAACATTGAATCTTTCATTATTAAATATAAAGTTAGGTTTTTTTAAGGAAATAGTATATTTATATTTTTAATGAATTTATGAGGACTAAATAAATAACAATTTCTAGTTATAAAACTGATGAGTATAATCTAAAGTATTAGGCCCATATGTAGTTCCTTTATGAAAATTATAAATTGAAACTAATACCATGATACCACAAGAGAACATCTGGCTACAAAGAAAGTCATTTCTCAATATTTGAGGGTAAGTATGGTTATCCTCAAACCATACTTACCCTCAAATAAGTGTATAAATAATGTATTTGTTCCAGGGGAACTTTATAATTCAAGAAAATGTCATTAATATAATTTCAGGAAGGTTTCTTGCACTGGTGTTTTCCTTAGGTCTAATAAAATTAAGTTTCTTAATAAATCAAAGTATATAGAAAAATCAAGTATTTGTGAAATACACTATTTCTTTTTACTATTCACTCTAAATTTCCTTTATATATTTTTACACACCTTACCACTCTTTATGTAATATTTGGTTTCCTTTCATTAAGGCAGTTCAAAACCCAGTATAGTTTTCCTTTGCAGGCTGACCATACATATCTACTTATGTGGGTAACATATTTTATTCTTTATTTTTAAAGATTTTATTTATTTATTTGACAGAAAGAGACACAGTGAGAGAGGGAACACAAGCAAGGGGAGTGGGAGAGGGAGAAGCAGACTCTCTGTGGAGCAGGGAGCCCGATGTGGGACTCGACCCCAGGACCCTGGGACCATGACCTGAGCTGAAGGCAGACGCTTAATGACTGAGCCACCCAGGCACCCAAACATATTTTATTCTGATATAAAGTGTGATGCAGTTAGATTGTATACACTCAGAAATGTACAACCTTAAGCTTGGTAGAACATTTAAGTATTATTGTGAGAGAGAAAAAAATGAATTGACAAGATTTTTTTTAATCTCATTTCTCCCAATGATTTATTCAAAGATGAATATGATGTTTTTTTTAAAGATAAATGTGATGAAATAACCTGGCAATGATACAGCCACATCTTTTATATCTCTGCTTAGTTCTTGGTTTTAGGGGGCAAACATTGAAACTTTCATTATCAATTATGGAGTTAGCTATAGGGTATTACTATAGATGCTCTTCCTCAAATTAAGTAAGTTTCCCTCTGTTTCTAGTCTGCTGAGAGTGTTTATCATAAGCAGGTATGGTGTTTTGACAGTTTTTATCATTTTATTTTTTTTCTTTAGCCTCTTGATATGTTGGATTACATTAGCTTTTTTCTTTTTTGAAGTTGGTTCCAAGCACAGTGGATTTCACAACCCTGAGATCAAGACCCGAGCTGATATCAGGAGTCAGACACTTAACCGACTGAGTCACCCAGGCACCCCTACATTAATTAACTTTGGTGTTGAACCAGCCTCATATACCTCCCATGTAATACTAGCATACAACTGTTTTTTATACATTGTTGGAATTGATATGCTAATATTTGGTTGAGGATTTTTGTATACAAGCTCAGGAGAAATACTGACGGGTAATCAGTCTGTATGCTTCCTTCCTTCCTTCCTTCCTTCCTTCCCTCTCTCCCTCCCTCCTTCCTTCAATCCTTCCTTCCTTCCCTCCCTCCCTCCTTCCTTCCTTTCTTCCCTTTTTCTTTCGTTCTTTCTTTTTTTCCTTCCTTCATCCCTCCCCCTCTCTTTTTTTTTTTGTATTATCTTTGATTTCATATCAGGGTAATATTAGCCTGATAAAACAGGTTGAGCATCTATTTTTTGGAAGAGAATATGCAATATTCTTTAAATGTTTGGTAGAATTCTCCAATGAAATCATCTGGACATAAAGATTTATTGAGAGCTTTTTAGTTACATACTCAATTTTCTTATTATAAGAAGGTTATGAGTCTGTTCAGATTTTCTACTTTATCTTGATTTAGTTTTGGTAGTTTATTAGTTTCCTATTACGACTAGAACAAATTATCACAAAATTAGTGACTTAAAAAAAACACAAATTTTCTATCTTACAATCTTGGAGGCCAGAAGGCCTAAAATCAAGATATTATCAGGACTGCATTCCTTCTGGGTACTCTACAGGAGAGAATCATTTTTCTTGTCTTTTCCAGTTTCTAGAGGTCTCCTGCATTCCTTGGCTAATGGACGCTTCTTCTTTCTTCAATACCACCAATATAGTGCCTTCAAATCTCTCTACCACCTCTGCTTCTGTTGTTACATTGCTTTTTCTGAATTTTCCTGTCTCCTTTCTTTTTTTTTTTTAAGATTTTATTCATTCATTTGAGGGACACCTGGGTGGGTCAGTTGCTTAAGCATCTGCCTTCGGCTCAGGTCATGATCCCAGGGTCCTGGGATCAAGTCCTGTATCAGGCTCCTTGCTCAGCAGGAGCTTACTTGTCCCTCTGTCTGCTGCTCCCTCTGCTCGTGCGCTCTTTCTCTGACAAATGAATGAATAAAATCTTGTCAGAGACAGAGAGAGAGAGCACATTGAGGGGGAGGGACAGACGGAGAGGGATAAGCAGACTCCCTGCTAAGCAGGGAACCTGACAGAGGAATTTATCCCAGGACCCAGAGATCATGGCCTGAGCCGAAGCCAGATGCTCAATGAACCTAGCCACCCAGGTGCCCCTCCCACCCTACCTCTTATAAGGACTCTTTGATTCACTGTGCCAGCTAAGATGATTCAGGAAAATCTTCCCATCTCAAGATCCTTAAATTAACCACATCTTCAATTTCCTTTTGTCATGTAAATTGAGGCATTTACAAACTTAAGGGATCAGAAGTTACATATATTAGTAGAAGGGATTGTTCTGTCCATTACAGGTAGTTGGTGATTTTCAAGGAATTTATCTATTATTTCTAAATTGTTGATTTTATAAATATAAAGTTGCTCATAGTATCTCCTTATTACCCTTTTAATGGCTTCAGGATTTGAAGTGAAATCCTTATTTTTATTCCTGAGAATCGTGATTTGTGTCTTGTCTTTTTATTTTTGCCAGTCTAGCTAGAGGTTTATTAATTTTAATATTTTTTCAAAAAACCAGCTTTTTTGTGTCCCTGATTTTTTCTATTGCTTTTCTGATTGAATTTCCTTGATTTTTGCCTTCATTATTTCTTTACTTTAACTGCCTTGAGTTTAGCTTGATTTTATTCTTTTTTTAATTTTTTGAAGTGGGTCTTTAGATATTGATTTGAATCCTTTCTTCTTTTTGACGGTAAACATCTTTTTTAAAGATTTTATTTATTAATTTGAGAGAGAGAGAATGAGAGATAGAGAGCACGAGAGGGAAGAGGGTCAGAGGGAGAAGCAGACTCCCTGCTGAGCAGGAAGCCGGATGTGGGACTCGATCCCGGGACTCCAGGATCATGACCTGAGCCGAAGGCAGTCGCTTAACCGACTGAGCCACCCAGGCACCCACTGACTGTAAACATTTAATGCTATAAATTTCCCTTTCACCATTACTTTTATTGCATCCCACATATTTTGATATGTTGTATTTTTATTTTTATTTATTTTTACATACTTATTCTTATGAGACTATTTCTTGGGCCTATGGGTTATTTATAAGTGTGTTGCTTAAATTGTACATGTTTGGAGATTTTCCTATTGTATTTATTTTATTAATTTCTAATTTGATTCCATTATGGTCATAGATATCATACTTCTAATGATTTTATTTATTTGAATTGTTTGTTTTATGACTCAGAATACAATCTGTTTTGTCGGAAGGTAAACACTAAAAAGACTCTAAAGCCTGAAAGATTGGTGAAGTGTTAATGGTCTAGTTAATGATCATTCTAGGATATCCTTTCCAAAATAAAAGACAGTTTATTATATCTTGCATTTTTAACTCTTAGGAAAGTGCCACAGAATTTGGTTGGCATAATCAGATCTCAGATACACTTGGGAATGCCACTCTGGCTCATTTACCAGGCAACTCAGAAGGCTGTCAATTTTAGGGGCACCTGGGTGGCTCAGTCATTAAGCGTCTGCCTTCAGCTCAGGTCATGATCCCAGGATCCTGGGATCAAGCCCCACATTGGGCTCTCTGCTTAGCGGGAAGCCTGCTTCTCCCTCTCCCACTCCCCCTGCTTATGTTCCCTCTCTTGCTATGTCTCTCTCTGTCAAATAAATAAGTAAAATCTTTAAAAAAAAGGAAGGCTGTCAACCCTAGTGTGAGCCATTTTATCTGATGATCCTTCGAAGCATTCTGACTATAATATAAATAGCCCTACTCTGGTATTTAATGGTATTATAGATTTCCTTTGTGGATAAGAACATACTATGGAGAATACTAATAGGAGAGATTAAGTCTAGACTTAAAGTATTTTGGAACAATGTCATACCTTCTACAGAAGGCAAATTTTCACCACTCAAAAAACAGCTTCTGGAATGCTACTGCACTATAGTCGAAAACAAGCATTAGACCATAAACCATGATGGAATTATGTGACCAGAGCTGTAATCTTAATTTGAGTCTTATGAACCCCACAAACAATTATGTGGAACAGAAATCCATTGTACAACAGAATCTGGTCCTATTACATACCAAAGGAACAATATACATAAATTCCTAGATAGTGGTGAATGACTTGGATGGTTGGTCAAAGGTCTATAAGGGTTAAGATAAGTGTGAAGATCAAGAGTTTCAAAATAGAAATGGACTGGATACATGGAAATGGACCCAAACTCTGTATATCTTTGTAACTTATGCCAATATTCATAAGACAGTACTCACTAATGAGGAGACACCGATAACCAAATAGAAAAATCAACAAACTTCTGTTCTTGCAGACATCAGAACCTGCACAATAAGTCTATATAAATTTTGGTAAGAATGTACATATAACATGAGGCCATTAGCATAGATGCTATTTTACCAGGGCTGAATTATCTATTGCTGTGGCTGAATGTCTAACCTGTTAGCAAACAGATTAATGCTAAGCCACAGCCGAGATTATGCTATCATAATAATGCCATACCTTCACCCATGATCATGTTGGGGACCTGTCAGTACTATTGTACTAATACAATGCCCATAACCCAAGGATCCCAACCTCTCTCCCAAATAGGTCTGGCCTTTCTAGGCTGTAGTGTATTTCTACAGTGTGATTGTGATGTCTGATAAAGAATGACATGCATATCTGTTGCTGATCCTGTTTCCATGAATTTTTCCCATAAACAATATTCTGGTACACTGGGTGTGTTAATTTTTTTTTCATAATACTTGTGAATGCCATTATAAGGTAGTTTTCCTTTACTTTCAGCTATACAAAGTCTTAGCTGATGCAGATGGCCTATTATAATTTCAAGTCATAATGATAACTCTATCTTATACAACAGCAATATCCAATTAATAAATAACTAATATATCCTAGCTCACAATAATAATTTAAAATAAAAACAGTCACAAAGAATAAAATGCACAATACCTACTTGAATTATACCCTATAAAATTTTATCAGACCTGCATGTGTATGTGCATACATGTGTCTGTGTTTGTATTTGTACATTTACAGGCTTAAAGTCTACCCAACTGGCCTGCAAACTCAATGATCTCTGTCAGATAACAGCATTATATTTTATGTAACTTGGTAGAGTATTCTCACATTTGGAAGAGACTATTTAAAGAAAAGACATTGTTTTTAAAAGAGTTACATTACCAATTACCAAAATCAGTATTTAGTCAGAATTAGCACAAGAATAAGAAATATTAGATCTATATAAGTTTATAGTTTAAAATAAATAGACCCTATATCAAAACCAAAATTTACTATTCCTATATTATATTATTTCCCATAACGATGGCATTAAATCAGTGGAAAATAATGGTTTGTTCATTATTTTCAGACAGTTGTCTTTCAATGTGAAGAATAATAAAATCTAAATTCCTACTTTATACCATTTTGAAAAAAATGTGTAATAGCTGGGTGTGAGAACTCAGTATTATTAAAAACAAAACAAACAAAACAAACTATGCAATTGAAGTGGGACATGTAATGAAAATATTTTATCAGTTGAGTTAGGCCTCCTGAGAAAGACAGAAAATGAAGATATCATTAAAGATAGATGACGGATGGATGGATAAATAGATGGATACACAGACATATTTATAGGTAGATGTTTACAGACATAGATAGATATAGTGGTACCTTTAATATCATATATTATGTGTGTTCCTAAAAAATTCTGAGTTCCAAAAATCATACATTAAAATTACAAAGTTTAAGTGAAACAATATGTATAACTCAAATGCTATGCAGTTTTGTCACAAAAGTACAGTCGTCTCCCCTTATCCATGAGAGATATATTCTAAGGCCTCCACTGGATGCCTGAAACTACAGATAGTACTAAATGCTATATATATACTATAGTTTTTCCTATACATACTTACCTGTGATAAAGTTTAATTTATAAATTCAGCACAGTAAGAGATTAACAATAATAACTAATAAGAAATAGAACAATTATAACAATGTACTGTAATAAAAGGTGAATATGGTCTCTCTCTCTCTCTCTCAAAATATCTTATTGTACTGTACTCACCCTTCTTGTAATGTGAGACAGTAAATTGTTTATGTGAGAGATGAAGTGAGGTGAATGATGCAGGCATTGTGATGTAGTGTTAGGCTACTATTGACCTTCTGAAGATTCTTCAAAGGAGGATCCTCTGCTTCTGGACCACAGTGGACCATGGGTAACGGAAAGGGTACAAAGCTCATTAGTGGAAAGTGAAACCACAGATAAGGGGGGACTATGGTACCAACAAGACACTAATACTTTCATAACAAAGGCAGTACTAGGCATTGAGATGATAACTTGGACCATCCATCCAGCATGGCTGAAAACTGGTTCTGTAGATACTGAGAATAAACAAAATAGTGCAGTGGAAATTCTGGCAGTCCTTTAACTCAAGCAGGGCAGATTCTTGGGCAAGGCAGATGGAGCTAGCCCCTGGACAGTGGGGCCATCCTTAAGATGGGCAAGGTTGGGTGCAATCTCCCATAAATCCAAAGCTTTTTAAGCTTTATATAAACATCTCTGAGGAAGGATTTCTGGATGTGGTCATGTGACTATAATTTTCTTAAAATAGGCCAAATAGTCCTCACTACTAGTGTAGCAGTCAAGATGTTTTGTTGTTGCTGTTGTTTCTTTCCTAAAGAAGAATATAATATGATTTCTGCTACTATTCTGTAAACATTGCTCATGAAAAACCACATATGAAAAAACACATGCTCTGCTTATAATCACATATTTTCCATAATTGCTAATCACATATGAGCTAATTTATGTTATAGAAATACTGTATTAAAAAAGACGGGGAAAAAATTGAGACAGAGATAAAGACAGAATATATATATATTTGTATATACCTGATATATACTTGTATCACTAGATAGATGATAGATAGATAGATGATAGATAGATAGATAGATAGATAGATAGATAGATAGATATGTAAGGGTTCCTGCAAGGAACAGATGGAACAACAAAATTGGATAATTGAAGATAACATAATTAAAAGACTATTTTTAAATATGTAGGAAAATTTGGGGAAAGAATAAGGGAGGGGGCGGCAGTATGGCTACTAAGAGCTGTTACCCCCGAAACACTGAAAGAGAACAATATGCAAAAAAGACAACCCTACAGAATGGTGGCGTTTTCACAGAGGGAGAATACCAACCCTGGTACTTGCCAGGGAGGACGTAGTGAAATATATAACTCACATCACTCTTCCCACCCTGTTATCAACAGCCCGTAGCAGGCCAGTGAATGACTGAAGTGGTCCGTTTGCCTTATCCTCACAGGTTAGAGAGCTAAGTGTTGAAAGATGGAGAGGGCATCATACCTATTGAGAAAATATCTCGTGTGTGTGTGTGTGTGTGTGTTATAAAATTATTTAAGGGTTCAAATCAAAATTGTAGTAGTGATTACTATTGAATCTGAGAAAGAGGGCACACTTGTAAAAGAGGACTTTCAAATGTTGCTTTCCAAACGATGGTGTTACACAATTTAAATTTTTATGAGAAATTAAGTTTTTACAACCTTTTAGTATGAATATCCTTTTTAAAAACAATCCCGCATAGTGCTACTGAATAGTTTTACATATTCTCTGTGTTGAAGGTTAGAGTCCTTTAATTCATAAAATTAAAGAACAAGGCATGTTTATTCTAGAGTGTTTGGTAAAAAGCCTTTAAATAGGATATGGAAAGGTTTTATACACATGATCTAAATTGTGCTTTCCAATACTATCCCATTTTTTTTAAGAGGAACTTACTGTCTTTGTATGGTTTTAAAACTCTTTGCTTGAGTGAAAAGGAAATCTATAATTTTACTATTTATATTTTCAGGAGCATATGCACACTGAGGAAACTCTTTCAGTAGAAATGGAAGCTATAAAAATCTGGGTTACATCAAAGAATTACATTACTGACATCTGCCAGACACTGACTTTCCCAGCTCTCTGAAACAATTATTGTTCAAAGCATGTTATTTCCAGTAGTGACATCAACAAAGAAAAGAAAGCATCTTTTTGATAGAGTCTTAGTGTTTCATTACTTTTCCCAAAGCAAAAACAGTAATGCTACCTCACTATTATTCTGCAAACTTCTTTTTATCACATTATGACAAGTCCATTTGTTCTAAAGATGTTTACCCCGCAACCCAAAGAGACTTTTTTTCCCACCACATTATCAAATCATGCCAATTTTCAAACTATTTAATTTAAGGCTACTGCAGGAGACAGACATTTATATCCTGAAGAATGATAATTGTGTTTGTATATAGCTTATTCAACCTAATCCACAGGGGAAAAATTAACTTCCATGAAAATAAATTTTTATGGAACTATGTTACTTAATACACATCAGTAATTTTCAGCTTCATAAAACTCCTCAAGATGGTAATAGCGAGTACACTGTATTTCTTACTTTTGTTGTACTCCCAAGCTACACACTAGCACTAGGTAAAAAAGTAAATATAGGTTTAATAGTCATATATCATCTGCATGCAATAAACATGTAGTTAATTTAGACACTGAGACCATAATGCACTTATCAATCAACAACCACATTTTTCAATAAAAAATATAATGGACATCTTACTATACCCCAAAAAATTCAGACTAGAACAAAAGTAAGATGTAATTTCTAAACCAATATATTGGTTTGGTGAATTTTAAAATATTCATTAAATCTATTAGAGATGAAGGTTTTCAGAAAGAAGTACCTTAATTCATTTTGGTGAATATATTAACAGTTAAATATGAAATCATTTTATTATACTTTAAATTTGATTTGACCAGTATTTGAAAAAAAATCAAATAATGGTAATGAAAGCAAAACAGTTATTGTATTGCAATATAATAGGATAAAATAGGATTATTGTTAGCATTTTCTCATTATGCATGGTATTGAAGGTGTAATACTGTATGTGTATGCATACCCATGACACACACATACATGCACATTATTTATCTGAGATGTTACCAGATGTACTATACACTAACTCCTTTAATCAGAAAGACTGTGTATTTAACAAATAGCTCCAACATTTATGAAGCAAGGCTATTTTTTGTCTATTTGACTATTAAAGCTGTAAATTATGATTTATATACCTAAATTTATACTCTTAAATTGACTTCATATGATTTTCATATTAATATTAAAAATATCATCAATTATATTGATACATACATAAATAATGCAATCATTAGCTGCATTATTTACACTTGGTCAACAGTAAACTATTTTTATATAATATTGGATTTAATCTGCCAACTTTTTTCTTTTTTTTAGTACTTGAGAAGTTATATTCAAAAGTGAGAAGGGCCTTTTGCCTTCTTGAAAACATTGTGATATCAAATATAAAAATAAAAATGTATAATCTCTGATATGGAAAATGTTAAATAACATAGGTGTTGTGTACATTGATAGTCTGAAAAGAAACAGAAAGCACTCTGAACTAGATTATTTTTTCCCATAAGTCTTGTTTAATAGAGTTTGATATTTTGTCTATGGCTATAAGTCTATATCTCTATCTTATCTTGAACTAAATTTTAGTAATTTATATTTCCCAAGAAGACCGTCCCTTTTACCCAGGAATTGAAATGCATTAACATGGAATTGGTCAGTAATAAATATAATTAAGTACAACATAATTGTGGCTATTTGATTTTTGTTGTTGTTATATTGTTGTTTATTTTGTTTTGTATTTTTTGTATACTTAAATGTTTGTTTTTATAGCGGGCTTTGAGCTATTCTTTTTTCTATTTCTTTATCCGATTGTTTATTGCTTTTTATCTCAGTGACTTGTTTTGTTTTGTTTTTAGGAACTTGATCAGTATTATTTTTTCAACATTTAAGGATATTTTTCTTTTAATATTTATTCCTTCTCTCTGCTTTCCCTTCTTTTGGATGAACTATTATCCATTTCCTATCTTCTTACATAGAATGTTAATTCACTTTATTTTTTCAATTACCAATTAATGTGTTTATAACTATGAACTTTTCTTTAAGTGCAGCCTTAGTTTCCTTTTATGCCCCAAATTTTAACACATAGTACTCTAATGTCCATTCATTCCAAACTTCTTTTCAAAGAAGTCTTGAGTTTTGTTTTGTTTGTTTGTTTGTTTGTTTTGACTCATGGGTTTTTCAGAGGTTTTATTTAACTTTTAATCTTTGTTTCTTTGTTTTGAAGTCGTTTTCTGATATTCATTTCTAATTGTACCTGTGATTTTTAATTTTAATTGATGAATAGACTGAGAGAAAAATGCTGAAAATATCAACAAGGACTTGGTGACTTTGGAGATAATATCAAGCTGGTTAACATATATGTACTTGGAGTTCCAAAATAGGAGCAAGGTAATAATAACTTTGTTATGATGACAGAAAATAACTACACCTATCATGGTGAACACGGCATAATGTACAGAATTACAGAATTACTGTGTTGCACATCTGAAGATAATATAACATTGTATATCATAATATTTCAATAAAATAATAATAATAACAACTAATAATAATAAAAGGATATACGGTTCCTACCCCCATTGCACTTAGAGACAGATTGTTAGGTCTCAATTCTAATAATATCTGGTACATGTTAAGGCAGAGAAAATGTAGGATGTACAGCAGTTTCTAAAATTTTCATCTAATTAGAACATGAGGAGTTTGAGAAAACTTTCTAGAAGGGATATCTAAATTGAGAACTGAAGAATGAGTAGGCATTATCTAGGTAAACAAGTGATGGGAGGGAAAGTGTTCCAGGATGGAAACACAGGCTTGATGATTGAGAGACCAAACACAGCATAAGGTATTAGATGAATAGAATCAAGTTCCATACACTTGAAACATAGATTTTAGATGATGGAATTTGTCTAAAGAGCTTGGAGAGGAGGAGAGGTTCTAAAACTATGGTAAACACTCTTGAAAACATTGTGAAGGTAATTGGAAGTAATTAAAGTATTTTAAATAGGAGAATGTAACAGTGAGATTTTCATTTCATAATGGTAACTTTAACTACCTGTAGGTAAAAGACTAAGGGTAGGGGTAGAGAGAGGAGTGAAAGTGCTCTTCTAATAACTTAGGCAGAGGTGCTCTGGATTAGGGTAGGGCAATTGGGGATGGCATGAAGGGGATGAATTCAAGATCTATTTAAGACTCGTTGAATTTCTGGATATAAGTTGCGTAAAATAATGAAGGAGATACTTATGAGTAAAACTGTGTTTCCCTGCCAAAGTTCATACGTTGACATCCTAACCTCGCATGTCAGAATGTGACCTTACCTGAACATAAGGTTGTTGCAGATATAATTAGTTAAAATGAGATCATTAGGGTGGCCTCTAATCAAATATGACTGGAGTACTTATGAAGAGGAAATCTGGACACACAAACACACACACAGGGAGAACACCAAGTGACAGGGAAGGCAGTGATCAGAAGTAAGTCTTTGTTAAAAAAAAAAAAGAAGAAGAAAAAGATAGCAGCAGGGGAAGAATAAAGGGGGCGGAAACTGGAGGGGGAGACGAACCATGAGAGAGGATGGACTCTGAAAAACAAACTGAGGGTTCTAGAGGGGAGGGGGGTGGGGGGATGGGTTAGCCTGGTGATGGGTATTAAAGAGGGCACGTTCTGCGTGGAGCACTGAGTGTTATGCACAAACAATGAATCATGGAACACTACATCCAAAACTAAGGATGTAATGTATGGTGATTAACATAGTAAAAAAATAAAAATTAAAAAAAGAAGGCTTTTATAAGCCAAGTAATTACAAAGACAGTCAGTAAAGTACCAGAAGTCAGAACTATGAAACAGATGCTTACTCGCAGCTCCTCACAGAACCAACCCCGCTGACAGTTTGATCTCAGACTTCTAACCTCTAGAACCAAGACGGTAAATTCTGTTACTTATGCCACCCGTTTGTGATATTTGGTTATGGCAGCTTTAGCCAACTAAGACAGATATAGAAAGCTCAAAGATGACGACTATCTTTTTGGCTTGAGACATTCCATTAGTAATGGGGCCTTTCACTTAGAAGGAATATTAAAGGGTAAAGAAAATTTTGAAGGAGGATGTTGGTTTGTTTCGTGTTGAGTTTCATATGTCTGTAGACAAATCAGTTGCATATAACACTGTTGCTGTAATATGTATTACAGAATTATGAACATAAAAATGTATATTGAGTTCCTGGAAGTGGCTGAAGAGAATGTGCTGAATTAGAAGAGAAGAACATCCAGGACATATTCCTAACTCACAATGAAGGAGGTATTAGAGATGTAAAATAAAGGGAAACATTTTGTGAATTCTCGACAAAGATGGGGACTATAAAGGCAAAGTTATTAGAAAATTAAACATTGAGAAAATGCTATAGTCAAAGAAAAGTTGGGGAAAAAAAAACCCTGAAGCTTAATACAGAGCTTCAATAACAGTAAGGTAAGCATGTTTTTATTTATCTTTTTCTTTGTGACATAGGAAAAAAAACATAATTGTTGAAAATAGAGGGGAGCTATGGAGGCTTGGGATATTATGAATTTATAGATTTACCAGTCTATATGATTATATGTCTAAGATTTAGGCATATATTAGATAGCTCAATAGGCAAAATAATAGTACAACAGGACAAATAAACTAAGCATATTGAACAGAGACTTGTTACAGTTATGAAACATGGAATCTATATAGGCCAATATCAGTAAGAAAAGAGATCATAATAGGAAGAAATTATCAAGAGATTTAATAATATGAGATTTTTTTAAGTGGATGAAACCTAGTAACGTGGAAAACAAAACAAAAAAAAAAACCTGGAAATCAAAGAAGCAACAATTAGAGAATAGAATGACTGAATTAATATTTCCAGGTTGAAGAGATTCAAGTGAAGACAAGACCCATGTTTTTCCTAAGGGAATGAGGAAAAGGTTAAATTGAAGTGGATATAATTTATTTTAAAAGGAGGCCAAGGAACTGACACAACTGAATATTGAGTTTATCCACATTTATAGAACCACTTAGGATGATGGACAGACTTGAGGTGAATAGAAAGATTACAGTTTAAGTAGTAAGATAGTAAGAAATTAAAGTCAAGTAGTAGATAATAGTAAAATGAGGGAGGTGTTATATATGAACTGCCTAAGACATGAAACTTATTTTTTGTTTGTTTTACTCAAGGTGGAGGAGTAATGACTAAACATAGAAGAGACTTAGATTTCAGAAGAGATCAGAAAGTGAAAGCAATAATCAGGAAGAAATTGAGGTTTTTAAATTTGACATTAATAACAATGAAAGAAAGTTTCCAGGTGGCACAATGAAAAGCTTTGTAAATGGAATTAATGTGGAATTGAATTAGAGATGTGAATGAGGTTAATACAGGAGATAAATAAGATATTAAGGGTGAGAACTGTGGCAGTTAATAGCATCATTGTTAATGGGATTATGAGGCCTGATGAATTTAATTTGCTTTAAGATAATTAGTCACAACAGTCTTCTGGTAGATACTATATAGGAGAAGGATCAAACAAGCAAGTTCCTAAAATGGAATTCTGAAATGCACAAATCCTGTGTAGTTTAAACATGACTTCATTATTCTAATCATTCCCAGCACTGGATATGTGTTGCAATTATATCAGTATTCAGATAAATAGGACTTCTTCTTTCTTTCTTTCTGGTGTCAAATTTTATCTCTTTGATCTATCATTGCAGATTCTGTTGTTATCAGTGAGTAATGTATCCTATTGCTTTTTTCTTTTTTTATTTTCCTACGAATTGTTAATACACATCTTCTCTTGAAAGGCCTGGAAACTTATTGTTAAATGCAATTACTTCCTTTCGCATTTGATATTTTAATTGTGTTTTAGATAAGAACATTTTATAATCCAAATATATGGGATGCTTACATGAATATTATATTTAATTTGAGAAGATTGAATAAAGCATTTAAGAACATTATATTCTTGCAAAATGTCACACCATCCAGATATTGATATAACTCATTGAAATGCAAAAACGCTAAATAATTATGTCCTTGATTGAAACTAAGAATTGTCTGATTGCCACTTCAAAAAAAAAAAAAAATCTTTGAGTGGTGAACTACTTTAGTTAAAAACTAAACAAAACAAATAAAACCACTGTGGAAATGCAAGACATCTGGAAGTAAATGACATTTTTCTTTAAGTAGAATATAATGGGTTTAACAATTCATTGCTCTATCAGATAAATTATTCTTCTACATATTAAGAATTATATGAAATGTTATACAAGTGGAGATCTAAATATGATATTTCTTTCAGTAGTCCTTTCTTGGTCACTAATAGCTATTCATTCAACTACTGGCCTGATGAGGTTTGAAAAGAAAATTTAAATCACCCTTGATTTCTAAATCTTTCTCTCACATACACACACAGATGATATTTCAGAATTTTGAAAATTATAAAATATTCATAAACAGAAATAATCTATAAACCTAAATTCAAGAAAAACCCAAAGTTATATTTTGGTATAATTTCATAGAATTTATTATGTTATTATACATCAATAATAATTCATGGCTCTGTTTTATAATTTGTAAACTTTCCCTTTTTATTATGTTAACTGAAAATTAACATTTTTAGCTGTGTAGTAGTCCATTATTTGAATTTTCAGAAATACATGTAATCTTTCTGCTATTGGAATAAAGGGTATGTGCATGCTTTCAACTTTGTAGAAAAAAACTGTGATAAGCATACTTTATTCCTATTAAAATACAATGCTTGTTATTAAAGCAAAATGTGAATAAGAGGTTCAGAGCCAAATAATTCTACAAAGCCTATTATACAAACACAGCAGTCCAGTGCTCCACTTTTCTCCCTTTTGACCACTCTGCACAATCAACCACTTCCAAACCTGTTAGTTATGTTTCTGCCTTTTCTTCAGATTTTAACTAGAAATTTAAACAATATAATACTGTTCTTTCATTTAAAATATCTAAATATTTTTCCTATCATTCAGAGAGTAACTGTTGTAAAAAACTATCCCCAAATCTTAAGAGCTTAACAATTTTTTTTTCACTACATTGTCTAAAGAAGGATTTCACAAAAATGATTCTTGGAGCTCACTGTTGGTTGGCTAGACAAAGAGCCAACTGGGTTTGGACCCCTACTATTTTTCTTGTGGCAGAAACTGTACTCAAATTTAACTTCTCACACTTTGACACTTGTTAACTTTCTTTAGCAGAACAGGCAGCAACATCCACAATCTTCTGAGTCTTCCAGAAACTAAGCAGTTGGATAACCATAGTCAACTATCACTAAGAGCTGGTACCTTAACCCAGACAGCTTAGATACATCCAGTCTGTTTGTACCCCCAAACTGCCCTCTCTGTTAAGAAGGGAAAGCAAGGTGGGGAAGTCAGAGAACAGGCAAAGACCCTTCACTGGCCAAAAAAAGTAAGAGCTGCCAAACAATTCCATTTTCAGAAGACCTCTAAGGCTATGGCATACCTCTGTGTCAGAGTGTAAGAGACACATGTCTCCTTTTATGGGCCATTAGTTGGTAAATCACCACTATCACCAAAAGATCTATTTTTTTTTAATACTTAGCCTCCAAAGTTTTATGCATTTCACCTGTGGGTGATGAATAATCATACTCATGTATTATCTAAATCATGGAATCCTAGTTGAATAGACCTCCTGGCTGGTTCTCCAACAAAGTATGATTTCAAGCAAGAATTCAAAAGCTTTTGCTGGATTGTTTACAAGACTGGCTGATGAAGGAAGGAAGGGAGAGAAAGGCTTGTAACATGTGAAGTGTTTCCAGGGGCAAGGTCAGGAAATGTACTATATCACTTCAGACCATGTTCCAATACACGGAAATAGTCAAATGACTCTATTCTAGTTATAAAAGGACTATAAAACTGCCTGTTAGCTGTTTGCCAGAAAAATATATGTGTTTTTATTTATTTGAGAGAGAAAGCGCACACAAAGAAGGAGAGGAGCAGAGGAGGAGGGGAAGGGAGAGGGAGAGAATGTCAAGCAGACTCTGGTGAACCCGAAGCCTGACATGGGGCTTGATCTCACAATCCTGAGATTGTGACCTGAGCTGAAACCAAGAGTTGGTTGCTTAACTGACCAAGCCACCCAGGCGCCAGAAGGCACGAATTTTAATAAAGATCTAGCCAGCCTCTTTAGTCATGTTGCACTGCTACATTTCAAAAACTCCATTCACTATAACTAAGGGAATTCACTAGGTATCACACATCTTCTTTTGATTCACTCCCACTATCTTAACAGTGTTATTTTGTAAAAGTGTAGGTAGAAGCAATTTTTTTAGGGGTGACTGGGTGGCTCAGTCAGTTAAGCATTTGCCTTTGGCTCAGGTCATGACCTCAGGGTCCTGGGATCAAGCCCAGCATCAGACTCCCAGGGAGTCTCTTTGTCCCTCTCCCACAGCCCCTTACCCCTGCTCATGCTCACTCTCTCTCACTCTGCTCTCTCTCTCTCAAATAAATAAATAAAATCTTTTTAAAAAATAAAGTTTGCATTTTGGGGAAGGAGCAAGATGGCACAGGAGTAAGAGACCTGGATTTCATCTGGTCCCAGGAATTCAGCTGGATAGGGATCAAACCATTCTGAACACCTACGAACTCAAAAGATCGAAGAAAAGAATAGCAGCAAATCTCTGAACAGAAAAGAGACCACTTTGTGGAAGGTAGGACGTGCAGAGAAGTGAATCCAAGGCGATATTCCAGAGGATAGATGGTGGGGGAGGGGCCCCCGTCCACTGCTTCTGGCAACTGATAGAGCAGCAGAGCACAAAATTGGAACTTTTGGAGGTTGGCTCCACTGAAGGACATGGCTCGAGTGGCTAAGTGGGTGTGTGGAACCCGCGCTGGGACAGTGTGGTCTCAGGACCTTCAGGGTCACAGGAAGACTGGGGGTGCCTGAGTGCGCCAGAGCTCCCAGGTAACGGAGCGGGGAAGCCGGCTGCAGAGACGGAGCCGAGGCGCAGGCTCTCAGCTCGGGGTCGCCATAAACCATGATCTGCAGCACAGTCGGCCACTTCTCTTCCAGCAGGGACCCAACAAGCGGCAGATTCGGGGAGACTCCCCTTTCTCCCCCTCGAGGAGTGGCAAGGGAGTGCACCACAGGGATCTGCTGGGTTTGGAGACTCCACACGGGGTCGGGTGCCAGAGATAGAAATGCTCGGTCGCAGGCCGGGTGAGCACGGAGTGCGGCCGGAGACCAGGGAGACGGGAGTGACTGCTTTCCTCTGGGGGCTCATTGAGGACTGGGGTCCCCGAGTTCTCAGCTCCTCCAGGGCGGAGATTGGGAGGCCACCATTTTCACTCTCATCCTCCAAAGCTGTACGGAAAGCTTGCAGGGAACAAAAGCTCCCAAGAGCAAACCCAAGCAGATTACTTAGCCCGGACCGGCAAGGGAGGGCGCAATTCCGCCTCCGGCAAAGACATTTGAGAACCATGGCAACAGGCCCTTGCCCCAGAAGATCGCAAGAACAGGCAGCCAAGACCAAGTTTACCAATCAATGAGAATGGCAGAACTCCAGCGCTAGGGGAATACTGCACATAGAATTCATGGCTTTTTTCCCATGATTCCTTAGTCTTTCAAAGTCAATTTTTTTTTTGAATTTTTCTTTTTCCCTTTTTCAACCAACAACTTATCACCCCCTTTTTTTTAAAAATCTCTTTTATTTTTCATTTTTAGAGTCATATTCTATCCCTTCACAGTAGTTAAAATTATTTTTGGTATATATATATATATATATATATAGTTCTGTATTTAAAATGGTGGGATACAGTTTCTTCTAACAGATCAAAATATACCCTAAATCGCTTTATTCCAGTCTCCTACCTCACATTCTCTCCCTTTTTTTTAAGCCTCTGCTTTATTTTTTCAACCAACTTATTATCTTACAAATTCCTTTATAAAATCTTTAATAATTTTCATCTTTACAGGCATATTCTATCCCTTCATCGTATTAACCCTTATTTTTATACGTATATTAGTTTTTCTTTCTTTAAAATTTTGGGAGGCACGTTCTTCTAACAGAACAAAATACATCCAAAATCTAGTGTGTAGCACTGATCTAAGCACCAGCCTGATCATATTTGATCATATTATGTTTTTGTTTTGTTTTGCTTTGTTTTTGCTTTTATCTTTATCTTTTTCTTTTCAATTTTTTTTTCTCTTTTCGTTGTTTCCCTTGGCTTTCCCTCCGATTCAGGTCTTTTTGGGATTTGTTTAGTGTATATTTTCTGGGGACATTGTTACCCTGTTATCATTTTGTTCTCTCATTCATCTATTCTCCTCTGGACAAAATGACAAGACAGAAAAAATCACCTCAACAAAAAGAAAAAGAGGCAGTCCCGACTGCCAGGGACCTAATCAATACAGACATTAGTAAGATGTCGGAACTAGAGTTCAGAATGATGACTTTAAAGATACTAGCTGGGCTTGAAAAATGCATGGAAGTTATTAGAGAAAACCTTTCTGGAGAAATAAAAGAACTAAAATCTAGCCAAGTCGAAATCAAAAAGGCTATTAATGAGGTACAATCAAAAATGGAGGCTCTAACTGCTAGGATAAATGAGGAAGAAGAGAGAATTTGTGATAGAGAAGACCAAATGATGGAAAATAAAGAAGTTGAGAAGAAGAGAGATAAACAAGTACCGGATCATGAGGGCAGAGTTCAAGAATAGGTGATACCATAAGACAAAACATTAGAATAATTGGGATCCCAGAAGAAGAAGAGAGAGAGGGACAGAAGGTATATTGGAGCAAATCATAACAGAGAACTTCCCTAATCTGGGGAAGGAAACAGGCATCAAAATCCAGGAGGCACAGAGAACCTCCCTCAAAATCAATAAAAATAGGTCAACACCCCGATATCTAAGAGTAAAACTTAGGAGTCTCAGAGACAAAGAGAAAATCCTGAAAGCAGCTCGGGACAAGAGATCTGTAACCTACAATGGTAGAAACATTAGATTGGCCACAGACCTATCCACACAGAACTGGCAAGCCAGAAAGGACTGACATGATATCTTCAGAGCACTAAATGAGAAAAATATGCAGCCAAGAATACTATATCCAGCGAGGCTGTCATTGAGAAAAGAAGGAGAGAAAAAAAGTTTCCATGACAAACAAAAATTAAGGAATTTGCAAAGACAAAACCAGTCCTACATGAAATATTCAAAGGGATCCTCTAAGCAAAGAGAAGCCTCAAAAGTAACATAGACCAAAAAGGAACACAGACAATATATAGTAACAGTCACCTTACAGGCAATACAATGGCACTAAATTCATATCTTTCAATAGTTACCCTGAATGTAAATGGGCTAAATGCCCCAATCAAAAGACACAGGCTATCGGAGTGGAGAAAAAAAAAAAAGATCCATCAATATGCTGTCTGCAAGAGACTCATGTTAGACCCAAAGACACCCCCACATTGAAAGTGAGGGGGGTGGAAAACCATTTATCATGCTAATGGACACCAGAAGAAAGCTGGGGTGGCAATCCTTATATCAGACAAATTAGATTTCAAACCAAAGCCTGTAATAAGAGATGAGGAAGGACACTATATCCTACTTAAAGAGTGTATCCAACAAGAAGATCTAACAATTGTAAATATCTATGCCCCTAACATGGGAGCAGCCAATTATATAAGCCAATTAATAACAAAAGCAAAGAAACACACTGACAACAATACAATAATAGTTGGGGACTTTAACTCCACCCTCACTGAAATGGACAGATCATTTAAGCAAAAGATCCAAAAGGAAATAAAGACTTTTAATGACACACTGGACCAAATGGACTTCACAGATATATTCAGAACATTCCATCCCAAAGCAACAGAAAACACATTCTTCTCTAGTGCCCATGGAACATTCTCCAGAATAGATCACATCCTAGGTCACAAATCAGCTCTCAACTAGTACCAAAAGATTGGGATCATTCCCTGCATATTTTCAGACCACAGTGCCTTGAAAATAGAACTCAATCACAAGAGGACAGTCAGAAAGAACTCAAGTACATGGAGGCTAAAGAACATCCTACTAAAGAATGAATGGATCAACCAGGAAATTAAAGAAGAATTAAAAAAATTCATGGAAACAAATGAAAATGAAAACACAACTGTTCAAAATATTTGGGATACAGCCAAGGTGGTCCTAAGAGGAAAGTATATAGCAATACAAGCCTTTCTCAAGAAACAAGAAAGGTCTCAAATACACAACCTAACCCTACACCTAAAGGAGCTGGAGAAAGAACAGCAAACAAAGCCTAAACCCAGAAGGAGAAGAGGAATAATAAAGATCAGAGCAGAAATCAATGAAATAGAAACAAAAAGAATGGTAGAACACATCAACGAAACTAGGAGCTGGTTCTTTGAAAGAATTAACAAGATTGATAAACCCCTGGCCAGACTTATCAAAAAGAAAAGAGAAATGACCCAAATAAATAAAATCATGAATGAAAGAGGAGAGATAAAAACTAACACCAAAAAATACAAACAATTATAAGAACATATTGTAAGCAACTATATGCCAGCATATTAGATAATCTGGAAGAAATGGATGTATTTCTAGAGGTGTACCAACTACCAAAATTAAACCAGGAAGAAACAGAAAACCTGGACAGACTTATAACCACTAAGGAAATCGAAGTGATAATCAAAAATCTCCCAACAAACAAAAGGCCAGGGCCAGATGGCTTCTTTCAAAGAAGAATTAATACCTATTCCCCTGAAACTGTTCCAAAAAATCGAAATGGAAGGAAAACTTCCAAACTCATTTTATGAGGCCAGCATTACCTTATCTCCAAACCAAACAAAGACCCCAACAAAAAGGAGAATTACAGACCAATATCCTTGATGAACATGGATGCAAAAATTCTCACCAAAATACTAGCCAATAGGATACAACAGTACATTAAAAAGATTATTCTACACGACCAAGTGGGATTTATCCTTGGGCTGCAAGGTTGGTTCAACATCCACAAATCAAACAACGTGTTACAATACATTAATAAAAGAAAGAACAAGACCCATATGATCCTCTCAATAGATGCAGAAAAAGCATTTGACAAAGTACAGTATCCTTTCTTGATCAAAACTCTTCAGAGTATAGGGATAGAGGGTACATACCTCAATATCATAAAAGCCATCGATGAAAAACCTACAGCGAATATCATTCTCAATGGGGAAAAACGGAAAGCTTTCCCCCTAAGGTTCAGAACATGGCAGGGATGTCCACTATCACCACTGCTATTCAACATATTATTAGAAGTCCTAGGCACAGCAATCAGACAACAAAAAGAAATAAAAGGCATCCAGATCAGCAAAGAAGAAGTCAATCTCTCATTCTTTGCAGACAATATGAAACTTTATGTGGAAACCCCAAAAGACTCCACCCCAAGACTACCAGAACTCATGCAGGAATTCAGTAGAGTGGCAGGTTATAAAATCAATGCACAGAAATCAGTGGCATTCCTATACACCAACAAGACAGAAGAAAGAGAAATTAAGAAGTCGATCCCATTTACAATTGCACCCAAAACCATAAGATACCTAGGAATAAATCTAACCAAAGAGGCAAAGAATCTGTACTCAGAAAACTATAAAATACTCATGAAAGAAATTGAGGAAGACACAAAGAAATGGAAAAACATTCCATGTTCATGGATTGGAAGAACAATTATTGTGAAGATGTCAATGCTACCTAGAGCAATCTACTCATTGAATGCAATCCCTATCAAAATACCATCAACCTTTTTCAAAGAAATGGAACAAATAATCCTAAAATTTGTATGGAACCAGAAAAGACCTCGAATACCCAGAGGAATATTGAAAAAGAAAAGCAAAGCTGGCGGCATCACAATTCCGGACTTCAATCTCTATTAAAAACTGTCATCATCCAGACAGTATGGTACTGGCACAGAAACAGACACATAGATAATGGGACGGAATAGAAAGCCCAGAAATGGACCCTCAATTCTATGGTCAACTAATCTTTTACAAAACAGGAAAGAATGTCCAATGGAAAAAGACAGTCTCTTCCACAAATGGTGTTGGGAAAATTGGACAGCCACATGCAGATGAATAAAACTGGACCATTTCCCTACACCACACACAAAAATAGACTCAAAATGGTGAAAGACCTAAATGTGAGACAGGCGTCCATCAAAATCCTAAAGGAGAACACACGCATCAACCTCTTCAACCTCAGCCGCAGGAACTTCTTCCTAGACACATTGCCAAAGGCAAGGGAAGCAAGGGCAAAAATGAACTATTGGGACTTCATCAAAATATATAGCTTTTGCACAATGAAAGAAACAGTCAACAAAACCAAAAGATGACCGACAGAATAGGAGAAGATATTTGCAAGTGAGATATCAGATAAAGGCTAGTATCCAAAATCTATAAAGAACTTATGAAACTCAACATCCAAAGAACAAATGATCCAATCAAGAAATGGGCAGAAGACATGAACAGACATTTTTCCAAAGAAGATATCCAAATGGTCAACAGACACATGAAAAAGTGCTCAACATCGCTCAGCATCAGGGAAATCCAAATCAAAACCTCAATGAGATATTACCTCACACCAGTCAGAATGGGTAAAATTAACAAGTAAGGAAATGACAGATGTTGGCGGGGATGTGGAGAAAGCGGAACCCTCCTACACTGTTGGTGGAAATGTAAGCTGCTACAGCCACTCTGGAAAACTGTTTAGAGGTTCCTCAAAAAGTTGAAAATAGAGCTACCATATGATCCAGCAATTGCACTACTGGGTATTTACACCAAAGATACAAATGTAGGGATACGAAGGGGTACATGCACCCCGATGTTTATAGCAGCAATGCCTACAATAGCCAAACTATGGAAAGAGCCAAGATGTCCATCGATAGATAAATGGATAAAGAAGATGTGGTTTATACACACACACACACACACACACACACACACACACACACACTGGAATATTATGCAGCCATCAAAAGGAATGAAATCATTTGCAATGACGTGGATGGAACTGGAGGGTATTATGCTGAGCGAAATAAGTCAATCAGAGAAAGACACGTATCATATGACCTCACTGACATGAGGAATTCTTAATCTCAGGAAACAAACTGAGGGTTGCTGGAGGGGTGGGGGGTGGGAGGGATGGGGTGCCTGGGTGATAGACATTGGTTAGGGTATGCACTGTGAATTGTGTAAGACTGTTGAATCACAGACCTGTACCTCTGAAACAAATAATATATTATATGTTAAAAAAAAAAGAAGAAGAAGAAGATAGCAGGAGGCGAAGAATGAAGTGGGAGTGAATCAGAGGGGGAGACGAACCATGAGAGACTATGGACTTTTGAAAAACAAACTGAGGTTCTAAAGGCTGGGAGGATGGGTTAGCCTGGTGATGGGTATTAAGGAGGGCACATTCGGCATGGAACACTGGGTGTTATACGCAAACAATGATAAATGGAACACTACACCAAAAACTAATGATGTAATGTATGGTGATTAACATAACATAAAAAAAAAAAAAGAGTGAGGGCGCCTGGATGGCTCAGATGGTTAAGTGTCTGCCTTCGGCTCAGGTCATGATCCCAGGGTCCTGGGATCGAGTCCCGCATCGGGCTCCTTGCTCCTTGGGTGCCTGCTTCTCCCTCTGCCTCTCTCTGTCTCTCTCTGTCTCTCTCTGTCTCTCATGAATAAATAAAATCTTAAAAAAAGAGAGAGAAATGAGAAAAAAAATAACGTTTGCTTTTCCTCAAAATATTTTATCTTACACTTGATTGATATTTAGCTTAATAGGGACTTCTAGGATGAAATCATTTCATTTAGATGATTGAAAGCTTAACTTTCAGTGTTGGTATAGAAATTTCTGTGATCCTAGCTCCTCATTTTTTCTACATTATTTTTTTTTCTGGAAGCTTAAAACAGACAAAAATCTGGCATTATAATTGGATTCCAAATTAAATCACTGAATATAAATGTTCATCCATTTCTCTAATTATTTACATATGCTAAATTCCCACTTGTGGAATAACTTAGCAGAAATCTCATTAGCAATCTTGATACCTTATTGCTACATCATTTCTGAATGGGTATAACAATTTGTTATCCAAAGCTGGGGATATGAAGACCTCTACTCACCACCACTACTATAACATTGGGTAATATTGCTGTTTAAATATTTTCTCATTTTAATATTTTTAAGATGACATAATTTTCTTTTACTTTCTTATTGATGTCTTTGAATACCATTTATCCTGAACATTCTTTCATATTTTTATTATGTAGCTGTATTTCCATTTTGTTCATCGGCTATTAATGTATTTTTTTAATCTAGTAAGTTTGTATTAAACCTATTAATTTGTATATCTCTTTTTTCTTTCTTAAATATCAGATATTTGTAAATTTTGTGACATAGGTCTCCAATTTATTGTCTGCTTTTTAATTCTTGTATGCTATCTATTATGTACAAACATACCTTATTTTGTTTTCTCTTTTTTAAGACTTATTTATTTACTTTAGAGAGAGAGAGAAAAAGAGAGAGAGCATGTGAGCACAGGGAGGGGCAGAGGGAGAGGGAGAGAGCGAGACAGAGAGACTCTCAAGCAGACTCCCTGATGAGTGTGGAGCCTGACACGGGCCTTGATCTCAAAACCCTGAGATCATGACCTGAACCAAAATCAAGAGTCGGACATTTAACCAACTGAGCCATCCAGGCGCCCTGTATTTTATTTTGTTTTCTATTGAAGTTTCTTATTTCTGCATTATCTTATATATTAGATTTGGTGTTTCACTCCCCTTCTGTTTTGTTTCCTGCTTTTCATCGTCTCTTAAGGCTGACTTTTATCTTTGAGTGCTTGCTCCTGGGTGATCAATTAGAGTTACCTGCTAACTAAGCCACTGATTTAACTGATTTCTCTAGTCTGCTCTGTCAATTACTGACTATCCAAATACTTTGACTATGGGCTATTTAGATGGACTCTTAAAAAAAAAATGATACTGGGGAAAAAAAAAGGTTAAAGAATGTTTCTTTTTTTTTTATAAACACTTTTTGTTTCTTACATTGTGTTTTATGGGTGCCTATGGTGACTTCACTTGTTGAATGAACAAGGGTTCTGTATGATTCATTTTGTCTTTTGTCAATAGTTAAAATTCTTCTCAATTATTAGTGGTAATTCATGCAAGGACATTTGCATCACAGCTGGTACATAAGGACACTCAATAAATTATTGCTGCTATTACTACTTTTAACTAAATTATATGGTCACTTTTGACAATATCGTAATATGTATGTGATTTCAGGGTTGGTGAAGCATCATGGGTAGAATGAAAGATATTGGAGTCTGGGTCTTCAAGTCCTAGTTTTGGATGCTAGTTTTGTCACTTAATATGTGTAAACTTGAGTGAAAACTTGGGCCTTCCTTCCCTTATGTTTAAAGTGCAGATAGTAATGAATATCTCATAGTATTATTATTTAATTTTTTCATTCATTCATTCACCCATTAATTCACAGATATTTATTAAGAGTCTGCCATGTAGGTATAGAAGATAAAACAGTAACCAGGGCAAATAAGCCAAACCCTGCACTGCTAAAAGGCAACTCTGAGCTCCAAATATTTACCAAAAGAACAAGAATGGTTTTGTGGGAAACAAATAAAATAACGGATATACTTTGTTCCTAATAAGTGTGAAATAACTTTTATTTATTATTTTTGTTTAATGTAATCCAAATACCCCCTTAATAATCTTCATTTATATATGAACACATATGATCTCCCCTCAAGGATCCCCTTCTAGTGGTATAATTGGAATGAAAGGAATTAAAGGCTTTGTCCTATACATATACATATTCCCATATTCTGATCTTTTACTCCCACTGTCCTAATCATCAGTACTTATGATTCCTTGTTTATTCAAGATTAGCATCTTTTCTTTATAAAATAGTGCCATGACTACCACTATCCCTGCCTCTAAAGAAAAATGGTGACCACTAAAGCACAGACATAAATGCACTCCAATTATCCATAGCAATCCTAAGGCTGTTTTTCATGTTTGTAGTGATTAATCATGCTATAATGAAGGTATACAGAAAAGTAAAATAAATAAAATATAAAGAAATATAAGCAAATATGGCATGTTAAATGTATACAGCTTGTCACTTAGATAACTATATTAAAATTGTCTGTTGATAAGCTTGCTCTCTCTACCTTCTCTTGCCATCTACTGATTACAGGTTCATAAGATTGGGAAAGATGATATATTTTATTTGTATTTTTATCACATTACAGATAGTTAATCAATAAGTATTTAACAGAATTAAAAATCAACCTAAATGGGAACTGAAGTGTTTATCCAGTGATTCATCAGATGCTCTTAACAACCTATGAATCTTTCCTCAGACCCCCATAGTCATGCTCATGAGACATGTCACAATGTTCTCTACCATATCTCCTCCAGCCCAGAACATTCCCTGTATTCTTTGCTACCAGCGGTTGGCTTTTTATCCCACAGCTACCATTATTTAATTTCCCTATCTTCTTTTTTACTTAGGAAGTAAAGAGTTTGGTATAAATAGAGCTTTTTGTACCTGGTACTTCCCTTAAATATGATTCATTTATTCACAGGAAAGAACTATAGTATATAAGGAATACAAATATTTTAATATTTATCATTCATATCTGTTGAAAATCCAAGAGTAACTATTATCTGTCTAGAACAATTATCAGGTTTCAAGAAAGACATGACTTTGGAAAAAAAAAAGGCAACTGATCTGTTCCTTTTAGTACATATTTGGAATGTGTGTGTATGTGTAATATTGATAAATCATTTATCTTAAGTATTTTTAGACAAATGAACTCATCAAGCTAAAATCTTTGAAGCCATTCTTAAATCCTTTTCCTTTCACACTCTATATTCAATCCATTAGAGAATTCTGTTGCACCAATCATTAAAATATATCCTAAATCGGATACGTTCTCAGCATTTGCGCTCCTGCCAACCTCATACCTCACCTTGACTACTGCAGTGATCCTTCCGCTTCACTAGCTAGCATACAAAGCCTGTTAGCCACAGAGAAGCCAGGATGATCCTTTTAAATATAAATCCAATTTATTTACAACTCTCCCATCGTTAACAGTCTTAGCATGTGTTTTAGAGCCATATGGTGCTATAAAATATGTTATTGATTATTATTAAAATGAAGGATTTAGAAAGCCTTCAGATCAGCCTTATAGTTGCCAATGGTAAACTTTGCTCAAGATTGAAAAATACTGTAATAAAGGTAAAGCTTTTCTTTCTTCATTTAACCATAATGGAGGAAACTGGAGAGGATAATATGGGTACAAGAGCTTATAGTTGATACTCTTTGTATACTGTTAAGAAAAGAAAACAAAGCTAGCAAAAAGAACTGGTGTTACAAATCTAGTTGAAAGAGGAGAGGAGGTAAAAGAGACATACTCATTGATAAGATAAATAACTATGACAGGGATCAATTTCTTGCCTCTCAGCTGTGCTATTTCTCCTTTGCCCGCTGAACTAATGTTAAGCTTTAGCAGCAGCGCGCTTTGCCAGAAGAGATGCTGGAGGAGGAAGGGGCTTTGTCTTCCTGGTTCTGATGTGTCCCTCTTAGCCTATAGCTCCTGACTCTGCAGTTTAAGGCAGACAGCAACACTCAGCAACAAGCAGTTTTCCCTGCCATTCTTTTGGTATGGTTCACAGCAGATTCTAAGAAGTGGCACTGAGATAGGAAAACTGAAGGACTCTCTAACAATCTGCTTTTTGCTCCTTTTCTTGCTTCTATTCTTGCTAGGACCTGCACGCCCTCTTCACACATGCCTCATAATGCAAATAGTGTATGTCCTCCTTGTAAGAGACAAACAGTTAACGATTTCTTTAGAACAGATAACATCTAAGGAAGAACCAGGTAAGAATGACCGGATGAAACCTTCATATGTGCATTCCAGGCCACCAGTGCTAGACATCATTTTTTTTAAATTTTTTAAAATTTATTTTATTATGCTAGACATCTTGATGCCAAGACCCCTGGCTCTAAGGAATAACACCTGGGACCTCATCTTTGTTCTAACTGGTTCCTGGATGCCTGAGAGGACACGTATACCAGACCACAATCCTCAGTAAGAACCCCCAGACTCCAAGCAAAAATAAGGCTCTCTCCTTTCCTTTCCAAGTCTCCAGACACTCTGTACCTGCACTGTTTTCATACCATCAATAAACTCTGCTTTCGCTTCCTGCTGATTAACGTTTGATATCTATCTTATGTCCAGCCAGGGTCCCTCTTGACTTGTCCTGTCAAACCCCTCGGGGTCCCCGCACCCAGCCTGCTAGCATCAGCCCTTCCATTTGCATGGCTTTACCAGGCACCCCAGAAGATAGGTTCCCAGCAAGGAAGTTCCAGAGAGAGGATTTCCAGGAAGTTCCTCCATCACAGCACCAGCACAACTTTTGTGTCTTTCCATGAGTCATGGCCATGTCTTCTCCAAGGAGGTCTGGAACTCAACTCTGGGCTGTGAGTGAGGGCAAGTTAAGGAGGGAACACTACCCTGGGTGCTCTCTCAGCCATTGGGGATAGTGCATGTCCTAGTTCAGGCTGTTATAACAAAATAACACAGATTGGGTGTCTTAAAAAACAGAAATATATTTCTCACATTTCTGAAGTTTGGAAGTCAGAGATCAACAGTGACAACATGGTTAAGTTCTAGTAAGGGCTCTCTTCTGGGTTTCAGACCGCCAACTTTTCCTTGGATCCTCACATGACAGAGCAGAGAAGGGATTCAAGGTCTTTCCCTGACTCTTAATAAGGACACTAATCCCATTCATGAGGGCTTTACTTTCATGACCTCATGCAATCCTAATTACCTTCCAAAGTCCCCACCACACTTTAGGGTAAGGCTTCAACATATGAATTTTGAGGGGGACACATTCATCCATAACAAAGACTGTAACATGAGAGTCATATTCATAAACAGTGATAATATATGGAGCTTGCTTTAGATAGGACAATAATAGAACAACGAATAGCATGTTTTCCAACATGTATATGTGGTACTACTGTTAGAACATTCATTATTTCTTAGCTTCTAGTTCTATACAGTTTGCCTTTGATGCTGCACTTTCTGTTTGCACACAGCATGCACTCTTGGGGTTCACCTTGTCTTCAGTGTTTTCCCGGAATAGGCTGAGGTGGTAGAAAGACATTCAACTTTTCTCTCTTCTGATAAGCTGTATATCCCCTGTACCCTCTGTGATCCTCATTCATCAATGAACAGAGAGATCTGAAGCACTGCAGGATTCATTGCTGTGGTGTTGGAGCTGAGGAAGCATTATTTCCACAGAAAGGACCGCTTTACTAAGGAGTGCTACAGGAAAGAAAAACCAAGCCCCAAACTACTGAGAAACAGGGTTGCTGAGTAAACCACCTAATGAAAATATTTGTTTAAACTGAGAAAATTCCTTGTTTTTACTCAAAATTATATTTTTTTAAAAAGTCGAGACCTTAAATTTATTTACTGAGTGCTTAATATAAGCATTGTTCCATACGCTACACATTTTGGCCTTACATTACTTAAAAACTCTAGTATTTCTGATATTCTGGTATTAATTATCTAAGAAACTTCAAAAAAATTGATAGAGATTTATGTTATATTATGAAACATTGGACACCTTTTATTAATATAAAATAAAAATTTTTATGTATACTGGATATTTTGCTGCAACTGTATTACTAAAAAAATAGGAAAAATAAATAGATTACATGGTGATTTCAATTTATTCATTTATTCAACAACTATGGGCTGAAGGTTTAAAATATAACAGATACTATGTTAGTTTGCAAAAAAAAATGATAAGCAAAAGAGACAAGATTCATCTCATGCTCTTTTCAGTTTAGGAGGATGGGAGATATTAATCATAACAAAAAATAAAAATGAAAATGATCAGTGATCTGAGGAAGCTTGCAAAGTACTGTAACCACATTAATAGGCAACCTGACATTAGTAGATATTAACCTATTAATAGACAACCAGAACTATGAAAAACTTCCCTAAAGAGAGAAATGTTGCTTTTAAATATGAAAGCTATATAGGAATATTTGGGTCAAGAGGGATCTGAAGATGATGGACATGGTGAGTTTCAAGTACTGGGAAGAACACTTGGAAAACTCATCATGTTGAAATAAGTACAGACATTTAAGAATCTCAAATATTACTATTATTGGAACATAGAGAGATGGAACGGAGTGAATTAAGATGGGGCTGGAAAGATAAACACAGGTTAGGATGTACAAGAGTCTGACACCTGGAATGACCGTATTGAAAGCCCTTGTTAAGTATTTTGTTTTTGCTTTGTTTTGTTTTTCTTAAAGCAGTGAGAAGACAGTAAAAGGTTCTTAGCAAAAGAATAACATGATAGGGTCTGAGATTTTAAAAAGATCTTTAAGATTCTAATGTGAAAAAAATTGCTTTGAAGAGAAATTTTTAATATTGTAAGGGCACTTGAGGTAGGACATTATTTGCAGTAATCAATAACCTCATTCATTTTTATGTAATTGTAAAAATTAAAAATAAAGAGATGTGGAATTCATATTCATGCAGTTCGATTTCTGAAGAATGTTGGATATAGGAAGGAAAATATTGCAATACTGACCAAAACAGCAAAAACAGTGAACAAACCATCAGACTTTGAGAGCATTTAGTGACGAGTAGATGAGATTTGTTTTTAGGAATCAAAATTATAGCTACAAATTTATAAATCTACTTTCCATTAATAAAATACAAAGTTCTAATGATTTAATAAGGATATCATATTTATAAATCAACCTTATGATACTAAATTATGACTGGCATATACAGCCATAAGGGAAATTGTTTGATTAATTCATTTATTTAAAAAAAGTCTCAGGTGCCTGTGTGGTTCAGTTGGTTAAGCGACTACCTTTGGCTCAGGTCATGATCCTGGAGTCCAGGATCCAGTCCCACATCATGCTCCCTGCTCGGCGGGGAGTCTGCTTCTCCCTCTGACCCTTTTCCTTCTCATGCTCTCTATCTCTCATTCTCTCTCTCTCGAATAAATAAATAAAATCTTTAAAAAAAAAGTCCCATTTATCTTTAAATAAACATTTTTGTTAAATAACCCCTATAGTGAAAAATTAATCAAATGTGGAAATAAGTAGAAGTGTTTTAATCAGAAAAAAACAACTGATTTATAGGTTTTAACAGTAGGTTACAAAAATGGTATGCATATTAAAGTAAATAGAGTGACAAACTGTATTTTGGAAGGATTAAGTATTTTTAATTATGTAACAACATTCTGCTGTTAAAAGTGTATCTATCTACATATATATTTAATTACCAGCAGAAAAAAACTAATTGGAAAGCTTCAGTAGTTCATAACATGGTCATTCTAAAAAAATAAGAGATGAGAAAATGGGAAAAACTGATTTTTTAAGTGCATCATAACTTACCAACATTATAAGAAAGGCTTATGGAAAACATTCTACTGACTTGTTCTAAACAAAAAAGACATCTTTTAATCATAAAATATTTAAATAGCAATAGGCAAAAATCATCATTCTCCACAACCCATTCCTAAAATATATCTATCACACAGCAAGATCAGTGAGGGAGACAGCCTTGTCTGCTGCTAACTCATAACTACATGAACTGAAGATTTTGCACATGTTCAAAGAATTTAAAGGTAAGTTGGTGATTTCTAATAAAGTTTTTTGTGAAAAAAATTTTTGGCCAGCTGTGTAGTGTGTTTGATAATTTAACACAAAAATATAAGCATATTAAGCACATAACTAGGCAAACAGAAAACTTAATTACATTGTAAATGTAAATTAAGTACCAGAATATATTAGAATATATATGTTATAAAACTTGAAATTAGGAGTTGTTTTACGAGTTTTTCCTCCTTTTTTCCATTTCATATAAGTGCTCTCTGGGAAATAGCTAACAAAAATGTAGGGAACTTCTAGCTAAGGTTTACTATTCTGTGTAGAATGTCTATTGTCTCTACCCCCTCCTCAACCTTCTCATACTGAACAAGCATTTTTTTTTTCCTACCTGCTTAACCCATGCCATCCCCCCACCCCCAAATTCCTGACAGTTCCATCTCAAAAATACTTTCTGGATCTTCCTACTTTGTTCCATTTCTATTGATTCTTCTTCAATACAAGCTACCATACACTCTCACCTAGATTGCTACTAGAGTTCTCAATTTATTTATCTCTAATCCATTCTCCATACAGCATCCAGAAAAGATTTTTTTTTTATAAAGGTCTATTTAGATATAATACTACGGTGCACAAAACTAGTGGTAAAACTGCCATTTTGGTCAATATATAGAACATGCATAGCACTTCAAAGGATTCCCCTATACCACATTCTTATCAAACATCCCCTGTGATAAGCACTACTCTGACTTCTAGCACCATAAATGAATTTTGCTTATTCTTAAAATCTATATAAAAAGAATTATGTTGCATGTATATTTTTTGCATCTTTTGTCTTTTGCTCACTATTAGGTACATGAAGTCCATCAATATTGTTGTGTGTAGAGCTCTTTTTTCTTATTGTTACATAGTTTTCTAATAAATGTATCACAATTAATTTATCCATTCCATTGTAAAAAAAAAAAACATTTGGATGGTACACAGTTTGGGGCAAACTTGAATAAAGATGCTATGGTTGTTCTTCTGCAAGTTTATTAGTGGATGTTGTCACTCATTTTTGAAGCATCCATACCTAGGAGTGAAACTGCTATGTGGTAGGATAGGAATAATTTAAACTTTAGTGAATACCATCAAAAAGTTTTCCAAAATTGTTTTGCTCATTTATATTCCCACTAACAAAGAGAGTTCTTATTGCTCTTTACATTTACATTTAACATTATTAGACATATTTTGTGCATGACAGTGAGTGATTGGTACCTCACTGCAGTTTTAGTTACATACTCTAATAACTCTTGATGTTGAATACTTTTCCTATGCTTATTAACTATTTGTAAACATGTTTTTATGAAGTTTGACCACTTTTGTTGGATATTGTGTTCCTCTTGATCAATAGATTTTTTTAAATATTGTAAAAAGAAGTCATTTGTTGGTTATAGACAGATAATTAGATAACAAACATAACCAAATTAATATATGCAGATATGTAAATATTTACTATGCATTAATATTGCATATTAAGATATGTGACAAACATATATTGAAGCTTGATTTATCAATCTTTTTTTTAATTTTTATTTATTTATTTAACAGAGATAGAGAGAGAGCACAAGTAGGCAGAGTGGCAGAGGGAGAGGGAGAAGCAGGCTCTCCACTGAGCAGGGAGCCCGATGCGGCGCTTGATCCCAAGACCCTGGGATCATGACCTGAGCCGAAGGCAGCCGCTTAACCGACTGAGCCACTCAGGGGCCCTTGATTTATCAATCTTATAAGTATCCTTTACAAATAGAAATTCTTAATCTTTATCATCATATTCTTCCTTCATTCCCCATTTTTTTCAAACATATAAATAAATAAATTTAATACAAACAAGTCTATTTCAGATATTGTTGCTGTTCTTAAGAAACTAGAAAAAAACACAAGAAAAACAGTTTCTCCAGCAAAGGAAAAAGAAGTATATATTGTTATTTGTAATTTTGTGCTTTAAATTATTTACTTATCAAGCATTACTCCACAATGTAGATTAAAAGACCTCATACTACGTAAAAAGTTCATAATTGTGAAAAATTTAATGCTTAAAATATGAAATATTTTTCAAAATTGTGTGAGTATATATTAATAAAGATTGAGGTATGGTTTTCTATACTATTTTCACTTCAATAATTGAAGAAACCTGTAAATATACGGGTAATTAATTACTATCTTAAGTGAGTAATAAAATAATTAAAGTCCTTCTGTAGATTCACATTGGTTCCAAAATTACTGCTTCCTATATATATCCAAACGTCATTGGCTATTGGTAGAGAAACAAAGGATAACTTCAGTTTCCCTTGAATACATGTTGAGCTTTATAACATCCCACTTTCTATCATTTACAGTGGAGATGCTTACTGTAAACAGGTAACATTAGTCAAATAATCTACAAATTTAAGTTATGTTTGAAGCATTACATATTTTGGAAACAAGTTTCTTCAATATATTAAAACATAGATAAATGAACCATCGTTTCTTCTGAAGGACTTTTTATTCTTTGTCAAAATGTAGGTATTGTTTCAATAGTCCTTTAAAAAGAAATTTTTGTTTTGCATTCTTTTTTATTAAAAAATCCAGAAATATTAGATACCTTTTTAAACTCTATTGTATATGGGTGCCTGGGTGGCTCAGTTGGCTAAGCGTCTGCCTTTGGCTCGGGTCATAATCCCAGAGTCCTGGGATCGAGCTCCACGTCTCGTTCCTGGCTCGGCGGGGAGCCTGCTTCTCCCTCTCCCTCTGCCTCTTCCCCGGCTCATGTTCTCTCTCTCTGTATCTCTGTGTCTCAAAAGAATAAATAAAATCTTAAGAAAAATAAAATAAAATAAAAACTATTGAATACACTGATTAAATTTAATCATTGTTGAATTTTAATATATTGTCTGGAGCTTGAGTAAATATTGATAAATTATGCTAACTTCAAAATATATTCTGGTAATTATGTATGTTATAATTGAAAAATATTAAACTTCCCTGAAAATTTCTTGATTAATTGAAGTTTGTGCAATGAGAACTGCAACACTCTATCAAACTACTCTAAATAGTCACCTAAAACACATGAGGGAAACATGCAGTTAATTTTATTTAACACTGCATAGTCAGTAAATATCTCAATTTAACTGTGAATCTGTTGAAATTTTAATCTGATAACATTTTAGAAGTAAGGCTACTTTACTTTTAAAGAAGCATACATTTTAATTACCATTGGATTCCTGTATTATATTTGACTTATGCTTTTCTTCTTTAATTAACTGATATTGTATCTATTTCATAAGAATTTGCCTGACATTTAAGTAAAGCTCTTTTTCATAGAGACACATTGATGGGAAACTAATATTTTGATTAGGAAAATTTAATACTAATTTATGTATTTACCTTAAAACTATTATATATCTCTTATAATATTTGCCAAACATTATTGTTAAAAAGGTAAATAAGTCCCAGTTTGCTCCCCAGGGGTCTACAGGAATTATGGAGAAATGGAATTCAGAGTGCTCTCTTGGAAAGAAGTAGCAGCAAGAGGAAGGACTTGTGGCATAGCTATTTCTATGTCTAGAAACTGAAACATAGTAAACACTCATTAAATATTTAGTAAGTGAATATCTAAAGGATAAATATAATAACATAATATAAGTAAAATGCATTTGGTACAGTTGGTATACAAGGTTAATTCGTGTTAATGATTAAAGTTATTAACTATTGTTATTAATATTTCAGTATAGGGTTATTGACTCCACATAAGGTGATACTGAGCTGTCTTGACAAGTTACTGTTTATTCACAAGATAGAATCTAGAACAACACTATCCAAGAGAAAAGAGATGCGAGTTTCATACTATGTCATTTAAAACTTTATGGTAAACACATTACAAAATTAAAAAGAAACAGCTAACATTAATGTTAATAACATTTTATTCATCTGTATACATCCAAAATAATATTATTTTTGCATCAGTCAATATAAATCATTTTTAATTAAGTATTTTTTGGTGCTAAGTCTTCAATCCAATATGTATTTTATACTTAGGGTACATCTCAGTTTGGATGAAAAAAAATTTTTTTAAAGATTTTATTTATTTATTTGACAGAGAAAGAGAGACAGAGAGAGAGGGAACACAAGCAGGGGGAGTGGGAGAGGGAGAAGCAGGCATCCCGCCGAGCAGGGAGCCCGATGTGGGGCTCAATCCCAGGACCCTGGGACCATGACCTGAGCCGAAGGCAGTTGCTTAATGACTGAGCCACCTACACGACCATGGATGAAAAATTTTTAGCAGAAATATTTTATCTTTGAGGTCAAAATTTTCCAATGAATAAAGTAGATTCACATACCCAAGTTGTTCCAAACACACTTAAATCTTTTTATATTGCTGGATAAATAGTCTATAAATTTAAATTTTAATTAGTTAAAATAAATAAAATTACAATTCCTCTCCTGCCATAGTCACGCTTACAGCTAGTCACATATGGTTAGTGAATACTATACTATACTGGACGCTGAAAGTCTGAAGAAGATCCACGAAAAACCAAAAACTGTTTAAAAGAATGTAGCTAGGAGAGCCTGGGTGGCTCATCCATTAAGTGTCTGCCTTTGGCTCAGGTCATGATTCCAGGGTCCTGGAATCGAGCTCAGCATCAGGGTCCCTGCTCAGTGAGCCTGCTTCTCCCTCTTCCTCTGCCTGCTCCCCTTGCCTGTGCTCTCTGTCAAATAAATAAATAAAATAAAATCCTTTAAAAAATTAAAAAATAAAATAAAAGTGTAGCTCATGACTTACTTTTATAGAAAAAATTATCTTCATTTCACACTATCAAAAAATTCTAATTTAATCTTGTCAAAATAATAATACTTTCCAAAGTATTATTCCAATCCCCATCAAAATCCCAAATTGATTTTTGTAGATACTGACAAGCTGATACTAACACTTATATGACAATAGAGGGGGGGGGCGCCTGGGTGGCTCAGATGGTTAAGCGTCTGCCTTCAGCTCAGGTCATGATCCCAGGGTCCTGGGATCGAGTCCCACGTCAGGCTCCCTGCTCCTTGGGAGCCTGCTTCTCCCTCTGCTTCTCTCTCTCTCTCTCTGTCTCTCATGAATAAATAAATAAAATCTTAAAAAAAAAAAGAAAATAGAGGGGACCCAGAATTGCCAAATTCTGTCCAAAAAAAGAAGTAAAAAATTAGAGGAATCACATTTCCTGACTTCACAATTTAGTACAAAGCTAAGTAATCAAGACAGTATGATATAAGAACAGATAGATGAATCAATGAAATAGAATTCAGATTCCAGAACGAAACTCTCACATTTATGGTTAATTGATTTTCAACAAGCATGTTAAGACAATTCAATGAGGGAAGAATAATCTTTTTAACAGACATGGTACTGGGCAAACTGGATACTCACATGCAAAGGGATAAAGTTAGATTTCTATTTAAACAATACACAAAATTAACTCAAAATGGATCATTGATCCAAATGTAAGAGATAAATATATAATTTAGAAGAATGTGTCTTAGATGAAATATTCTTAGAAAAATATTTCTTAAAAGAGAACATATGAGGAAATTTTATGACCTTGAATTAGGCAATGGTTTCTTAAATAAGACATCAGAAGCACAAAAGACAAAAGAAGAAAAGAAAGATAAATTTGACTACATTGAAATAATAGAAACAAATTTTGTGCTGCAGACTATACTATCACAAAAATGAAAAGGCAACCAACAGAATGGAACAGAATATTTGTGAATCATGTATCTGATAAAGCACATATTCAGAATATATGAAGTACTCATTACTCAAAAATAAAAACAAATAACTCAATAAAAACAGAGACAAATTATGTCCAAAAAGAGAGAGTCATTAACCACACCATTAATTATTAAGAAATTATAGAGAGATACCACTTCATACACACTAGGATGGCTAAATAATAAAACAAGGATGAACTTTGAAAATATTAAGAAAGCTAGTCACAAAAGACCCCATATTGTCTGACTCCATTTCATTAATATGAAATGTCCAGAATATGTAGCTGTTTTTTAGAGACATAAAGTAAATTAGTGGTTACTTAGGGATAGGAAGAGGGATTTTTTGTTAGGAGGTATGAAATGGTCTAACTGTGATGTTTTCAAAACATGTGGATAGACTAAAATATATTTAATTGATACTTTAAATGAAAGAATGTGTCATGTGAATTATATCTCAATAATTATATCTCCAAATAATAAGTATATCTCAAAAATTATATCAAAACAAAAATTGATACAGAGAATACAGAGAGTTCCCATACAGCATGCTTTCCCTTAGGTCACCATCTTATATAACCCTAGCACATGAAGCAAATCTATGAACTTAATCTGAGTCTGATATTATTAACAAAAGTACAATAGTTATTTGGATTTCCTACATTGTTTTTACACTAATTCATCCTCTCTCTCATTCTCTCTCTCTTCTAGGATCTAATCCAGAATTCCCAAAGGAATTTAATTTTCCTCTAATCTGTAACAATTTCTCAGTCTTTCCTTATCTTTCATGACCTTAACAATCTTAAAGAGTACTGCTAAATTATTTTGTGAAATACCCTCAAAATCGGTTTCTCTGGCGTTTTCCTATGACTAGATTGAGTTACATATTATTGGGAAAGACAGCTACAGATAATTTCAAAATGATATGCTCTTGTCTTAGTGAATCATATGAGGGTATGACATCAAAATGACTGGTAATATTAACTTTTATCCCTTGGTTAATGTGTCTGCAAGTATTGTGCAAAGGAAAATTATCCCTTTCCCTTTCTTAATATTAATTATTTGGAGGATACTTTGATATTATGCAAATCTACTATTTCTGTTTAAGTGTACCCACCAATCTTAGCAATTTGTTAAAAAAAAAGTGTCATGTGGATTATAATATATTAAAGAAAAAGTCCATGAATTCACAATGACACTTAAAAACTGGGAAAAGGGGGGGGGGGGCTGCCTGGATGGCTCATTTGGTTAACCGACTGCCTTTGGCTCAGGTCATGATCCCAGAGTCCCGGGATGGAATCCTGCATTGGGCTCCCTGCTCAGCAGGGAGTCTGCTTCTCCCTCTAACCCTACCCCCTCTTGGGCTCTCTCTCTCACTCTCTCTCTCAAATAAATAAATAAAATCTTTAAAAATAAATAAATAAATAAATAAATAAATAAAATAAAAAACTGGGGAAAGGGGGTTTTCTATAGAAGGACATTAACTACCAAATATAGAAAAAACACTGTAATTTTCAAAATTATCACTCCTCCAAATACTTCATATAACAAAGGGAATACAGAGACAACTTTACAATGGAGAGCTCTGGGGGATACCACTTTAATCAAATATCCAGGTTTAGCATTACCAATAATAAGATAAAATGATATAGTGTGCCTTCTAATGTGATGCATTGGAAAGTAAATAATACCACTTTAGCAGCATTGTTAGAAAAAAAAATTTTAATCTAATCATGAGCAAAGACTCACTTAGATTCAGACTGTGACACTCTACAAAACAGCTGGTCTCTTAAAATACCAGTGTCATTAAAGACACACAAACATAAACACACACAGTGAGACACTTTAAGCATTTCTATATTAAAGGATATGAAAGAGACATGACAAGGAAATGCAGTGACTTAATAGCATACTGATCTTTCTTTTTTTAGGACCATTAAAAATAAATTAATAAAAATTTTTAGGATGATTAAAGTAAATTAAATAACATTGTGCAAGACCAAAGATTATAAAAGTAATATAAATTAGTACAAGACATATCATTTAAAGTACTTCTTAATAAGTAGATGAAGATGCTTCTAAAGGAGTTCAGAAGATAGATCAGTTGATTTCTATTTATTTCCTTCTTGTTAGTATGCATCTGTTTATTGGAAATGAAATAAAATTGTCTATATTGAAGTTCTCATAACTGACCATATTTGTTTCTAAATTGCTTATGAGTGCTAGTAAAATTTAATAACACAAGAGCTAGATTTATCTATATTTTCATGAATTAGTCAAGATGTAGGAATTTCTAGACTCAGTCCCTTCTAGGGAAAATAAAAATAAAAATAAGTGCTCCAAAGGGAAACAAATTAATGGAAATCAGAAAAAACAACTGCAATTTACTTTTATGTCAGAAAATGTAAATAGTGTATGTATAAAATAAAAGACTTTTTTCCCTTTAAATGAATATACTTTAATACAGAAAACACAGTATATTCATCTTGACTAATACTACATTCTATAATCTTTAGAGAAAATGAAACGAATCGTGATGTGCCAGGTACTAGCAATAAATAAATTTAGCAATGTTACCTTACATTAATAAAATAAAATAATATTTCTCAGAATAAATATTTGTATGTATTGTTATCAATTCCAATATGTATCTTAAAAACAAAAGGCAAAAACTGAAGACCATAAATAGAGAAAGCTAAAATGGGATCTTAGCTATGTTGAAATACATACAAACAAGATTAAATAAGATGGGGAGTAAAGCTCTTGTTTTCAAATATGCCATATTTTGTTTCTCAAAAATTTCTATTTAATGTGAAATAGTGCCAAGAGCTATATAAATAAAACTTGAATCTAAGATTGAAAATACCAATTTAATTCAATATAGTATACATTTGTATATAAAGATAAATAAATTATAATTTTAATAAATTTCAATAAATTATAATTTTCACTTAGAATATTGGAAAGAAAGAGTTTAAATATATTTAATGTTAGGTAAGAATGTATAAAAGTAGAATGCATGTGCATCTATGTTATTTTAGGGGACCTCATTTTCAAGTAGCCTGAACTATTCCAAGCTCTAGGAATATCGCTTTTAAAATGTTAGTCCCTCTTTTACCTGGAGAATTGCACTCATAAAGCTATAATATCAACTTGTCTGTAAGGTCTTCTGTGATTCATTAGAAAAACTGATTACTCTCATTACTGAAGTCTCATAATATTTGAATATATTTTTATTATCATTTAATACCATCTTATGTTGTTCACGTCCACTATTTGTCCAGAAGAGAAATTTATAGACTGACAATTAAAAAAGAATAATTTACTGGAAATATACACAATTATGATAAGTTAACATTTACAAGTAAATCATTAGGCCAAGAACTCTTGCATCTGGCCATATCACTAATCTGGGTCCTCAATCCAGTGTCAGTCACACATTCTATTTGGTTTTAGTCAATTTATTTCCTGAAGATACAGTCACCTTTGATTAGCCAGGTCGGGGCCAATAGCCCCTAGATGCAATAATTTTTAAATTATTTACATAATACCATGAAGATACTATAATTTAAAGTATTTCTTCAGTTCTCTGTTGCTTTCTATGCTTCCAATGTGAGTTACAAAAATTTCTGAAATATCCACACTAGCCTTTAAAGGACCTTAATCTATCAGCAAGGACAGTATATAGAAGACCCATGCTCCAAGCTTGATGTTAGATTACAGTACAGGAGTGGAGTCTGTTTGCATATGTATGTGGTTTGTATTTAGGCACAGATGCATGCTTTAATGGACATATGTTAAGCACTAAGCAGGTCTTCGTCAAAAGTAAGTGACACTATTTTACAATATTTTATGCTTTTCTTCCCCATGAAAGTATGCAAGTTAAAAAAGTAGAAATCGTATATTCTTCATTTTATATCCATCACTTATTATAATGACATATATAAAAAAATTAGGAATAAATGAATAATGTATTTCAGCATTATTCACCATTCTAGTTAATTGAGAATATGAAAATAAGTAAAATGGTTATAGAGATAGAAAACTAATAGTATTGTGATATATTTCATTAAAGAGAGTCACAACCTGAATATATTATTTATTTTAAAACCTCCTCTAAGAAATATGGCAATCTAATGAATATTTATTCTTAAAAAGATACTAGAGTCATCTACTTTAAAAAACAATAACTTAATTTTTCAAGTGGAGATACTAACACTCAGAATACTTAAGAAAGTGCTTAAAGATACATGGGTAAAAATTGCCAAATAAGAATTGCCACATAGGTCTTCTATTTCTGCAACCCTAAACTTCAAGATAGAACATTGTAAGGTCTTAGCTGGTTAAAGTGAGTGCATTAGCAAACAGCTACTAAATGTAGATACAATATTGATAGGAATAAACATTGATTGCTAAGAATAAACTGTTAGCAATATCAATCATCACAAAGTTAAAAGTCAAGTTTATATAATAGGGACAAAGGCATAAATACCATAATAATATCCAAGGACTACCTTAAAATGAGACACAGTTAATTTATTTTCAGTGTACTCTTTAAGAAGAAAGGAATTATTTACTGGGTTTTTTTGGGGGGGTAATATTTCAATATATTTAGAACAGATAATGACCTGAACACTGAAACTAAAATATTCAGTTAACTAGAAAAATATGCTTAATTTGAATACCTCATTTTATGTTGGAAACATATAGCATGACAAGTTAATTTATCTTTCAAAATAGCACTTTTATGAAAATGAAGGGGGACTCTATGAATAATTGTGCAGGGACAAAAGGCATAAACCCAGCTTATCCCCAGTAACCATGGCATACATTATCCCAGGAATAAATACATAATTTCTACATATTTTAGAGATGCATAATATCTACACATCTCTACATTTTAGTTATATTAGGGACAGTGGATTTTTTAGAATTTTTTTAATTAAATAATTTTAGTTTTTGTTGATATGGAGATAAGCATCACCTTTAGTAGCAATCAATTATTTTGTTTGGGAAAAGCATATTTTAATAAAACTTTACATTATATTTTATATAAACATAGCCAAACTTCTATCCCATCATGTGAAATTTGAGATATTGAGAAATTCCTTTTTATAACGTTTTACCTCTATGATTTTCATGTCTAAAATTTGTAAACAAAACACTTTTGCAGAGTATTAGGTTAATTTGTCATTTGGTTATCACTCCTGAGACTTTCTGACTGGCTACAGTTACCAATATATTTTAGATATCATTCAGTGGTTCTGAGAGAGATATATTGAGAATTCAATAAAGATGGCATATATGCGTGCATATAATCTTTATGCTAAGCTCTTTTGCTGGATGCATCAAATGCTTTCTTTATTAAAATAAAGGGACCTTTCTTCCCCAACCTGCACAGATAGGTATAAGTAGCACTCTTACAACCAGCAAAAGAGACTGGAAACACCCTGTCGGAATTTTAGAAAGGAAATTTAGGCCTACCACTGCAGTCAGAGTATCTGCGAGAACTGTCCGTTGATTGTGTTTTGGGACAGTCTGTCTTTATGGGCAAGATGTTACACAGCTCCCCAGCAGATCCAGCCTCTGAGAACAAACCCTGTCCAAAGGAGAACACTCTGAACTCCTGCACCCTAGAAAAAATAGTGAAAGATTGGTCATTTTGATGTATCTTGCTAAGGCGCACTTGAATAACTTCCAGGAAGATTCTGCATAGGGAGATTTTGATTCCTTATCAAGATGCAACTACAAGGAATCTGACAGAAATTGCAAACTCACTACACCTCCAGAATGTCAGAGTGCTTCACAGAACAGCAGAGAAGCTGGGCCTATATATGTTAGTATTGTGATTTCATAAACATATAAAGTACATAGAATGTACATACTATTTCAATGTAAAAAATAGGCATCATGAAAGGAATGTAAAGAAATTGCTACAAGATTTTAGGACGTGGAGAGATGATTCCAGATTTAAGATCATGGTAGGGTTCACTTTGAAGATCAAATTTAATTTGAGTTTAAATAAAGAATAAGAATTGAATATATAGTTGTGGGGTAGAAAGTGGAGATATTACAGACACCGTTGTCTAATATATAAGCTCACTTACTCTCTTAATAAAAGAAACCAATATTTTCAAGAGACAGCAATGAACATTTAAAATACAACATGTAAAGATGCCCGTTACAATGGGGGTTGCATATAGGAATTGATTCTGAATGGACTTCTAGGAATTTAATTGGATACGATTTCTGGAAAAGCGATTATTTTCTTGGTGAAAGAGACAAACTCATCTAGCATGTACATTTTGCCTATTACTCTTCCTTCTTTTCTAGAGTTAAATATGTTTCATGATATCACCCTCTTCTAAATTTGAGCATAATGACCATCAGTTAAGACTGAGAGGGAGGTGTTGGGTTTGGGAGGAATTTAAAAACCTGACCTTTGCTGACTTTCTCAAGCAGTAGCACAAACTACCCTCTGAACAACTTAAGTGAGTAAAATAAAATATGTATTTTGTTAATAAGACTGTAGTTTTATTAGTCAAGCATCCAATACAAACTGTTTGAACCCAAACTTAGCAAATACAGGGCACCAATGAGGATATTCCAAAAAAAAAAAAAGAGAGAGAGAGAACAGCATGTAAAATGTATCACAGGAATTAGAATTACACGGTGTATATGTGAATAGGGCAAGTCCTAGAGTAAATGATATATGAGCAAAGAACATGTAAGACTATTTTATAAAAGAAACTTTTGAGATTACAGCTATGTCCTTAAGTCCTGTGGGTTTACATCTGATACTGTAGGCCATTGGAGCTCTTTTATAGGAAGATTACTCTTGAAGAATTTTCAAGGGTAGTTTATTGTTTGTTGGTTTGTTTGTTTTTTTAATTTTTTTGTTTTATTGTTATGTTAATCACCATATATTACATAATTTGTTTTGGTGTAGTGTTCCATGATTCATTGTTTGTTCATAACACCCAGTGCTCCATGCAGAATGTGCCCTCTTTAATACCCATCACCAGGCTAACCCATCCCCCTACCCTCCTCCCCTCTAGAAACCTCAGTTTGTTTTTCAGAATCCATCATCTCTCCTGGTTCATCTCCCCCTCTGACTTACTCCCCTTGGTTTGTTTTTATGAGAAAGACTACTGAATTAGGATTAGACTGAAATATTGAGAGCTTACATTAGGGTATTGGTCAAGTGGATGGAGATATAAAACATTATGCAGAGAATAGATGGGCCTAGGCAACAGGTTAAATGAAAAATGAGTATGGGCTGCGGGGGAGGGGGGCAGGAATAGACATTGAGGAGTCAAAAACAACAGTGGGAATACCATTGTATTATTAATAGACACAGGAAACACATGGTAAAACAAGTTTGGAGAGTAAGATTAGTTGAGGTTTGAATGTTTAAGTTAACAGCACATACATGATATGTTTTGTAAGTAATAATGCACTGCAGGATATATTATCAATAAAAACAAATTAGAATCAGGGCAAATGTGACAGGATAAAGGTGTGGATGTCATCATTAATTAACTGTTCATCAAAGATTGACATTCATTGTAATATTTCAGAGTAGTAGATAAAGCAGGACTTGAAGTCATTAAAATACAGAATCAAATTTTAGTAAGGATAAAATAAGGCAAATCTATTAATGAAGTCAGTCTTTTTTGGCATAACCTTAAAGCATTTTCTTTAAAATTGTTCAGGTTTCAGAATGTGTATCATTTTAAAATGATGACTTTGATTCTTTCAAGGAAGCTTTCTTCTAATAATTACTTCAAGTGTAAGGAAATTTAAATAATTGTTCACCAAAGCAATTAAATCTGCCAAGACTGCAAGCACACACACTTTTATTGGTCAGACTGCAATTGTTGAGAGTGTCCTGAGACCTAGGCAGGTTGAATTCAAAGAAAAGATTATCAGTCCTTCAAAATTTGATATTTAAAAATGCAAAGAGTTTAATTTCATGCTTTTAAGAGCTTTCTATGAATGAGTTTGCTCTGATCTGCTAGTCTAAAAACAACCTAAGGGCTCAGAAAGGGAAGTTTAGAATATACATTTTAAAAATTTAACCTAAAAGCAGCATTACTTTATAAATTTTTACAAAAACCAACAATATAAAATGAAAAGGTCTCTTTCCCAATCTATCTTGTTGCCACTAATTTTGCTAGATTTTGCTAAATGTTTAATAACTGGAAAAAATGGCCACAATAATATATATTGTTCAATTATAAGAAATTCCTTCAATTTACTTCAAAATCCAGAAGAATACAAGAAAATTTTCATATTTAATGCCCTTTAATATTTCTCAGAAAATTTAAACTTACTACCGTTTACCCAATTTTCTTTTGATTATGAAACGTTTTCTCCATATTTTAATAATAATTTACACTAGTTGTATTGGTTTTCTACAGTTTTAATATTTTGCTAGATGTTATTTATAAGGTTAACCTGCAAAGTAGAAAAGTAAAGAAAATCTATTTTTAAAAACTTTAATGCAATTATTTTTAATACATAAAATAATTGTTGCATATCCAATGGTATTTTCCACAACCATAGTTCCTTTTGCTTTATTGAAGTCTTAAATATACCTGAATATTCCACTTCCTGACATTTTCAGGATTCCAGTTTTCCTCATGTTTCCCCTGGTCTCTTCCAATGACTCTTCTTCATCTAACACCTCCAGACGGGACTACCCATGTGTTTTATGTATATACCATGTTTATCACGTCTTATATGTCTACTATTAAATGTGTTAATAGGTGGGTATGTCTTAAAATATCTACATCCCCATTCCTCATTTCGCTAATTAGCATCCAATATATATACAAATGTTTTCCACTTAATTTGTTTGGTTGTCCAAATGTTTTTAAAACCACCATGGCTAAAACTGTTCTTATTCTTTAAACATAGTTATGTCCATGTGTCTAATCATTTGTTCTCTAAACCGAAGAATCACCTTTGAATTTTCTTGCCCACTACTCAAACATATGCAGTCTTATCTCAAAATCTGAAAGTTCGGCTCTTCTAACATCACTCACATTTATCACTTCTTTTCCAGTCTAACTCTGTTTAAGGTCTTAAGCTCTTCATATTTCCATAATTATAGTAATATTCTAAATGTTTTACTGGACTCCATTTTAATTTATCGCAAGTGACACGACTAGATCAGTCTTTATTAAATATCACTTTCATTACAATTATTACCCATTTCAATGTGATCAGTTTTCAGGTACTGTGAACCATAAGATTAAATTCTTTATAATCTAGTATTTAAAATGACCCACGATCATATCTCAAACTTTCTGTCTCACTATACTTTATAGGCAACTATTTTTGAACATCATCCTTCTGATACTGCCCTTAAAATGCTGCATACTTTTTCCTGGTCAAGTCTCATCAACGTAATTTTTGGACCAATGGCAATCTAAAAATAATCTGAGATAGTAAACGTTTTGACACTTAAAAATTTTAATAGCTATATGTTTATTTATGTTTTTAATAAAATCTATATGAACTAAGACATTAAACTATGATTTCACAGATAATATATTAGGTAACTGGATTACAGTTCAATTCCAAGAGGAAATCCCAAACACAGTAAAAGCAGTGACAGTATGCACACTCTAGATGTTTTGGAGTCTCACTTTGTATTCTGTTAATGGAAGTTCAGCAATAATAACTGTATTCTTGTCTAGATTAGGACCTTTTCTGCAACCATATGCATAGAAATGGGAGTAAAATTATTCTTTTTTCTGCTTAACATCCCCTTATTTTACACATGATAACTCTACTCCTGCTTTCCTCAGGCTACCACCTGCATAAAACTCATAAAATACATACATGATATGTATGTAATTTAAAATTATGTAATTTCCCTCACTTCTTAACAGTATCAAACCCAGAACTGGCTCTTAATTATCGAATCCCTCTTCCAGCCCAGCAAAAGCTCAGAGCCCTGTAAGAGGCCTGACGGTAGGCAGGTAGTGCAATTCCGAATTCCTGAAACATATGCACATATTACCTTCCATTGCAAAGGGGACTTTGCAGATGTACTTAAATTAAGGATGTGAAATGAAAAGATAACTGTGGACAATACAGTGTTCTCCATGTAAACACAGAGATGTTTATAGGCATAAGAGGGAGGGAGACGTGAGAGTTAGTTGTCAGAGGAGATGTGACAGTGGAAACAGAGGTCGCAGTGAAATAACTGTTGGCTTAGAAGACAGAGATACGGTCTCAAGTCAAGGAATGCAGCTCACCAAAAAGAATGGAAAAGGCAATCACATGAATGTCTCAAGGAACACAGAGTGGCTAACACTTTTATTCTAGCCCAGTGAGACCCATTCAGAATCTTAATATCCAGAAAGCTAAGATAATACATTGTGTTGTATTAAGCTACCAAGTTTGTGGTAATTTATTTACATAAGGTTCTTCTCTGCTGCCCATTAACAAGATGCCACCCTGATTTCCCTGCAGTGTATTATCCCTTGATGCAGAAAGATTAAAAAATCTATATTTTTGAGTACACATATATTTCTAGTAAACATTAGTTGGTCAGCTTCATGAAAGGTGGAGGTTACACTAGCCAAGATTCCTATGGCCATGGATCAGAACCACTGACCCAACAACACTGTGCCTGTCTGAGATCTCTTGAGGTTGCCTTACCTGGGGAACGAAATAAGTTTTCATTTCATTCATTACACCTATATATTTTTAGGTTTTAAAAAAATCTTGCTAAATTAAAATTTGATTATTTAATTATCTAATTGTTGAAACTTGTACAACATATAACTTGTTAAGAGCATAGGTACTTCTTTTCTTTAAATATATTGTAACATAAAGAAGAATACCAATATAGGGATAAGAATGATCAGAAATCAGTAACAAATTAGATAAATATGTGAATCCAAGACCAGAATGTACAATAGTTTTTTTATACTGAATTCATTTATTCTCCAACATTAACTTGGACATGACAGCTATTTTAGATAGATATCAGTTTAAGTTTGGCAACTTCTGTGGACAGTACCACATCTACATTTATATGGATTGACATTCTTAAGTGAAAGTAAGATAGTTTGTTTCTGATTATTATAAAAATGTACTTAGCCAAAATTAATAATTAATTAATCATTATGCATTGTCTTGGCTTTAGCTTTTGTACCTTTACATTTATTTAAAAAAAAAATAAAAAGGATAGCCAATGTGAAAGTCCACCTGGATAAAAGGAAATTTAAAATTCTAAAAAAACAATAGAAAATACTGGTTGTGGGAATGGGGGTAGGGAAGATGGGGTAACTGGGTGATGGGCATTAAGGAGGGCACGTGATGTAATGAGCACTGGGTGTTATATACAACTGATGAATCACTGAACTTTACTTCTGAAACTAATAATACACTATATGTTAATTAATTGAATTTAAATTAAAAATATAAATTTTAAAAAAGGAAATAAAAGAAAATACTGGTTGTGCCCACACAATACACTTCCTAACTATGGAACTATGGAGAAACTTCCATCACACAAATTTTTCTCTTTACAAGGGAAAATGGAGTGGCTCATAACTGTGCTATGCAGACATGGCTCAGAAGAAGGTGCTTCCTGAGAGAACAAGAAGTGTCTCTTCTATACGCTTTATCAGTCCAAATGGAGATTATCATTTATTTATCCTTGAATATGTCTGCAGATTGCTATATCTTTCCCTTATATCTTTTTTCTTTTACTTTTTTTCCCCCCTTCAGATGACAGCTTTGGGTATACATTTCAAATGGAAATAGAAATAGCATTAAAAATGCAGATAAGAATATCACATACTATCCTAATTCTCAGTGACTTTCTCTAAGTGGAGTCAGCTCATTTTCATCAAATTTTAAAAGGAAATGATTGTATTTATATAGCAATGCTTTTTCCTTAAAAAATATACTGAATATGAAAAAGACAGTAGTATAAAACAGGTAATCAGAAAATATCTGCGCAGAAAATTTTCTCAAATTATTAAGGAAAGTAATCTACTTGGTCAAGTAAAATACATAGCCCTCATGACATAACAAGTATTATCAACTAAATAAATTTGAGAGCAGGTTGATAATGTTTAAGTTATTGAAAATATTTTAAAGCAGGAAAAGTATGTATTGATGTTGCCTCACAAAATAATACAAACATATTATCTGTATGCTGTTAAAAACGGTATCTTATTTAAGCAATATAAATATTCCAAAAATATTCTATCCCCTGCTATTGATTCATCATGTTTAATAGTTTCTGTACAAAAAGTCAATATTGAGACAGGGTACAAGCAGGAATAATCCTGATTGATTATAATAATCAGTTATAATATATATAATAAGTTATATATATTATATAATACATATCATAATCCTGATTGTACTTTTTCAGGGCACAAGCAGGAATAATCCTGATTGAATTCTATTATGTGTTTCTAATGACCAGTGGAGTACACCCTTCAGGGTCATGGTCGGATAATCCAAAATGATAGGAAAAAAAAAGAATTATATGGAGAAACTAATAAATATATATATATCCTTACAGGTTAACCTTTTATTCCTCTTCTCTAAATACCTTCTTTGTATACATTGTCTTATACTACTTGAGGTTCAGTTTCTCTCATGTTTTCATTTCAAACTTGGATGCAGTCTAATATATATTTCTAAAATGTATATATATAGATATATGTAAACATATAAATATATTTAAATATTTTTTATTTTTCCATCTCTTCCCTAAATAGATCCTTTAATTTCAGTTTCTCTTTTATCATTATTGACTGTACTGAAGATCATTAATTTTCCGGTTATCCTAAACAATGCATTGTAAGAGGCAAGTGTAACCATAAACTAATTGTTGCATATCTTGAATATAAGTATCTTAGGACTAGTATGGTATGGTACAAACCTCACAGTACTTGGAGTTAGACCATTCAAGTTTAGATCTTTTATACATTTGTTGTCACATTCTAGTTACATTATTTGGACATGTCACTTAAGTTTCTTATGCTGCAGTAATGTAAACTGACAATAATGCCTAGACCAATGGGTTAGTGTGAATATTATAACTGACAATATTTATCTAAGGGGTTAGCATAGTGTTTGATTCATTGAATTTTTCATTGATGCATTAACAGAATTTACTATGACTCAGAATGGGAAGTGTTATTTACTCAAGTTTCTTCCTACACATACAAGAGTTTTACATAGTAAATAACAGAAGTTGCTTTTATTCGGTAGCATAATACAAGTAAGAAAGTTATATAATTGAGATATATAGGCTTTTTTTAGATGATTTTCTTGTTTCTCACTTCAAATAATCTTTTCCATAGTCACATTTGATAGAAATTAAAGCAGTGCTTAAGTCAAGTACTTTGTTTTCTTTCACTTTTTAGGGTTTTAAAACAGCAAATTCTTTCCTGTTTAGTCCAGGTGGGATTGACAGCCAGAGAATTAATTAGAAATATTAAAATTTCTTACTAAAATTAATAAGAAATATCATTACAATAAAAAAATTCCTAGTAGCATCGGGAAAAAATCCCCTACTTAATGGAAAAATAAATTTTCAAAAACCATCAAGCATACAGAGAATACCATGCCATATAATTATTTTGTTTTTAGAAATTAATTTAAACAATAGAAATAAATCCAGAAATGTGAAAAAATAATTGTCATAAAAGACCAATTTTAGCAAACAAAATTGTTAAAAATGTCACATCAGGAATATAAACTACATTTAGCTTGAATGCTATGACTGACTGTTTAAAATAGACCATAGGAAAGCAATGTTGAAGCCAGATTTTAGAGAAATCTCAATCCATGGGAGTTGAAGAAAAGAAAAAAAAAACTCATATTAGTCTTCTACTATTGTAAAAGACCACACATGGATATTTACTTATATCAAGTTTATAAGAGTTCCACTCAGTTGAAAAATTAGGTTAGGCATAAAATAATAAATGTATTTAGAGAAGATATGTTGAAAGTGATTTTTACCCTGGTTTCTGACTTATAAGTCTATCTGTGATACTTCAACAAATTCATAACTTTGATACACTGAAAAATAATTAATAATATGTCCCTAGAACATCATTACTTGGTCTTGATCTAGTCATGTACAAAGTAAAAATTTTTTCTTATATCTTAATCTCAGACAAATTTAAAAACAAAAGCAATGGTTTTCACTAAATTCACAAATCTAAAAACAAAAGCAATGGTTTCCCTGGGTGGAGGGAGACAAACTGTAGATACAAATTTTATTGAAAAATAATGTCACCATTTCAGAAAGGTGAAAAGCAACATTTCATTATGATGATGCTGAATAATAAATACACCTGCTTTGGTTTTAAATATAATTAACACCTTCCTCTTCTATACAAAAATCATAGAAAATTCATAATATGGAGTTACTTGGGTTCCTAAAGAGATTTTTATAACCAATTATGTAGCATAGAGATTAGCATTCAATTTTGCAGTCAGAAACATTGAGGAACCCTGCCCTTTAGTACTGGGCTGGTTGAGAATGATCTCTCATGTTCTGTTTCCTTATTTGTAAAATAAGGATTTTTATTAGCAGCTTCCTCAAATATGACTTATATGAAATATTGTATGCGAAAGCACTTAGAGAACACAACATCATTCCTTTAGTTCTTTTTGTATGAAAGTAGTTTTTGAATAAAAGTCTTAATTCTTCAAGTCACAATTAAATTACTACAAAATTGTTATTTCACAAGAATACATTTTTTTTTTTCTAAATTAGATCCCCCCCCTTCTTTTTCCTTTGGTATCTTCCTTTATTTCAGAACAATCGTAAAGACTTTTTATTCTGGACAACTTATCAGAAGTTTCATGGAATGGATTTTACTATTACATAGAAAGTTTAGCAGGCAAGGCCAGAGGAGAGGTTTCTCCGGCTTTTCAGACCATCTTTTGGTGTGGAGCTATGTAATTTACCTAACTTTAACAATTAGAAAGGAGTGAACAAGTAAAGTCCAAGACTGGATTTTAAAAGTAAAAACAAAAATCACAGACAAATTAAAGTAAATATGTAAATAGGTATACCCTGACCAATAAATAAACAAACAAACAATAATTGACATTCTTCAGCATCACCCAATAAGTGTCTAAAGTTAAGAAACTGTTTTTTGCCCTCATTATTTTAAGTTCTGTCTCACAAAAGCACTTTAATGAATCCAGTAACACATAGGTCAGGTTTCAAGCTTTCACACACACACACACACACACACACACACACACCAAAAACAAACAAAACAGTGAAATTGTCAAAAGAATTCTTTAAAATGTGAATGGTAAGCAAAAGTATACAACTTTTCTCCCTAGAGGAGATAATTAGTAATAGAAAATAAGCTCATATAAAGATATTTATCACAACATAGTTCATAACAGAAAATAAATTTAAAATCCTATGAAATCAGAGAATGCTAATTAAGTAATTACAACTCTTAAAATGGGATTGTATACAAATTTTAACAATTACTTTATACGGTTTTCATAAATATAGGGAATTAGGTTATATTTTAAATGAAAAGCAAGTAAAAAGTGATATTTACTGTGAAGATATATTCAATTTTCCCAGTTATCATAAAACAGTAGTACTCATCTCTAGATGAAAAATAAAATGTCAAAAACTTGGAAAATTCAAAGTGATGGTGAATGGTGACAATATAGAGAAATGGAAATGGCATGAACTGTTGGTGAGAGTGTAAACTGGTACAGCCATTTTAAAAATCAGAGACAGCTGCTCATAAAACTAAATATGTTAAAGTTCCATATATTGATATGTTATAACCCCACTTGTGATTATATCTCAGTGTAACTCTCATACAGGCAAAGAAAGAAACGTGTATGAAGATTTTCTTCTCATAATTATGTTATTAAGGAGTTGATGGTAATCTAGCTGCTTAATACTGGCCATATAAAATTAGCAATAGTTAAGTAAATCAAAGGAGTATTATGCAGCTATCAGAGATAGTAAATTGGGGTTACAAGCACTAAAATAGGTAGGCCTTAAAAGACAAGGGTCTGTCATAAAAATAAATAGAATTGTATCTATAGGACAATAACATTTTTTGTAAATGAAAATGCATTTGCACACAAAGCATTTCATATTTTCAAATATAACACATGCTGAATGACATATTTAATATACATGGCTCTTAAAATATAAAGAACTCCACTTTCCATTATAAATGTTAATTTTTGTAGAAATAAATTACACCTTCTGAAGAATAACAGATGCAAAAGATCAACATACCTTTTAGTTATAAGCCCCTGTTTTGTGGTGCACTTAAAGTTCATACACAATGTATATTCATCTACTATTTATCTATGCATGAAGCTTTATGCATCTTTTAACAACACTTAATTTATGCTTTAACATTCTGAGTTGAATTTATGTTGTCTTAGTCTTGGTATCACACATTTAATTCAGTTTGTAAATGTTGGGATTCTTGCCAATGCTAAGAACAATTAGGTTACTTAAACTAAGTGATAATTTCCTAATTAATTCAATTAAATACTCATTTAAGTGTACTTGGCTTGGGGGAGTATAATGTTAAAAATCTATAGCTGGACTTGTAATTTGGCTGTGTGCCTAGAAACACTGAACTGTGATATTAAGTAGTCACATGAGTAGCTGGGAACAAATGGTAAAAATATTAAGCCATTGTGTCTAAGAGCAAAAGCTTACACACTGAGTAGGAGAGTGGTAATTTGTCTTTGACTCACAGTTTAAAAGCTTAAAAAAATCTGTGAAGTCTAAAAGACAAAGATTGAGATTTGGAGCTTGTCTTGCAGAATGGAATTTGTTGTAGATGAGTATCACTGGGAGTCCAAACTGGAGTTAGAGATTTGCATGCAGGTGTTTATTGGGCAATCCTTGGGGCTGACACCAGTGAGGGAGTGTTAGAAAGTAGCAGAGGGGGTTCTGGAGTTGGCATGACCCTATAGAGTTGTCCTGTACTGAGCCCCAGGAGGACAGACATTTATACCAGTCATTGGTGCAGATTGTTTACCCCACGGCATTTCCTGAAAAGGGACTCCCCTGGGTTCTGGTAGCAGGCAACATTTCCAGAAGCTAAGGGAATGATTGAGGAAATCTAGGAGGTGCAGCCTCTGAATACAAGTTTTTAAATCCTGTAGGACATTTTGAACATAATAATTATTAACAGCTACTTGTGCTTTAAATTAAAATTTTTTCAAATTTAAATCCTAGTTTTTCTCAAGCCAAAATTTTTTACCTTTTCTTTAACTTCTTACAACTCTATTAAAATAAAAATAATCACATTCTTTAATGAAAGCAATATACTTCAACATCTTTATCAAAAATAGCCTACCTAAGAGTGAATCTACTTCTGAATTCCCTAATCTACTTATTTGATCTATAAATCTGTCCTCCGACCAATACCATGCTTTGATTATGATAGCTTTTCTCTAAGTGCCAATTTCTTCTAAGTATAATTTCTTCTTTCTAAGTATAATTTATTCAAACTTATTTTCCTTTTTCATGTTGTTTTGGCTATTCTAGATATTTTGCCTTTACATATATATTTTAAAATTAGCTTTTCATCTTAAAAAAAAAGTCTATGAGCATTTTGAATGGGATTACATTGAATTTATTGATCAATTGGGAGAATTGTCATCTTAACAATATTGAGACTTCCAATACATAAAGACTTACATACCTCTCCTTTTAATATTCATTCTTTAATTTCCTTCATGAGATTTTGTAGCATTTAGTTTATAAGCGCAATATTTAAATATATATACTGTTTACATATATAAGTCATCAAAACTATGAATATTGAATATTGGTACCAAGAGCAGATAAAATTATTGATTTTAATGTGTTTTAATATCGACCTCTAAAAGATCAATTATTTTTATCATTTGCTATTGCATTAAAATTAAGTAATGTAAGTAGCCTCATTTACATATCTTGTTCCTCAGCTTGAATATCTGGAGTGGATAAGATGGTTGACTTTTCTCCCTAGGTGGTCTTCACATGGGATTACATTCTCAAGGAAGATAGACCAGATTTGCTCAAAAGGTGTCAGTGTCCTAAGAGGTAGACTTATCAAGGTTATTTGCATTATGCTTTCTGATTTCCTGTTGGTCAAAGTCATATAGCCAAGCCCTGAGTAATCTGGAAGGGAATTACACAAGAGCACGGACACCAGAAGACGTGGTGTCATAACCAATTACGCCCAAATCTCAGTGGTTCACAACAAAAAAGTTCTCTTCCTTATTCTCCTTCTATATCCCTTATGGTGTGGCTGTGGCTCTACTCCATGATAAGGTCACTCTTGGGATCTAATGGACAGAGCAGTCCCAATCTCAAATTTCACTCATATCTCATGGGCCAAAGCAAGTCACTTGACCATACCTATTTCAACGTGAAAGGGATGTTTTAATCTACCTTGCAAGAGGGATACCTCACACCAAATATGTGTATGTAGTAACGCTGTATAGCACAGTTCATACTCTCCGTAATACTTGATAAGATCTAATTTATTAATGTTTAGCTATCTAGATGAAATAAAATGGTATCACACTATGGTAATATTTTTGATTTACCTGATAAATAATATGTGTAAGAATAGTTTTATAGATTGACTGTCATTTATGTTTTCTTTGTTGTTAAATGCTGATTTATGTCTTTTTCCTATTTTTATTGGGTTTCTATCTTTTGCTTCTAAATTCTTTATTAATTTTCATTATATACTTAAAAATGTATATTGAACTATAGTTGATACACAATATTATGTTAGCTTCAGGTGTACAATATAGTGATTCAAGAGTTCTATACCATTCCTCAATGCCCCCAGTATTAAGTGTAGTTGCCATTGTCACCATACAAGACTATTAAAATATTGTTGACTATATTCCCTGTGCTGTACTTTTCCCCCATGACTTACATGACTTATTACTGGAAATGTGTACCTCTTAATCTCTTCACCTATTTCACTCGTCCCCCAGCTCACCTCCCCCTGACAACTATCAGTTTGTTCTCTGTGTTTAAGATTGTTTTGTTTTCTTAGATTCCACATCTAAGTGAAATCACATGATATTTATCTTTCTCTGTCTGATTTATTTCACTTAGCATAATACCCTCAAGATCCATCCATATTGTTGCAAATGACAAGGTTTCATTCTTTTTTATGTCTGAGTAATATTCCATTATATATATATGGGTTCCATATACATACACATACACACACACATACACACACATATATACATAAATATATATATGCTTTTCCCTCTCCCTCTGCTCCTCCCCCCACTTGTAAGATCTCTTTCTCTCAAATAAATAAATAAAAACTTTAAAAAAAATAAAATCACAAATTTGAAAACATAATGGGAAAATAATTAGAACCTATAAAATATTTTGTTTGCATACTCAGAAACATAAAAAAGTATAGTGTTTCCTCATGACAATTGCAATAGAAGTCCAAATGATAATATCTCTTTTTTTAAGTAGGTTATAAAATCCAGTTTAGCTCTTGTAACACCAATGGCAATAGCAATGCAGGAGAAAAGGTGCCATATACTGGGAATAGACAAAGCAAATCAGAAAAGAATTTTTCTTCCTCTATTTTCTGATATGTATTGGGATGCCTGCATGGCTCAGTCTCTTAAGCATCTGCCTTTAGCTCAGGTCATAATCTGAGGGGCCTGGGATCTAATCCTGCTTCAGGCTCTCTGCTCAGCAGGGAGCTGCTTCTCCCTCTGCCTGCCACTCCCCTTGCTTGTGCTCGCTTTCTACTCTCTCTGACAAATAAATAAAATCTAAAAAGAGCAAAAACAAAAACAAAAAACCCTTATTTTCTGATATGTCTTTAAATTACTATTAGTTGGTAAACGTGGTAAAAGTCAAATTCTGCTTTTTATACTAATTTTAGAGTACAGAGAAATATAACAATTTCTAAAAGATAGTTTTTCTAAGACATTCACAGTCCAGTCAGTATATATACGTATAGTTAGTAGTAGGTATATTTCTATACATAAATAAAATGAATCAAGGGAGTTGTGACTTGGTAAAGGTCACAAATATATTACTGTATTTTATATTTATAATGTGAAATGGGTTTATCACATTTAAAATGTTTAGGAAATATTCTGTGTTGATTAATGAAAAGAATGATCTTTCCTGGTAATCTTCTACAGTGGAAGGAGAATAAATGTTGACCTCTCTGAACTGTGCTACCAATGTATGAATAATAGTGAACAGCCAGAAATCGAACTTATGCAATGGAGATGCTGAATCACAGCTAAAAAGTGATATATGAAACACTTAATGGCCCTCAGAAAGACTATCTCTTTTTTCTTGTGCCAATAACCCAAAAGATGAAATGTAACTCACTGTGAAGGACAAAAATAAAGGTGTCAGATATGATATGTTAGTCCTGAGAATGAGAAAAAGGGCACTTTTTGAATATCATATTAATAAAAATGACTAATTCCTCTCATCCCTTCTCCACCATATCTAGAACAGTAATTTCAATGCATACAAATTCAGAGGTTTTGGGCGGTGTCAGTCATTTTTCTTCACAAAATGGATTCATTGTAACTGAGTTATTCAGTTTTGGAGGCACTAATGACTCACCGAACTGTGTTTTGTTTACAAAATGGGATTTCCATCACTGAAAGAAACAGTGACAACCTAAATTCTTGTTCATCATAGCTACTATATATGACCAATTGACAAAGAAAAATTAACTCACTGTGTGACCTTGGATAAAGCAGTCTTCCCTCTATAAAATCTTTTCTAGTTTCCAAATTTAAAGGAAATATATAAAGTTATATAAAAATTGATCAAAGTTTTAGGCAGTGTTCCATAAATGTACTTATGTCATACATTAATAGCAGTAGATTCATAGGTTAGAGCTATCACATGAGAATTCCAATTTACTATAATCAATCCTAAAGCATTTTTTCCCCTTAACAACAACAAAATAGCTTTAAAAAAAAAAATGAAGCAGGGACTTTGAGAAGACTCTGACCTGAAATTGTCTCCTTTCCTTTACAGTAAAAACACACTCTTCTGATTCAAGTGACAATTTGAGCTCACAGGCATAGGAAGTCTTGAGTTCTAGGTAAAAAGGAGCTGTTAATTTGTCTTCTCCCCCATTTTTTGAGCAGTTGCCTGGAAAACAGTTTATAGAAGTTTGCTGCTTAACTATCCCCAATTGAAAATTTAACAGTATTTAACAGCAATATTAAGTAGTTTCACTAACCCACAAAAATAAGTTGAACGCTGTGGCTGAATCCTCTCTCTTGGAAAATACATGGAACACAGACAGATGGGAATATTCCTTTATGTACACCACTGGGTGATACAGTCTATCTTATTCTTCTGGTAGTTGGGTTTCCACCATTGAAAGACCATCACAACTCTAACTAAAATTAAACCTCAACATATAGGCAAAGAATAGTAACAGCAATTGAAAAAGAGACCAAACAACAAAAATGAGAGATAGTAACATTAGTCTATGTAAATATTAATAACAAATGTATAACTAGTACCACTAATCTATGTAAATATTAATAACAAATGTATGACATTAATAACAAATGTAATAACAAACGTATGTAATAACAAATGTATGACAAATGTATGGAAAACATATCCATAATGTAAATAATAAGCTATGTATTCTGATACATTGAAAAGAGAAAGACAAAATGTAACAGAACATAATCATTAAGTGACGTGCACAGGAAATTCACCAGAAAAAATCCAAATCATTAAACACAGTAGTTTTCAGAAAAATGGAAATAAATGTAATCAATGTTGACTCATTATCAATCAATGTTGACAACAGGTTGCCTTGGCACCAGTTTCTTTATTAAATCAGTTTCACTCAGATTGTGAAAATGATTCCACTTAAAAGACATAAGATAAAAAGAATAAGAGAAAAGTAAAAAAAAAAAAAAGACATAAGATAATTAAAAACACTATGTATTGTCTATATAATTAAGATATGCTTATGGAGGTTTCTTACTATGAGTTATTTGGTGGAGTATTGGTTGGATAAATGGATAGGAGTTAGAAAAGAGAAAAAAAGGAAAAAAAGTACCATATAAAAAATTAACAAGTTTGGTATTTATATTTATATTAAATATGTATATTAAAAAAAACAATTTGCACAGCAGATGGCTTTGAGATAGCTCATTTTTAAATATTTGCTGATACTCATTTAATTAGGCAAATGTGGAGATGTGGCCTTTTAAAATTCACAGTACACTTGAAGAATAGGCCAAAAAATGGTTTTTGATGACCAGAGGGGCAGTGAAGGTAGAAAGTGAAACTCCAGTTTGGCTACTTAAGTGGAACTGACCAATGGTGAAATACATTCTCATAGAATTTACACATTAGTACACTTTTTTTTTTTTGGTCAAAATCATAGGGTATCATTTATGTGAGCCCTAGTCTAATTAAAAGCTATAGACTATTGGGTGCCTGGGTGGCTCAGTTGGTTAAGCGACTGCCTTCGGCTCAGGTCATGATCCTGGAGTCCCGGGATCGAGTCCCGCATCGGGCTCCCTGCTCAGCAGGGAGTCTGCTTCTCCCTCTGACCCTCCCCCCATCTCATGTGCTTTCTCTCTCATTCTCTCTGTCTCTCAAATAAATAAATAAAATCTTTAAAAAAAAAATAAAAATAAAAAAAATAAAAATAAAAGCTATAGACTATTGAGATCCAAGTCATCATGAGGCCAGGAATTGAAAACTTAGGCAGAAATAATAATTAAGAGAAAGACACAATACAGTAGAGAAAGAAAAGGAAAACATGGAAATTTGTTTAGGTCACCTCTGGAACCTGCATTTTTAAGAGACTGAACTGCTTTTCAAAAAAGGAATCCCCAGTTACAGTAACTCAAGCTACAGCTATGAGCCTGAGACATGATAAGGATGATTTTGTTTTGGAGAAAGATCTTAGATTTGATATATAATCAGAAAGATGATGGGACACCTGGGTGGCTCAGCTGGTTAAGTGTCTGCCTTCAGCTCAAGTCATGATCTCAGGGTCCTGAGATTGAGTCCCACATCGGGTCCCTGCTCAGCAGGGAGTCTGCTTCTCCTTCTGTGCTCTCTCTCTCTCAAATAAATAAATAAAAATCTTTAAAAACAAATGAAAGAAAGATGAGAGAGGGAGAGAGGGAGGGGGAAGAAGGAGGAGAGAAGAGAAAAGTTAAAAGAAAGAAATTTTTATTGTGGTATTTAAGGCCAAAGTTCTGGAAAATCAGAGAATAAAGTGGGCTGTTAATCTCCAGACACCAGGCCGCCTTGGCATCAGTTTCTTTGTTAAATCAAAAACCTAACACCAGGGTCTAAATTATGATTTTTGAAGTCAAAAACAAACATACAAACAAGGCATACAGTTGGGATTAGGGACTAATATACTCTTCCTGCTAAGTTCAAACATATGCAACTAAGCAAGATATACCTAATGTTTTTCCTGGATTTGAAAGTTTTAGTAATACATGTGGATGTGTTTGGGGTGTCCCAAGTATTGAACTTCCAGTTAGGTTGGAAGCAGAGGAAGCCAAGTGGACTGAGGAGTCCTTTAAAGGAAAGGCAAAAATTTAAATGCTCTTTTAATACAAATTTATGTAATTTACACTAAAAATAAATGCTAAAATATATTTAGTAACTATTGCAAGGCATCATTCTAAGTCATTTATTTATATTAACTCATTTTATCTTGCCATATCCCTAAGATGTAGGTACTATAACCATCCATATTTTATAGACAAGAAAACTGAGGCACAGTTAAGTGTCTTGGACCCAGGTCATATATCTAATAATTGATGGAGTTAGAATTGAAACATAGGCAAAATGGCTCAAAATTATGTGTTCTTCATCGTTACAGTGAATTCCATCCCCCATGGTGCACAAAATTGGATGGAAAAATATAGTATATTTAGAGAAGGTATTGGATATGATACAAGAGAAGGACAGGGAAAACCTCTTTCTGATCAGGCTATTTTACGAGAAGAAGAAAACAGTGTTGGGGACAGAGATCAGATCAGTCTGTCCTAGCTTCCTCACTTGGGATTCCAAAAAGATATGCGAGAAGGTCAAGAACATTAGAATGGGGGAGGGGAGCTCTAAGTGCATAGCTCCTTGCATGTACCTTCAGGAGACAGGAGAAACAACTAGCCTGAGGCAGTGACAATTGCGCCACAATGTAGAGGAAGATGAATGCATAGATAAGACAAGTAGGTGAGCCTGACTTGCCAAAGGACTGGATGGATGAGACAAGAATGAGATTCAGAATCATTGAAGCATTGGTGAGAGTATAATGAGGTATGGTCAGTTAGGATCCAGTAAAAGCCTTAAGTCACAATGCACAATGAATATGTCACATGTAAGCAATTCAAGATGTAGACAATCATCAAGATTAGAACCAGAGATTCCAACAATGAAGGTTAATATAACAATCCGAGGACAAGAGGAGTCATAATTCAGAGATCACCAATCCAAAAAAGTAATCCTATCAGACATTTTCTAACAAAGACTGAGCAGTTCAGAAGATACCACAGGGATTCATGGTCCTTCTCTCCTTCCACTGCCAGATGCCTGACCTCTCCATTAAAACAAACAAACAAGCAAAAACATAATTATGGAGAGGAAATATAATTAGGTCTAAGTAATAGAGCTTTTACCTGAAAAAGATGAATCCATCAAAAAGAAACTATTTAAAATAAGAAGCACTAAGACCCTGCATATTTCAAAGTTTGAAGAAATGTATTTATTGTTTCCACCTTCTAAATAACCAGGGGTTGGCTCATGAGATCAGCATACCTATGGATATGGAGAAGTTATATTTATTTTATACACCAGAGTGTAATGTGAATAACAGTTTCAGTCTTGCTGTATATATATTAGCAAAGTCATATTTTAAAATAAATATTTAGGTACATAAATAATTTGGGACTCATACGCTTAGCAACTTACAACCATCTTTTTTTCTTAGTCCTTCAAAAGGTCTAATCTAAATAATATTACCCTAAAACTTCAAATTTTACGATTTCAAGCTCTATTCTAGGAAATTAATGAAAATGATTATATGAATATATCTTCATACAGGATATCACATAAGAAATGATGATGTGACATCATGGTTATACAGTCTGAAAAGTGCTTATCTCTATTCTATGCATAATTAGGAAATAAGTGTGTTCCTCATATTTAGCCAAAGCAGGTACAAAGCACATCTGGGACTTGGTCTGTAAATGTGAGCTCATTTCAACATACTACAAGTGGAAAAGTGTGTAAATAAAACATAACATGTAAACAACGCATAATATCACAGTAAAGTTGGATCTATCATGTCTGTATTTCTGTATAGAATAAGAAGTGGGAATTAAGTGGGAAGTCAAACACCCCCTCAATATTAAGTGTAGTCATGGAATAAGCTTTACATAATAGTGGTGCTGAGGTAAGATGAGGCATGCTGTCAGGTGAGCCTCCCATAGAGAAGCATTCATGAACCAGGAAGACTTGGACTCATTATAGGTTTTATTCCAAAAGAAGAACTTTGTTTTATGTTTCTACTTACTTAGAAAACAAACATGATTGAGGCAAATCAGGGGAGTTACATATTTGCATGGTTTACCTGGCAACCTTTTGGGAATTGGGGAGTATATGCAGCCCCTCACTACTGAGGGAAAAGGAGTTATCTGTCACCACAAAGAGAGGGAAGTCAGCATCATTCCAACAGGAATCCCCTCTCTACAAGTACCAAGGTCTTATTTGTCCCTTTGCCAAAGCATTATGATAACCCTATATTTCTTATCCTATGTACAGAAAAAACATTACCTGCATTGCCACAATTATTAGACATGGGATTGATGTATTCCACCCAGATAATGGAAAAGGTCACCATATCAGTTTTCCCAATTAAAACAAAACAAAAACTACCTCAAATTGCATTGTAGTTGAGTATCAAGAATCTGTACTCCTGGAAACTTGTCTTGAGGAAAAAAGTTTGATTTCCATACTATAATCATAAGCTTTGAAATCAGACAGACCCAGGAACAAATATTGTCACTTAGTAATTATTAGTTATGTTTGTTTAGGCATCATGTTGATTATGTACAAATTGGGGACAACAATGCACATTTGGTATTATGTTGTGAAATACAAGAGGTAAATTATGAAGTACTAACACTGGAGAACATTACTGATACATTCAATGTATGGTACTTATATATTTAAATACTTATCTTTTTCTCCCTATATAATTGAAGTTATTTTCTCCCTGTGGTTTTTGAGAAACTGTGAATTCACAATAACACATTTTCTTGGATTTGATAAAGAATTTACTTTGAGGTCAACGGTATTTAAATACTGTTTCATTCACAATGTTTCTGAAAGCAATATAAAGGTATTCATTTCATCCCTTGAATTTTTTTCTTCCTTGATAACTACCCACTCCTTCTTAGACTCACTTAACTACAAGGGGAAAAATAACTGAATTTTACACTATGAAAAAATAATTTGAGGATGTTTTAATTATTGGCACATGTTTGTTTATTCAGTCAGTGATCACTTATTAATCATTCTGTGCCAAGAGTAGTGAGTGCTACATTCCATGATTAGAGAGCAAGAAAGAATAATCTCTTCTTCAATGTAACTCAAAAATTTGGGGTACAAAAAAGACATTAAAACAAGTTAAACGGTTACAGTAAAAAAATATTACAGAATGCTATGGGAAGGTAAAGATTACGTTTGAATCTAAATTCCTAAAAAAAAAAAAAAGACATTCAAGATGTGACCTGAAGTATAAATATATGAATAAATGTTGGCTACATAAATAGAGAATGGAAATGGAAAGAGTTTCTCTAGCATAGGGAGGAAGGATTTGTCAATAACACTGAGGTAGGAATAAAACTGGTATTCATTGTTATTTCAGAGATCTAAAAGGGTTCCCACATCTGTAAAATAGAAGTGAAGGGGTGGTGGCATGTTACCAATGGAGCAAGAGAACTAGGTAGAATTTTAGGAGTTTTGTTTGTTTTAAAGATTTTATTTATTATTGATTTGACAGAGAGAGAGAGTGCACATGCACAGGAGAAGGAAGGAGGGGCAGAGGGAAAGGGAGAAGCAGACTCCCGGCTGAGCAGGGAGCCCAACATGGGGCTCCATCCCTGGACCCTGGGCTCATGACCTGAACTGAAATCAGATGTTTAACTGAATGAGCCACCCAGGTGCCCTCCGGAATTTTAAGAGTTTTTAAGGAATTTGAATTTGTAGTAAGAGCAGTATGAAAGATTTAAAGGGATATGACATAAAGATAGTTACATTCTAAAAAAATCATTCTCTCAACTTAGAGCAAAGGTTAAATCACAGAAGAATAAGAGTATCTACTGTCATACATGAGATGAGATCTAACTGTACACTGAGCTAACATGGAAGCAATGACAGTACAGGGAATTGGAAGTTTTGGAGCGATATGTAAGAAGCAGTATTTATAGAATCAATTGTATGGGGAGCTTGGGTGAGAGGGGAGTTTCTCACTTTTGAAATAAAGAACGAATGGAAAATTGTTAAGAATTGTAAGTATTATATAGGAAAGAAAAATTACAACTACTGACCACATCATAAGACTGTGTTAACCACTGCTGGTACAGAATTTATCTACTTATTCAATGTAACACAGCTAAAGCAGAGAAATAAGGCTTCACTTCCCAGGAGAGTAACTTTGAAGTAATCAAATAGGAAAAAAGACTCTGCTTTTGATGTAACAGTCTACAGGAGTGCTAAGACAATGTGGAACAAATCCTATTCCTGATGATAAAGGGAGGTACAACACCCAGCTGCAATAATTCTGGTGGGATAGCTTGTTAGGATGACCTTTGAGACCAACGTGGGCTTCTTACACTTCTCCCATTTGAGGAAACATGGTTAGAAGTCAAGCCATGGTTCATCATTTGTCACTGATATTGCTCACCACAAGAAATAGCCCCAACAAAATGTACAACTACAATCACATTTGTCCACTGGTACAAAGTAAGAGTCTGTTTTTGAGTGTTAGTCTGTTTTACAGTGTAAGTCAGACCTTGGGGATCAGTTGAGGCCATGGGAATAAATTGTGTTTCCTTTGCCCACCTTCCCTCTATCCAGGTATCCCCCTTACAAATGAACAAGCAAACCAAAAACAATTCTCCTTCAATCCTATATTGTTTTTCAGCTACCACCTCATTCCCTGCTAAACTTTTAGATTGAAATTTAGAATATCTATGCTTTCTGTTAAAAATTTATCTCAACACTTTCTCTCTTGAATATACTTGAATCCATATTTTGTCCATCTCTCTTCACAAAATCTGAAGTTGTGTTGTCTTGTTCTGATCAGCAATGAAACTGATGATCCTCCTTGCCAGTTTTCTTGCTTAGATCCCTATATCCTTTAAACTTCTGAACGTTGGAGTGTCCTACACATTTATCACAAAATAGATTTTCCCTCTATATATTTTTATGATTTCAAGATAAAACATGAAAAGATGAATGCATTCACAAATGAGCAAACAAACTCAGGGGTAAATTAGAATAGCCCAGCATATGCTGAGTATTTTATACAAGATAATATCATTTAATTGCCAATATAAACTTGTAAAGCAAGTACTATTATTACTTGTTTTCAGGGTCTGCCACTGTAATTTGGTAGTTGGTTCAGACATATTAGAATACCAAAATTCTGCCATAGCCCTCTCCTGCCCCATTTTTTACTCTCTCATAATATATATAAAGCAATGCAGATATTAAAAAAGATACTGTTTTATTAACAAATAGCATTATACTGGTAGTACAGAATTAAGCTAACATAGCGACTCTCTCACAGGTCATAACATGACTGATGAACAGAGTGGAAGCCAAAGAAATGTGAGGTAGCATCATTCCTACTATTGTCCATGTATAAAAATGGGGTGAACAAAAAACCAAGATGAGCTAATCTTTGCCTTCCCTTGGACAGAAGTATGTGAAAAGGGACACCTCTCCTTTATGTGCTTAGTGATCCAACTCACACGTCATCATACTCTAGTTATTGTCTTACAACCTGATCAAATGAAGATTGCTAGTTTTTCCTCCAAGGGAAGAGGAAGAGGTCTTCCTCTTAAAACAACACTTTTTTTTTTCCTGACAAAGTTAAGTTATTTGACTCACATATTAATAATTCAGTAACTGTACTCAAATCTAACTAATTTCAGACCCTGGCTCTCTAAAATCATTACATGAGAATAGTGGTACATAAAACAAATATTTAAACATTTGAAAGTATATCATACTTACCATAGAGACATTGTTAAATGAGTGAAGAGGATCTAGAGAATTCTAAGGAGTACAGAAATTTGGGGACTGGGTAGAAAGAATAAAGGTAGAAAAGAAGAATCAAAATGGAATAAGGGCTCTAAGATGTGGGAGAAATACCAGGAATACATGGTGCTCAGGATATTAGAAAAAAGATTTTTAAGAAGAATTATTAGCTATGCCAAATAACAAGAAGTCAAGCAAGACAAAGACTTCAAATAGTTCAGTGGCTTTCAAGTACCAGAATTTTTATTTTGTTTGGTTGTTTTTGTTTGTTTGTTTGTTTGTTTTTTGCAAACATAAGGAATATAGGGGAAAAAATTGGTTATAGAAAGGCTTATTAAATTCCTATCCTCACATCTTTCAAAATCCAAGTTAACAGTATCATTTTATCTAAAACAAGGTCAATATTTGATATGTTACTGGAGTTCTTGTAATGATTTAATATATTCATATTAGTATTCTTGTTAGCATTTTAATATATTTTATAGAAAAAGTTTGAAAGTATATTAATACAAAACTTAACAACCAACTGCTCTTGTACACTACTTCACAAAGACCTGCTTTATTGTTTAGTTTTCTTTGAAATTCCAGCATAGAACTATTTGTTTGCTCACTGCATTACAATCTTACCTACAACAGCATAGTATTATTGCTTCCACCACTGATTCTTTCTTATTTATTCTGGTTAAAATTATCACCCTATTTTTCGGGAGCTTATCTTAACCTTTTAATATACTTTGCTTGCTTTTATATTCCTCACATATGTACGTACCTCCCCAATATGTTCATCTGTCCAAATCTATTTTCTATACCCAGAAAAACAACCAAAAGAAATAAACATAGGAGATTTATTTACTGCTCTGCATAAGAAAAATAAATTTGTCCCCAATTGGAATGTCAAGAGATGGTACAAAAATGCAATGGTCACCAACTACGGTGGGTACTATTATAAAAATTTCCATGGGAGCTGTAGGTTGAGTTGTGTTCCCTTCTAACTGAGGTATTCTATTAATTCCTACTTAGGTCATCTATATTAAAAAGTCTTGTTTCAAAAATTGTTTACCGCTAGTGCTTATATCCATAACTTTAACAATAGCTCAAGCCTTTAAAATTCAAAAACACCTCATCTCCTACTTCTTTCAGTTAGAGAGTAAAATATATTAATGTTTGAAAAAGTGAAACTTCATTAGTATCTTCATAAATTTAGTTCCTATTTACATTTCTGTCACTATTTTTTTTTCAATTTATTTTAGATTACATCTGGGAAGCATTCCTGTGTAGTGAATGAGTGTAGAGATTAGAGAGATATCTGCTTCCAATTCTACCTGTGCCATGTTAGGCAAGTTATGTGACCTGTCTGAGGCTCAAGGTTCACATCCATAAAATGAAAGTCATATTTCTAACTCTGGTATAGCTAAAAAGTTTAAACCAGATTATTTCTATGAAACTGGGCTTTCGAAATGTTTAATGAATCTTGGCATAGAGAGAAAGACCAAAAAACTAGGCAGAAGGTTTTGTCCAATGGTCAGAGAAGCCAGCAGAACATTTGGGAATCTCATGGAGTTTAACAAAAAAGAAAGGAAAATTAGACTTTGAGACTGCCAAAGTAGCCAGAACTTGCATTGTCAAAATCTCAGGGAGAAGGGAAACTCAAGAAGTGAGTCCAATGCACTGTTGAGTCCTTGAGTTGTGCAGGTAAAAAACAAAGAGAGGAGCAGGAGTGAATGAAAATTAGAGTGAAGTGTTTAGTGGAATCATGGTCCTGAGGGGTTTCAGACTGTCTACGGAGGAGAAGCAGTAGTAAATATCTTCAGGCTCTCAACTAGAGAATTACATCCCACCCTGGGAAGTCCACATATAGACTAAGGCTTAACAAAAACTAAAACAAAGTGCTAGGTCATCTAGAGAATTGATTAGGTTAAGGTAAATTAATCCATTATGGCTGCCTAACAGTGTATAAGGTGAACTTTCTCTGAAGGAAAATAAAAGTTATCCATAATCTGCATAATTTTTCATATACAATGTTAAACATTCAACCCAAACTGCCAGACATACCATTAAGCAAAACCCAGGATATGGATAATATAAATTGACTCACTGCTGATCCAATGATTGTGGTTATCAAACACAAACTTTAAAATGAATTTCTTTATAAAAATTATGTTTACCAAAATTTGTACATGGTAGCTTCCCACTGGTGCGATGACAAATCACCAAAGACTTAGTGGCTTAAAACATCACAAACTCATTATCTTACAATTCTGGAGATCAGAAGTCTGGAATCAGTTTTATGGGACTAAAATAAACATGTCAGTCATTTTCCTTCTAGAGGCTTCAGAGGCTTCTAGAGGTTCCTTCTAAAAGCTTCAGGAGAGAATCATTCCCTACCACTTTCAGTCTCTAAATACTTCTGGCATTCCTTTGTTTATGGTCACAAAACTCCAGTCTGCTTCTGTTCTTTCATTGGCTTCGCCTCCCTGACCTCCCATAGCCTTGTGGTTTTTTTGTGTCCACCCAGATAACAGAGAATAATCAATCTACCTTTTCCAAGAATTTTAATCACATTTCCAAATTCCTTTGACCATGTAAAACTATATATTCACAAATTCTAGGATTAGGACATGGACATCTTTTGAGAGCCATTTTTTAGCTTACCACAGATGCAAAATGGATTTTTTTTTCTGAGAATAAGAACTTATAAAAAAGAATCCAGTGGAAATCTAAATTTAAAAAATAAAATTTTAAAAAATTAAAATTAAAAATAGTTGTAACAGCTAACTGGAAATGACAGAAGAGATTAGTAAACTAAAAAATAGGTCAATAGAAAATGTCCAGGCTGGAGCATACAGAGAACCGTAAATGAACAGAAAATAAATATAGAGAAAAGGCCTTATGTATCTGTAGTTAAAGTTTGGAATCTGTGAAAAGCAGAAGAGAAAATGGAAGAGAAATCTACTTTAAGAGATAACGCCTACAGATTTTTCAAAGAAAGAAAAAGCACAGATTCAGAGAAATCTATGAAATATATAAATATGAAATATAAATTAAAATATGAAATAGAAAAAATCACTTCCAAGTGTATGATAAAAAACTGGTAAAAATCAAATACAAAGAAAAACAGTGAGAGAAAATAAAAATGTATTCCCTTCAAATGAGCTAAATAAGATTCTTTGGATTTCTCAAAAGAAGTTATGGATGCCAGAAAGGAAAAAGAATTAAATGTTGTCAAAGTCCTTAAAGACTAATCTAGAAGTCTATACTTACTGGGAATATCCTTTCAATGTTGAAGGAATAAATAAATTTTCAGATAAAATTCAACATACAAAAAAAATTATTTGTAATCATGTTTCCAGCATAACTTTGATTTTGATACTAACATGACAAAGATGCTCTATATTTAATATATATTATGTAATACATATTATATAAATATATCTATGTGATATATTTATTATTATCTGTGAACAAGTAACTGGAACATTTGGAGAGATCTTTTATTTCATTTTTCTTCCTCTGCCACCACATCTAACATATTTTCCACACTTACACATGCTCTTTTAAATGAATAAAAATGGTAATTACTAAGAAAATAGCAATAACAGTAAAAATAATGATAATTATCGTTGGAGTGCTTTTTGTATAATATACACTGCACTAGGCTTTGTATTTTACATTAGTTATTCTATAAAATAGCTTCTTGATAGATAAATTATTTGTCATATTTTACAGGAACCAAAACTGAAATTTTAAGATGTTAAGTCATGTAGTAAAAGTCTCAAGCTAATAAGTGTCAGGATCAGAAATCAAAGCAAAAAATCCTACAAAGCTCAATCTTTTAAATATCTATTTATAGCAATTATATTTCTGGGAAAACACATGGAATCTTCTTGTCTTAGTACTTCTGACCTCGCTACCATATTTTCTGCCTGCACAATTAGGGCAACATTCCTTCTCACAAATGGCCAAGTCACCAGATCCTTTGAAGGATGGGTTCTTGAATCTAGCTGCCTGAGTTCAAATCTTGATTCCTTCTACTTTCTGAACTTGAGATGGTATAATTTACTGAACTTAAGACAGATGAGTTATAACTGTAACCTTGCAATGATTAAATATTTGCAAAACATTTATCACAAATACTTTGTGATAAATAGATCTGACAAACAAAAGCTCAAATAGCTTTTTGTTGTGTTGTGTTTTAACGTTATTCTCACCTTCATGGACTTTTTGAATAAACTGCTCAAAAATTAACAGATCTTCCTTTGCACATCATTAATATAGCAAGGGGGAGAGTTCAACTTTTCCTTTTTCAAACAATAATCACTTTAGGCTACTTTGGAAAAATGAACTTATTAATAGAAGTGATGGCTATGAAAATGATGTAAATCAGTAGGTTAAACGTGTAAATTTTTTCTTAATGTTTTATTTATTTATTCATGAGAGTCAGAGAGAGAGAGAGAGAAGCAGAGGGAGAAGCAGGCTCACCACAGAGCAGGGAGCCCGATGCGGGACTCGATCCCAGGACCCCGGGATCATGACCTGAGCCGAAGGCAGACGCTTAACCATCTGAGCCACCCAGGCGCCCAAACGTGTAAATTTTATAAACCTGAAAAACTGAGTGATGATTTCAGAAAAGTTCAATTGAACAAGTTATAGTAACAGTAAACACTGACATAACAATACCATAAAGAGCCCTTTAAGTTTTTCACGTGTGTTAACAATTTTATTGTTAGCATAAGCCTGGGAGGTCCATACTATAATTATGCTCATTTTATAGGTAAGGAAACCAAGGCACACAGATGTTAAATAACTTGACCATGGTAATTCAGCTGAAAAATGGCAGAGCTAGAATTCTAGTCCAAGCCCTCTGGCTTCACTGGGCTTCTTAACCACTGTGCTAACATTAACTATTCTTAATAACAACATATTTTACATCCTGAACATCTGAACAAAAATTTTTTTAAAAGTTTTCTATATAGCCCAGGGATTATAAACACCGGTTGTTGTCCTGAGTTTTAAACCAAGACTGTAACACTTTAACTAGAGAGAAGTAAATGTTTAATGGAGACAGTTAGTCCTGGGATACTACTTGCCATCCTACATGGCATTTGTCACTTTCTCTGAGATATGAGGCAATGTATCACTGACAATAATGAGAGTCAAATATACCATATTTAAGATAATGGGATTAAAACAAATCTTTATGTAGCCCTAGTGAGTAGGGATGGCTGTGGCAGAGAGGGAACATGGCTGCTGAAGGGTCCCTGTGTGGCCTGTAAGTAAGAAAAAGAAAACAAAAACAAAAACTTGAGGTAGAACCCTTAGCCTCTTGATGAGAGTGCCTAGATATTAGGATAAATTAGATGACTTTTCCCTCTCCAATACAAAGCTTTGTATCTCCCTTACTCAACAAACTCACCAATATTGGCTTCATTTCACGGGAAATGGATCTCAAACAACAGCAATCCCAAGAAGGTCTTATTCCAAACATACTGCAATGAGATAAAGTACAAAAAGGGGGGAAAATATCTGAATGATATATTTAGAACTAAGAATTTTTTAAATATTTGAATAAAAATAATCACACACAGATAATTCTAAACTCTTCATATGTCATGCAAAATTATTATATCTAGTACTACAGTCAGATTGAGATGTTGCCTTTAGTTTTCATCCTTACAATGTTCCAAATCCTCCAGGATTAAGAGCAAATTCTGGAAGAATTTCTACTCTAGAACCTCTTTTGTCCCTATAATTTATTCCTTCACATTAGTCTGTTTGCTGAGTTCAGGGATTAGCTTAAATCCTATTTCTGTCTCTTGTTGTCATTTCAGAAGCCATTTTTATTAATATGTGTGCCTTCAAATAGTTTTCATTTTTTTGCTTCTAATTTGCCATGCTTTGGGGCAGGTGGGGAACAAACAAATGGGGTATATAATTACAACTAAAGTATAGGCTTTTATGGCTATCTGCAAAATTTCTCACATCTGTGTTCTGTATAGCTAAGGTTATCTCCTACGTAACTACCAGATAACTGACATTTCTCTAACAGTTTTTGAACATTTCTAAAATGTTCCATTTTTTTAAGATTTATTTATTTATTTACTTATTTGCTTATTTATTTGGCAGAGAGAGAGAGTACAAGCAGAGGGAATGAGCGGCAGGCACAGGGAGAGGGAGAAGCAGGCTCCCCAAGGAGTGGGGAGCTCTCTGAAGAGCTCAGTTCCAGGACAATGAGATCATTACCTGTGCCAAAGGCAGATGCTTAACCAACTGAGTTACCCAGGTGTCCCTAAAATGTTCCATTTTTAATAGCACCTAACCAGAAGATAATTCTCTACCAGAAATCCTATATTCTATTTGCTTTTGAGCTTCCAATCCCTGTGATTTACTAAACTTCTAATGATTTAAGATTTCCAGTATTTTCATTTAGTTTCTTGTGTTTGCATTGGAAATCATATACATACACGTATGTATAATCAAAAGTAAAGTGAGCTTAATATCTTTGCTTGCTTACTTGCAGCTTAAAAAAGTCACTCTGGGAATTATTCAAATTCATGAAGCCACTTTTCAAAATTCATTTTATAAAATGTCTGTCACAGGATGAATTCAAAGTAAAATTGTTAATTTTTTGTTGTTGTTGTCATTATTTGAATACCTGAAGAGAATTTTAAAGAAAATAACATGGTGACTGTTCTTCAGGAAAATCAAACAAATACAATCTGTGATAGTTTATATTTATGCTTCTTAGAAAACTTTTTGAAGTTTTATTTTATTACTAATAATACTGCTCTAGTTAACCTTAGTTTTAAGCTAGTAAAAAACAAATTATTCTTTTGAGCTAAGGTATTTGATGGGGAAAGTACTCAAGATTTAGTTATTTGGAAATTGCAATGAATATTCTGTCCTTTTTCATTAATTGTTCTAACATTCCCTAAAAAATCACGGAAGTAGTAATTATAGATATTAATTTGTTTCTGAACCCAGTTTTAATGTGGGACTAGGGAGAGGAGTTTCTCCCCACCAACAAGCAATGCTTAGACTCCAGCTAGGAGTCCTACAATTCACCTCAATTCTGCCTCTATTTATCCAGAGATAACATCAGATTCCACAGGTTCAAGGATCAATCCTATAAATCTGTACCATCACAGTGCACATCTCAGACACCAGTTGCAACCATCATCTCTAACCAACCAGCTATAGGATGGAGGTTCCAGTGACCCCCCTCCTTGGACTTCAGACATGAGTCACACGTTCAGGTAGTTACCTGTACCTCTGACCAACTGGCTATAAATCAGTGTCTTAGGACCCTCACCTTGGGTTTGATTAATTTGCTAGAGTGGCTCACAGAACTCAGAGAAACACTTTATGGAAGAAATGCGTAGGGCAAGGCATAGGGAAAGGGTGCAGAGCCTCCATCCTCTCTGTGCAAGTGCCACTTTCCCCAAATTTCCACATTTCATTGCATTGGCCTATAGTATAGCCTCCACCCCTTATCTTCAAGGAGTACATTCCGAGGTCCCCAGTTGATGCCTGAAACCGAGGATAGTACCAAATCCTACATATACTATTCTTTTTCCTATGCATATGTACCCATGAAAAGTTTGTTATGAATTAGGCACAGAAAGAGATAGCCAATAGTAACTAATAATAAAATAGAACAATTATACTTTAATAAAAGTTTACGTGAATATGGTCCTACTCGCTCTCAAAATATTTTAATGTACTCACCCTTCTTCTTGTGATGATGTGAGATGATAAAAAATCTGCATGGGGTAAGAAATGAGGTGAATGACATAAGCACTTTGACCTTCTTCCTCAGGAAGAGCATCTGCTCCCTGCCCAAAGTTGACCACAGATGACCGAAACCTTGAAAAGCGAAACTGTGGAAATTGAAACAGTGGATAAGGGAGACTACTGCAAATGATTAAATCATCAGCCATTGATAATTATACTCAATCTCCAGACCTCCTGCCTTCACTGGGCAGGGGTTGGGTAAGTTCCAACCTTCTAATCACAAGGTTGGTGTCACTGGCAACCAGTTCCCCACCCTTAGGTTACCTAAAGGCTTTCTAAAAGTTGCTTTATTAACATAAGAAAAGACAACTTTATTGCTTCTATCATAGGGAATTCCAAGAGTTTTAGGAGCTGTGATCGTGAAACCATGGACAAAGACCAAATATATATGGGACATATATTTTGGTTATCCGAATGACCAAATATATAATATATATTTCTTATAAGTGACAGTATCTCGGATATATAGAAAGTCCCATCAGTTATGTAAAACTGGTATAAGAGCCGTTTCCATGAGGGAATTTCTTTTTCCCATAAATCAAATATAAATCTGTACTCAATAACCTAACACCCATATTTTTGAAATTTTATATGGTATTATAATGTAACAACAAATCACTCACATACGACAAAACAACCATAATTATTTGAGTTTGCCACTAGACAGAAACAGTGCTCTTTAAATAAGCCCACTTTCTCTTTGGTAGCCTATGACCTATGACTTATGTCCCTTCAAACTGCTGAAAGAAAACCTACCACCTTTTAGCTAATTATAAGTTTTATTTTTGAGAGTATATTTACCTATAACGGGGTCTGGAAAGAATTTTGGAGAGCAATGTAGATAATCATAAAAAAAAAAAAAAACCTTACAGGAACCAAAAACATCGCCTGGCATGTATTTTATCCATATTCATTCAGGGCAAAATTTAACTTCCCAAATTACTGATGGTTGATGTTCAAAGTTGAGTGTTTGTGTTTAGTCTTTTCGTCTCTGGACTTTTCCTATTCAGTTTGGTATAAGGATTATAGCTGTAGGTAATTTTACATATCTTCAATAATAAACCCTTGTGTGTGTGTGTTTTCTCAAAGTTTTATTAACGTTTTACCTAATCTGAAGTAAGTAAATGAACTCTTTTAATTTTTTCAAATGCCTGTTCCAAATTAAATGGAACTGTAAATGCCAGCTATTTGTCAATAAAGAAAAAAAAGGACAAATAATATAAAATAGACATAATACTCCAAAAACACCCATACAAAAGTTATTCATCTATCTCTCAATGATAATATGTCTTCACTCTAAAGGTATATATATCACAGGAATTTTCATAAATTTTGTGATAATACTAATTGGTAACAACCTCTCTAGAGGAAAATCTGCATAATATTTCAAAATTTTGAAATGTTAATAAACTTTGATCCATTTGTTCTACTTACAGGGATTTATGAAAAGGAATAATTAGACAGGTGTAAAAAGTTATATACATTATTGTCCAAACTGTCATTTTTTTTGTAATAGCTAAAATTTAGAAACAGTCTAGAAAGTAGTTTAAAAGAGATTGGTTAATTACTGGATACACAGATGTTAAAAATAAAGCAGTAGATCCCAAACAGTTATTCTAGAAAAATACCTAAGGATTATGAATGAAAAAGTCAGGTTAAAGATGGTTAGCATGTTTGCATTTCATCACAATGAGTTGTACATCTCCTCAGAGTGATACTGAGGGACTACGGAGCCTCCCTGGTCTCAGGACATCCTGAGACTCCTGCTGCTGATGTCACAACCAGGATATTTCATGCAGTGTTCAGTTTTCTCAGTATTGTTTTTTTTTTTTTTTAGGTTTTTTTTTTTTTTTTTGACAGAGAGAGAGAGCGAGAGAGCACAAGTAGGCAGGCAGGCAGGCAGAGGCAGAGGGAGAAGCAGGCTCCCCACTGAGCAGGGAGCCCGATGTGGGGCTCGATCCCAGGACCCTGGGATCATGACCTGAGCGGAAGGCAGACGCTTAACTGACTGAGCCACCCAGGCGCCCCAATTTTCTCAGTATTGTTAAGGTCAAGTAACTTACTGCTCGTTGATTCAGAAGAGTCTTAGTTTTGACCTGTGCTAGATTCTGAGTCTCTCCATTGCTTTCTCCATCTCATCACTTGCCCAAGCAATCCATGTTGCAAGCTCTGTCTTGAAATCACATTCTTTTCTTTTCTTTTTCCTTCCCTTCCCTTCCCCTCCTGCCTTCCTTTCCCGCCTGCCTTCCTTCCCTTTCTTTTTCTTTCTTTCTTTCTTTCTCTTTCTTTCTTTCTTTCTTTCTTTCTTTCTTTCTTTCTTTCTTTCT
>NW_027397066.1:50231894-50306516 GCF_003265705.2 Callorhinus ursinus | reverse complement strand
TCTTTCTTTCTTTCTTTCTTTCTTTCTTTCTTTCTTTCTTTCTTTCTTTCTTTCTTTCTTTCTTTCTTTCTTCTTTCTTTCTTTCTTTTTCTTTCTTTCTTTCTTTCTTTCTTTCTTTCTTTCTTTCTTTCTTCTTTCTTTCTTCTTTTCTTTTTTTTTCTTTCTTCTTTCTTCTTTTCTCTTTCTTTCTTTCTTTCTTTCTTTCTTTCTTTCTTTCTTTCTTTCTTTCTAATAACCATTTGCCAAGCCCAGTGGATTAAATTAAATTATATTTGCCTCCTTCAATGGGGATACTCTCCAATACCTGGATCCGTTCCCCATCACAGAGGAGTCAAAAAAGACACAGAGGCTCTTTTTTGCCTTAAGACATCAACGTGCTATTCCTTTTTTTTTTTTTTTAATATTTTACTTATTTATTTGACAGAGAGAGAGAGAGATAGTGAGACCAGGAACACAAGCAGGGGGAGTGGGAGAGGGAGAAGCAGGCTTCCCACGGAGCATGGAGCCCGACATGGGGCTCAATTCCAGAACCCTGGGATCATTACCTGAACCGAAGGCAGATGCTTAACGACTGAGCCACCCAGGCATCCCTCAATGTGTCATTCCAAATCAAGGAGGGCACAACCTTATTGACTCAGGAACACGTTTTGTGTTAGTTCTCTAGATACCCAGGAGAAAGATGAACAGAAGCCCTCTTACTTACAGGCTCATTTCTTATCCTATTTGGAGTTTTCCATAGCTTACTCCATCTAAATGGTCAGTAATATTCAGAGGTGGTGAGAATTCTTGTTCTTCACACTCTCCTTTTCCTCCTATAAACTTCTGTGAAGAAAGAGTTTTCCCTTTCACTACTTCTTGCTTTAGAATTTATGTCAGCTTCTGAGATCTCAATATCTATGATTTTTAAGAAAATTTGATAATCAGATTTTTAAGTTTTTTCCTTTGTAATGAAAGAGATAACTTATAATTTTCACCCCAACAATCAAAGGACTATACGTTTTGCTTTCTAAGTGATGAAGTTTCTGGATACCACTAATATTAATCTGGAAGGTGCTTTTCCAAAAATATCAAAAATAACAAATAGGAATAATGCACAAATTTTCAGAGAAATACTCAAAAGATTATTAGATGCATTATTTTGGACAAATGTAAGACCTCATTGAGTACGATTTGCATATACCCTTCGAATTTTGATAATACAATCACTACATAGTTAATTAGTAAACACAAAACAATAAACTATTATGTATCCTTATTTGTATATCTGTTTTCTCTAATAAGCTCTGAGTTTATTGCTGGCAGCAAGGAAATTAATTCACATTTCTCTGTCCTATATGTTCCTAGTTTCATAGAAATGAGGTGTTTAATGGATAGTTGTTGGATAAATTAACAAAATTGAAAGTCACAGTAATGCATAACTCAAATTATTCTTGAAGAAAAAAAATCTTCTGGTTACATTACGGTTTTAATTTGTTGATTAGAACACATAGTGGACTTGACATTCAGGATCTAAATAAAAATTAGGGGACTAGGGTGCCTGGGTGGCTCAGTTGGTTAAGCGACTGCCTCCAGCTCAAGTCATGATCCTGGAGTCCCAGGATCGAGTCCCGCATTGGGCTCCCTGCTCAGCAGGGAGTCGGCCTCTCCCTCTGACCTCCTTCCCTCTCATGCTCTCTCTCTACCATTCTCTCTCTCTCTCAATAAATAAATAAAAAATCTTTAAAAAATAAATAAATAAAATAAATAAATAAAAATTAGGGGACTATATTAAAATATATTTTACTGGCATTGTCCAAAGAAACAACATCCAATATACATTTATCTGCTATCCATAATATAGTGCTATACTATAAAATAGATACGATCAGACATTGGGGGCTAACCAAATATGGGTTTAATCTATGACCTCATCATTTACTAGTTAGATGGATATGAACAAGCTGTTAAATCTAGTAGAAATATCCAATTTCTTCATCTCAAAAATGGACTAATGATAGTAATAATTGTATACATTAATAAAATATTGTATCCGGAATGCCTGTTGTTCACACTTTTTCTTGAACACTTCCTTTTTAAAAAACCTCTATACCCAGTGTGGGGCTCGAACTTAACAACCCCAAGATCAAGAGTTTCACACTTTTCTCACTGAGCCAGCCAGGCACCCCCACACTTTTTTTTTTAAGTATTAACATGGATATTTTCTCTATGTTAGGAATTTGGAGATTAAATATTCCCTATTGCAACAAAATGGTGTCAAAAATATTAGAATACGAATGCAAGTTAGTCTGATTCCATAGTTGACATTCTTTAACTCTCCATTATATGTGACTCAGGTATATTAATAACACAACTGAGTCCACTTAAAATACATTAGTATTCTCAACTTTCTTTACTATATACCTCATTTTATTTGGCAGATATTTCAGATTGATTTTTAAAATAGCCTACTAGTTTATGTTCTTCATCCAGAACATTAAGTATTTTTATAGTCAATAAACAACGTTTAATTTATGAATAGAATGAATAACATAAATGACTGCTTTTATTTAATTCAGTCACTCCTTCCAGCGTCAGTTCTACTTCCACAACAGGTAATTAAGAACACATGATTACTTTGGAAAAGATGCAATTTAGTAGTAATTAAGTAAATGCAACATGACAGCAAAATATTTAGTTTTGTTGAAGTGTTAACTGTTTAATATTTGTTATAAAAATTGACTAAAATCCCTTATTACATTGCTCAATTTTTGAAAAGTTGTGTGACTTTTTTTGCATAAAAAAATTAAGGACAACTATGAGACACCACTATACATTTATTAGCATGGCCAAAATCTGGAACACTGACAATACGGTGAGTATATGGAGCAATAGGAACTCTTACTGATTACTAGTGTGATTGCAAAATATTACAACCACTTTGTAAGACAGTGTGGCAGCTTCTTATAAAACTTTTTTTTTTTTTTTAGCTTCTTATAAAACTAAACGTACTCTTACCATACCATCTGACACTCATTTTCCTGGTATTTACCCAAAAAAGTTGAAAACTATGTCCACACAAACATCTATGCATGGATGTTTATAACAGTTTTATTCAAAATTGACAAAACTTACAGTGACCAAAATGTCCTTCAGTGGATGAATAAATAAACTGTGGTACATCCAGACAGTGGAATATTATTCAGTGCTAAAAATAAATGAGCTATCAAGCCATGAAAAGACACAGAGGAAACTTAAATGAATATTACTAAGTGAAATAAGCCAATCTGAAAAGGCTATACACTGCATGATTCTAACTATATGACATTCTGGAGAAGGCAAAACTATGAACAATTAAAAAATCAGTGGTTGCTAGGGATTGTAGGGGAAGGGATGGATAAATAGGCAGAGAACAAAGGATTTTTAGAATAGTGTAACTACTCTGTATAATACCATAATGACAGTTACATATAATTATACATTTGTTTAAACCCATAGAATGTACAACACCAAATGTGAACCATAATGTGAACAATGGACTTTGGGTGATTATGATGTGTCATTGTAGATTCATCAGTTGTGACAAATGTACCACTGTGGTGGGAGATGTTGATCATAGAAGTGACTGTGCATGTTGGGGGTGGGGAAAGAGCAAAGAGTATGTAGGAAATCTCTGCACCTTCTGCTCAATTTTTCTGTGAATCTTAAACTGCTCTAAAAAATAATAAAATCTGAATTTAAAAATCTCACAAAAGATTATCATTTAAAAAAAAGCTTTTCCATTTTCTATTGCTGGAAGTCACAAAGATTACATTACATATTATTTGTACTTAAACTCATGAATGTATGTCCTATTTTGTTTTTAATTGTATTTATTTACTTCCTGGTTGTGACTTTGTTATATTTCATATGTAAAAAAGCATTGTTCTTTTCAGGAAAATACATCTACAAGTATAATTTTAAGAAATTTCAATTTTAGTGAGATGATTTAAAATTATATTTCTTTTTATTCCTTTAAATTACTAGGCTCCATTGGCAAAAGCATTTGATAATCTGACACAACCCGTGAATTCTTTCCAGACATGGCCTTGTTTCATACTTAACTGGTATTCATAAGAGAAGTGTAATTGGGCTTCTTTGCACAGAAGAATCATTAAAGAGGAGATTAAATATTCAATAAAAAATATATAAAGTCAAGTAAAAATATATTGTTTTCAGTCATTCTCTGCTTATAAAAATCCTTTCTTGCTTCTATTAAGTCAAGTGACAATCATTTAAATATTTATCATATTTACTGTAATTTAAAATGCAGATGACAGAAATAAAGTCATTATGTCATTTATATACACAAAGTAAATTTTGTTGATGTGATGCCACTTATATATGCAAAGTAAATTTAACTCAACAAAAATAAATGGATGTTTCTGCTATGACACAATATATGCATATTAGGAAACTTCTCATTCTGCAGCATTTCATCCTAAAAAATGATAAAAGAAGAGAAGTGTTAAAACACACCTTTCAAAATCTCTGCAACTAATTACAAAAGTCTTAACAATTTCAACAAAATAAGCTGCAGAATTTTGAATATATGTATATTAAAATCCTAATAAATTAACTCCACCAAATAGAAGTGTATCTTTTTTAAAAATGTAAAAGCAGCTGGATACAAAAGAATGTAAGGAATACTCACATATGCTGAGATAGATACAAGGGCAGAAATTGAAAAGAACCATATAGTAAACACTTCCATGAAAGCATGAAACTAAACTGAGGTAGGAGGGAGTGGATAGGGTACATGGCTTTCATACACTATACTGAAATCCTTCATAGCACTCACTTGTATTCATGTAGTTTGTTTCAGTTATCATTACCTAGTAATGCAAATATTAACAATGTGTAAAACAAATGTGACTTTTATGTTATACTGACATCTTGTCCATGTTTACCTAATATATACAAGCTTTTTTTTTTTTCAGAAACTCATACTACAACAGACTACAAAGTCCAATCTAGGTTTAAGACACTTTAATAGGGACTGAGGCAAATACAACATACAGAATAATGAAACCAATATGAATCCAGTGGAATTTTCAGTCTAGTGAGGAAATATGTAGAAATTACATCCACACATTTTTCTCTACCTATAAACATAGATATAAATATCTCTACCTACTTACATTTATTTTATTTTGTTATATCTATGAATGTATATATATATTTCATAACTATATCTATGCCTATAAAATGACTTAAGTGACATAAAAGCAGTATATACAAAGTAATTTATGTCTAAAAATAAATTCTCTATCTATATTAGCCTAATCCTGATTTAGCAGATTAAAGAAGGATGCAAATGATCTGATACTTTTCCTGTAGGAGGTGGTGCCTGTCACCAGTGGACTCTGGCTACTTTGAATATTAGAACATTGTGGAAATGCTGTTTTAACAATATCCAGTCAAGGATTAATTGACTGGCAACTTCCCATTCCTCTTTTTTTCACACTCCATTCTTTCTGAGACTTGTAGAAACCTGACTACCATGCTAAAGGGACTACATCGAAAGATCCTGAGACAAAATGAAAGGGGGTACTTCATCAAAGTACCAAGCATTGTAAGTGACACTATGTTGGACCTTCTAGCTGCCAGATGATTGATGCCACATGATCCCAGTCACAGCTGTGAAAGCTGTGGCCAAATTCCTCATCAAAATATCATGAGGAATAATGAAATGGGTTTTGTTAAGCACCTAAATTTTGAAATAATTAGTTATGCATCAATAGGTAATTGAAAAACGTTAGTTTAGAAAATATGAAGGGATGACAGCAACCTTGAATGGAATGATATATTAGGGTATTATGACTATTAGGATATTATGACTATTAAAATAGTAAATTTTATTTTTTTTGTGCATAGAACTGACTATAAAGCTTTCAGGTCAGAAAATGAAAATGTGGGTATGCTTATTTGAAGACTATTAAAAATTTTTAAGATGACAACAGTAGGGCATTAAACCAAGTGCAGGGTCCTATAGAAAGTGGGGACCATGTGACTATATGCAAAGCCTACTGGTACATAAACTTTAAAGTATGTAGACTTAATTATCTAGTAAGTAATCATACTCCCCATGATACACTAAAAGCAGTTTAATTATATTCAATTAATGTTAAAATCACCTTTTAGCAGCCAGATAATGTATCACAGTTTTAACTATTATGACCATCTCCTTTGTGTTTCAGTAAAAGCCTTAAATTGCAGAGGCATGGGAAGAGGCTTCTGTTAGAGCTAAGAAAATAAGAATGAAATTGGAATATAAATCAAAACATGACAAGGGTCATATTAACCAAACATACACTCATTGGAAATGTAAACTGTATTTTCTAGGAGAAAAATATATAGTTCAAATGCGTAGCTGAAAACATTGCCTTTGAACAGCTCCACCCAATTGACTTTGAACTATAACTTATCAAATTTAAATTATGTGCACCCATGAACATATTTAAAGTTTCTTTGTCCTTGGGCGCCTGGGTGGCTCAGTTGGTTGGGCGACTGCCTTCGGCTCAGGTCATGATCCTGGAGTCCCGGGATCGAGTCCCACATCGCGCTCCCTGCTCGGCAGGGAGTCTGCTTCTCCCTCTGACCCTCTTCCCTCTCGTGCTCTCAATCTCTCATTCTCTCTCTCTCAAATAAATAAATAAAATCTTTAGAAAAAAAATAAAGTTTCTTTGTCCTTTAAATATTATACTTTCTTATTTGTTATGCAGCATTTCATGTCAGAGTGGTGTGTTGTGGAACTAAAGTTCTTAAACTTTATTTGCCCATACGAAATCCTTTTCTGATTCCATATACCTGTGTTTACTTGCTGTGCTGATTTTATGTTCAGCACCAGCTTTGTCATCAATCTCCTATATTACTCTGCCAGACTACTCTACCTCTGACATTAGATTCTGCATGAAGTTATAAAGCAAAGAAAGAAATGAAACAAAAAACTTATTATTTTATAGTTACTTGATTCCTCAGAAGTCTCTCTAAGTAATCTTTTAGAATTCTATGAAAGCCTGAGAGATATAAGTGAGCAATATTAGTTTGAAGTAGATCTTTTTTGTTAGGACACTTGGAAAAAAATCCAAAAATTCCACTGAAAAAATATACACAACCAGCCAAGTAATGAGAACATTCTAGCAGAGATGATTTCCTGTTAATATGTTTTCCTGTTAATTTATTTCCAAAATAAGCACGTAAGAAGGAGCCCATATGAGTGATTTTATACCATTTTTTTTGCCTCCCAGTTGCAGAATTTTTATTTAACTATCTTCTTTTAGTTTAAAGCTTTTGTTTACTCAAAATAAAATAAAAATCAATATACAAAACCCATGTATGTTGTGAAAATATTGGAAAATTGAATTAAGTAAAATAAGGAGAAACGCCCATTATTTCATTAACCATATCTTTCAACAATTACCTGATGTATATCTTATCAGATTAAATTTGATGCATGTAAGAGTAAATATATATAACTCTTGAAAACATGTTTCAACCTTACAATACATAGCATCTATCCTTAAAAATGAGGTTCATCTAGTGCATAATTTAATGGCTATATATATAAGTGCTTCATGATTAACATATGCTAAATTATTCAATATATATGTTATTTCTATATTATGAATATTTTAATTAATTTTATTGCAGCTAATCCTTTGTAAGGAAATGCAAATATATCTTCAGAGTGCCTTCTTTAAAATATAAAAATCTGGGGCAAAGGTATACATATTTTTTCAGCTTTTCAAACATATTACCAATTAATCTCTAGCTTGGGTTTCAAATTTTTCTTCTTTTAAAATTATAAATAAAGTCAATAAAACTAAATATTTTCATAAAATTTATATTAATATTGTATACTGCATCCTACTAAAGAATGAATGGGTCAACCAAGAAATTAAAGAAGAATTAAAAAAATTCATGGAAACAAATGAAAATGAAAACACAACTGTTGAAAATCTTTGGGATGCAGCAAAGGCGGTCCTAAGAGGAAAGTATATAGCAATACAAGCGTTCTCAAGAAACAAGAAAGGTCTCAAATACACAACTTAACCCTACACCTAAAGGAGATGGAGAGAAAACAGCAAATAAAGCCTAAACCCAGAAGAAGAAGAGAAATAAAAAAGATCAGAGCAGAAATCACTGAAATAGAAACCAAAAGAACAGTAGAACAGATCAACGAAACCATGAGCTGGTTTTCTGAAAGCCGGATAAACCCCTGGCCAGACTTATCAAAAAGAAAAGAGAAATGACCCAAATAAATAAAATCATGAATGAGAGAGAGATCACAACCAACACCAAAGAAATACAAAAAAATATAAGAACATATTATGAGCAACTCTATGCAGCAAATTAGATAATCTGGAAGAAATGGATGCATTCCTAGAGATGTATAAACTACCAAAACTGAAACAGGAAGAAATAGAAAACCTGAACAGACCTATAACCACTAAGGAAATTGAAGCAGTCATCAAAAATCTCCCAACAAACAAGAGCCCAGGGCCAGATGGATTTCCAGGGGAATTCTACCAAACATTTAAAGAAGAATTAATACCTATCTTTCTGAAACTGTTCCAAAAAATAGAAATGGAAGGAAAACTTCCAAACTCATTTTATGAGGTGAGCACTACCTTGATTCCAAAACCAGACAAAGACGCCATCAAAAAGGAAATTACAGACCAATATCCTTGATGAACATGGATGCAAAAATTCTTACCAAAATACGAGCCAAGAGGATCCAACAGTACATTACAATGATTATTCACCAGAACCAAGTGGGATTTATCCCTGGGCTGTAAGTTTGGTTCAACATCCATAAATCAATCAATGTGATACAATATATTAAGAAAAGAAAGAACAGAACCATACGATCACCTCAATAGATGCAGAAAAAGCATTTGACAAAGTACAGCATCCTTTCTTGATCAAAACTCTTCAGAATATAGGGGTAGAGGGTACAAACCTCAGTATCATAAAAGCCATCACTGAAAAACCCACAGTGAATATCATTCTCAATGGGGAAACACATAGCTTTCCCCCTAAGGTCAGGAACATGGCAGGGATGTCCACTATCACCACTGCTATTCAACATAGTACTAGAAGTCCTAGCCACAGCAATCAGACAACAAAACAAATAAAAGGTATCCGAATTGGCAAAGAAGAAGTCAAACTCTCACTCTTTGCAGATGATAGGATACTTTATGTGGAAAACCCAAAAGACTCCACCCCAAAACTGCAAGAACTCATACAGGAACTCAGTCAAGTGGCAGGATATAAAATCAATGCACAGAAATCATTGGCATTCCTATACACCAACAACAAGACAGAAGAAAGAGAAATTAGAGAGTTGATCCCATTTACATTTGCACCCACAACCATAAGATACCTAGGACTAAATCTAACCAAAGAGGCAAAGAATCTGTACTCAGAAAACTATAAAATACTCATGAAAGAAATTGAGGAAGACACAAAGAAATGGAAAAATGTTCCATGCTCATGTATTAGACGAAAAAATATTGTGAAAATATCTATGCTACCTAGAGCAATCTACACATTTAATGCAATCCCTATCAAAATACCATAAACCTTTTTCAAGGAAATGGAACAAATGATCCTAAAATTTGTATGGAACCAGAAGAGACCCTGAATAGCCAGAAGGGTGGCATCAGAGTTCTGGACTTCAAGCTCTATTACAAAGCTGTCATCATCAAGACAGTATGGTACTGGCACAAAAACAGACACATAGATCAATGGAACAGAATCGAGAGCCCAGAAATGGGCCCTCAATTCTATGGTCAACTAATATTTGACAAAGCAGGAAAGAATGTCCAACGGAAAAAAGACAGTCTCTTCAACAAATGGTGTTGGGAAAATTGGACAGCCACATGCAGAAGAATGAAACTGGACCATTTCCTTACACCACACACAAAAATAGACTCCAAATGGTTGAAGACCTAAATGTGAGACAGGAGTCCATCAAAATTCTAAAGGAGAAAACAAGCAGCAACCTCTTCGACCTCAGCCGCAGCAACTTTTTCCCAGAAACATTGCCAAAGGCAAGGGAAGCAAGGGCAAAAATGAACTATTTGGACTTCATAAAGATATAAAACTTTGGCCCAGCAAAGGAAATAGTCAACAAAACCAAAGACAACTGACAGAATGGGAGAAGATATTTGCAAGTGAGATATCAGATAAAGGCTAGTATCCAAAATCTATAAAGAACTTATCAAACTCAAAACCCAAAGAACAAATAATCCAATCAAGAAATGGGCAGAAGACATGAACAGACATTTTTCCAAAGAAGACATCCACATGGCCAACAGACACATGAAAAAGTGCTCAACATTGCTCAGCATCAGGGAAATTCAAATCAAAACCTCAATGAGATACCACCTCACACCAGTCAGAATGGCTCTTCCTTTCTTTCTTTCTTTCTTTCTTTCTTTCTTTCTTTCTTTCTTTCTTTCTTTCTTTCTTTCTTTCTTTCTTTCTTTCTTTCTTTCTTTCCTTCTTTCTTTCTTCTCTTTCTTTCTTTCTTTCTTTCTTTCTTTCTTTCTTTCTTCTTTTTCTTTCTTTTTTCTTTCCTTCCTCCCCCCCTTCCTCCCTTCCTCCCTTCCTTCCTTCCTTCTTTCTTCTTTCTTTTTCTATTTTTCTACCATACTCACAAGTTTAGGTCCAGATTCAAGTCAGATTAATTGTGATTTGATTAAGGGAAACTCCCCCGGTTGCTGGGAAAGGACAATCTCTCTATAGGTAAAGAAAGACAGAATTATCCAGAGGATAAAATTATCTCTACAGTTTTTCATATATGGTATCTGGGACTCAAAAATAACATAACATCAAAAAGATAGTAATTAAGTGAAAGACAAAAGGATCTCCTGCCCTCAGGAGATCCAGATATTAGTGTTATTACTCACAGACTCTTAAATAACTGTAAATATTCAAGAATTTAAAGTAAATCAAATATCAAAATTTTTTTTAAAATATTGAGAATACAAGATACTTGTTAATATTTGATATCCTAGGCAAAATCTGATAGCAGTGAATAGATGTTCTTTGTTCCCTAGACTCAAAAGAGATAAATTATTAGGAGAAGTAAAAATATTTAGAGAACTATAGATTTAATTTATAGACAACAAGGCTTTACAAAGTCTCCAGGAAATGTCTATCTGTATTTTTAGTCCTAATATTTTATGTTTCAAGTTTTGTTAACTCTATAGCGAAGAGGTGTTAATAATTAATTGTTAAAATTAATTAAAATAATAATCAGCACTTCTTGTATACTTATGTGAATAAATTCAGTCAAAAACAGAAAAATATCAAAGTAATGAAAAAATCACAAAATTTTTGAATAACTATATTTGATTAAATCTGTGCTAAGGCAGAGAATAACAGAGAAATAAACCATAGAAGGAATGAAGAAAAAAGTGAAAAACTGTCATCTTGTCCTCATCTCTCCTGTCTTTCGTCATGACTAACATGATATATCTAAAAACATATCATATATAAAACATATTATACCATACTAATGTCCAAAAAGGATCCTAAATTCCTCAAGTCCTGAATATTGAGATGTCATGAAAAACAGAAAATGCTAAAACCTTTGTCTCCTGAGAAAAACTGAGTAAGAATGTCTTGTGTTTAGTTTTATCAAAAATAAAATCTTTAAAAAAAAAAAAAAAAGGGCGCCTGGGTGGCTCAGTTGGTTAAGCGACTGCCTTCGGCTCAGGTCATGATCCTGGAGTCCCGGGATCGAGTCCCGCATCGGGCTCCCTGCTCAGCGGGGAGTCTGCTTCTCACTCTGACCCTCTTCCCTCTTGTGCTATCTCTCATTCTCTCTCTAATAAATAAATAAAATCTTTAGTTTTATCAAATCTAACTTAAATTTCATATAATCAGAATCTATAATTTCCAAGTAATAAACTGAACTTGAGGTTTTGCCTGTAAATTCTGCCTGAATATTTTTATTCAGAGAAATAGTGGTCTCCCTTGTAAGGACTCAACTAAAAAAATTTTTTTTAAAGCTTTTATCTATTTATTTTATGAGAGAGAGAGAGCATGTGAAAGAGAGAGCAGGAGCAGGGGGGAGGGGCAGAGGGAGAGGGAGAAGCAGACTCCCCACTGAGCAGGGGGCCCTACTCGGGACTCCATACCAGGACCCCAGGATCATGACCTGAGCCAAAGGCAGATGTTTAACCACCTGAGCCACCCAGGCACCCTCACCTAAAAATTTAAGTCAGTATTCAAATTTGTCTTTGACACACATTACTAATAAATATTCAGAATAGCACACACAAATACAGATGCTCCTTCCAAAATCCAATAAGGCCTACCAAGATTATGCTATTCTCTTAGTGGTAGTGGATATAAGATGCACTTATTCACCTTTCACTAAGGGGATATTCTGACACATCTCAGACTTTAAAAATTCACTGAAGTACAGGCCCTTGAAATTTAATTGGTTTTCTCTGAAACCTCTGGTATTTTGTATGTCCTTAAGGTATCTATGATACCTGTTTTTCAAGCTCACCCTATTCTATCAGCAGAAGGTCATCAATATAATAGAACAGTATGTGGACTTGGTCTTGAGAGATGATCACCTTCCTTGTGAATTCAATTGGGACAGCAGAGGAGCTGATGTAGACAGATAGGAGAGTGAAATTTTACTACTATGAATGCTGAGTAAAAACAAATTTTACTACCTTTATCTGCTTGTTGCTTTCAGGGAGTCAGGGTAGGAGAGTATTGTCAGATTTACTGACTTTTTACCAGATGTTATCAAGAAGTATTTTAATTTTCTTCATTAAAGTAATCATGTTTTGAACAGCATTCCATTTAGAGTCGCTGTCTAATTAGGCTTATAATCCAGTGTTATTTATACCAGAACACTCTGTTTTTTTGCTCAGGAGAAACCAATGAATTAAAAGGGGATTGAAAGGAATCGCTGATGTTGCATATTTAGTCTTTGATTATGGCAGCAATCTCTGTAATGCATCCATGTGGCATGAATGTCTGTAATTCACAATATTGCTTTTGGTTCCCTCTTCTGGTAAGGAGGGCTAATGCTGGGGATCTTCTTCACTCAGTAGCTGTTACTCCATTGGTCAGATATGGTTTGCCACTGATACCTATTCCAACTGCAATATTGACCTCAGGTACCCAAATTAGATCCTTGGTTCCTTTGCTCTTTCAGATCCTAGGCTTGCAGTTCCTCATTAGTAGTTCTTTGATGCTTTTCAAAGGCTGCTTTCACATATTTTGTCCTGATTGTTTTGTACTCTTTATCAAGATCTGTCCAAAAGTACAAAATTAACTTAACTCAAATTATCTACTAGTCATCTCAAGAATTTTAAAATTGGAATACTAATTAGAATTTTTAATTTTTTTAAATATTTTATTTATTTATTTGAGAAACACAGAAAGAGAGAGAGAACAGGAGTGGGTGGGGAGGGGCAGAAGGAGAAACAAGACTTCCTGCTGAGCAGGAAGCCGGACTTGGGACTTAATCCCAGGACCCAGACATCCAACCAACTGAGCCACTCAGGCGCCCCCAAATTAGTGCTATTATAAAAGACACCCTGGGGGTGCCTGGGTGGCTCAGTTGTTAAGGGTCTGCCTTCAGCTCAGGTCATGATCCTGGGGTCCGGGATTGAGCCCTGCATCAGGCTCTCTGCTCAGCAGGAAGCCTGCTTTTCCCTCTCCCACTCCCCCTGCTTGTGTTCCCTCTCTCACTGTCAAATAAATAAAATCTTTAAAAAAATAAAAATAAAAGAGACCCTGTGGTTGCTCCCTAGCTCTTTCCACCATGTGAGGACACAGTGAGAAGGCCACAGTCTGCAGTCCAGAAGAGGGCCATCACCAGAATCTGATGATGTCAGCACCCTGGTCTTGGACTTCCAGCCACCAGAGCTCAGAGAAATAAATCTCTGTTTTTTATAAGCTGCCCAGTCCATTGTATTTTGTTATAGCAGCCCAAACAGTCTAAGATACCTAGTAAGACTGAATCCCCCTTACCATTCATAGTATGAGCATCTCTTAAAACTGAAGGTGGGGTCACCTGGGTGGCTCAGTCTTTAAGAGTCTGCCTTCCGCTCAGGTCATGATCTCAGGGTCCTGGGATTGAACCCCACATTGGGCTCCCTGCTCTGCGGGAAGCCTGCTTCTCCCTCTTCCACTCCCCCTGCTTGTGTTCCCTATCTCTCTGTGTATCTCTCTGTCAAATAAATAAATAAAGTCTTCAAAAAAAAAACAAAAAACAAAAAACTGAAGGTGATTTTAGGAGCTACAGATGCAAAAATAAAAAATTGTGTAAATGACATGGACCTAAAGACATTGATCATTGATCAGTTTGAGTGACTAACTGAAAGTGTCTCTTCAAGTGATGAAGAAAAAAATAAATATATTAGAATCACTGAGAGATGATACTGCCCTGCCTTGCACCTTATGAAAATGAATAACCAAGAGAATTTTGATTATTAGAAATTTTTATTTTATGCTCAGTAAAGAATTTAAACATTATATATGCTAATACCACTGAATGTGTTAAATAAAAGACATCTGAAATCCTGGAGAAAATATGCATTCTAAAAATTCATTTGAAAATTTATATGAAATTTTATAAAATACTAAATGTAAAAAATTTAAAGCTATGAATAGTATAACAAAGGAGAAGCATAAGTTGATAATTGACATATGAAAACAAATGTTCAATGAAAACAAATGTTCAGTTTCAGTAATTATCAATGAAAGCTGAATTAGAAGAAAAAAATGAGAAAAAAGGTATTTTCTTCCTCTAAGTCTATAAATGTCCATACCATAATGGCCACATTTGGTTGGTTCAGGATTGAAAACTCATCCAAGTTGGGACAATAAGTCCCCCCCTTAAAAACTTTGGTCTTGGGACTGAGATGCCTAATCTGCTTTTTCATAGATTTTTAATTCTTTAAGATGTAAAATTTAAAACTTTTGGCAGTCATAATACAGCCATGTGGAGAAAGCTGATTATATTATTTAAAAAAAAATGCTTATAACCGTGTAAAAAGAAACTGAAATAAGAATCGAGAGGGAGCTCTAAAAATAATTGATTTGTTGGTTCTCAATTTTCCAGAGTTTATAATAAAACTTGGTTGTTTAACTCTGTGTTGGATTCTACAACTTAAAGCCTTCTCCTTTTGATTAAACAATGAAGAGGAGTAGAATATGCCACCCCAAACTGGGTCACTTTGGCGTGTGGATTATTTTGTATTGAAGGTAATCAAGGGCCAGTGACTCAGGAAAAACTTTTACCTCTCCCTTACCTGCCTAAGAGAATTTAGGTAGGTGGCCTATCCCAGCTATTACCAGAGATAACTTTTTATCTGAAAAACTTATCTGTCTGGCAGGGAAAACATCTGATTAACAAACTCCTCTTACCTTCCTGTGAAGCTCCCTCCTTCCTTTGAAGCCACAGGCTCTTTTCCCATCCCTTACCTCAGGATGGCTTATAAACCTCAATTGTCTGACTATTTTGGGGTCTCGTATCTTTATGGGGCTTCTGTATGAATAAAATTAAATTTGCTTTCTCCTGTTAATCTGTCTTATGTCAATTTAATAATTAGACCAGCAAAAGAACCTAAAATGAAAAAAAGGAAATTTTTTCTTCCTTTACAGTCACATTAGTTTTCTAATTTTTTTGCAACAAAAAGCATTCAAATAATCAATTCTTAAAATCAACTTTCAAATAATTATGGAGAAATATGATAGCATAAAAAATATCCACAACAGGAAAGCCTGGGTTTCTCAGTCGATTAAGTGTCAGACTCTTGATTTTGCTCAGGTCATGATCTCAGGGCTGTGAGATGGAGCCCCACCTTGGGCTCATTGCTTGGTGGGGCATCTGCTTGAGATTCTCTCTCTCCTTCTTCTGTGCCCACCTGCCCCCCCCACTCATGCTCATGCATGTTCTCTCTCTCTAAAACTAAATAAATCTTGGGCACCTGGGTGGCTCAGTAGGTTGTCTGCCTTCAGCTCAGGTGATGATATCAGGATCCTAGGATCAATCCCCACACTGGGCTCTCTACTCAGCAGGGAATCTGCTTCTCCCCCTCTGTGCTCTCTCTCTCTCTCATAAATAAATAAAATCTTAAAAAAATAAACAAAAAATAATAAAAATAAATAAATATTTTAAAAAAGATCCATAATATTAGACAAAGTTAAAGAAAGCATGTTAAAAAAATTTGGTAGAATTTGATAAAAATTTATAAAACATATTTGCATATTAAAGTTTATACAAATTAATAATGATATTTTATTGATTGTCTCTGGATATGGAATAAAGTATATGTTTATCCATTATGTATTTTTATATATTACTTTTGTTAATTATTATTTACATAAAATATTGACATATAAGGGACTAAATTATTAATTTAAATGTAGTCATCTCAGGAGTCTTATTTGATTCAACACAAAATTTAGACTGCCTAGAACAATGAAAAGTGAGAATGTGTTTTCCAGTGTTCTCATAATTTTGTTCCCAAAGTTGATGGAAGGAAAGTTTGCAGCTGTGTTTCTGAGAAAATCAGAACTTCTGCTCTTCTACATCCCTGATGGAAAGCAAATTTCTCTGAGACCAGAGACAAAGATACGTTATTGTGAACCTAATGTTTCATTTATTAAATGAAAGTTTCACTTGGTACCAGAAGTTCAGGGGTAATATCAGGAAAAATAACAATTTTTCACAAGATGCTTCTGAATATTTTGCTCAATTAGCTACCACATATTTTACCCTGGAGACTATGATCAGAGATGAATGTAGCTAAAAAGCTTTCAAAGTGATTATTATCAGTCATCTTTCATAACTATAGGAAACCTAAGTAATGTTCACAAAGAAGCATTAATTTTAAGTGACTAGCTTAGGTAATTTTCAAAATCCAAAAGCTTTACAATACACTTTAATTTACTAAAAATAAATAAATAAAAATAGGCCCCATGAATATTAGAATTCCCATTTGAGTTTTTCATTGTTACATTTATATTTCTTTCAATATATACTGTCTCTCCTTATAAACCTTTGCAATCATTATTCTTGTATCTTCAGAATTTATTATGTAAACAAAGTTGTCTGGCTAATATTTTCTTGCACCAAAGGATTCATTAAAATATCATTATAGCGATATTTTGTTATTTTTTTGTGTGTGTGATGCAGACTGAGTGTCAAGCTGTTTTTCTTAGACTGATATCTGGAATGTTCCTTAGAGTTTTAATAACACCACTTTCAATAGAAAAATCAGGTAGATCAGCTGATGCCGCTGGGTTTGGTGTCCTACCAACCAGACAAGTTATCAGCATGTTTATTTCTGTGCTCCGTTGCCACGCTCAGTGGTGCCCTTTTCAGTAAATAGAAGACGATCCTCAAATTCATTTACTGAAAATGTGCACTTTGCCTTGAAATAGATAATGTACTTGGGTTTCTTATTATTTTGTATGTTTTACAAAAAAAAAACAAAAAATTATTTATAAAACTAACAGAACATTTGTATTTTATGCTACTTCAAGATACCTTGTGTATAAAAAAACTAGTGCTTTTAGTCAAATGAAATCTGTAAAATGTGTAGACCTTTTTCATTTTGTTTTGTTTTTCTTTTAATGCTGGTTTTGTTTTGCTTTGTTTTGTTTTATTGCCAGCAAACTTGAGAAACTGTTAAAAGAACTGTTTGTTAAAGACACATTAGCTGAAATTTGTGAAAGAAGGACCAGTTTATTTTTGAGCCACTTTAAAATACTTTCTTTTATAATAGAAATCTACTTTCAAATAATCAATTGGCATGCAATCTGTGCTGTGCTTAATTATGCATAATAAAATCATCTAATAAAAATAGAGATAATTTTATTCTTTATGAAAAGAAATGCATATCTATGGAAATTATGGATACAGTATCAAGATATAAATTCAGCCTGATGAAATAGAAACTCAAATAAAAGTGGCCTGAACAAAGTAAAATTGTTCTCCTTTTCTCACTAAAAGACCAAGATAATATGGCTTTACATATTTCCTGTGGCCATTGCTCTTCTCTCTTTATAAATTCATCTCTAGAATTCTGCTTTGATCAGCAGAATATAAGATGCTTGGTCATCATGTCCATATTCTAGCTAGAAGCAAAACTTAAAGTCTTAGGGAAGACTTAGTTGAAAATCTCAGGTAGAATCCGGTCTTGGAAGTTGTAGTATTACTGCATATGTTAAATTCACAATCTATTTAGGTTATTATGTGAAAGGGGGAGCATGTATTGAGAATTGCAAGAAATAGAAAAGGGACTTTTTGATACTGACTGACTCTCAGTAATGTGAATTCTAAATGCCACTGAGTCTTCCTTGGAAGCAGAAAAAAACAACTTCTCTATTCTCAATAAAGGTGTTTGAGCACTGAATACCTTGTAAGGAAATTCATTTGAGGTAATCACCTTGCAAGAGAATGTCCATCTTTTATGCCTAATCCTTACCAACTTTTTTTTTTTAATCTCCAAACTAGTGTCAACACTCAGCCTACCGATGGGCAAATATTAAATGTGAACTCTGGTAAGATTTGTATATGAAAATATGTGTAAGATTTTTATGATTAATGTGGTAGAAACAAACATTAGAAATTTATGTGGAAATGGACCAAGGAGGGGAAAAAATATGAATTTCAACTGGACTGAATTAACTGATATAGCACGTTTGGTAGTGAACCTGGGTTTTTATGTGCTAACCAATTCACCAAAAGGTAGGTTTTACTTTTTAGTCAGCTGGTTGATTGAATTTGCATTTAGTTGCAGCCTATGTGAATTTAAGCAACGATGCAAAATAGTCTTTAATAAATGTAAATATTATCAAGTGTTAAGAAGATAGAAAAAATGAAGCAGAATTAAAGTGCTCTACCCAATCATCAAGTCTTAAATTATGTCTGATAGGACTCAGACAATATGTACTGTCACTGAGTATGCATTGGTGAGAGGAGTATCAGTCTTTTTGAAGTGTACCACAGGGATAGTCCTCCAAAGGGTAGAATTAAGATGGGAGATGCTGTTATTGAGATGGACTTTCTAATTTGAATGAAGATGGCAGAATTCCAGACCATCAGTAAGAAAGTGGTAGCAATTAATTGCCAGTAACAAGAGGAAGGAGATGACCATAATCAACATCTAGGTAAGAGTGGCATTCAGGATGGTTAACAAATAGGGATCTTTGGTGTCATTAAAGAATTTCTAGGGCCTACATATAAAGATGGCAGTCTTAATTTGGGTTCCCTAAAACCCAAGACTGAGAAAAACTTAGGTATCAATTCTTTATCAGAGGATGCAATCTCAGGGAAACAAAAATGAAGGGAAAAAAACACAAAGTAAAGATGCCCATTTTGACACTTCTGATCAGTATTCAGTATTTTGCTAGACACCCTGGCCAGTGCGATAATGAGGACAAAGAAATACTGTAACAATCAAAAGGGTTAGTAAATCTGGCATTATTTGCAGAAATAAATATGTAAAACAGAAGAGATCCAAGACCTAAGAAACAAGATACACCAACGTTTAGAGCTTGAGGAGTTTTGGAGAGACCAGAAAGGGAACTGGAGAAGGAATGGGCAATAAGGAGGGAAAGCATGAGAGTATTCTTACAGGATTTTTTCCCTGTTGATGCCTGCAGTTCTTGGTCACGCCACTTCAAAGAATGAAAAGGTAGACCAGACAGAGTGGTGGGCAGCAAAGCAAGGTTTATTGAGCAATAGCAAAATGATAGTACAAAGCTCCCGAGGAGGTAGGGAACCCGAGAGGGTTGCCACCAGAGTTTCTAAGTCTAGGGGTTTTTATGGGCTTGTTGGGGGGGCTTTTTAATCTGATTAAACCTCCCTGCACCTGTCATCCAATCAGATTTTTGTCACATGGGAAAGGGTTGAGGTCTCCCTCCAGGATGGTGTAAAATCCTTTTAAGGATGGTTTCCTCTTAGGGTGGTGGGCCCCCCTTGTCCCTGCCTGCCTTCCAACTATCCTTCATCAGTATGATATCTGCCAATATAACTGAGGCATAGATTTCAAAGAGAATCAAGATCAACGGCAAATGCTGTTTATAGTTCAATAATACTGAGGATTTTATTGAGATGGAGGTATGAAATCTATAAAAATATTTTTTTTCTGAAATGATGGGGCAAAAGTCTGAATGGAAAGGGTTGAAGAAAGAATGGGTGGGAGCAATGAAAACTGTGAGAATCAGGGTCGGTCTGCAATTTATTACTTAATACAGGCAACTTTTGTCCTGGAGAAACCCTGTATCAGATGAGACAGCACATCCAAGTTGTGATTCAGATAACGGATGTGCGATTAGACCTCCGGATTAGACGACCCTTTCAGTGAGTTTTACTGAAGAGAAACATGGTAGCAACAGAAGGGAGTGGTGGGATCCAGACACATTTGTTTTGATATGTTGTTTTCAAATGGATGATAGAAATACATATTTGTATGCTAATGGAAAAGAACCTGTAATGGGGAAGATTTATAGATCCGTGACAACAGGGTAGAATTGCTAGGGGCATTTGCAGGAGAAGTTAAGGGAGGTGAGATCTAGTGGACTAAAGAATATTTACTGGGTAGGGTGGTAGGTTGAATAATCCACCCACAATAATAGGAGAAAAGGTAGAACGTTGGGCATAGGTACTGGTTAGGAAGATGTGGTGGTAGAGACCTGAAGAAGTTCTCAGTTAGGGCACCTGGGTGGCTCAGTCGGTTAGGCGACTGCCTTCGGCTCAGGTCATGATCCTGGAGTCCCGGGATCGAGCCCCACATCGGGCTCCCTGCTCAGCAGGGAGTCTGCTTCTCCCTCGGCACCTCCCCCCTCTCATGCTCTCTGTATCTCTCTCATTCTCTCTCTCAAAATAAATAAATAAAATCTTAAAAAAAAGTTCTCAATTGAATATGAGTTAAAGTCATCATTCAAAAATAAAAACAGTGGATAAAATAAAGCTTTTTATCACTATGAAATAGATGTGTTTAATGAAGTCAGTAAAGTTTTAATTAATAAGATGGGAAATGTAATCAACCATTAAACATTAAAACCTGGTTCACATTATAAAACAAATCACATTATCTATCATTTGAAGAAAAAATGGAAATAACAACAGAAATAATAATGTAAATTAGCATACTTTTATGGCAAATAATGTATTAATATCTTTCCTAAAGAGAATTCTTTTTAAAACTATAAGGACAGGGTGCCTTGACAGCTCAGTTGTTTAACGGTCTGCCTTCAGCTCAGGTCATGATCTCGATGTCCTGGGATCGAGACCACTCCCCCCTCCGTGGTGCTCAGCTGGGAGTCTGTTTCTCCCTCTCCCTCAGCCCCTCCCCCACCACCCCCTCATTTGTGTGCACTCTTTCTCTTAAATAAATAAATAAAATATTTTTAAAAACTGTAAGGAAAATGAAAATCTTGCTATAAATACATGCACATTACATGAATAATGCTATTGAGAAAATTTCAAAGGAATACTAAGTATATTATGCAATCAGTAGTAAACAAAACATTTTAAAATTAGATTATTTGCACACTTAATCAACAATAATCTTTTAATGAATTATTTTGGTCAGATTATGCAAACATATACACGCACATACACACACAATTCACAAGTTGCTGGTAGGCAATTAAACTTGAGAGAAAAGTTCTGAAAATTTAGCAATAGCATTTATAATTTTTGATCCAATAAATTTATCTGTAGGATTTTGAACCTAAGAAAGTGATCTGAGATGCACACAACTATTTATCTTTAATGAAATAATATATAACACTTCACAATAATGAAAAATTAGAAAAATAATAAAAGTTTAACAATAGAAAGTAAGTTAAACAACTGTATATCAATATTTCAGAATATTCTACAGTTTTAAAATATTTAATGACATGGGAAAATGCTTACTATATATTATGGACTGATTTGTGTCCCCCTAAGACACATATGTTGAAGTCCTAACCCCAGTATACTTCAGAATGTGACTGTATTTGGAAAGGGCCTTTAAAGAGGTAATTACGGTTAAATAAAATAAGATGGGTGGCCCTAATCTGATATGACTCATGTCATAAAAAGAGGGGGATGCCAGGGAGATATGCACACAGAGGAAGAGCCATGTGAGAACACAGTGAAAAAGTGGCTATCTGCATGTCAAGGAGGGAGGCCTCAGAAGAAAGCAAATCTGCCAACATCTTTATCTTAGATCTCTAGCCTCCAGACTATGAGAAAATACATTTCTACTGATTGAGCCCCTTAGTCTGTTATGTTTTGTTATGGCAGCCTGAGCAAACTAATACATAGTCCATTTTTAAACTTAAAAAATGTTAAAAATACCAATAGTATAATTACAATTTTAAAAATATGTTACTTATTCTATTTATCTGATGTCTAGACTGATGTATAGATCAATGAAATGGAAGGAAGGAAGGAAGGAAGGAAGGAAGGAAGGAAGAAAGGAAGGAAGGAAGGAAATATAAAATATATATCAAGATAGGAATTAGAGATGGGCTATAATTTTTCCTCTTTATCCTAAGATATTACATATGTGCAAGATCAATGTTTATATATAATATATAAAACCATTTTTTTGAAGATTTTATTTATTTGATAAAGAGAGACAGATAGTGACAGAGATAGCAAGAGAGAGCACAAGCAGGGGGAAAGGCAAAAAGAAAGGGAGAAGCAGGCTCCCCGTGGAGCAGGGAACCCAATGCAGGGCTCAATCCCAGGACCCTGGGATCATGACCTGAGCCGAAGGCAGACACTTAACAATTGAACCACCCAGGCGCCCCTATATAAAACCACTTTTAAGACAAAATATATCTTTCCTTGTAACATAATTCATTTTAAGTTACAGTAATGCCAATCTCCACTATGCATCACTGATTGGGAGGGTTTGTTTTGTTTTTTGTTTTGTTTTCAGTGTCACATATTTACGGATGGATCACCATAATGGTAAAAAATACCAAAATAATGTTTCAGTTAAAACAGTCTAGATGATACCCAGAAAACACTAAAACACTTACAATTCTGTGATGTGTAGTAGATGAGAAAGTTATCAAAATGTGAGATCTAAATAGGCCTTCTTACATTTTGGTTGAGGTGAAATATTCTAATCAAGAACATTCATACTCCATTTCAAATGCTTCACTCAACTCAGATTTCTTATAACATCAGTTAGCTCTGAAATATTTACCTAAGAAAATCTTTGTGTGTCAGAAAGAAAGAAAGAAAAAGAAAGAAAGAAAGAAAGAAAGAAAGAAAGAAAGAAAGAAAGAAAGAAAGAAAGAAAGAAAGAAAGAAAGAAAAGAAAAGAAAAGAAAAGAAAAGAAAAGAAAAGAAAAGAAAAAAAATCTTTGTGTGCAATGTATTAGTATGCTTTTCATATTTTGGTCATCAGTACAAGTGAGCAGTCTCTATATATACTTGGGTACTGAATATTGGTGTGATCCCACATAAACACACAGTGAAAATGAGAAAATGACAAAGCATTTCTAGGTCATGTATCTTTAGCAATCTCCATTCTGTCATTTGTATTTGTGTTCAAACAAACAACTTTGACATATAATATCAGGCACATATAACCATGCTGAAACTGCCGCTAAACAGCAAAGAAAGATTGACATTTTAGAAGGTAAAATTCAGGTTTGGGGATGCCTTCAAGGGAAAGGTCAAAGCAAAAGTCAAGGAAATGGAGGAAAGATCATCAGGTTATCAGATCTATGTGTGAATCTTAGGATGTTATAAGTGAGTCAACATCATTGTCTTCTAGGAATGCAGTACAGCAATTGAATCGGGTCTAAGACGGGGGGCAGAGACAGGTCATGATTACAGGATTAGGAATATAAGAGAAGAATTAATACCCATGTAAAAACATCTGGATTAATCTTCTATGAAAGTGATAACTAAGATTTTCATAAGTGTGTGAAAATGCTTTTAGGTATATGTATGATTGATGACCATGTTTTCAATGTGAGAATATAATTACGAACACTTTTCAGCATTCACTGAGATTTGTTTCATATTCAAAAAAATAAAAAGCGAAAGAGAAACACCTTTATATTTTATTATATTTTGAGGAACTTCTGTTATTAGCTTGAAATTGCTCTTCCTATTTTGCATCTTAAATTAATTTTTAAAAAATGTAAAAATATATGGGAAAGCAAATCATTAAAAGAGTTAAATCATACTTAATTAAAGATTGAATGAGCATTTCTCCTAATTATAATAAAGTAAGCTCCATAGCTTAATCTAAAATTCCTTTTGCAGAAGTAGAACCAGCTTCAAAAATATAGATTTAAGATGTGGCACCTGACAGTCCCATCATTCTAAAGTACTGTTTTATGATGTGCCTATATTTAGTAATAGTTCTTTGGATGCTCAATCCTTTTTGTGATTTACTGTGGTTATCCCTTACACCACCTGTGCATGATATTAATTAAGAACTGGGTAGACTGTGTTATAAAAATGAAAAATTTTCTTTGTCATCGGGGGAAAAAAAGCTCTGGGTAAGTTCTTTGTTCATCAAAGTTTGGTGAGGCTCCAACTACTTGTCCCAAGGCTAGCGTTTTATATCTCCACAACTTGAGGCAGTAGAACGGTTGAAAGGTGAAACTTGCGAGTTCAATAGTCGGCTCAGATATATAATCATGTGTTTCTGTCCATTTGAATTAAATGTGTTTAGAGACATCACTGTGGTTTGTGAATCCTTTCCAGCTCAAGATCAAAATAAATAGCATAGACCTAGCCAGACACAGTGCTAGCCGTTAATCTACTAAATAGTCCATTAGTATCTCACTTTGGACTAACTGACTGTTTTTAAGCACACCGACTTATAGATGGATTTATAGATGGATTAGATGCTTCCTTAACTAATTCCCAGAAAGCATCCATTTAGACAATTTTATTTATTAAAAATATTTTTCTCCATATTAAGCCCCATAAAATGGCCTATTCCATGACAAGTATTACCTAGAATGAAGTAACAGGTTTAAAGTTTCTAGCTTCTTAATATTTAAGAAATGAAAAAACTAAAATAGGAAGTCATTTGAAATGAATTTTATCAATTAATTTTTGTTATTTATTAACACCACTTTTCTAACTCATGCTTCTGAGCATTTAAACATGTTAATCCTTCAAACTGCAACACCGGTCATTGTGTTCTATGTTGTCTTCAAATTCAAAGTAAAATAAGATTTTTGTATTCAAATTAAACTGAAGTATATAAAAAGGTAGTCTTTTCTTCTCCCCTTCAATTCCCTACCCCTAAGGTAATTAGTGTTAACAATTTGATGCATAATTTTCTAATTTTTCTATGTATATACAAAAGTAAAACATATATATAACACATATATTGGGCTTTTTAAATTTGTATTTTTTTAACAAAGAGATTTCCTTTTTATTTAAATTCAACTCGTTAACATATAGTACATCATTAGTTTCTGATGCAGTGTTCAATGATTCATCAGTTGCATATAACACCCAGCGTTTAAAACATCATGTGCCCTTCTTAATGCCCATCACCCAATTACCCCATCTCCTCCCACCCACCTCCCCTTCCACGACCCTTAGTTTGTTTCCCAGAGTCAAGAGTCTCTCATGGTTTGTCTCCCTTCATGATTTCTTCCCATTCAGTTTTCCATCCCTTCCCCTGTGACCTCAGCACTATTTCTTATATTCCACATATGAGTGAAACTATATGATAATTGTCTTTCTCTGATTGACTTATTTCACTTAGCATAATATCCTCCAGTTCTATCCACACTGATGTAAATGGTGGGTATTCATCCTTTCTAATGGCTGAGTAATATTCCATGTGTATATGAACCACATCTTCTTTATCCATTTGTCTGTTGAAGGACATCTTGGCTCCTTCCACAGTTTGGCTATTGTGGACATTGTTGCTATGAACATTGGGGTGCAGGTACCCCTTCTTTTCACTACATCTGTATCTTGGGGTACCTAGATAGTAAAATTGTACCTAGTAGTACAATTGCTGGGTCATAGAGTAACTCTATTTTTAACTTCTTGAGGAACCTCCATACTGTTTTCCAGAGTGGCTTGCATTCCCACCAACAGTGTAAGAGGGTTCCCCTTTCTCCACATCCTCGCCAACATTTCTTGTTTCCTGATGTGTATAATTTTAGCCATTCTGACTGGTGTAAGGTGGTATCTCATTGAGATTTTGATTTGTATTTCCTTGATGATGAGTGATGTGGAGCATTTTTTCACATGTCTGTTGGCCATTTGTATGTCTTTTTGGAGAAATGTTTGTTCATGCCTTCCACCCATTTCTTGACTGGATTATTTGCATTTTAACAAAAATAGGATCAAACTATATATAGTGTCATGAAAAATTTTTACAGTTAATACATTCAACTTATTCCTTTTTATAGCTGCATAATATTATATAATTTACTATTAATACATTTTCTATTGATTTTACATAAATTTGTAACAGTGCTGCAAAATAAACCATGTATGTGTGTGTGCATACGAGTGTATGTATTCATACTTTTATTTATTTATGTAGGTTGGATTAATTACGTAGTGATTGCTTGGTCAAAAGTATATACATTTTTAATAGATTCTATCAAATAATTTCCACAATTACTGAGGCAATTTATATTTCTTCCAGAATTGTATGACAAATTTCATTTATATTCACATATACTACAGCCAGGGAAATATAAAAAAAAAAAAATTTCAATGCTCTTTAAAAAGTGGGAATTGGTATGGCAGCATGGAATATATTCTGATTATAAATTAAGAGAGAATTTCAGAAAAAAATACACTAGTTCAGATAAATTTTCACTTTACATAGAATTTTGTTATACAATTTAAATTTTATCCAAATTTGAAAATTCTACACTATAATAAAATTTTAAAAAGTTAAGAGGGCAAAAGTAATTTTATTCACTTCCTAGTGTGAGTTCTGGAGAAAAGAATGGAAAACGTTATTAGACAAGGCTCATCTAAACTGAAAAATTGGGACCAAAAGCATTGATCTGTATATTCTCACCATTTTATGATAAATAAATCATAACAAGGAGAGATGGCATTTTAAACAGGTAAATACAAAATTATATACATTAGAATGAAAACCTGAATAAAATAATACTAGCAGCAGCTTTGTTGATATCAATTACTTTATTGGAATGATACTTCCTGCAGAGCAGCTTTCAAAATTCTTCTTTAAAGTGCTAATAGAGGGTTCCTCAATTATAATAGAGCAGTTCGATTATAATTATAGAACTTTGGATAGGAAAATTCAGAGAGAGGTGATCAAATTTATAATTGGAAGATAATTGTATTTGACATTGCATTGAAGTCAATAAGGATAATTATTGTCATTAAAATGACATTAAAACCATTAAACCTTGTGATTTTAAAGGCATAATTTTCAAATTTGAATATTTTGAGCATTTTTCCTTGATATGAAAAAAATTATTTTTCTTTTTAAATTAACAGATACAGGAATATAGAAACACAGTTACATATTTCAGGATATTAAAACTAGGACATCAGTTTTATGAAATTTGAGGTGAATTAAAACTGAGTAGTCACTGGGATCCAAACATTCATTCCTTTACTACAAATTAAAAGAAATTTATAGACTCTTGTCTTGCTTATGCTTTTGCATGCATATTATACCTGTTCTTGAATACTAAAATGTTATATTTAAACATAATTAAATCTTTCTCTTGCCTACATTTGCTATCAATATGAGATTCTACTTGTTCCTAGAATGAGTGCTTTATTTTTTTTGAAGACTGTATTTATTTGAAAGAGAGAGAGAGCATGAGCAGAGGGAGTGGTAAGGGGAGAAGCAGACTCCCTGCTAAGCAGCCTCCATCCTGGCACTCTAGGATCATGACCTGAGTTGAAGGCAGACACTTAACCGACTGAGCCACCCAGGCACCCCATGAGTTTACCTTTACAATAACAATTAAAAATGAAATAAAATGGTGTTAGTAAGTATGATTATAACACTTCTGGGTAGGCAAACTTCTCAGGTCCCCTCTCTCCTCTGGAGCTTTATACTATCATATTGCTATCACTCAATAAACCTTGTTTTGCTGCCCCCCAAACCGCCCATCCCAAAAATAAAACACTTCTAGGTATGATAGTGGAGCAGAGATACCCATCCAGGTCCAAACTAAAATAATGATCATGGTATAAAAACACAGGGGAGAGCAGAAATGTCTGTGTCATTGTTTAGAAAATTTAGATAAATGTCATTCAGAGACCAGCATCTTCAGAGGAATTTCTGCTAAAAATGGAGATGGAACCACAATGAAAGGAGGACTGAGAACCGAATCATTCTTTTTCATTCTAAGAAAGTGATTCAACATGAGAAGATACAAATTTAAGTTAGTATACAAACTCTCTAAGTAATTTATAAGAACCAAGAGTAGAGTATGAACTCTTCGTAAGCTTTTAAACATATAACTTGGAATAATTTTCAACAGGGGCACCTGGGTGGCTGAGTTGGTTAAGTGTTTGCCTTTGACTCAGGTCATGATCCCAGAGTCCCAAGATGGAGCCCCATGTTAGGTTCCCTGCTCAGTGGGGAGTCTGCTTCTCCCTCTCCCTCTGCCCCTCCTCCTGCTCCTTCTCTCTCTCTCTCATTCACTCACACTCTCTCCTCTCAAATAAATAAATAAATAAATATTATTAAAAAGAAGAGAAAATTTTTCAACAATGTGTAGCAATGTATTTGAAAAGATTTATGCTCAAAGCTATAAAAGCCAAGCAAAGATTACCTACACACAGTGTTCATTTGGTAGGATTGTTCCTAGGTGTGTCAAATCTTTTAAATATGGGAGCAGAATTGCAAAACAAGCCAGATAAACCTGATGTTATAACGTGCATGCCTAGGATATGGTAAAATGATCACTAGAGTATGTGTTGTTCCTGCAGAAACTATTGTGATTACCTCTTCCTTATTGAGCGTCTAAGCTCAGCTTCATAAAACACCATCTTAAACTTGACAAAATTTTATGACTCCTTTTTTTAAAGCTTAGGTAAGCAATAGATAAACATAAGGGTCCTAGATTATTTATGTACTGTGGCTTTTTCATCTTCAACATGTGGCATCCATTTCATCATCCATAATAAATGTTTCAACTCCCACCCTCAATTCCACAAGAAGAAAGGAGCAGGCAAATCAAGACAAGGGTGCACTCCTTCTCGTGGAAGGTAGGACCCAGAAATAGCACTATTTTATTTTATTGTGGTAAGAACACTTAACATGATGTCTACCCTCTTAAATTTTTAAGTGTGCAATACATTATTGTTGTCTATCGGTACAATGTTATACAGCAGATTTTTAGAGCTCATTCGTCTTCCTTAACTGAAACTTTATTGATGTATACATATCACTTTTTCTCCGATTCCATTGGCCAAAATTTGGCCCTATGGTCCCAATTAGCTGTAAGGGAGACTGTAAATGTATTGGTGGAGGGGTGGAGACAGGAAGGGAAGGGTGGTGTAGCCCTGTGATAAGCTTTTTTTTTTTTTTAATCAAAGAAGGCAAACTATGGAGTAAGCTGCCAGGAATCAAGGCCTAGCTATAATGTCCTACCAGCTGCTTAATTTGAGGAAATATACTTAACCACTCTGTGCTTGTTTCATCATATGTAAAATGGAGATGATAATAGTTACCTTAGGATGGTAATGAGTAATATATGGAGTTATTATTTATAAAGATCTCAGAAGAGTGCCTGGAACCATATCTGCCACATCACGTGGAAGAAATGAATGAAAAAAAAAAACAACCTATATTTAGTTTGTTAGTGTTTGTTTAAAATATGTCAGGGGGGGTCTGGGTGGCTCAGTTGGTTAAACGTCCAATTCTTGGTTTTGGCTCAGGTCACGATCTCAGGGTCATGAGATGGAGCCCTGCATCAGGCTCTTCACTCAGCAGGGAGTCTATTTAAGGACTCTCTCCCCTTCTTCTGCCCCACCCTCCACTCGTTCTAGCTCTCTTTCTCTCTCTAAAATAAATAAAATAAATCTTTTAAAAAATAAATAAATAAAATATGTCAGAAATCATAGACAACTTTGCACACTTACTTAAATATAGTGATTCAGATGCTAACAACCCACATCTACGTATGCAGTCTCACACACACACACACACACACACACATGCATGCACAAACATTTGTCATTCTGATTGAGTCCTAGGAAAAACCAGCTGATTCTATAATAGCCTTATTATTTAGAACTATGTTTGTGTCCAGTAAACAAGCCAAATGCATAGAGAGAGTACAGAAGAACATCAAGTTTTGGACTGTGTGGTTCACCTTTTGGCTGCTTAGATCACACTTCGAAATCTAAGTTTGTGACCCATCAATTCTCTAATAAAAAAATAAACAAATGAACAAAAGAAAAGGAGCCAAATGTTATTTAACTTATAGAGAGAAGTTACTAATCATATCCATGGCCAGTCATATCAGCCTGAAGAGAATGTCTGGACCCCAGATGTATCCTACATTGGGTGGAGGAGATGAATATTAAGTGAATGTTTAGTTGGCTTGTGTTGTATCTTCATTTAATCAATGTCACCTAATAAATGAGCATTCCTTCCAAGTCTTTATATAAGAGCCTGCTGTTAAAAGGTTCCAATTATTAAAACCAAAGAGATGAATGAAGAAAGTTAGTAGATAAGATGATCCGAAATTTTTCAAAGTTGACCAGATTTTATTCTGCAACAAAAGTACTAAATTAATAAAAGAATTTCATTGTTTGCAATTATTTTTTTAGAGATTTAATTATTCACTTTTTGAGAGAGAGAGAGAGTGAGTGGGAGGGAGAGAGAATCTGAAGTAGACTCCACATTGAGCACAGAGCCTGAAGCGGGGTTTGATCCCATGACCCTGAGATCATAATCTGAGCCAAAATTAAGAGTCAAACTCAACCAACTGAGCCACCCGGGAGCCCCTGAAATTATTTTTAAACAAACACATAGTACTTACTATATACCAAACATCTTCTAAATGTTTTATAAATATAACCCATTTTATAATCATAAGATTGATCAAAACAGAAGAAATACAGAAGCAATAAAGCAAAATGGTATTAGCTTGAAGTGAATTGAAGATTTCACAGAAATGGCTATCAACTTCAGCTGATATTAGATAAAGCTTAGTGGATGTGGAGACAGGACATAGGTGACCAATCAAGATGGGTACCATCAGATCACCAGAAAAGGGTGCTGGGTGTCTTTCCGTGCCAGACATAAATGCTTCATTTGCTGTTCTAAGAGGAAATGGGGGTGTACCAGGGCTTGGAAGACCAAAGACGTGAAGGTGGGGGAGCTACTGGAGAAGCTAAAGGCATGCACTATTTTCAAGCCAGTGTGGTGAGAAGTATTCCAGTATTTTAATCCATCATGTAGGCTTTCCTAGGTTTATCGGTTAAATATATGTGATTGTAAAAGCTTAATTATCTCTGGAAGGATATGTAAGAAACAGGGAAATGGTTACTTCTGGGGAGAAAGAGGTGGCTGGCAAATGGGGTTTAAAAAGAATATCATTTTTGTACCCTGGAGATTTTCATGGATGTTCACATGTTACCTGTATAAAAATAAATAGCTTTAAATCAAAATAAAGCAAAATACCTGACCCTTTACAAATTAATATAGAATAAGGTCTCTCAGACTTTGCAAATAGATATTTTCTTAAAGGCAAAACATTTACCATCTCCCCAAATTTATTTTTTCTATGTTCATTGGTACAAAAGGGTATTATGAATTTAGAATCTTTTAAAATGTCTTAAAAATCAACATACACCTAACAAATATTATTATATAATGCATTATGAATTTGATCTTTTAAAAGCACCACTTCTTCCTTTCTGCTTCCTGGCTCTCATAATAGATGCTATAGCAAGGGCAAAACAAATATATTGCTTAACTTTGACTTGATTTCACTTATGTACTCTCACATTAATTTATATTCTATAAACTTTAACACCCACATTTCACTTTGAAACAAAAATTAGAAAATCTTAAAACAAAATAAAAATCCTTATTATGAAAGATGATGCTAAACATTTTATTTTTTTTAATAACATGTTTCTCTTGACAAATTATTTAATCTTCTTACAATTTAGTTGCCCTATCTGTAAAGGAGAATTGATGGGTTTGATTGCTCACATTTTACTTATAATGACCAAAATATCTAAATACAAGCATAAATATAATTCTGTTCAGAAACTACTTCCAAATGCAAAGTAAATATTACAGGATATAAGACACGGGAGTAAGGTCACCCCCTTAACAATGACATCACCAATGAAAACCCTGAAAATCATATAGAATTATAGCTATAATTAGCTTTTTAAATATAGCTAGAAATGGAAAATATTTAGTTATTGTCACATGCAAACCTGGTAGTTGAGGGAAAAATAGAATAGAGACAGAGGATAAAGACAGACACTTTACAAGAAATGTATTATATAGGACTTCCATGCCCTACTCATCAATAAAAAACCTATATTTGTCTAAAGTCTGATACCATACAAAAATGCCACATTATAATATACTTTCCCCCAAAATTCAAATATCACACCAACCTAAATTAAGGGATCTTTTTAAAAACTGCCCTTAACTTTTAAAAATTTGCATGATAAAAAAAGGAAGAAGCAGGAGAAAAGTCCTACATTAAAGAAAACCAAAGTCACATAATGATTAAATGTGATACATGATCCTTAATAGGATGTTAGACCAGGAAAAATTAGGTAAAATAAGGCTATAAAGGACACTTAGGAAAAATTTGAGGATATTTAATATGGGTTATATATTAAGAAACAATATTAAATAATGTTCAGTTTCAAATGGGTGATAATTATAATTATATACTTATAAGATTATGTATATTATATAGGTTAGACAGATGACAGATAATAGACAAGACAATTCAATTATAAGAGAATGCCCTTTGCTCTTATGACACAGACGTTGAAGTATTTACAGGTGAAGTATCATAATGTTTACAAATCCATGTCTCAACTAAAGCACAAGAAGAAATGTGTGTGTGTGTGTGTGTGTGTGTGTGTGTGTGTGTGTGTGTGTGTGTAGTGAGAGGTGGACAATTAAGAGAACATGATAAAGTAAGCATGCCAAGTATGAATTTAGGTATAAGGAATACTTGTGTTCTTTCTACTCTTCTGCAGTTTGAAATCTTCAAAATAAAAAGTTGAGGAAAAGATTTTCTCAAAAAGTGTGTGGTTTTAGGATAAAACAAAATGGAAAAGAAAATCTAAGATAAGAAAGGAGGCAAACATTATACGACAATTTCTGTTTCTGGCTATTTCTACTTCACCTTATATATATACTCAATAAAAATCAGTACCATTTTATTCAACACACGCAAGATATATAGGAAGTGGTACCAATAGTTGACCATTTCCAAAACAAGTATTAATAGTGTAAAATGGCTCTGTAATGTTGTAATTTGATAAGATGTGGTAATTTGCACTAAATATTTCTGGCTACTCTCTCTCTCTCTCTCTCATATGTTTCTATGAGCCACAAGGGTCACAATGTCAAATTGTGTAAGATTTTAAAAGTGGAAGGGAAGGGGGGGTGCCTGGGTGTCTCAGTTGGTTAAGCATCTGACTTTGGCTCAGGTTATGATCCTGGGGTTCTGAGATCAAACCCCCTTGTCAGGCTCGCTGCTCAGTGGGGAGTCTGCTTGTCTCCCTCTCTGCCCCTCCTCCTGCTCGTGCGCTCTCTCTCTTAAATATATAAAATCTTTTTTTTTAATGCCTCAATAGGCACATTCTTCAAAAAAAAAAAAGTTGGAGGGCAGTCACAGCTATTTTCTAGTGTGTACATGTGGTTGCTGATGTCTTGGGTGTGAAACAACAGCTGGGCCTGCAGCTGCTTTAGTTAAACCTTTGGCTTCTCTGATTCCTAGCCCCTTGTGTGTGTTTAGCTCTATGGCTTCTGCAGGGTATCCTTATCACCAAGGTCAGAAGCAATAAAGAAAGATAAAGTTTCCAGTCCATTCTGGTGTGTTTCAAGCACCTGTTGCTGGATTGCCCCCTACTAATCTTCCCTTCCTAATTACCAATCCTGAGAGCTTTAAGCTCCAGAATTGGACAAGGAGACAACGGTCTTTCAGAGACAGGTTCACTGGCTTCCACAGTTGAGTAAGTCATTTGCCTTTATCAAGTCCCTTTAAATGGATAGATGATAGACGATAGAAACATAGATAGATAAAGATAAATAGAGATAGACAGAGCTAGAGCTCGAGCTAGAGCTAGTTCTCCTGTTAGTCCTGCTTTTTTGGTTGAATGCTGATAGATACAAAGACATTTTAAATAATATGACACAATAATGTCTATATGTTTAACCTATGTTTTATAACTTTAACTGAAATGTGTATTTTGAATGAAATGCAAGAGGAAAGATTGTAGTGTCCAAATATCTATAGCAAACTCCAAGCCAGTAAAACAATTAGAAACGTTGAAATGCAAATTTGACTCTAAAATTTAAAATAACTTTTCAGGGGCGCCTGGGTGGCTCAGTTGGTTAAGCGACTGCCTTCGGCTCAGGTCATGATCCTGGAGTCCTGGGATCGAGTCCCACATCGGGCTCCCTGCTCAGCAGGGAGTCTGCTTCTCCCTCTGACCCTCTTCCCTCTCATGCTCTCTATCTCTCGTTGTCTCTCTCTCAAATAAATAAATAAAATCTTTAAAATAAAATAAAATAAAATAACTTTTCAAACCTATTAATTAAATGGGGTATGTGTGTGCACATATGCATGTGTGTTCATCACTTGCAACCATCTCAACATATATTGGCAGGTATTTGCATTCTCTACTTTGAACAAAACTCCAAACAGCTTAATAAATATAATAATCAAAAGTGTTTTCCTTTCCTGTTAGCTCTGCTCTCTTTTAATCTGCATAACTAGTCTAATAGCCTAGACTGTAGTTGTCAGCAGAAGTTGGTTGGAAGGATGTATGTCATCAAAGTTAAGCAGTATTTAATGAGATCTAAAATCTTCTCTATGATCTTCTCAATAGCTAATAAAAGAGCAGTCAGATGAAATTCAAATGAAATACTCTACTATGCTTACCTCAGAGTAAGTCAAACATAATCTTTTATTTGGTTATTTTATCTTTTACATATTTGGAGTAAACAGAGATATTAAGACTCAGAGATAAGAGCAAAAGATAATGTCATCTTATCCACATTGTTTTAAAAATCAAACTGATCAAATGAGCTGAAATGTTTGCAAGTGACTTAAAAGAGTATGCATGCAAATGTAAGCTATTGTTTCTAAAAGACATGCATATATAATTTACTTTTCTTAAAAATTTCTTGGGAGGATATTGCTCATGCTTAAATTTATTTCACTCTCCCAAACAAAGCAATCAGTTCACTAAGTAAGTAATGCAATCTAAAAACAATAGTCCAAGCTTTCATTTTATTTTTTAAGATTTATTTACTTATTTTAGAAAGGGAGGCGGGGCAGAAAGAGAGAGAGTCTTAAGCTGAGCTCCGAGCCCAGTGCTGGGCTGGATCTCAAAACCCTGAGATCACTACTTGAGCTGAAAGAAAGAGAGTTAAGCGCTTAACCAACTGCACCACCGAGGCCCGCGTAAGCTTTCATTTTAGAAAACTGAAACTGAACAAATCAAATCCAAAGTGAGCAGAAAAAAGATAGTAGTAAAAATTACAACAGCAAGCAATGCAACTGAAAACAGGAAATCAACAGGGAAAATCAACAAAGCCAAAAACCAATTCTTTGAAAAGATCAGTAATATCAATAAACTTCTAGCCAGGCTAAGAAAAAAAAGGGAAAAGACCCAAATTACTAATACCAGAAATGAAAGAGGGGACATCACCACAGATCTCATGGATATTGAAAGGATAATAAAGGAATACTATGAACAATTCTATGCCCACATACTTGTAACCTAGATGAAATAGACCAATTCCTTGAAGACCCAATCTGCTAAAATCCACACAAAGAGAAATAAACACTTTGAAGGCCATGCCTATTAAAGAAATCAAATAAATAATAATTTTCCAAAAGAGAAACCATTTGGCCCATTGGTTCACTGGTGAATTCTACCAAGCATTTAAGGAAGAAGTTATACCACTTCTACAATCTCTTCCAGAAGGTAGAGGCAGAGGGAATACTTTCTAACTTATTCCATGAGGCCAGCATTAATCTAAAATCAAAACTAAGCAAAGACATTACACAACAATACCTGTCATGAATACAGATACAAAAATCCTCAAGAAAATATTAGCAAAACAAATTCAACATGTATAATAAGAATTACACACGCACAGCCAAGCGGGATTTTTCCTAGGTATGCAAAGCTCGTTCAACATTTGAAAATCTGTTAATGTAATCCGTCACATCAATAGGCTAAAGGAGAAAAATCACATGATCATATCAATAGATGTAGAAAACATTTGACAAAATCCAAGTGAACTATCTCAGTAAGCTAGGAGTAGAGGGGGAAATTCCTCAATTTGATAAAGAACATCTACAGAAAACCTACAGCTAACGTCATACCTAGTGGTGAGAAAATAAAAGCTTTCCCACTTAGATCAGAAACAAAGCAAGACCCATGTTCTTACCACACCTTTTCAACATTGTACTGGAAGCTCAAGATAATATAATATGACAGGAAAAGAAAATAAAATGTGTACAAATCAGGGAGGAAGAAATAAAACTGTCTTGATTGACAGATAACAAAAATTATTTATGCAAAAAAATCTGAGAGAATTAAAAAAAAAAAAGGCCTGGAACTACAACAGCAATGAATGACTAAAATTTGAAATTAAAAATGAAATGCCATTTGTATTAGCACACCAAAATTAAATATTTAGATATAAATCTAACAAATTATGTACAAGATCTATATGAGGAAAACTAAAAAACACTGATGAACAAAGTCAAAGAACTAAATAATGGAGAGACATTCCATGTTCACAGATAGGATAACTCAACATTGTCAGGATGTCAGTTCTTCCCACCATAACCTATACATTCAATGAAATCCCAATAAAAATCCTAGAAAGAGGGCTGCCTGGGTGGCTCAGTCATTAAGCATCTGCCTTTGGCTCAGGTGATGATCCCAGGGTCGGGGGATCGAGCCCCGCATCAGGCTCCCTGACTGGCAGGAAACCTGCTTCTCCCTCCCCCACTCCCCCCTGCTTGTGTTCCCTCTCTTGCTGTGTCACTCTCTGTCAAATAAATAAATAAAATTTAAAAAAAAATCCAAGAAAGTTATTTTGTAGATATCAACAAACTGATACTAAAGTTTATAAGGAGAGGCAAAAGATGTGGAATAGCCAGTTCAGTATTTAAGGACAAGAACAAAGTCAGAAAACTGACTCTACCTGACTTCAAGACTTTAAAGGTACAGTAATCAGGACAATATGGTATTGACAGAAGGATAGAAAAATCAATGAACAGAATAGAGAGCCCCAAAATAGACTCACATAAATATAACTAACCAACCTCTGACAAAAGAGCAAAGGCAATACAGTGGAACAAAGTTTTTTCAACAAATGGTGCTACAACAGCTGGACACCTAAATACAAAATAATGAATCTGGACATGGACTTTACACCCTTTACAAAAATGGACTCAGAATGGACCCTAGACCTAAATGTAAAACACAAAACTCCTATAAAATTCCTAGAAGATAATACAGGAGGAAACCTAGAGGATATTGGGCATAGTGATGACTTTTTAGATCACAATAATGGCACAATTCATGACAGGAACAGTTGAGAAGCTGGACTCAGTGAAATTAAAAACTCACGTTCTTCAAAAGATAATGTCAACAGAATGACAAAGCAAGCCATGGACTAGAAGATAATATTTGTAAGAGACACATCTGATAAAGAACTGTTACCCAAAATACACAAAGAACACTTAAGCCTCAACAATAACAAAATGAACACTTTGATTTAGAAAAAAGAGAAAAGATTTTAATGATTTCTCACTGAAAAAGATATACAGATGGCAAGTAAGTATATGAAAACACGTTTTAACACCATATGTCATTCGTGCATTGTAAGTTAAAACAAAAGTGAGATATCACTACACACCTATTAGAATGGTCATAATCCAAAACACTAACAACAAAATGCTGACAAAGATGAGACGCAACAGGAACTCTCATTCATTGCTAGTGGGACTGTAAAATGGTACAGCTATTTTGGAAGACAGTTTGGTGGCTTCTTAAAACTAAATATATTCTCACCACAAACGCAACAGTCACACTCCTTGGTATTTACTCAAAATGGAACACTTAGGTCCCCACAAAAACCTGCACGTGGATGTTTATAGGAGTTTTATTTATAGTTGCCCACAGTTGGAAGTAACTACAATGCACTTCACAAACAGATGGATAAATAAACTGTGGTATATTCAGGCAAAGGAATACAGTGGAATATAATTCAGAACTAAAAAGAAATGAGCTTCCAAGTCATGAAAAGACATGGAGGAAACTTAAATGCATATTACTGAGTAAAATAAGCCATACTGTATGATTCCAACTATATAACATTCTGGAAAAGACAAAATTGTGGAGACAGTAAAAAGATAAGTGACTAAGGGTTAGCAGGGAGAGAGGGATGAATTATTGGAATACAGAGAATTTTTAGGGCAACAAAACTCTTCTGTTACTATAATGCTGATTACATATCATACATTTATCTAAACCTTGGGATGTACAACACCAGGAGTGACCCTTAATGTAAACTATGGGCTTTGAGTGATAACTGTTGTCAGTGTAGGTTCATGGATTGTAATGAATGCACCACTGTAGTGAGAGATGTCAGTAATGGGAGAGTTGTGCTTGTATGAGGACAGGGCATATATGGGAACTCTATACTTTCCACTCCATTTTCCTGTGATTTCAATAATGCTCTAAAAATAAAGCTTACCGCAGGGCGTCTGGGTGGCTCAGATGGTTAAGCGTCTGCCTTCAGCTCAGGTCATGATCCCAGAATCCTGGAATCGAGTCCCACATCAGGCTCCCTGCTCCTCGGGAACCTGCTTCTCCTTCTGCCTCTCTCTCTCTCTGTCTCTCATGAATAAATAAATAAAATCTTTAAAAAAATAAATAAAGCTTACCGCAAACAATGAACCATGGAACACTACATCAAAACCTAATGATGTAATGTATGGTGATTAACATAACATAATAAAATAAATAAAATAAAATACTTAAGAGAAAAAAAATAAAGCTTATCAATCAAACACATTTTACTTAATGGATTTTTGTCTGAATTAACCTGGCCTCTGTTGTTTTGTTTTGTTTTGTTTTTCCATTGCCCCTCAATGATTTGTTTGATGAGGAAACCAACTTCTGAAACAAGCATTTCCTTTTAACTCCAAGGGCTTTTGTGAAGTGAATATTTACTTTCTCACAAAACTAGCATTCTACCACTGACATCTACTGTTTACAGACCAAAGGTGGAAATCTAACTAAAACACCATCACAAAATGAACTGATAGAAATATTAAAACTAACAAAAATTTATCTTAATTTTAGAAGTTTTATAGTATCTCACCTTTTTTCTCCCTTCTTATTGCTATGCTTTGGCATAAAGAGTCATTGATTTATTTATTCATGCATGTATTCAACAATCACTTACTGAGTTCCTACTTTATGTAAAACAGAGGCACTGAGAATACAGTAATAAGTAAGCAGAAATGAGTCTGCTTGCAGTGAGGGCAGACTCCTCCCAATTGGGAAGAGTTTGCCCAGAGGATAATACAATTTATTGAGATAGAAGAAAGTATTAGAACTTTGGTTTGCACACATTTTTTATTATCCTTTTGTAAGCCTAATTTTGTTTATGTTTCAGAAGGTAAGTATATATACACACACACACATACATACACATGCTAGAATTCTGATGCCTGTACAAATATATAAATATATATGTAAATCTATAAATCTTCACAGATAGTGGATCCATTTTTTTCTCTGTATGATTAAACAAGTTTGATCTTATGTAATGAGATAGACCTGTAAGCAAATACACAGTGCACATAATTACAAATTGTACCACATTCCATGAATGCCAAGAACAGTACTCCTAGAGCAAATGTAAACAGTGTGTGGAAAAAAATGTTCCAAGCAGATGGAACAACATGCATAAAATCTCCAAGGCAGGAACAGGATTTGCACATTGATGTCGCCTAGAGCCTTTCGAGATGCCCAGTGTCTATAGATGTAGCCCAGTTACCAAGTAAGGCATACAGGCAGGTCTGATGAGGGTGGCGAGCCAGGAAGAGGCTAGGTCACACTGGGCTTCTAGAATGGGGTAATGAATGTGAATTTGGTGTTAAGTGCAAAAATATGCTAACAAATATATATATTTTTAAAACAATGACATTATTGGGGTTATTTGTATACATGATAACCCTAACTACTCTATGTTATTTCAGGGGGAAAAACTTAAAAAAAAGCCCCGGAGTCTGGCAGACACAATGAATTTTGTTCAAAATCTTATTGTAAAAAAAAAAAAATTCCCTCAAAACATAATATAAAATTAGATGATATAAAACTGTGACATGAGAAAAAAAATTTCCGAATTAGCTTCTAAGATGTTTTGGTCTCTGAGGCCTCTCATGTAAGCTGTCGCTGGTGCTGATGACTAGGCCTTTGAACATGTCCCTAAAGTAACCAAGTTGCCTTCAAACACAGATTCAGAACTTAGGTCTTTTTTCCCCAGAAAATCAGAAAAAGCAGAAGAAGGAAAAAGAGCAACAAGACGCAGGAGATCCGGAAGAAGAGAAAGCAAAGGAAGAGGAGAAGAAAATAACAAGCTAAAATTGGTGAAATGCACCTGAAAATTTTGTGTCAACATTCGAAATTTGTTACCTCGTTTATTCTAATATAAACTGTCTCTAACATCAGATTTTATTAGGTATTAGTGTTTATCTGATAAATTGTTCTTTAGACATAACAAACAGCCTCAAATTGTGCCTACATAAATAAAACTCTGCTTTGATTTGAAGAATCTCTTTCCATTATTTAACCAACATTTTTCATTAAAGCCAGACATTGTACCAGCATTTTACTGAATGAGCTGGATACAGTGAGATGATATCATGGCATAGCTTTATTTCTCCTGTAACAGTAGTTATTTCATTTTTCCTCTCCTTAATGCCATCTCTACTAAACCAAATAACATTTATTTTTACTTCACGGAATTAACAATGTCTCTTTTTTAGGCATGAAAGAATTTAAGATAATGTAAAACAAGTTCCAACCTCTTTTTCACCCTTAACTAGGCTTAGAAGCCTGGGATTGGAAAAGATGGATCTAGTCTGTTTTTTCCTCTTCTTTTTCTACTTTTTCTCCTATGCCGTCCAGTTAGAGATTTCGGGGCAAGGAAAAGAGATAAGGCAGATAAAAAGTCTTACTTAAAGTTTGAAGTTATAGTTTGGATGATAAGGGCTTGGAAGGCTCTTATATTGTTCTCTATTTCACACACACACACACACACACACACACACACACAAATACACAAACACCCCAGTCTCCTCCTTATTTTCAAAATAATAAACATGAATGCTTACCACCTCAATCTGTTCCATCTCGCATGTGATCCTTGGTTATATATTTGATTTAATGCCTTAGCAAAGGCCTCACTTCATACTACGTTTCTTATACTTTCCTGGGGTTTGACATTTACAGAAGAAAACACCTTCTCTAAATTGCTTTCATCCTCAGTCTTTGTATCCTGCCTTTGCTTGTAATTAGATCCAACATATTTAAACCCCCAAATAGAAAAGATCAGTCCTGGCAGGTCCTTTTCAATTTGAAAGACTCAGCAAGCCTGATCCTTGATTATTTTCTAGGTTTAATTATTTTGACTTAGGCATGATATTAATCCTCTCATCCCTGGAGCACTCTTAAATTATCAGTGAGTAGATAACAAAATTTTTATCTTCATCAATTTTTTATTCTTTTGCCGATACAACTTAAGGTGCTAGAGTTTTTGTTTCTCCTATAAATATTCTGAATACAAACTGAACCTAAAAAAATACAGGGTCATTTGTTTGATTTGCTTTGGCATAAAAGAGAAAAATCTCCTCCCTAAAGATGTAACTGGTAAATGATTTTAAAAAAGAAGAGCCGGAAAAAGCAGAAAAACTTCACAAATTTTTGAATTTTACCTGGGATTAGCTCTGGAGTTGAACAAAATCTAATCCCTTTCTGAGAATTTTATAGCTTCATTACTTGGGGAAAATTTTATCTTTCAGGGATGCCTGGGTGGCTCAGTTGGTTAAGCATCTGGCTTCAGCTCAGGTCATGATCCCAGGGTCCTGGGATCGAGTCCCACATCGGGCTCCTTGCTGAGCAAGGAGCCTGTTTCTCCCTCTGCCTGCCTCTGTCTCTCTCTCTCTGATAAATGAATAAAAATCTTAAAAAAAAAGAAAATTATATCTTTCAAGTCTCAGTTTCTATATTGTGAACAACCGATGTTTTAGAACTCATAGGAAGTTTGGATGAAGAAATTTATGGTAATATAAATTACTACAGCACACATGTATTACTGTACCTATGTCATTTACATGTTATTCCTCCTTTCATTGAAGCCCAATACTGTATAAAATATACACACTCCTCCACAAAGAAATGTGCTTTGAGGGAGTGAATCCTTATTCCAGAATTAAGGGTAATTTCTAATTGGTATGATCCAATCACGGTATCTTCATTTTGCTTGCCAGTGACTAGTGTAGGCCTAACTAAGCATATGACCCAATTTGGGCAGCAAATATGAAGCTCAATATGCAGAGGAGTTATGAGAAAGTTTCTTCTCCCCTAAAAGTGAATCTCTATAAATCATATTTCCAGATATGTTTAAATTTCTGGATATAATGCTGTGGATACTACAGCCATCTTGCTATGAGCCTACAGATAAAATCAAACTAAAAATGGCAGAGAAAGGCTGAGATTCTCCCATTTATCATTGATCATCTAATTAACCATTGCTGGAACCACATAACTCTAAACTTTTTGTCACGGAGGTAATAATTTTTTCTTCAGTGTATATAGAATTGCTATTATTTGATTTGCTATTATTCACAAATAAAGCCATCTTAACCAGTAAATGATGACAACAATATGTGGCATGTGGTCAGTGTTTGATAGATGTTATTTTCCTTACTTCACCACATTTATCCCAAGAACCAATTACGTGAAGTATACCTGAAATCTTTCTACTTGATACTAACCTAAATGTTGCATAGAAAAGCAAAAACAAAAACAAAAAACGTCCTTTGATTAACAGGTTCACCTGTTGAATCTATTGGGGGAATTTTTAAACAGTGCTAATTTATATGCTAAATATATCTTCATTTAGAAATAAAATTAGCATAATTTGTCTAGATATCTCAAAAATGTAGAAATGAGATGAGAAACCACTTTATTTTGTTCTTTAAAACATAACTCCATGTTTTTAGAAGTTGTTAATAGTTTAAACTAAAAATTAAATATTTTATTACTCCATAAAAATCAAGAGAATATTGATAAAATAAAAAACATACTGAGCATCTAGCATACTAAGGGATCATGAAATGCATATTTCATTCTTTTTGTAATAAATAAAAAGTTGAAGGAAATATTTAAAAGCTAATGAGGGCAAGGGTTCATCAGTTATCTTCATTTCTCGTCTAGAAACACATTCAAAGAGCTAATTTGGTTTGCATAAAATGAACTGTATAATTCAAAGTTGAGTTGTTTCCATGAGTGGAGAAAAAAGATCAAGAAGAGAAATGGAACTATAGATGGCAATTCAAAGCTTTACTTTGATTAAATTGGGAACATTCAAGAGAAAAAAAAAAAACTCTTTCTCTAAAGGAAGGAAGCACTTGACAGATGAGAAAATTCATTTACATAGATTTTTGACATCAAGCTGCCCTGAATAAGTCCTGAGAAGAACTTATTTTTTTAACTTTGTTAAGAAAAATGGGATGAGTTACAAAAAAGCGTCCTAATTAAGGATTGGGAATAAAATAACAGATTTAGATAAATTGATGACAGTTAAGGGCCTTATCTTCATTTGAATTCTTTTAACAATTACTGTCTCATATTTATGGCATTTATTTTTAACTGGCCTTCCCTTGCATTCTTAGTGTATTCACCTCTTTTATCAATCCTAGTGCATTGTAATTTTAAATAGCTCAGATATAGCTTCTATCCTTGCCTTTCCTATTTTTTTCTTGGCACAGAAGAAAGGTTCATAAATAGTAGGCTTTTGATAAATTTATTAGATGAATGAAGGATAAATAGAACTATAATTTATAATTTTGGTTACTTTTAAGACACTTTCTTTATAACTTGTTCCTTTTCTGCCTGCACTGACATGTTTTGTATGTAAGAAAAAAATATTATAACTGGAAATCATCCTAATAGCCTATAAGTACCACTTTATACTATAAATATACATTCAAAATACAGGTTATTAAAAAGTCACTACCTGAAAGTACTGTACCCTATTTGCTAGTAAAGTTTATAGGAGAAATAACTTCTAATTTATTGAATTAGCAGCCTACAACAGTAAGCAGATTATTTCCACTTTCATGACTGCCCTAAATCCAATGAGCCAGACCTTTATTTTGTTCCAAAAGCATGTTGTTACCCATTGTTAGAGCTTGTAAGAATCTTTAAGGAAACAAGCGACCGCTAAGTAACTGCAATAACTAAATGCATACACACACATTGCATTGATAGTCCCATATTTCAGTTGAGATCAAGTCTCTAAGCATAATCCAGAAATGAGAAAGAAATTTGAATGATCACTCCAAGAGCAAAAATTAAGCCGGACTTATTTCTGTTTCCTCCAAAATGTGTCCCACACATAGTATTTCTTTCATAATTTTTTTTGTGTGTGTGTGAATAAATGAATGGATAATTGCTGGAACACTTTTTAAGCAATAACTGTTTCTTAAAAACAATAAAAAAGGGCGCCTGGGTGGTTCAGTTGGTTAAGCGACTGCCTTTGGCTCAGGTCATGATCCTGGAGTCCTGAGATCGAGTCCCACATCAGACTCCCCACTCGGTGGGGAGTCTTGCTTCTCCCTCTGACCCTCCCCCGTCTCATGCTCTCTTTGTCTCATTCTTTCTCTCTCAAATAAATAAATAAAACCTTAAAAAAAACAATAAAAAAGTAGAAGCAGTTCCAACTTGTAGATATAATCCTGATTTCGAAACATTCAAATCACTTTGAGATAATCTTTTACCAACCCTGTCACTAAGTCAAGAGTCAATCACATTCCCACCCATCCAGTGTGTTACTCCAACAGGTAAGTAATAGAATATAAAGCCCATCAGGAACAGCTGGGATAACCTGGGGCAATTTTTTTCAGATAAATTGAAAAGTTTCCATAAACATCACCCAGAACTAGAGACAGCAAATTCTCAGCAAAATCAACCAGCAAGGAAAGGAGGAGGAAGACACTTGAGTTCTGGGAAGAATAAAGAAGAGGAAGGAAACTTCTGGCTTCTAAACAAATTAAAGTCTGTAGGTCAAAAAAAAAAATCTTCAGTGGTAAGATTAGCAATAAGGTTGAACCTTAATTCAAAGAATGAAGTCTTGAGGCACCTGGGTGGCTCAGTCGTTAAGCGTCTGCCTTTGTCTCAGGTCATGATCCCAGAGTCCTGGAATCGAGCCCCATATGGAGCTGGGGAGCCTGCTTCTCCCTCTCCAGTTCCCTGTGCTTATGTTCCATCTTTCGCTATCTCTCTCTGTCAAATAAATAAAATCTTAAAAAAAAAATGAAGTCTTTGGGGTGCCTGGGTGGCTCAGTCAGTTGGGCGACCTACTCTTGATCTCAGCTCGGGTTTTAATCTTAAGGTCCTGAGTTCAGGCCCTGAACTGGGGTCCATGCTGGGCATGGAGCATACTTAAAAAAAAGAAAAAAAAAGAAAAGAAAAGAAAAAAATATATATATAGGAAATTTTTATTTCCCTGATCTGTTTTAAATGTTCTTCTGGGTGTGGAATAGTACTAAGATCACAAATGTAGATTCCTAGGCAAATTAATTCTGTTGCTGATTTTTAAAAGATAAAGACTTTAAAATTCTGGAAAGACGGCAGAGCAGAAAGTACAAAGAATCTGTCGCCCCAACAACTGCGCTACAGAACAATAATTGCACTAGCAGAATCTGTCTGATGTAACTATTTTGGAACTCTGGAATCTATTAAAGGTTTGAACTTCCAGGGGAAGACTTAAAAGGTAAACTGAGGTTAATTTTAGTCAATTTTGACTCTCAGTTTGGCAATGGCTATCCATTCCCTACACCTCAGCCCTGTGGCAGGTAACTATGCCTATGGACCTGACCTCCAATATCGGGGATCTGTGCTCTGATTGTTGATGCTGCTTCTCATCTCAGACATAGACTAAGGGGCTGGCAGCCATTGTTGTTGTACTTCCTCTACTGTTGCAAGCCCCTCCCCACACTGAAGTGACATCCAGAGGTTTTAAAGAGGAGTTACCTTTTTCCCCCCTTCATCTCTCTCTTCCCTACCCCCCACTTTTGGGAGATAGACACTAACAATTAGGACATTCAAAGCAACTTCACATATGGGAGAAATTTGAAAGTCACCATGCATACCCAGGAAAAGCTGTGATGCGGGATTGTCTAGTACAATGGTCAAAAAAGAACTCTTAAGATATTTTATAGTGCATAAAGGTGTTTTTATATAACACAGGGACAGGACCTGTGGGCAGCTGCGCTGTGATTGTAAGGAGTGATTGATTTTATCCTGTGGAGGTGAAGATGATGTTAGGGTTATTGGAAATTGAGTCTATAGGTTCTTGGAGTTCAGGCTATTATTAAGATTGTGTTTTTCTTGTAAATCATTAAGACAGTTGCAAACTACAGTGGATTTTAATGTCCTCCATGACTGTGATCTTTATTAATTGAGCATTTGTTTCTCCCCTGCCTTTGTTCTTAGGCAGTCCTGAGTGTCTGAGTAATGTTATACATAACCCACGTTGGGGCAGATGTTTGTGGGGTGTCAACTTGCGTTTTGCCCTCAGCTTGCCTTTTGCCCTCTTATAAGATACAGGCTCAAAAAATAGCTGAGAAGATCCTAAGTTTACAACTCAGGCTGATCACTGGCACAGAGAGAGCCCACAATTAACAACAACAATAAAAACAATAAGTAAAAACAAGGAAACCTAGCAAACCTGAGAAACAAGGAGAAATTAATCTCAATAATTACTATGCTAATAGATGCAAAGGTACTGTTTTCCTACTACAATGTAGGTAAGTTAGAAATCAATAACAGAAAGAAATTTGGGAAATTCACAAATATGTAGAAATTATCACATCCCTAAATGACCCCAGGTACAAAGAAGAAACACAAGGGAAATGAGATTTGACTTGAAATGAATAAGATGAAAATACAAAATGTGAGGTACTGCTGCTTCTGGAGGTCTCAAGGAAAATCCAGCTCCCCTTTTCCAGATTCTACAAGCTGCCTGTATTCTTTGGCTCAGTTCCCTATCTTTCATCTTTAAAGCTAGTTGTATAACATCTTCTAATCTTTCCCTATGATTCCTTTTTCCACCATCATGTTTCTTTATCTGATTCTCTTGTCTCCTTTCTCTAATAAAGACCCTTATAATTAACTTGGGTATTTACTACTTGGATGATCCTGGGAAAATCTCCCCACCTCAATGTTTTCAACTTAATTATATCTGTGATTCTCTTTTGCTAGATCCCAGGGATTAGAGCATGAACATTCTATTTACCAAAACTACTAAAATTAACTTAAGAAAAACTAGGAAATCTGAATATACCTATAGCAATTAAAGAGATAGATTCAGTAATTAATTTCTCTCAAAAAAGCCAGCCTCAGATGGATTTACAAATGCTTGGCAAATTATATTTAAAGAATTAAGACCAATTGTTCCTAAACTCTTTCAAAATGAGAAGAGGAGATATTTCTTAACTCTTTTGATAAGACCAGTATTACCCTGATACCAAAATCAGAAAGGACAGCATAAGAAAATAAAACTATAGAAAGATAATCATTATGAATACAGACGCAAAAATCCTTAACAAAATGCTAGCAAACTGAAGCCAATATCTTACAAAAATAATATACTCCATGACCAAGTAGGATTCATTCCAGAAATGCAAGGTTGTTTTCACATCTAAAAATCAATTACTGTAATATACCATATTAACATAATAAAAGACAAAAACTACATGATCATGTAAATAGACACATAAAATATATTTGACAAAACAAGTCCTTTCATGATAAAAATATTAAACAAACTAGTAATAGAAGGAAATTTCCTCAACTTGATGAAGGGAATCTATATTAAAGCCACAATTAACATTATATTTAATATGGAGACTCAATATTTTCTTCCTAAGATGAGAAATAAGACAAAGAAACACACTTTCATCATTTCTATTCAACACTGGAGTATACTGAAGACACTAGCAAGGGTAATTAGGCAAGAAAAACAAATTAATGGTATTATTATTGGAAAGAAAGAAAACTTTTATTTCAGAAGACATCATGTTGTATATAGAAAATTTTAAGGAATCCACTAAAAATTATTATAACAGATTAACAAGTTCAGCAGCATGACAGAGTACAAGATGAATATATAAAAATCTATATATTTTTATATACTAGCAACATACAATCCAAAAATAAAATTAAGGAAACAAGTCCATTTATAATAATATTTAAAAAAGAAGTGCAACTTGTACACTAAAATTACAAAACACTATGGAAAACAATTAAAGAATAGCTAATGGAAAGATAACTCACGTTCATATACCATAAGAATTAATATCATCACTTCCCATATTGACCTACAGATTCAATGCAATCACAATCAAAATCTTTGCTCATTTTTTGTCCTTGATTAAATTGACAACCTGATCCTAAAATTCATAATGAAGTGCAAGGGACTTAGAATAGTCAAAATAATCTTAAAAAAAAATATGAATGAAGTTGAATGAATTTTAAAGTGACTATAAAACTACAGTAATTAAGGTAGTGTGGTACTGGTATGATAGACATATAGATCAATGGAATAAAGTTGAGAGTCCAGAAATAAACTCTTACATATACAATCTTTCAAGTTTAGATACCGAGATAATTCAACAGGCAAAGACAATGTTGTCAACAGATGGTGCCAGGACAACTGGATATCTACATGCAAAAGAATGAATTAAATTTCTACCTCACATCATACAAAAATATTAACCCCAAATGGATAATAGATGTAAACTTAAAACTATAAAAAATTTAGAAGAAAACATAGGAGTAAACCTTCATGAACTTGGATTAGACAATGGTTATGTAGATTCAACACCAAAACCACAAGCAGCACATGAAAACAATATACTTCATTAACACTAACACCTTTTGTGATTCAAGAGACACAATAAAGAAAATGAAAGAGATGACCCAGAGAATGGAAGGAAATGTTTGCAAATTACATATTAGATAAGGGATTAGTATCCAGAGCACATTAAATAACTCCCAATTAAAAAAATAGGAGAAGCATTTGAATAGACATTTCTCCAAAGAAGATGTGCAACTGGCCAATAAGCATATGAGGAAATGCCCGATTATCATTGGTCATTAGGGGAATGGAAATCCCAGTCGCAATGAAATGCACACTCTCTAGGATGGCTAAAGTAAAAAAGAAAGCAATAACAAGTATTGACAAGAATGTGGTAAAATTAGAACCCTCACACATTGCACACTTTACATGGCTTAATTTTATGGGATGTGAATCTTAAAGTTTCATTCACCTTCCTTTCTTGTCAACAATAACAAGACATACGTCTTGCACAAGCACAGAACATATAACAAATCTAAGAAATTAATCTTAGTACAATATTATTAACTGAAGTACAGAACTAAGTCAGATTTTATGCATTTTTCCACTAATTTCCTTTTTCTCTCTGTCTCAGGGTATAATCTAGGATCCTCCACTGAATTTAGATGCCCTCCAATCTGTGACAGTTCTTCAGCCTTTCCTTGTAGCTCATCTTAGACAATTTTGCAGAGTAACTGGCCAGTTATTTTGTAGAATATCCCAATTTGGATTTTTCCAATGTCTTCTGATGACTACATCAGATGCATTATTGGGAAGAATACCACAGTGATTGTGTGACCATCTCAAGGGACTATACACTCACAACATGATTTTTCACTAATTATATAACTTCTATCTCTTGGCTAAGTTGTGTCTGGGGTGATTAGAATGTTCTAAAATTAGACTGTGGTAATGGGGGTTGCACAACTTTGTGAATATCCTAAAAAGCAACTGAATTGTACAGTAATTGGAAATATTTTACTACGTAAATTATAATTAATAAAACTGTTAAAACAATGCATTCATGCCCCACTATATTAACAGAGGTACATTTCTCAAATTAAGTGATAATACTCCCAACTTACTTTCTCTTATCAAACAACATCTAGTGTACTGCTAACAGTTCTCACCATCATCATTAAGAAATGAAAGCCCTACCAAAAATCTACAATTAAAGCTTATCCTGAAGAGGTCAATTAGGATAAGAACTGCTCAACAAATTGCATGATATAAGGCAGAGGTTCTCAAACATTTAGCCACATGTTAGCTCACCATTAATAGAGAAATTTTAAAATACAGGTTCTTTTAGCCCACCTGTAGAGATGTTTATTCAGATGTAAAATTAGGCCCAGGAAGATCACCAGGAATGAGACCAGTTTACCCTATTAAATCTAGTCTCTCTATCAGAATGTCAGCTTCTTCTTCATAAATTTACATATCTAGTGCCCTTTCCTTCAGGATTCTCCTCCAACTCATTTTCGGTGATCTTCTAATGCTGTTTTCTTAAGATTCCTGAACAACTATTCAGTTCATCCATTACTGTTTGGAAGCACGTGTATTTCTATAACTCAGGACACTTATCTCCATACAAAGTGAATACCCTAGTGCACACTCACAGCTTTCTCCACTGAATAAATTTTCTTTAACTCTTCTATTTCAAGGCCACTCCTAAGTGGGTTTATAATGTGGCAGCCATTACATTTTCAGCCAGGACACCATAGATTATTTAGATCCAACTTTGAATGAAATCTCTTTTTTTTTCTTCTTTTAATTAGCTATTGGGGATTGCTGGGGAGAAAATAGGTATAAATTAAAGGGTATCAGTGCAACAGACATAGGTGACATAATCATCAGTGCCATCTGTACAAGTGATTTATTCATGCCCTCTGAACCATCTGGACCTGAATTGAAAATATGCCTCTCCTATCATGTGGTAGATTTCTTTCCCACCTATCCAGTCTTATGTTTTGTAGACTTGATAACAACCAGTTAAGGACAGGGAGCTCCAGTCACATCAACCCTTGTTTCAGATCCTCAACGTCATGTAAGTTTCAGTAATATAATAGGAATGTATTTTTAAATAGTTTGATGGAGAGAGCATGGCCTTGATTTGTAATGCTAAGAATCTGTTCAGAAATCTCTGCTCAGGGCTACTCTTCAATCTGGATGCTTCTGAGTTATTCAATAAATAAGTCTGAGAGGTATTACAGTTGGGTAAATGCTGCTTCCAAAATTCTGAGAGGCCCAATAATTACTGTGAATTTTACTCATAGTGGGTGGTAGTTATAGTAACTTGCCTTTTATTTCACAGAAGATAACGTCTCATGCCTCCAATTATCAGATTCCTAAAACTTTACCAGTGTGGCAAGGGTATGCTCAATCACGTGGCATAAATCACAGAGCAGCTTGTCCTGAAGTCTGTACATTTTAAATGCTCTCTTTTTTTCTGGGCTTCATCAAAAATGGAAGTTCTCTGAGTTACACACTGGTAGCATGAATCATGGCCTCCCAAAGACGTCCACATCCTAATCACTAGAACCTGTGATTATGTTACATAACAAACCAAAAGAAAGCTTTCAGATCCTTCAACTTAAGGATCTTGAGATTGAAAGATTATTCTGGAGTATCTAAGACCATAGAGTCTTATAAGAAGGAGGCAGGAGGATCAAAGTCAATAGTGGAAATTATGACAATGGAATCAGGATGTTGGAGTAATGCCAGGAATATGTCAGGAGCCAAGGAATGCAGGTGGTCATGGAAAGGTAAAAAAGGTAAGGAAGCACATTCTCCTCTCAGAAGGTTCAGAAGATATCAGCCCTGCTGACACCTTGACTTTAACCCTATGAGAAAAATTTTGGACCATAAGATAAGTCTGTGTTGCTTTAAGTCACTAATTTTGTGGTAATTTGTTACAGTGGCAATAGAAAAGTAACATATTCACTTAATGTTTTGGAGCTGTATTTCTAAGTATAGTAGAAATTGGCATTCCAAACCCTGAGAGACCTAGCTGAATCTGTCTTTCTTTTCTGGTGTTAGGAAAGGTATTCATTCTTTACCTTGAAAAGAGTACTCAGAATGTCCAGATCTTTGGGAACCTAAAATTTTATCTAAAATACAGTATCTCTAAACCTCCTGATAAGTACTCCAGATTATACAGAGTACTTGATATTTTCTGATATCAATGCACTAGACCAGTGTAATGTTCTTGGTAAATGTCAAGACAATTAAGGTTCCTTTAAACTATATTGTGACAGAAAGCAGGGGATATAACTTACTCCTTGGCAAAACGTAATGGTATTGTAATGGTAAATTGTAATGGTAAAACAAAATGGTATATATGTATACCACTATTCATCCCAGGTGAATATGAACTGCTTTTGATCCTCTTTGCTGATGGATATTATAAGGATCACATTGACCAGAGAAAGAGCCATACATTAGACCTAAAGGGTCTGTAATCTATTAAAATAAAGCTACCAACATGTCTACAACAATTGTGATTGGAGCTGCTCCTTGATCTGCTTTAGTTGTTCATCAGTATTCACCATGATTTACCAGGCCCTTTGCATTAGTAAGAACAGTGAATTAAAAGGGAATATGGAATCCCATCATCCTTGTGTCTGTTGAGTGTCTGAGGTTGTTACAAATACCTAGCATGCATTTGGGATATATCATTGGTTCTGACTTACTATATTGACCATGTGGGGAGTATGGATTCAGCACTTCCACTTTGCCTTTCTTACCCCAATAGCTCTTTACTCTTCAGATCAAAGATTTATGGGAGGGTCTCCAGTTGGTAAGAATATCCATGCCAAATATGTACTCCTAAAGAAGGAAAATTACCCCTGTAAGACAAAATTAGTTTAAGATTTATTTATGACCCAGTCTCCAATCACTTCTATACTCACAAGGGGCTATAATTTTTTTTTAATTGCCTGATATCAGTGTCAGTTCAAACTTGATATCCAACCCCTTATATCTAATCTGGATGTTCCTCTTTTTTCAGTGTCTACTAATAGAAAATATGATACATGTATTGTATACATTTGCATTGGTATTTCAGAGTCCTTCCTCTTGGGGATTGACCTATCCTTTAAATTATTACCTCCAGAAGAACTGGTTCAGATTTGAAAATGGTATGGAGTAATATGGTTTTTCATTATGGTATCCAATAATAAGTTCTGCTCATCACAAATAAGCAATTTATCCAAGGTTACTCAACTATTAAATAGCTGGGCCAAAATTTGTACTCTAGCAGTCTAGATTTAGAGCTTCTGACCCAAAGCACTATACCATACTGCTTTTCCAATGTGTGGGGGTGGGGGGTAAATAAAAACAAAAAATGTAGCATATTCATTAATGTACTGGGAAATTATGGCATTATAATTATGAGACCATGAAAAACAATAATACATTTTTAAATTTGCTGTTCTGTAAAGATATTCAAACAATTCAGTGAAAAGAGTCAGGGCAAAAAATAAGGATATTATGTCTATATTTATAAATATACATAATTATATGTTAGTTACATATAATGATATTCACATAATTATAAGTAAAAATATATAGAACTTATTAAAATTGGTGATGATAAAAACTGTAAAATATTTTTTTAAGAAGTTTGTCTGTAAAAGAAAAAAAAAGAGAGGATGAGACATCTTCTAGGTCAATAGAACTTGGGTTTAGGATAGGAAAAGTTAACATGATTTTAAGGAGGGGAGAATGAGTCAGTATAGAAGGAGCTATCAGAGGTCCAATAACCAGGGGAACCTGGGTGGCTCAGTGGATTAAACACTTGATTTCGGTTCAGGTCATGATCTCAGGGTCTTGAGGTCCAGCTCTGTGCTCAGTGGGGAGTCTGCATGAGATTCTCTCTCCCTCTTCCCCTACTCCTCCCCAACTGTGTGCACTTTCTCACTCTCTCTCTTTCTCTCAAATAAATAAATCCTTAAAAAAAAAAAAACCAGAAAAACAAAGTTTCAAATAGTACAATAAAAGTAACAAAGATATTATTACATTACTATCTTACTGTTACTGCATTTTCCCACAAATTTGTTCTATAATAATTTATTTCATCCTCATAACAATCTCATTTAAAAAAGCCTTTGTCTTTATTTATTGCTTAGAAACTTGAGGCTCAAGGGCTCCTGGGTGGCTCAGTTGGTTAAGCGACTGCCTTCGGCTCAGGTCATGATCCTGGTGTCTCGGGATCGAGTCCCACATTGGGCTCCAGTCCCGCGTCGGGCTCCCCGCTCAGCGGGGAGTCTGCTTCTCCCTCTGACCCTCTTCCCTCTCGTGCTTTCTATCTCTCATTCTCTCTCTCTCTCAAATAAATAAATAAAATCTTTAAAAAAAAAAAAGAAACTTGAGGCTCAAGAGGAATGAATAACTTGGTTTCTTTGATGAGCCCTTTTTTTTTTTTAAGATTTATCTATTTATTTCAGAGAGAGAATGAAAGCCCATGTCTGCAAGGTGGGGGGAGGACAAGGGAGAGTGAGACAAGCAGACTCCCCACTGAGCAGGGAGCTGGAAATGGGACTTGATCCCAAGACCCTGAGATCATGACCTGAGATCGCGACCTGAGCTGAATCCAAGAGTCAGAGGCTTAACAGACTGAGCCACCCAGGTGCCCCCATGAGCCCATGTTTTACTCAATACTACAGCACACTGCTTCCTCTACCTGTAAGAGACAGAAGATTACAAAGAAGAAAGAAAGAGGCACTTATGCTTACATACTTCAACAATGCCAATTCCTTACCCTCAAAATTCAAATCTATTATCCATATCTGAAACTTAATACATCGCTGCCAGATTTATCGTAAGCTCCTTTCAGTATTTTCATTTTTTGAAAAGCTATCAGTGAAATTATTTTGAATATCCAGTTAACTTGTATGATCAGATAACATACCAAAGGACATTAATAATTTAAAAATATCTTTACATACATATTAATTACAAATTGGTATTTATAAGTGACTTAAGAGCTTTAAATGAAGTGCTTTATGTGGGTGATTTATATGTGAACCATCATTAGAAAGATCAAACACATAGTATCACAGGAAGGAGTTCTAAAATTACACACTTTGGAAATCAATGTTGGATCTCACTTTGCTTCCTCAACTTAGGAACAGCAGTTTCTGTCTTTAGATTGCTGTAATTAGCACTAGCCTCAGATGCTCATTTACACCTTTGGCAGTCAAAGATGGGAAACTTGACTTTCACTGATGGTGTGTTATAATCACACCAGCTTGGAGCTTTTTCTTTCCTCTGATTTTTGTTGATAACATTCACAGCAATCTTTAAAAAATCAAAGTACCTTTCTCTGAGTTAAATGTTTAACTCAGAGAACCTCAGGAATACATGGATATATATAATAAAATTTTAATTGATTGCATTTTGTTTCTTTACTGTGTTCTTGGTCTCACTTAGGCAAATACTAAGAAAAAGCAAAGCAAAAGTAAAAAATATATCGTTGAAGAACAGTTTCTGTATATGTATATAACCTAAGAATTTCCCACAAATGCAGATTATTACATAAAAGTATTAAGATTTGCAGCAAAAATCAAAGAAATCTCACTATACTATGATGAATATAGAATTTTGAAATATTTATGTTAATATTGTACCCTATACAAGGGAATTTAGTCATCAAACTCCACTTTCAACAATGACACAACCTTCATGGTATTCACATACTGAGAAATTGGGATAAAATGGAATTTAATGCAGAGTGAAATCTTAAATAGGACCATCACTGAGAAAATGTATGTTTATCTTTAAGTTCCTATTCCATTCTTAACTACCATGATAATAATCACTTTTTAAGGTTTTTAAAGGTTAATTCCTGTTGTTTTTATATAATTGTGAAAGCCTTGTATAAATGGGTATATTCATCTAATTCATGCCAAAGTAATACTATCTGCTAATACGCATGGTCATTAATCTTGTATTGGAATGCATTATGTGTTCTCAAAGTGGCTTTGGCAGGAGCACATAGTGGGGTGGCTAATTCTCAAAAACACAATACTTATTATTTAGAAGAGCAGTAGATGATCAAGAGAATATAGATTAGAACACTAGAAGAAAGAACAGTAGTGATGTTTTTAATAGATGACGTACTGCAGACCTATTTGCCAAGTGCAGGGAATAGATGAAGTCTTTCTGCCAAAAATCATAAAGGCTCTCAAACCTGAAGTAGGAGCAAAGTGTATTAATGATTTCCACTATCCATGCACCTTCGCTGCAACTCATTCACCAAAAGATAGTTCAAATGATAAGCTCTTTACTTTCTTTTTGATAATTGAATCTCCTAGTAGGGAGAAAAAGAAACCAGAACACTGCTATTCACATTCTAATTCTAGCCATTTTTCTATTTGGCCAATTGAAGAAATTATTCTCTTACATTGTGATCCTTCTATCCCTTCAAGGTTAAATTTCCTTTGACTTTATTAAAGTAGATTGGGATTGTTGTTATCATTAGACTGAATAAATTCAGATGTCAGAATAGATACCTCATTTCTTGAGAGCCAGACAGGGCTGAAGAAGAGAGAGCTGGTGTTCTTTAAAACGAACTGGCCCTGTCAAGTCACCTTAGAGTGAGTTATATTTCGGGAGGTTGAAGCTGCAGAATAATAATATATTCTGCATATATATATATATATGTATATATATAAATAATAATTAGATATGTGAATTCTAGACTTTGGAAAATAGTTTAAAAATACTAGAGAAGTGATAGGGGCAAGTCCAAAGCAGGAAACTAAAGCCCATGAAGAGGAATGAGAAGCTTTTGGAGTTCTAGCTATGTTTATGAATAAAGCAGAGGAGAAGATAACAAAAGAAAATATGGTGGTCATAAAAGTGATTTTTCATTGACAAATATATGAAAATTATATTAAAGTATGGAGGGAACATAACCAAGAATGAAAAAGTGACATCAATCTCTAAAGAAATTTAAGGAACTATAAATCTCAAAATGATCTGTTGTTTTGGTTCTGGTCTTATTTTTAGCATTTATCATTGCTTTGTTGTTAGATTTTGGTTTTGTTTTATAAGCTTTATATTCAGAGGAAGAAACTGACAGCGCAAAAAGGCCTGTTGTTCTAGGCTGATCATTTAACCCTGAACGAATGCAAAATGGAAAAAAAATAGTTTCTATTTAACTTCTTTCTTTTTTATAAAGGGGACAGCAATTCCGATTTTTAAAAAAAGGGAAAAAAACCACAAAACTTTGTTAAAGTGAGCTCCCATACTAATACTCAAGTGGGTCATAATACTCAAGTGGATGAAGGCTTTTTTTTTTTTTTTTTGGTCTGGTATATGTGTAAAACTCTTTGTCTAGATCTGTGCTGGCCATAATCTACATATGGCTATATAAATTCAAATTTTACTATTTAAAAATAAATAAAATTTAAAAATAAGTCCCTTAGTTATATTACCCAAATCTCAAATGCTCAACAGCCATCCATGACTACTACTTACCATGTTGGATAGCAGATATAGAACATTTCTGTCATCATAGAAAATTCTACTGCCAGAGCAGATCAAAATTAACTATGATTCACGTTACTAAGTAGTAAAATTTGGGGAATTTACATTATTTCTCTTTAGGAGTATTGGAGTAATATGTGCTCTATATTTCATTTTCCAGAATTTTCCTTTTTAAGCTTAGTAAAGGATCAAACTTATTTTACTAATTTATTTTGGAGGTCAAGTCACCAATCGTGGACAAGATTCTAGAATGCATAATTACAAGAGCAGTTCTTATGTACCTGAACAACAATCAGTGTTCTTAATCCATTTTGTTTTAGATTTCAAGATCAGTTGATGAGGAAACACAGTAAAAATAATGTATTGAGAATTAAGTAAAACACTAAATTATACTTGTGGGCAAGATTTAGAAAAATAGAATGGAAGCCAGAAAAACTGGTGAGTTAGTTTTCTGGTTTAACAACTCTAGTCAAAGTAATGTTTACTGAACTCCTACAGATTCCGGATTTTGTTCCTGAATATGGACTATCATCCCGACTTTGAAATGACGAAATGCACACACAGGCAGTTAAAGTAATGTGTTCAAGGTCATGCATCTAATAAGTTATGAGAGTGTTTTTCTAATTTATGTGATAGGACACAATGGCTTGCTTTTTTGGATAACTTGTATCAATCATTAATTATCATTACTTGTCAGCATGGTAACTTAAAACGAGGAATCTTATCATTTCATACCATGAAGCTGAAAGACCAAGTTCATTATATGACAACAAAATTAAAATTCCTAAAGACCTGGACAGGGAAAAACAATGGGTTACATAAATGTAACAAGAAGAAATTAATAAAGAAAATTTAATGTGTTGTTATTAAGCTTTAGATATAGAGCCTTTTAAAAACAAAGTAAATCTGTAAAGTTTTTAGTGTACATTAAAATGAATCAAATATATGCACTTAAATCATCTAAAAATATATATTTAGTGTTAGTCTTTAGATTAATGTTTCATAGATTTCACTAACCTCTGAACTGATTACTTTTGTTAATGTAAGAAGAGACATTACCATCATGTGACCAAATATAAGTAAATTAACAGGAACACATATTATAAGTATGGGTCTTTAATATTTGGAGTGTAACAAAGCTCAAATGTCAATTATAGGCTGGTTTGAAAACTAGGGATTTTTGAAATGGAAATATTAGAGAAACAAGCATGATATCCTTGGTGGAAATTGGAAAGATTATCTGTGAAAGAAAAAGTGAGTTTATTCAATATGAACACCAGGTGTAGAAAAATTATGAAGTAAACATTTTCATGAGGACAAAATTTGTCTCAATACAGACAAACTTTTTGTCATACAGTCCAATTAAGAAATAGGCAGATTGGGAAAACTGTGACTTTCCTATCACTGAAGATACATAAAAATATAACCTGTATATTTCTGCATATTCAGAAAATTGTGTTGAGTGACAGTCTGCATGTGAAGTGCAGTTGACCAGTTTCCATTAAAAATTATGTTTTTATTTTGGTGGGAGGAGGTTTCTAGAATAGGCATGTCTACTCATTAATATTAAAGAAGGGACTGGTTAGATCAAGCACAAGGATGCATAAACTACCTAGATTTTCTTCAGATTTTTATCAAAATAATTTTAAATACATGATTAAATCACAATATCATGAATCAAAAGCTTTGCAATTATGGAATATTAATCAATTTATCTACATTGCATCAATTTATTATAGATAAATGTTGCTAGAAATCTTTTGTTTATATCAAAGATCTCCAAGGATGACAAAATTATGCATAATCTAGAAATAGTCCAAGGTTTATTACCTTTATAAACAAACCTCATTTTAAATCATAATGAGCACCTCATTTGCCACATCTGGCATTGATTATTCCCACTGGTGCATAAGTAAAGGTTTTTTTATAACAATTTAAAATACCCCAAAAAATAAATATGTTATTTTTTTTACAGAAGCGTACGATTGGTAATATTGAAAATGCCCAAAAGCGGAGGAAGAGATGTTGAAACAGGAAGACCAAACACATTTTCACTTGGTGACAAAAAACAATTTCTTACAGATAACTTGTACCTCAAAAAGACACTAAAATGTACTCTAAATACATCCTTATGTACTATGTGAGATAATAGAATCAATTACCTTCTGAAATACTTTCTTAAATTATGAGTGCAGAGAACCAAAACTTGGTGTTCTTTTTTTTTTTTTTTACAATGATGACATCCTTAAGTCAGTTCATCAGTTCTGCCCCAGTTTAAACTAATCCACTTTCTCCAGTTCTCTTTCTATCCTCGAGGTACCTAATGATGAGGTGTAGCAAAGTGGAGAAAGTGTATTAAAACAAATCATGCTTGCCAGGTAATGTTATTCAGGAAACTTCTGTCACAAATGAAATGGACAGTATTGATGATGACCATCTTAATATTTTTGGGGGGGGGGTTGTGAGGCTCCAGGCAACTATTCATCAAAATCTTAAAAATTTCTTTTGATAATTGTTTGATGAGGAGATTTTATCATATTACAGTCAAGAAAACTTCTTTAGATCTCTGCCATAAAGTAGTTACACTGCCCTTATTTTTTGCTAATAGAATATAGTAAATTCCATTCAAAAATACATAACCTGATAAATGAACATTCTCTCAAATAGTTAATATCTGAACATATCAGGATAGACACATTTTTCTGTTTTCTTTTCAACAAAGCTTGATAAATGGTTCTACAACATATTTGCTATGTTTATTTGATCCTTTTAATTTTTCCTTGGACTACTTATATTATTTTAAAACTAGCATATTATTAAGATAAAAAATGAAGTCTATCTTTTTGTTATATCATCTACTATGTTTTTATTTTTATTTCTTCTTTATGCTCAGGCTTATTTAATTTCACTTTTATATTCTTTCTTTAAAATGATTAGGAGGGATAACATTAAATAAATAATTATAATTCAAACTAAAAGTGAAAAATAAAGGACAAAGGCAAATAATGGTATGTTTTCAAAGTGCAAAAAAAGAAGTCTTTTTAGAAATAAAAAATAAAAGGAGAGCTAGAATAACACTGTCCTTCCGCTTACATTTCTATTTAGTCTTTTAAAGTGAATCTCTAATGTCACCTCCTCCATGACGTTCTCGCACACCATCTAATCTTCTTCATTTTTAGTAGGAAGGTGATAGGCTCATGGATTTAAATTTTTGACTGTATTTAGGTAAATCAGAAAGCTGAGCGTTAACCATCCTATTCTGTGAATTGAAGGTTCACTGTTCTGGTTAGTAAGTGGTGAAGTTAGGAGTGCTCTTAAAGTATAGGCTTTTTTCTAGGTCTAGGATGTCTTATGTTAAGAATCATGTTTACACAATTTTATATGTCTGGCTCATATGTAACTGATCCCATTAGTACTAAATGTGAGCATGTGACTCAGATTTCAGCTACCAGGACAATCCAGCTCTCTACTGCAATGATTGAATCAGATGTGGATATATGCTTTAATCAGGACAAGTTAGGTTTCCCCTGATATTTCTACTAATGCTAAAGGAAAAAGAAAAATGCCTATTCTTTCTCTGTATTCATCAATTTTAAGGACCTGGAGCTCTGGGTAATAAGAAGAGGAGAAAATCTTTGGTACAAAATCTAATAAGAATGAAATATAGCAGAAGTGAGCAGAACTAAGCCATAAATAAAGAGAGGAGAGGAAAGCTAGAGAAATATTTCTGTACCCCATATCTAAGATATGAGCTATGATTGTAACAATTACATCCCTTGAAATCTCTAAATTAGTTAGCTAATTCATTCTTTTTTTAACTTAGTTTCTGACAGTTACTCAAAGGAGTCTAGAATTATAAAGCACACTATTAGTTGACAGATTCAAATTACTGAATGTTGAGCAGAGTTCCATGCACAGATTATCATATCCAGATGGGGATTCCACACACTTTTGCCCATTGCATCTTGGTATTAGAGTCACCAAGGAAACCAATGCAGCCAAGTATAGGATGGAACGTCACTGTACATTGAGAGGAGAAAGAGCAGGATCAGCTTCATTAGTGAGCATCAGTCTTCCATGGTCAGTGGGTAACCCTAGCAATGATACAGAGGAATGGTCCTAAGCATCCCCATCTTGTTCCTTGTGGGGTTGGCCAGGTGCCATATGATGCTCACATTTAAACAAAAGTACTAATTGAGCACAAACAGAGAAAGATATTTCCACAAAGTGATAAGCCCACAGGCTATGTGGGTTATTCCTTGGTAAGAAAAGTGATCCAGGCCCAAGGTTTATTCTCATGCAGTAGAGTGTGGGTGTGGTGGGTGTCTAAAGATCATGTACATGAGACTGCCTTTCCCAGCTCTGAATAATATAAATTTAGCAATGGTATTGTTACTAAATCATTTTCTAAAAAAATATGTCTAGGATTTTAATTTTCTCTTAACATTTTTATCATAAATTGCCCTTCCCCAAACCACAATATTAAACCCATCATATAAGTGTGTGATATGGCATTTTATATGGCTTTAACAAAACCTTACCAAAGATCATAAAGAGATGGTAGACCATATTTCTGAAAAATAATCTTTACATCTCAACATGCTGCAATATTCTTTTTTTTTTTTAAGATTTTATTTGAGAGAGAGAGAATGAGAGACAGAGAGGACGAGAGGGAAGAGGGCCAGAGGGAGAAGCAGACTCCCCACCGAGTGGGGAGCCCGATGCGGGACTCGATCCCAGGACTCCAGGATCATGACCTGAGCCGAAGGCAGTCGCCCAACCAACTGAGCCACCCAGGTGCCCCATGCTGCAATATTCTTAAAGAAATAATATATTCATACTTTCAGAATATAGTGCTATATGAATAGATAGATGGGTGTCTTTCTAATGAACTACAAATTCTCTGAGGGCCGTGGCTGAAAAGTTTTATCGTTATATCTCAAGTAATTAGCATAGTACTTATACAAAGTGTGTAATATTTCTAAATAGAAATAACAGAAAGATAGCCTTCTGTCAAGGGTGCTCTTTATTGAGTCTTGCCATCACTGAATATGAGATTCTTATTTTTTTATGTTTGATAAAAATTTTATTACTTAGTTTTAGTAATTTTGAACCTTATAAAGAACATCATGCTGTGGTCATCTGACAACTTGCTATCACTTGGCATCACATTATCACATGTAGCTGTCATTCAGTCCTTTTCACCAGCAAAATATATTCCATAATACACCACAATTTGTTTATTTGTTTCTCTGTTGACAGTCATTTGTTATCTGCTCTTGCTATTACAAACATTGCTATTATGACTATTTTTGTAATTTTCTTTTGGTGCACAAATGTACCAAATTCATCTTTGGTATATGCCTGGAAAATTGTTGGGTCATAGAATATGTGAATGTTCCATTTTAAAAAGTAAGGCCAAGTAGCTTTCCAAAGGGATTAACAAATTTGCAGCAGCAACAGGTATGAAATCCTGTTGACCCATGAGATTCTTAATATCAACAGTCCAGGAGGATTCACTTGTTCAAGGAAACTCTAGGAAACTATCTGGAGGAACTTCTGAACACAAAATATTTAAGTAACTACCTACCCCCCCAAAAAATGATTTATTGAAAACATCAGGTTTAGATGAGAAGCATAATATATAGAGTTTAATCAATAGATAAATAAATAACTTTGCCTACCCCAAATGACATTATCTTGAATATATTCCAAATCAGACATGACCCTTCTCTCTTCCCTATATCAACTATGATTCCTTAATTTAGGTAATGAAACAGAAATTTCTATACACCAAAAAATACGGATCAAATTTTGTTGTTTTTCCTCTGCTATCTTCCATTATATTTTACAGAAGGCAGCCTTAGTCAACATTCAAATATTGTACACACAATTTTTCCATGCCAATCTAGTGAGATTTTCCTTTTTGGAGAATAGTTCAGGAAGCATGCTCTATTGATTGATGGATTGAAACAAATACCCTGAACCTACAGCTATGCTCCCTAGGTATAAATGATTCCTTTGAAGAAAATAGTTGTTCTGTCTCATCTGATGCTTCTCTTGAGGCAGAAATGATGTCTTTGTGAATATATACTCATAACTATGTCACTTCATTTGAGACAGTTTCACTGGATAGGCTTCCTCCAAAAGATACATTAACTAGCAAAGAAAAGTTATTCTATACAGAATGATCTTTCCCACAACAACTACACAAAGATTACATGTTCAATTTTTGTAATATCTACATGTTGTTATCTGAAAAAAAAGCGACACAGCAAATCTTACTGTAGTTTATAATAGTCAGAGATCACAATCTGCTAATTCTATTTATTTCCCTAAGAAAGAAAATATATGAGGCATTGTATTATAAGCATAAGGAAGGCACCAAGATCATAAGTAGAAATTGAACAAATATATTTCTAACTTCTAGATTTACAATAATTTTGCTTCACTCTGCATTTATTTGTTTCTAGGTTCAAATGCCTTTCTTTGTCAAAGCTGGGTTTTGTTAGTGTTTATTTTTGTTTTTATCACAGGGAATGTTTCTAATTATTAAGTCTGAAAATGCTCAAATTCATTCAATTAGAATCTTTCTCACTTTAATTACACAGGAAAATCTCCCTAAAATTCCTAACAACTTGATTTCTTAAACTGGTAATGACTTTTGACTCTGATGTAAATAAACATTCTTTATCTGATATATATGCTTGCAGCTATATTATCCTTCTCCATGGCATGTAAATGATTGGATGGATTAATATTATCTCATTTTAAATTACTTTTTAGTCAGAATCCCAGAAGAAAGCAGCCTTTATATTGGGTAGCACAATTTTCTTTCTGTTTTATACCCTTAAGCTTTCCTCCCATCAACCCACCATAGTTCAAGTGTGTTATGATTAGTCATTTTACCTCCATAAATGTCGGAAGCACATAGGAATACAATAGTACTTCAAAAAATAAGTAATGATGAATGAAACAAATTTAAAGATGAATAATAACAATATTTTGTTAGCTTATATTCCCCCCAATTCTAATTTAATTAATGAATAATTATAACTGATGAGTTCTATAGTCTCTTTTGTCTGAATTAAATATAGTGCTGAAGTGAAATCATCACACCTATAGTAAAAGTTACACTGATCAATCTCACAACTTAGAAATGAAAATAGTGTTCCCGGTGATTCTACTTCTGGGTATATTATTCAAAAGAATTGAAAGCAGATCTTAAAGATATATTTGCACCCCCATGTTCATAGAAGCACTATTCATAAGAGTCAAGAGGTGGAGGCAGCACAAGTGTCCACTGATGGATGGATAGATAAACAAAATATGGTCTGTGTTTGGCAAGGATGCGGAGAAAGGGGAACCATCTTGCACTGTGTTGGTGGGAATGCAAACTGGGGCAGCCACTTCAGAAAACAGTATGGAGGTTCCTCAAAAAGTTAAAAATAGAACTACCCTATGGTCCAGCAATTGCACTACTAGGTATTTACACAAAGGATACAAAAATACTAATTTGAAGGGGTACATGCACCCCAATGTTTATAGCAAAATTATTGACAACAGCCAAATTATAGAAAGAGCCCAATGTCCATTGACTGATGAATGGATAAAGAAGATGAAGTATATACATCCAAAGGAACATTACTCAGCCATAAAAAAAAGAATGAATCTTGTTATTTGCAACAGTGAGGATGGAGCTAGATAATATTGTGCTAAGTGAAATAAGTCAGTCAAAGACAAATACCATGTGATTTCACTCATATGTAGAATTTAAGAAACAAAACAAATGAACATAGGAGGGAAAAAAAAAAGAGTGGCAAAGCAAGAAACTGCCCCTTAGCTATAGATAACAAACGGATGGTTACCAGAGGGGAGGTGGGTAGGGAGTGGGTTAAATAGGTGATGGGAATTAAGGAGTGCAATTGTGATGAGAACCAGATGTTGTATGGAAGTGTTGAATCACTATACTATACACCTGAAACTAATATTACACTGTGTGTTAACTTACTGGGATTTAAATAAAAACTTTACAAATATGGTATATGCATATAATGGAATATCATTCAGCCTTAATATGAAAGGAAATTCTGATAAACGATACCACATGAAACTTGAAAACATAATGGTAAGTCAGTCACATAAAATTAAGCCAATCACATAAAACAAAAACAACCCAAAACACACAATTTTTATATGATCCCACTTGCACAAGTTATCCAGATTAGTCAAATTCATAGAAACAGAGAAATTAATGGTCATTGCCAGGGATAAGGGGAGGTCAAAATGGGGAATTTTTTAATGGAAATAGTTTCAGTTTAACAAAATGAAAAAATTTTGGAGGTTGATTACACAACTCTCTGAATACACTTAATATTACTGAACTGCACACTTAGAAATGGTTAAGATGTTAAATTTTATATTATGTGCTTTTTACAACAATTTAAAAAATGAACAATGTGAGAATGTATGGGTTGGAAAGGTTAGAATATTTAATTGTGTAGGATAAGTTCACAACACTTCAGATATATTTGCATTCTGAAATATTGTATATATATGTATATATATATATATCTTTTTCAGAATTCTGCAGTGTCAACTTCTCATAATCAATTCTTATTGAAATCTAAATTAGTTTTTGAGGTTTTCAAGGTTTCAATTCTTTTTCAGTTTTATTTATTTTTTTTGGTACGTATTAAACTTGAAAGACCCCTTAAACATTCCCTGCAGTAATAAGATGTTATTGAGGGTAATTTTAAATTTTCCATAGTATTAAAAATAGAATATTGAAAGGACATTATAGTGATAAGAGGTAGTATTAAAATATAACAGAAGTGGTTTAATTGGCATGTACATTTTAACTTTAAAAATGATTGCTATAACACTTAATTTCAGCAAATTTCTTTTTCTAAGCAAATTAAAAGATATACTTATTTTTTAAGATCTGAGATTTATTTAATATCTAACTCTAAGGAATTAGTGAAATGTGTTGAGAGACATCTTTTAAAAGCTAAAGGCTAAATTGCTGAAAGCAGTCATCTGGACAGCTCTTGCAATTATGGTTATGTGTGAATAAATGTGTTGAATGAGAAATAATATGAACAATTGTTTAGTTATTTAAACTTGTTCCAATTTTTTCCATATTAATAGTTGTGATTAAATAGGTCATGGAACATTTATTCACCTGTCAATTAAATACATTTTACTTAGTTATAACTTAACTTTCATCAGAATTGAATACAGTGTCATGCAATGCTTTCAGAATATTTTCCTCGCACAGAAGAATCAAAACCACATGAATAATACAACGTACACTAAATGAATAAGAAAATAATGAATAATATTTTACACTTGAAAACTAATTTAAATTCATTTTAAAAAAGAATTTAGATAGAGTGTTCTTTTGTAATTTCCATCTTTGTTTAGAAAAACAACTGAAAATAATTGAGAAAATAATCAAGTGCCTTCAGTGTTTCAACAATGATAATTATGTTCCTATTAAATATGGCCTTCATATAAGAGCCAATCATTAGAATGAAAGATAAAGTCTAGCAACAACTAATCACAAGCCTTATGCAATTATATCATAATACATTTGAATTATTAAGAGAGTTTTAGGAAAGCTTCATAGAAAAAAAATCGTTACATACACTTTCTATTTCTTCCACAATTACTGCCAAAGATAAATGATCTCATAAGTTTTATATCCATGATTAAAGAGAATTGTTCACTTTAGTAAGCCAGAATATGACTGAAGAGTCATAAAAATGCAAAATATTGATTATTTTTTATTTATTATAAATAAGAAAGAGATAAATATTTGTTCCCTAAACTTTTTACTGTCAGATTTGCATATGATAAACAACAGCAACAACAAAAAACAATGTTTAACCCTATTACCTCATGCAAACTTCTCCAATAATTTTGCATCTATTTGGCTAAAAGACATGATTTCTTTTCCAAAACTTTGTAATTTTATTTTTTTAAGTAAGCAAACAAAAACTCCAAAACAAAATGAAACAAACTTTCAAAAGGAAACCTATTAGAACAATAAAATTAGAGTTTGCTGAAACTAACTTAAGATCACCAAATGTTTGACATTAGGAACTATTTCAAAATTTAGCTCTCCCGTGGAGCTAAATTAACACGTGGATAGCGCAGAAGTCAGCAATAGCAAATTTCTGAAAACTCTTAAGATCACCCACAAACGTGAAGTTACAGTGGCAACTTTGTCCTTAATTACACAGATTTGAAGGGAGGGCTAAAGTACAATAATTTGATTAAACAGTAGTAAGTAAATGGAGAAAATAAATATTGGAGCATATTTTTAATATTTTGGCACAAATTCTGAGACTTTGGAAACTACAATGACAACACATTAATCTGCAACTAGAACGAAAGAAATAATTGAGGGAAAAAGATGGAAAATTAACAACTGATTATGCAAACTGTAGGTAGTTATATGTTGACAACTACTGAACAGATCTTATTTAGACATACACCTATGTGGCATATGTTTTCCCTTCTTTTCCCTTTCTCCCCTTGGCAATCCTGCAAATACCAGGCCATCATGAAAGCATTTATTTTTTTGTTGAGGGTAATTTTAAATTTAGAAAATGAGGAAATACCGTGCATGTATTAGTTCTCCATACATGCAGCATACTTTAAGAAATATAAAATTACACATAATTTCTACCTGATGATTTGTAAAATTTAAAAAATCATATCTAATAATTGTCTGGCTTTTTGTCCTTTTCTATGTGTACTCACAGTACTACTATCATGAAGGGAAAAGACAAATACAACTTATATCCCTAATGGTATTAACTTCTCACTAGTCACCACATGCAATAGTGTCTCTAAGACTTTCTTTCCTTTTCAAATCAAATTGTAAATTGCAACCCTTTACCACATCCTCATCTGGTAGAGACTGGGAAGCAACCCTGCTGGTTATTCATTGTTTTCCCCTCTGTGAGAGTTTTCCTTACTAGTGCCGGGGCTCCGTTACTGAGGATAGGGTATCAAATGTTTTCTTCCTCAAGGTCTTCAGAGCAACAACCTCCCCCATCCTGGAACTCCTTCCTCTTTTCCCTCTTCTGCCCTATCTATCTCCTTTTGTGATTCAGACTCTCCCTATGCTATTTGTCCTTTGGCTTCCTGGTTTCCTGTTGGATGCCACTACAAATCTGATTCCTTGGAGATTTGGGAAGGTACAGGGTAAGAAGGAGAAATAAGCAGTCCCAATGACCAAGTCTCTCTGGAAAATATTTCTTCAACATAAGCATTTAGCTACTTGAGTGTTCACTATAGGCCGAACACTATCCTAACCACTTTACATGAAGCGACTCATTTAATCCTCATAACCCTAGGATAGAGTTATTTTCAACCCCATTTTACAGATAAAAATATTGGAGCTCCAATAAACTAATTAAATAGCCCAAAGTCACACAGCCAAGGATAGATTCAATATTTGAACCTGAGAATTCTCTCTGTTTGCTAAATTCTTCACAATCCTACGCTAACCCTAACACTGACCTTTCTTCACACCACCTTTGTTAACAAACATGTGAGTTTTGTGGTGTCTAAATGGAATGTCTCTCCCAATCAGATGGGGAGAGACAAACGTGGGGGAATTGATCTGGTAGAAGATGGTGGCACAGGAGGTGAAAGAATTCACCTGAGGCAGAACACAGGAGATAGGAGTTTACTGAATACACCTTGAGGTAGCAGCGGGCAGGACAGCAGAGGAGTGCTGTCTGCAAGGAGGCAATGGGCGGGGGCCATTTTAAAAGGGGGAAAAGGAGAAGGTATGGCAATGTGTGGAATTCCCTTTTTTGGTAATTGTGCCTGGTTGTAAGTCTGCAATTGATCAATTAGGGCCTATGGACATTTTGAGGTGGGTTGCCTGATGCACCTGTCTGTATTCAGCCAAAGGGTCATTGTGGGCCCTTCCTACATTCCATTGCTCACGTCTGTTTGCCTTCCTACATTCCATTGCTCACGTCACCTTACAAGTTTTATAATGAAATTCTATTTTGAATTTTCTAATGAAAGCTTGCTTCTTCATAGCTTTCATGATGGCCTGGTATTTGCAGCATTGCCAAGGGGAGAGAGGGAAAAGAAGGGAAAACATATGCCACATAGATGTATGTCTAAATAAGATCTGTTTGGTAGTTGTCAAGCAACTGCATTATTCAAAGGAAGATTCAGCATCGGCTATCTCCAATGAAATGTCAAAGTGTGATGACTTTCACATATTAATTGAGTTCATCTCTTGGGAAGTAAATAAAATAAATGTTCACTTTCACTTGTTGTACATCTCATTGCTTTTTGTTTTTATACAAAATGATGGTGTCATACTTGAAATAATATTTTGTTCTTTAATTGAACAGATGCACAGTATCCCCACTGTTGTCAAACTACTCCATTCTAGCCACACTCCAAGGCCTACTAAAAGTCCTCCATTCTTTCCACTTCTTCCCGGATATATCACCACAGTCCTTAGTGCAATTTCCCTAATATTTGCTTATTTTCATTAGCATTTAGTTAATGCCTAGTGCGCCTTTTGTATAAATCCGTTCCTCAACTAATATATACAACTGTTATATCAATTTTCATTTACATATAAATACATATTACATTGTGTCCCCACAAGACCATGAGATGTTTGAAGCCATAAATATTTTCTTTTACATCAATAGTCCCTTATAATATCTACTTATATTAGACACTTAATATATTCCTATGGATAAAGTGATAATAAATTATAACTTCTTCTAAATAAGGTAATATAAGAACAATATTTAGTTCACTATCATTCTATATATGGATAAGTGATATTCATTATGAATTATTATTTGGTATTTGTAAGAATATAAAATGCAAGATTATCACAAATATGTATTTTATAACAGCTCTAGACATTATAAATAACTTTGTTTACCTTATTTTAAAAAGATTTATTTATTTATTTGAGAGAGAGAGTGTGAACCGGGTGAGAAACAGAGGGAGAGAGAGAATCTCAAGCAGATGCCCCACTGAGCTCAGAGTCTGACCCAGGGCTCAGTCTCAGGACCCTGAGATCATGACCTGAGGTGAAATCAAGAGTCAGATACTTAACTGACTGAGCCACCCAGGTGCCCCTGTTTACCTTTTTTAATTATAGAACTCCTATCAAAATCAGTTACTATGTCAAATGATGGAGATACAAAACTGGAGAGGGAAAACCTAAAATTTTTGATCATGCAATCAATTTGAGGATAATCATTATCAAATATTTAAAATAAATGCAAAATAATGTCTGGTAAATTTTATAAGGAGGGGGTATAAGATTTTATAAAAAGACGTAAGAGTAGTTTCACATGAGAGATCAGGGAAGCCTGTCCTACCCGGCAAGTAATGAATAAGCCAAAATTAAAAAGAATAGGTATTAACGAAATAGGAAAAGAAGAAAGGCCTATTTTGCACAGATGACCTGTGTCAAGAGATACCACATCGTATTGTAAAATCTGAAAAAAAACTGTTGTGGGTGGAATAAGATGATAAAATGATAATAAGTTCGGAAAAGTAGCTAAGACTGAATTTTGCCAGCACTTTTTATATTACGTTTGGGATTTTGAACTTTATTCAGAGTACTATGAACACTTTGATATATCTAAGCAATGGGCTACTGAACCACATTTACATTTTGTCAAAAAGCATGCTTGTGGCAGTGCAGAAAATGAATGAGGAGTATAGGAGGGCCATTGGTGCCTGGCTCATATCCCTATGGTCTTTACCATTTCAAGTGCAGACCAGCCAGACTTCCAAGTCAGTAAGTACTTGCCTTTTTTCTTCCTGGCCTGAGGGCCTTCTCTTGCAGTAAGAACTCCTTCTAATTGCAAGTTTAGCAGGCTGAATATTCTAGAAAACTAATGACCAATAACTAATCTGAGTTTCTGTATTAATACCCCAGAGCTCTTGTTGTTTAGATGGAATAACCCAGAGCACTTTTTCCTATAGTTTCCCAGAATTTTGTTGTGGGATTAAGCTTCAGCTGGCCACAGTGGTAACTAGCTTAATAAGTAATCCTTTTTTGGGAGTTAATGCCTTACTTTTTTCTCCCCTAAAGGCATTTCCTGAGATTACCTCCCTGCAAAAAAACTATTGGCTGAAATCTTTGTCTTTGTTGCCTCTGAAAAGATATAAAACAATACATGTAAGGAATGGCAAGAGTGGGTAACAGGGTACAGGGTAATAGAGGCATACTTCAAAGACATTGCAGGTTCTGTTCCAGACCACTGCAATAAAGTGAATAGAGCAATAAAGCTAAATAATTTTTTTGGTTTCCCAGTGCATATAAAATTATGTTTGCACTACATTATAGTCTATTAAGTGTGCAATAGCATTATGTCTAAAAACACAATGTGCATACCTTAACCAAAAAATACTTTATTGCTGGAGTGCCTGTGTGGCTCAGTCAGTTAAGCCTCTGACTCTTGAATTTGGCTCAGGTCAAGATTTCAGGGTTGTGGGATCGAGCTCCATGTTAGGCTCCGTGCTCAGCGCAGAGGCTGCTTGTCCCTTTCCCTCTGATTCTCCCTGCCACTCTCTCTCTCTAAAATAAGTAAAATCTTTTAAAAAATACTTTATTGCTGGCAAAGAAGAAGTCAAACTCTCTCTCTTCGCAGGTGACATGATACTTTATGTGGAAAACCCAAAAGACTCCACCCCCAAATTATTAGAACTCATACAGCAATTCAGTAATGTGGCAGGATACAAAATCAATGCACAGAAATCAATTGTTTTCTTATACAGTAACAGTGCAACTATAGAAAGAGAAATTAGAGTAAAGATTCCATTTACAATAGCACCAAAAACCATAAGATAACTCGGAGTAAACCTAACCAAAGAGGTAAAGGATCTATACTCTAGGAACTACAGAACACTCATGAAAGAAATCGAAGAAGACACAAAAGATGGAAAAACATTCCATGCTCATGGATCGGAAGAATAAACATTGTTAAAATGTCTATGCTACCCAGAGCAATCTATACCTTCAATGCCATTCTGAACAAAATTCCAATGACATTTTTCAAAGTGCTGGAACAAACAATCCTAAAATTTGTATGAAATCAGAAAAGACCCCGAATTGCCAAGGAAATGTTGAAAAAGAAAAACAAAGCTGGGGGCATCATGTTGCCCGATTTCAAACTGTATTACAAAGCAGTGATCATCAAGACATCATGGTATGGGCACAAAAACAGACATACAGATCAATAGAACAGAATAGAGAGCCCAGATATGGACCCTCAACTCTATGGTCAAATAATCTTCAACAAAGCAGGAAAAAATATGCAATGGAAAAAAGACAGTCTCTTCAATAAATGGTGCTGGGAAAATTGGACAGCCACATGCAGAAGAATGAAACTCGACCATTCTCTAACACCATACACAAAGATAAACTCAAAATGGATTAAAGACCTCAATGTGAGACAGGAATCCATCAAAATCCTAGAGGAGAACATAGGCAGTAATCTCTTTGACATCGGCCACAGCAACTTCTTTCAAGATGCATCTCCAAAAGCTAGTGAAACAAAAGCAAACATGAACTTTGGGGACTTCATCAAGATAAAAACTTCTGCACAGCAAAGGAAACAGTCAATAAAACAAAGAGGCAACCCACAGAATGGGAGAAGGTATTTGCAAATGACACTACAGATAAAGGCCTGGTACCCAAGATCTATCAAGAACTTCTCAAACTCAACACCCAAAAACAAATGATCAAGTAAAAAAATGGGCAGAAGACATGAAAAGACACTTCTCCAAAGAAGACCTACAAATGACTAACGGACACATGAAAAAACGTTCATCATCATCAGCCATCAGGGAAATTCAAATCAAAACCACATTGAGATACCACCTTACACCAGTTAGAATGGCAAAAATGGACAGGGAAAGAAGCAACAAATGTTGGAGAGGTTGTGGAGACAGGGGAACCCTCTTACACTGTTGGTGGGAATGCAAGTTGGTACAGCCACTTTCGAAAACAGTATGGAGCTTCCTCAAAAAAATTAAAAATAGAGCTATCCTATGACCCAGCAATTGCACTCCTGGGTATTTACCCCAAAGACACAGATGTAGTGAAAAGAAGGGCCATATGCACCCCAATGTTCATAGCAGCAATGAGCGCAATAGCCAAACTGTGGAAAGAGCCGAGATGCCCTTCAACAGATGAATGGATAAAGAAGATGGGGTCCATATATACAATGGAATATTACTCAGCCATCAGAAAGGATGAATACCCAACTTTTACATCAACATGGATGGGACTGGAGGAGATTATACTAAGTGAAATAAGTCAAGCAGAGAAAGTCAATTATCCTATGGTTTCACTTATTTGTGGAACATAAGGAATAGCGTGGAGGACATTAGGAGAAGGAAGGGAAAAATGAAGGGGGGGAATCAGAGGGGGAGACGAACCATGAGAAGCTATGGACTCTGAGAAACAAACAGGGTTTTAGAGGGGAGGGGGGTGAGGGGATGGGTTAGCCTGGTGATGGGTATTAAGGAGGGCATGTACTGCATGGAGCACTGGGTGTTATGCAAAAACAATGGATCGTGGATCACTACATCAAAAACTAATGATGTATTATATGGTGCCTAACATAACATGATAATAAAGAAAGAAAACAAAGAAGAAAGAAAGAAAGAAAGAAAGAAAGAAAGAAAGAAAGAAAGAAAG
>NW_027397066.1:50191493-50231884 GCF_003265705.2 Callorhinus ursinus | reverse complement strand
AAAGAAAGAAAGAAAGAAAGAAAGAAAGAAAGAAAGAAAGAAAGAAAAAGAAAAAATACTTCATTGCTAAAAAATGCTGTCATCTAAACTTTCAGTGTCATAATCACTGATCACAGATCACCATAACAAATATAATAATGAACAATTTTAAAATATTGTGAGAATTACCAAAATGTGACACAGAAACACAAAGTAAGCAAATGCTATTAGAAAAATGGCGCCAATAGATTTGCTTAATGCAGGGTTGCCACAGACCTTCAACTTGTAAAAAATGCAATATCTGTGAAGAGCAATGAAATGATGCACAATAAAATGAAGTATGCATGTATACTTTTGAAAGTAACCTTGAAAAGAGGTAGAATGAAAAGAAAGCATGCATTTAAGTATGTACTAATAAAACACTCTAGTTTCTTATTCTATACAGTTTCCCTTTCTGTTAAAATCCAGTCTTCTTTCTTCAAAGTTAAAGAGGATGGTAAAGAGAGTAAACACTATGCTCAGTAGAATAGAGAGCCTTGTGGCTTACTCTTTCTATTACTTTGATCTTTTGATAATTTCCTGTCATATAATACTAACCTGTTTGTTCCTGGATCTAACATATAGGAAGCAGGTTTTTGCCCCTCTTTTTCTCATCAACAATGTCTTGCCATCAAAATGGCTTTCCTTTAACTTAAATGCTGGATTTTAGTGGGATGTATCAAAGTAGGATCATTTGAGGAAAGTTTAATTACAAAGAAATATTTTATAAATGTCCATATGAGGTAACCACATGGATAGTGCACTACACCACAGCTAGAAAGATCAGAAAAGAAAAGGTTACAATATTTATATAGAGAGAAATTCCTTTGGAGCAGTCTACCTTGCCAGGAACAGTGACCTTTGAGCTAGGGATCGAGTCCAGCTGGCAGAATGAAACACAGAACAACTGAGGAATAAATGTCCTGACTTCACTCTCTATCCACCCTCTGACCTCCTATCCAGTACTCCAAGTTAGCTGAACCCAACAGGAATCCAGAGAGCAAAGAATCCACTCATGAAGTCCATATAGTCTTCCTCCAAGGTCAGAGATCTGGGAGGAAAAGGGTGGAGAAGGGCTCTGGAAGGATAAACCAAAGGTACCTAGTGTATAAGAAAAGTGCCAATGATGGATCTTTCCGCATCACAGAACTGATCACATCCCAAGTCAACCACATGAGCTGACATTAAAAGTACTGCCCAGATTCTTCCCAAAAAAGTTTGTTCAGTAACAGAAGCTCCATAAAGCAGAAATTCTTTGTACAAAAAGAATACAGTATGCCTTATCTTTAGATAATAAAACCAAATATCATACTGATTTAACACTGCACAATGAACTAATGAAGCAAGGTGGGGAATACCTGATCAAAGTCACCCTTCAAATGGAATGTTAATTAAGGGATTGCTTTCTCAATATTTTCATGATTTGTATTACTTATCTATTACTTCATAACAAATAACCCCAAAACTTAGTGGTTTAAAGCAACACATTTATTATTTCACAATTTCTGTGGATCAAGTACCTTGGCACAGAAACAGAAAAGTAGCACCAACTCATATGTAAAAACAAATCTTACTATATCAGTTAAGTAAACACTATTTCACTAAATGATACAGTTATAAGACAGAGTAAAATAAATAATAAAGAGGGTAACTCTTCAATTTGCTGCTTAAAGAGCCTGAGTAAAAACAAGGGATGACTACAATATAACACTGCATTGATTATATATACATGCGTTGATATAGACTAAGACTCAAAAATATTATTTTGAGTAAAAAACTATTTATGGATATTCACAGGATGATTACAATTCATAAAGCCTAAGAAGTTTTAAAAGTAAACAATACATTTTTCAGAGATATTCAGAATCAATAAAAGGAATCAGTAAATGAATAAAGACAAACAGGGTACTGCCTCAAAACTAGAATTTCACAAAATCAATTGTTTTTGAATTGATCAATGAAGAAACACAGTGCTAAATCATAGAAGACAGGACTGTAAAAATGTGTTCAAAAGAAATAAGAATCTTTCCCAGTTTTTACTGAGCAAGGGAGTGGGACTCTATCTGGCAAACACAAGCCACTCTAAAGGTATATGTCATTATGGAGGATAGTTGATTCATCAGTTTTATCATAATAAAACACTCTAGTTTCTTATTCTAAGTCTACAAAACAAAATTCTAACTTAACATTAAAAAGAGGCTATTTGAACACCATCATGTAACTACACTTGAACTAGTAATGACATGTCACTTTGGTTGTTTTGGTTGTTTGTATGGCTTTGACTTTTTTTCTCAACATCCTCACTCTCTTTTTTAAACCAATTTTTATACTCCACATATTTTGATCCGTTACACATAATATTTTCATTTTCTATTTTTGACCAGGTTCTAGCCTCATTTTGCTCTTCCCTGTTATTCTCTCCATATATCAAGATTAGGAGAGTTGTTTATGACCACCACCATGTCTGATTTCATCCCACAACATATTTAGGTGTGCCACCCTTTGTTATGATAATTCAGAAACACTGTCCCCTGCTAAGTAGGCCAAAATGTGTCACTTTCTTATATTTATTTATATTATGCTAATGTGAAGTTTAATGTGTGATTTATTATTTCTCTTTTGCATTTAACATTGACATCATCCACAGTCATTGCTACCTATATTACTTGAACAACATTTATAAATGCATTATAAATATTCTTACATACATTACAATTTTAAAATAGGTAAAATTTTAAATCAAATCTATTATTCAAAAATGGTCATAATGAAACTTTCTGAACTCTTAAGAATTAAATTAAGATTACCTTCATACAATGTTAGCATTATAGAAGTGTCTTTAGAATGATTGTTTTGAAATGTCATCCTTAAAAACCATTTAGTTTTTATTACCGCTTGCCCTACATGAAAAAGCAGAGAACCATAGAACATTGAGCAGACTATAGTGTTAAAATGCTGCCTGATAATTTTCATTCTGCTAAGGATGGCCGGTCCAGATTGAGTCCAACAAAATGCTGTCCCATTTGGACTTCATATATGTAAATAAAGAATTCCATCTCTCTCAACAGCATCACACATCAGTCTCTAACTACCTCTTCAAGCAAGAATATGTCAAATCCTTGACTATTGTGAGAGAACAACATTTGCAGCAACCAAACCATTATTTTTTGAAGTTGGTTTAGTTACTTCAGGTATTTGTGTCCCCTCGCTATTTTAATGGCAAGTTAAAGTTATTATTAAAGTTTTTCCTATCTTGTATTGCATGTGGTTCTAACACTCCAGGCCTGTAAATTTGTGTTAATGATGAGGGAGTAAAACAGAAGTGAGGAGAAAAGCAAGCAAAAGAAGCATGCTTAAGACTTATTCTCAAAAAAAAAAAAAAAAATTCTAACCTCTTTTGTTTATTTACAACAAATTTAGTAGAAAAACTAAAATTTACCTTTTCTTTCTTTTCAAAACTTCTCATGAATACCGTTATATGCTCATTAACAACTTTTCATTCGTGTGTCTCACCTCGTGCCCTTGTTACCTTCTTTATGTGTCATTAGATATGTGCTCTGCAGTGAAACATGATCAGGATACTGTGCAACTCTTCGCAGATAGGAAAGAAAAAAAATGCAGTCTTTAGAAAGGTAATAGTTATAACCAAACACACATGTTCTTGAAAAAAGCATTATCTGTCCTGGGAGTCATAGAAAACTATTTCTAAAATAAGTGAGCATATTTTAATATCGGTTTTGAATAAATATGATGCAGCATGTGTTTAAGATATCTTGCATAATGTCCTGCAACAAAAATCATAGCCAAAGTTATGAATCACATGTCAAAATCAAGCTACTTTCAGAATGGAGAAAGCAGAGCTTATTAGGGGCAAGAGAAAACAGTTGTCATGCCTATGTGGTTTTCCTCTGGACTGTCTTGTTCCAATAATATTATCCTGTGAGTTAAAATTTAAATGTTGATTTAAATGCATTAGTATTTTTTATGCTGTATATCACTTTCTATTTTTCAATATAGCTATGTGCATAATTTGTCTCCCTTTCAAAGGAGAGTCTATGCTTGGAATCACTTTAAGCATTCAAGAAACATTCTTTTCTATAAAGAAAACAATGTACTTCTCAAATGTTGTTTGTTAAATTTGGCTTGATCCCCTATGTGAATAGCCAGTAAATATTTGCTGTTTTGAGATTGGGTTTTGTTATATTTTTTTTTATTTTTTATTGTTATGTTAATCACCATATATTACATCATTAGTTTTTGGTGCAGTGTTCCATGGTTCATTGTTTGTTCATAACACCCAGTGCTCCATGCAGAACGTGCCCTCCTCAATACCCATCACCAGGCTAACCCTTGAGATTGGGTTTTGAATTCTTCCTCTTTCACTTTCATACTTAGTCTTTGCACCAGCCATTTCATCCTGCTGAGTCTTGGTAGCCCCAAACATAAAGGTGTGCTGAGTGGTAATAATGTACAGTAATAACTCTTCTTTGAAGAGAGCTGGCAGATCAGCAAGTGATCAATAATAGACATAAATATAAAAAGATCCAGGTGTCAGAAGCAAAGAATAAATTAGCAGGTAAAAGTGAGTTCATGTGTGCTCATATACACTCTGAGGCCTAATGGGTTATGCCGAGTTCAAAATAAGAAATTATGAGATGGCTTGCAAAGAAAAAAAAGATGAACATGGAACTTTTCACCATGATCATGTCATAGATAATAGAGTGATCTATAGTAAGTTTGGAAATATATGCTGTAGCTCATTAGAAACTGGAACTGTATGTATCACCAACCATGGTTACCAATAAGAATGGAAGAATGAATTGGCTGAAGGCATAATTTTGAATTATAATGAGACCTATTCTCCCACAGCAGAGCATTTAAGGGGTGAATGGGAGCAATAAACCTTCATTATCAACTCATAATGTGTGCTCAAAAAGCTGTTAGAAAATGGAGATGGGAGGGCAAAGTATTATCAGTTATTCTTGGAGTATGTTCAGATGGGGAATAGCTCAAACAGAAATCCCACATCAAGACTGTATATTACTGAGGGTTTATGTCTTTTTTTTTTCCTGAAATCGTGTGTTAATTAGCAGATCATGCAACTTTCACCTAAAAAAAAATAAAACAAATCCTTTTTCTCCCTTCTGAGTTCTTGAGAAGGAAAGCATTTATTAAAAACAGCAAGACTACATCTAATTTATTATCTGTGAGTAGACTACATCAGCATCTGTTCTCCCATATCCCGTCATGAACAGGAGTAGATGAGAATGATGTTCTTAACTCTTCCCTGCGAATCTCCCCTTATTGTCCTAATGGTTAGCATTAACAGCCAGAATTAATGTCCTCAACATCTACACATTTTGCCCTGGGGCTTGGCAGTCCTCTCCCACTATGACTTGGTGACTAGCCGTGTGACTTGCTCTGGTCAATGAGTGTCAACAAATGTGACATAATCAGAGGCTTGAAAGGCGTCATTTTGCATGTCCAGTTTTCTCACCTTGTAATTCTGTCACTAGCTCGAGATCAAATCTAACTGCAGGAAGAAGAGAAGTGAAGCCATCCTACATCAGCAAGCCCTCAGACCGCCTGCCAGCAGGCTGCAGGCACGTGACCAAGAACTGTTGAAATCACCCTAGCCCAACCCAGGTCTGCAGAACAACCTATCAACCCTTAGACTTATGGAAATGATTGTCATTTTAAGACTGAGCACTGGAGTAGTTTGATACATTTTTGAAGCCCCCAAACCAAAACAAAACAAAACAAAACAAAACCCAGAAATACACACACACACACACACACACACAAACACAAGAGCTTTGCATCATCCCGCATGAAGGTGGAAATCCTGAGGAGGATTAATAACTAATTTCCCATCAGCCTCAATAACCTGGACAGAGTAAGGAGGATTTTTCTATAGCCGGAACTTTAAGGGCACATAGTCTGGGAGACTTGCTATCTTACAAAGTTTTAAAAAGGAACTTTCTTCCCCTGGTAGATTAGTTAAGGGATCTGAGCTCTGAAAATATTTTGCTACTTGTAGAGAGCATAGAAAATGGGAAAATACTGATCCACAAATGTTAAAATGATAATGGTGTTTATGATCTACTCTCCTCCCCAATCTTCTACATCTGCCTTGTGCTGCTCAGTTTAACTTTACGGACTATCCTGAAAACTAATGATTCCTAAAGGTTAAGGTTTTTCAGTGAATATAAAGCCATGAATATGAGTTTTCTACTTTATAGATTCATGGTCTATAGTGAATTCCAGCTTAAGCATTTTCCTTTACTTAATAACAAAGAAAGTTAAAGGATCTCTATTTCTTGTCAAGACCTTATCAATAAAATTAAAATAAAGAACAATCAAGACATATTAAAGGTTAGAAGTAGGGTATCAGTGATTCTGCAGAGGCACTCTCTCCTGAAGGTTTATTTGAAACATAAGGAAAGTGCACTTATAATTGATAATCTTTTATGGAATGATATCATTTAAATGTTCCATCATTCTTAATTGAAAGACCAGGATACCTAGTACAGGTTAAGCATCTGTGCTCAGTTAATTAAATTGTCTTCTCAGTTAAATCATTTGATTAAAAATTGCTAGTCTTATTAAGCCAGACTTTTAAACTCATACTCACAAAGAGAACAATCATAGTGGATGTGCTTCCATTCATTACCTCTACCCTCTTACAATGTACTCCCTATTAAGAACAAAGAAATTGTGCCTCAGAATGAAAACTCCTAACAATTCTCTTTCCATGAAAACTTACTGCAAACTCAAATTCTTGCTATGATTTGATTTAGAAACCTAAATTTGCAGCTGGTTTATATAGGTGCAAAATTTAATTGGTAACTTAACTATGTGTTTTAAAACTATAGTTTTGCAATGAAGACTTTAGGGAAACAGGGAAAAGTTTAATATCGCCAAATGGCCAATTATCCCCTAAATAAATAACGCCAATTTATTTTTTTATTTTTTTGGTTTGAATTTGAAGGCACACTATTCCAGTCATTAAAAGCCTAGGTTTGGAATCCTAAAAATTGGAATTAAATCCTATCTCTGCCACTTACTGGCTGAGTGACCTACAAATTACTCAACTTCGCAAGAATCAGGGTATTCTTATTTGTAAGTTGAGGATAATAATGATACTTATTTCATAAACTGCCATTAGGAATAGATGCAAAGTGCAGGTAAACTTACCATCACACCGCCTGGCTCCTAATTAGTATTCCATAAATGACAGCGTTTACCGTCTTTATTGCTGTTGCCATCTTGACTTTATTGCCCAGCATAGTTGGAATGAACACAGGTTAAGTTTCACTTCCAGTGTATTGTTTGCAGATAACTGAACTTTCAATCAATTAAACTTTAGTAGCCAAATTTCTTTCTCACAAGTGGGTTATTTCTACCTTCTTTCTCTCTCTCTCCCTCTCTTTCTGAAGACCCAGGAATTTGGTTCATACCACAAATCCTCAAGTAAAATAGAGTGTTATATATTAGTAATAATACACCTTATCAACCCTAAGGAAGCACATAACATTAATTAAAAGTTGTTAATTGTGTTACAAGTGTTAGCAGACCACAGCTGATCTTGGAAGTAACGCAGATTCAGCCCAGGGTATTTGAGAGTTGATACGGCTATTATGTCTGTTCTTGAATCTTCCTGCTAGGTATGTCTTCTTGCAACGATATATATTCTTTTTGTAACTCTAAGTAGGCTTTGATTCTGTCAACTTCCCAAAATAAAATATTAAAGCTACTTTCTCTCCAGCTCCTCCCAAATCCTACACTGGCCGAAGGTATCTCCAGCACTGACCTTGGAAACTCCATAATCTTTCCTGGAGGCCTTCATAACTGACCTCTGGAAATCTTGTCCTCCCTTTCACTTATTGATCTCCCTCCTGTTTTGTTCTGAGGTATCCTTACTGTTTGTTAAGAAGTAGCAATGAAGAATTTCTACTTTCACTTTTATTATTCTAAGCTAGAATTTTCTAATGTATTCCTACATTATGTTTGAAGAAAAGAATATCCCACATTTAAAAAAAAGTATATTTAGAAATACTTAATTACCACAGTGCTCAATAAAGAACTGAGAGTTCCTGGGGCATCTGAGTGGCTCAGTCAGTTAAGCGTCTGCCTTCAGCTCAGGTCATGATCCCAAGTCCTGGGATAGAGCCCCCCCCCCACACTGCATCGGGCTCATTGCTCAGCAGAGAGTCTGCTTCTCTCTCCCCCTCTGCCTGCCGCTCCCCCTGCTTGTGCTCTCTCTGTCTAATAAATAAATAAATAAATGAATGAATAAATCTTTAAAAAAAAAGAACTGAAAGTTCTGAAGTGTCATATGAGATAAGTATATGTGTGTTATGTATATATATAATGTTTTTATATTAGTTAATATATTAATTGATTCACACACATATATTATGTCAGAGGAATATATAAACACACATACACACACATATATTTCTGTTTCAGATTCACTCAAATTTATTTGAACTCAGAACTTATTTTTTTATGTCAAATTAATTATTATATCACGAATGCCCTTTTTATTTCAAAGATTACACATTCTGCATTGTCCCTAATTTTACCTTCAGCCGCAGAGAACCACCTCTTCTTCCCAGCTCGTATACATAGGTTTAGCTACACCATGGATAGGAAACAAATAGGACATGTTCTGAATTTTCAGATCATTTTCCGGATTTTCTGACTCATTTCTGTGACTCATTTCTCATGTCTCTGAGTTATCTAGTGGCTTTTGTTTTGTTTAGTTTTGTTTGTTTGTTTTGCCTTGGATCTCTTTGACAATCTTGTTGAGCCTATGGTCTCTTTCTCAAAGTAATATCTTTAAATATTTCTCAGAAAAAAATATTTAACATAAATGTTTTAGATAATATATATTATTACAAAGGAAAGCAAATATAATGAAATGTAATGAGGCTATTAGAAGTGTGCTATAGTTAAGTATATGCATCTTGATTAATTTATTAAATAAAAAATATTGTAAGATTAATAATTGTTATAATTTCAAAATAATGATGCTAATAAAAGATACTAGGAAATATTTGCAATTAGTATAATGGGACATGGAAAGATTTGTGAGTTCTCTTAGTAAAAAATTAGAGGCATTACTAATATTAGTGTAATTTATTGCCTGACATATATATTGGAGAACAAGTAAATTTCAGTTGGAGGTTTGTGGGGGAAGATATATAATCTTGTTCATCTAAATTGATGGTCTCCCAGAATTCTCTCTGTTGTCTGTGATTATCAGGTTTAGTACCTCAACCTTATAGAAAAGTTTTCTTTGTTATTGTGCTTGCAGGAAGGTTTCAAGGAGATAGTTTTGAGTTTTCTCGTTTGGGTTTTTTTTTTTTCCATGTAAATCATATAGTTCTTTTGAGGTATGCCAACCTCTTGTTCAGCACCAGTTTACTTGAAATAATATTTTAAATAAAATATCCATGATTGTATTACCGGCAGCAGTTTCATTCCCTCCTCTTAATTTACTATGAACAACATTAAATATCCTTACATTGCAGTTTGCTCTTAAATAGTGGGAGGTCAAAGTGAATCAGATGATGTATCTGTACACTTTACAGATATAAAAGGGCATAAATTAATGCCTAATTATCATATTCATATCTCATTTATAGGTATTCATTTCTTGTTTTATGCAGGTTGATGGCAATTATGTAACTTTATAACCATCAAAGAATGCAATTTTCTTTCTTTTTTTCTAGCAGTAGAAAAGAATGATGTACTAATTGTTCTCACTATTGTAAGATTTAGAGTTTTATTTAAGTTTAGTGGACAGAAAAATTAAACATGAGTTACTAGATCAAAGTTAATGCTTCAGAATGCAACATCAATAGCCTATATTTAAATATGTTATAGAATTAAATGTTTTTATGTTACTCATGTAATGAAACTTCATCTTTTAAGTGATAATCATATATTTTAATACATGGCACCTAATAAATCTAAAAACCTGAAAAAGTTTACAAATAAAATATTACAAAACTTCAAAGAAATTTTGCAGTATATGTTTTATCATTTGACTTCCATTGACTTCAGCTTCTTAGAATATACCTGGAAACTGGGATAACATAAAATTTTTAAAGATCCAAATTAGAGAAAACTAATTTTCACAAAGTCACAATGAAGTATGTAGAGCCTTTCCAGGTCTACAAACACTGTACTCATTGTTAACATTTTTATTCAAAGCTCAGTATAAAATAAGATTATTACATTTTCTTCATACTACCCATTATGCTTTCCAGTTTTAGATGAGTAATAAATTAAAGAGAAAGGCATATTCAGCAGTGGTAAATACAATGATAAGTAAAGGAAATAACAGCTGAGATGATAAAATTGGGTATATATACACACTATATATGTCTAGTTAATACATACAATAATTCATACTGTGTATTTGGTAGCAATTTCATAGTGAGTTTCTGTTCATAAAATAATTTTATATAAGCATATGTGAAAAAAAGCAAGGATTAATGTCATCAGCATATTAGTTATTATGTATCAACCTTATTATGGTCTTTTCAAACCAAACTTTGACAAACGGTAGTGAAATTAACTTAGTACTGGGACCACATGATATGTAAACTGCATTCCTTCCCATGTAAACACAAACTGTTTGGGGCACTATTTTTTGATGGAGATTAAAAAAGAACATACTAGAATATTAAAGGCATTGCTAGAGCCTTTGGGCTATATTCATCTTTCCTAGTAAAGATACTAGGAGAATAGCTATGTTTGGGGCTACATTTTGTTTAAGTGACACCTATTGTCCTAATAGGGGAAGTATTCTACCATTGCCTGCTGTGACCCCTCTGTGTGTTAGATGTTATGCTGCACCACTCAGAAGTCCCTAAGGAAAGAGGACTACGTTACACACATACTGGGATTGCTGCTGACAGATATCTCTTGGCTGTGACTCTACTTTGGAAATTCCCTCAGTCGAAGAGCACTACCTCACCATTAGTCACAATCCCTTCCCAGGGCAGCCCATATCCAAAATTAACATGACAGTAAATATGTGTCTTTCTTGAATCAACTTGGGCAAATCTGAAGGGCAATTCCTGCTCCAGAATAGTCTGTAGTGTTGTCTGAGCTTCCCTTTAGGACTGCAAAAGAGCTCAATCTCTCTTTGCTTCAGTTAGCCTCCTGCCTCTGATTTCCACAGGTGTAAATCCTAAAACCACTCCCTACTATACCTCTTGCATTATTATTTCATGCACAGTGAAGCACGGACTTAGAAATAAGTGTTTTCATGAGAAAGACATGAAACATTCAAGCATTATTCAAAGGATGAGTGTCCTCTTTTGAGGACTCAGTGTGTCCAAACTTGGGCTAAATATTTATCTCTTTTGAGGAAACAAAAGCATCATTTTATCAGTGTTGATTAATATTTTTGCCATAGAACTAGGACCCCTTTTTCAGAGACTGTGATTAACAATCACTCTTCTGATTGTAATTTGTTTTTCCAAATATATTTATTTTTAAAGAGAGACTTTATTAATTAGAAGATATGAAGCAATAATTTCCTAAACAATGATTGTAATTATAATTAATTGACATTGATAAATCACCTTCTAGTTACTTATAGTTTTCCTATGTGTTTGTTAAATTATGGTAAGAATTATTACATTTATAAACATTATGTCCTTACTATGTGCCACGAACTGTTCTAGGACCTGTATATGTTATTTTAGTTACCCTTCACAAAAATTCTCATGAAAACAAAGCAGATGGAATTATCCCTATTTTGCAAATAAGGTTGACAAAGGTTCAGTGACTTCCCTAAGGACACGCAGCTAAGAAGCCTAACCAGATCTTAAACTCAGATCCATAGAATGCCCAAATCCATATGAAGAACTAATCTCTTTTGGTATAAATGCAACCTTATAAACTTCTCAGTAGATGAAAACAAAACCAAACAAAAATTAAAACATAAACAAAGACAAAGTCAGAATGTTTATGGCAAAAACTTTAAAAGTCATGTATACTCAATTTTTATTTTTAGGTAGGATTAAGTTTATCTTCACATCAAAGATAGCACATATCATCAAATCTTTGTAAACTTGTTTTGGGATGTATTCATCTGATCTAATATACTGGAAATAGCTAGTAGTTCATTATAAAACACCCTAATGTTTATAGGGGCAATGTCCACAATAGCCAAACTGTGGAAAGAACTGAGATGTCCATCGACAGATGAAAGGATAAGGAAGATGTGGTATGTGTGTGTGTGTATATATATATATATAGATATAATACTACTCAGCCATCAGAAAAGATGAATACTTACCATTTACATCAACGTGGATGGAATTGGAGGGTATTATGCTGAGTTAAATAAGTTAATCAGAGAAAGACAATTATCATATGGTATCACTCATATCTGGAATATAAAAACAGCACAGATAGTCATAGGGGAAGGGAGGGAAAACTGAATGGGAAGTCATCAGAGAGGGAGAAAAACCATGAGAGACTCTTAATTATAGGAAACAAACAGAGTTGCTAGAGGGGAGGTGGGTGGGAGGAGATGGGGTGATTGGGTGATGGGCATTAAGGAGGGCAGGTGATGTGATGAGCACTGGGTGTTATATGCAACTGATGAGTTATTGAACACGATATCTGATACTGATGATGTATTATACTTTGGCTAATTGAATTTAAATTAGAAAAAAACCCACATACACTTTACTTTCTTATCAGATGTGTCCCTCTCTATTGCTTTTTTCATAGTCTTTAAAAATAAATAAGAATAAAAATAATATTAGCCAACACTCATCATGTATGAGGCACTGGTGTTAGCATTTTAATAGGCTGACCGAATTAATACAACAAACTTACCAGACATGTACTATTATTATTTAGATTTCACAGATAACATAACTGAGGCATGGAGATGTTAATAAATTCACCAATGGTGGCAAAGCTGTTAAATGGAAAGGCCAGAAGGGAAGGGATCAGTTCAAAAACTAGAACATCCAACAGAGATAAGGTGGAAAACGGGAGGATGACAGGACCTAAAAAGAGCATATTCTTCACAAACATTTCATTTTCAATCTCTCCTCACATGCATATCCTTTTTCTCATTCCCTTATCTCTGCAATAGTCTAATCACTTGGTTTCAGGTGAACTCTATGTATAGAATCTTGAAATCCAAGATATCTGTATTGTGATTTAAGCAAACTAGAAAGTCAGGTACATTCAAGTTATTTTTCTACTGATTTAACAGAGGTACGTTTACCATTAGGATCACTTCTTTAGGTTAAGGGATTATAGCTAGAGAGTATTTCTTAAAACATATTATAAGAGAGCAGATCTGACTGATACAGGGTACAATAGAGTCCAAATCAGTGTGTGCTACATGTGCACCAAGGATTAATACATTATTACAATTATATTCTTGATTTAAAGTTTATGGTCTTAGAGGAACGCTGTTTAAGAAAAAAATCTTAGCTAAGCATGCAAAAGGGAAAATGGACATTTGGAGAGCATCTTCCATTTCAAAGCAAATACTGACCATTTAGTGTGATATACTAAGATAAAACAAGTACAGAGTTCTAGGAACTCTCTTAGGAAAACCCCTACCATAACCTGGGATAGACTAAATTTTATGAAGGAGAAATTTCCTGGTAGAATCTTGCAAGATAGGTAAATTGAGCATGAGTGGACTTTACAGAAAGAAAAAAGATCATATGAGGAAACATGGGGGATACAAACATTTGGTGAATTCAATAACTTACAAATGAATAAGTATTCTTGGGGCTTGGAGTTTACATGTCTTGTTGTGTATATAGTATTCATGCTGCCTATATAATATTAAACAATATGATATTTATAGGCAACATATAGGGTTACATATACAATATTTTTCCTTCTCCTGTTTTTTCCTTGTTTTGATTTTTTCGAATGTGGATCTGATTTGTTCAGGTCATCAAAGTGTACAATCTCCTTCTCAGACTCCTTTGAAGGTAGAGGTGACCATGGACCAAGTTCTGGAAAAAGTAGATAAAAAAATCCAAGTTCTGGATAAAAACTATGATTTTCATGACAAAATGGTACATGTTCATGCTGTCATGTATCTTTTTTGTATTACCCATTCCACCTCTTCTCTACTAGAAACTTAAAAGAAATTTCTGGAAATGCATTAGCCTTTATTTTTTGAGGATGAAAGCCACATAGTTCAGGGTCTAGAACAGAAAGATAAGAACTTAGCCTGAGGGCACCTGGGTGGCTCAGTTGGTTAAGTGACTGCCTTTGGCTCAGGTCATGATCCTGGAGTCCCAGGATCGAGTCCCACATTGGGCTCCCTGCTCAGCAGGGAGTCTGCTTCTCCCTCTGACCCTCTTCCCTCTCGTGCTCTCTATCTCTCATTCTCTCTCTCAAATAAATAAATAAAATCTTAAAAAAAAAAAAAAACTTAGTCCGAGCCCTCAATGACTCCTTCACTGTATTAGTGTTCTAAGGGTGCCCTGTGGTTCATGAATAACTTGAAAGATCAAGCAAAAGATAAAATAAAGAAGAGGAATGACATTATCATCATTATTACTGATAGATATGAGATTGATTACATGGATGAATGTGAGAGCCCAAGAGTTTGCTAACTAAATGTCAATTAGGCAAAATTACTCATCCAGTTACAAGCAATGCTGGACCAGGTCAGGTCTCCTGATCCAAATCCAGAAGGCAATGGAATATACTGAGCTAGAGCCCAACAGTATTGGTAGGCTAAAAACCCATTTTGGAGACATAAGCATAACAACTGCTGGGTGAAATTATGAGAGTAAATGAGTTCATCTAGGAAGAGTGTGCAACACAGAACAGAAACAGAACTTAAGAGAGGAGTCAGTAAATGATAATAATCACCCACCAAAAAGATAGCTGGAAAATCCAGAAGAGGGTGATGTCAAGGAAGTCAATAACATTGTTTAAGAGAGGGTGTTCTGTAGTGACAGTATACAATAGGATCAATAACAAGAAAAGGACTGAATAAATGCTTTTCCTTTCCATCAATTATGTCAGTGGTAACTACCGTGGTCAAAGTAACTAGCCTTAGTCAAGACAGCAATGGGTGAGGCATAATGATGATAAAATGTTGAGGAGCATATGGTAGATGAAGAAATGACTCAGTAAATGCAGTTCCCTCTCTCAAGAAGCATGCACTTAGATGTAAAGACATACTGTGGGTAAAGGGAGTTTGAAAAACATACTTTTTGCTGTGGAAATTGTTAGTAGTATTTTATTTACTTCGAAATTATGGAAACTAAGCCTTTTTTAAAGTAATGATGAGGTATAAAACAAGAGACGTTTGTTAAATGAGTTCTAAGATAATTAATGGGTTGTGGTTCCCTAAGAAGAAATGGCATCCAGATCAAAGGAATATACTCTTAAGAACACATACAAAAGGGAACCCTTGGCAAAATAACATTGGAATTTTGGAGAGATGAGACAAAATAGGAAGTAAAACTATTTATTTCACAATTTTACCTGGATCTCATCTTCCTTTTTTTTTTTTTTTAAACTTATGAGTGGTGCCTAGGTAGTAACTCAGAGTCATATGTAATGATTTAGGAGCAAGTTGAAAGTAAAAAATAACTGCCAATCTGAAATGATTTAATGCTCTCATGAAATTCCTAATCCTATATGCTAAGAGATTTTTTTTCTTTGTTTGTTCGGACTGGGGGTTCTATTTTCATGATAAAATAGTTGTTTATCTCCAACTTTTCTCTTCACCTGACACATTGTTTTGGCATGATGAAAAACAGAATGACTGAATAGAAAAAGAAAAAAACAAACAAACATGTTAAACACTGTGGGAACATGGTGAATGAGAGATAAACAATTATGACACTGATATTGAGCAGCTGTGCCTGAATCATGAGCCGGAAGAGTGGTGAGCACTTCAACTTATTTCTCTAATATTGTGGCTGTTGAAAAGTATGCCAGTTCAGCATAGGTTTCATTTTGTACAGTTTATAAAGGGCATCAGACCATGAATATCCAGTTTCAGGACATTAAGATATAAAATTAAATAATAACATGGAGACATAAGAGACTGTCTTAAATAACTTGAAATTGAGATAGGAATGCAGATAGTAAATAATGCACATCATACCCAACAGGCCAGTGGCACTTCCTGCCACATACTTGAGCAAGAAGAGCAATCTTCTTTCTGTGAATATAGTCAAATATGTAGGCAGCTTCAGAGAGAAAACACGTAGGGGTGAAAAAAGTGGTACTGTCTTGTCACCTATAAATCTCTGGCAACCAGTAATGTGACACTTGTCATAATATTAGACAATTTAGTTTGAGGGAAATTTATGGTGATTCTTTATCAATTATACTAACAAATTCTTCTGACTCTCTCCACACTTTTATTCCCTCTGCATTTTAGGTAATGGTAGGAGCATGGGTTCTAAAATCAAGTAACATAAATAAAATATGCTATTTAAATACATGGTGTTTTGCTAGTGATATATTAAAACAAGTTGCACCAAAACTTATCCTCACTATACTTGTTACTTTGAAATTAACCTTGTGCCAGCAAGGCTGTTTTAGATAAAGTAGGCCATGAGTATGTGCAGCCTAAATTAACTATTTACTTATCTTTTATTTCCCTTTATCAGTTCTTAACTTTTCCCTTGTTCATAAATCAGACTTTTATATCCTTTCCTTTGAAGCTTTTAGAGCTCTGTAGTGGATCTTCTTTTCAGGCCAGACATGGCACAAGAAAATTCTCATTTACCAGGATGGGTGTAAATGAAAGAATAAGAAATAGCTAGATATTCAAGGAGTAGTGGACACCGGCTCTGAAGTGACATTAATTCCTGGCATACAAATGCCACTATGGGGCATCAGTCAGATTAAAGACATATGAAGGTCAGATGATTAATGGATTTTAGCAAGAATCTGTCTCACAGAAGGTACACTCAGTCTTTGAAATGATGTGGTTATTTTTTATTTCTGGAATGCACAGTTAGTAACAAACATAGTAAGCAATTGACAATCCCTAAACCGTTATTCTACCTCCATACACTTATTATGGTAAGAAAGCCCAGCTGCTTCCATCTTCCAAAGCAGCAAATCAAAAACAAATAACATTCTTGGAGAGCTTGCAGAGAACAGTGTCACCATCAATGACTTAAGAGATGTGTAAGTGGTGATTACTTCCATATCTCTATCCAATTTGCCCATTTGGAGTATACAGAAGACTGGTAGAGGAAGAGAATTATTACAATTTAATTAGTCGTAGTCTCCAATTGCAACTTCTCTACCAGATGTGGCTTCTTGGTGTTGCATATCAGACCATCCCCTGGCATAAGCAACTATTGACAGGGAATTAAGTTTTCCCTATACCGATTAACAAACACCATCAAAGCTATCCATATATGTTCATGACCTATTCTCCAGCTCTGTTTCATAATCTTGTCTAGCCTCCTTACTTCACAGGACATCACACCAGTCTACCATACTGAATATATCATGCTGACTAGAGTTGTTAAGGAGGAAGTAGTAGTTGATTTTTATACCTTGTTAAGGTACATATATGATAAAAATTCAGGATCCTCATAACTCAGTGAAATTTCTAGCAGTCCAGTTACCCAGTGCATAGCAAGACATTCCTTAAAGGTAAAGGACAATTCTGCATCTGGCCTCTCTTATCCTACCACCCAGGAAAAAAAAAAAGGTACAAAGATTAACAGCCCTCTTTACACTCTGTATGCAACATATACATAATTTTATTTGCTACTGTCACAAAAATTAAAAAAAGGTTCTTTTTTTTTAGAAATGGAATCTGACTTGCTCCTGAGCCTTAGAAGAGGCTGACCACTTGACCATGAGTCAGATGTTATCATGAAAACAGAGTTTCCCATTATGAACTCTGATGTTATCTAACCTACCACCATAAATGTTGGTGTACACAGAAGTATTCCATCATTAAATGGAAGTGGTATTATATAAAATATCAGGCTAGAACAGGTCCTAAAGATACAGGTAAGTTTAATGAATTATTAGCTCTGATTCTAATAATTCCTATTTTTCCTACATTTCTTCCTTTCTCAGTTTTCTTTATGACCTCATGAGAAGTTCACTCTGATCAATTTACTGGAGAATAATAATTCAGTTCTAGTCTACAGATGGTGGTACACTCATCAATGCTCCACTTAAGAGTGGCTCTAAAAACAACAGTGAATGAAAATGCTCTAAACGGGAGTTTGAGAAGACAGTCTTTTTCATTTTTTTCTGCAAGAAAAGAAATCCAGAGGCAGAAGTTATCATAAACACAATGCCCAAATTGTGGATGGAAATCAGACACCTTTGCTTTTATCCAATAAACAAAGTGTCCATAGCAGCAGGAATTGAGCTTAATGTTGGTTTAGCAACATGGATTTTGTAAATCCTACATTATTGAAAAAGCATGTTCTAACCATTGCAGTAAAGCAAGAAAAAGAAATAAAAGGCATAGAGATTATGAAAAAAGAAATGATAAAAATCCTTATCTGCTGACATGATTATCTATGGATGACATCCCAGGAAAACTACAACTAAAAGCAAAAAACCACAAAATTCTCCTAGAACTAATAGCAATTTCCTTAAGGTCACAGAATACAAGATCATCACATAATCAAGCATATTTCTATATGTTAACAATCAACATTTGGAAACTGAAATTTAAATGTAATACTGCTTACTATCATGTTAAAAAACAAAATACTAAGGTATAAATCTAATATAATATGTGCAGATATTATGAAAATTACAAATTTGTAATGAAAACAATCAATGAGTAAGTAAGTAAATGGAGAAACACACTGTATTTATGAATTGATAAATTTACACAGTGAAGATATCAATTGTCCCCAACTGACCAAATTTTCAATATAATTGCTATAAAAATCCCAAAAAGGTTTATGTGTTTTTCTTGTGCAGATATAGAAAAGCTTATTCAGAAATTCATATGTAAAAGCAAAGAACCTGGAAAAGCTAAAACAATTTTGAAAAAAAAAAAAGGTTAAAGTGGGAGGAATCACCTTGCTTGATATTAAAGCCAACTGTTCAGCTTACTATACAGAATATATGGTATTGGTGGAAGAATACAGAGATAAATCAATGAAACCAAATAAAGAATACAAATATACAAATACACTCAAACAATTTTTGACAAGAGTCATTTAAAAGAAGAAAAATAGTCCTTTCCACAAATGATAGCGCAGTGAGTGGATATACATAGGGAAAAAAAAATCAGAGTCAATCATAGACTTATGTGTAGAATGTAAAACAATAAAATTTATAGAAGAAAATGTAAAAGAAAATCTTGGAGATTAAAAGCTAGTCAGAGTTCTTAGCTTTGACAACAAAGGCACTGCCCACAAACTGGATCTCATGACAAACAAACACAAAAAGAAAAGTAAAGAAGAAAGAAAGATTTTCTTTGCAAAAGATATAGATATGAGGATGAAAACATATTCTAGAAAAAATATTTGCAAGCCACCTATATAAGAACCAGTATCCAGGATGTATAAAGAACTAATTTCTTAAAACTCCTTTATAACTTGATTTTAGGACACCACATTATTGATTTTCCTCCTACATCCCTAGTGTTCCAACTTGATTACTCTTCTGCATTACTAATTATAATTAAGAAACTAGTTCCTTCATCTTTCTCTTCATATTTTCCTCATCTCACTGTTTTCTAAAGCTTTTGAGTATTCCAAGATTCAGTCCTCATACTTCTTATCTTTTGTATTCATATTTACTTTCCTTGAGTAATTAAGCTTTAAATATCATCTATGTAGAGCCCCAGATATATATATATCACTTCTACCCCCTGCATTCCAGATAGCTGAAACAAGTTGCCTACCTAACATTTCCACTTGGATACTTAAGAGACATAATAAAAATAATACTTTTAATATTGAGCTCCTAATCTTCCCTCCAAAATGTCTCCTGGTAATAGTCTCCACTAGCTTAGTAAAAGGCAGCTTTAGTTTTCTAAATGAGTTGCTGAGAAATCCTCAATTTATTTTTGATTTTTCTTTACCCATCCATTCCTAAAATACATTCAACTAGCAATTCCTCTTAGTTCTTAAAAAGACTTCAAATATTCTATTACTTCTTACTATATTCAGTGCTACCACCCTACTGAATCCACCGTTATGTTCACTTGGATTCTTACAGTAACCTTCAAACTTTTCCTTCTCCTTCTCTTCTGCTTTCTCTAGCTCCCTTGCTTACACCCACAATCAATAGTGATACAGCAACCAGAGCAACCTTTTAAATATAAGTCAGATATTTTATTGATACCCACTTTGTTTGCTTCCATATCTTGGCCATTGTAAATAATGCTGCAATAAACACAGGGGTGCATATATCTTTCCAAATTTGTGTTTGAGGTTTTTTGGTTTTTGTTTTTCGGGGTGTGTGTGTATTTTTTTTTTTTTTTTGGATAAATACCCAGTAGTGGAATTACTGAATCATACGATATTTCTATTTCTAATTTTTTTTAAAGATTTTATTTATTTATTCATGAGAGACAGGGAGAGAGAGAGAGAGAAGCAGAGGGAGAAGCAGGCTCCCCGCTGAGCAGGGAGCCCGATGAGGAACTCGATCCCAGGACCCTGAGATCATGACCTGAGCCAAAGGCAGACGCTTAAACATCTGAGCCACCCAGGCACCCTCTATTTCTAATTTTTTGAGGAAACTTCACAGTGGCTGCACCAATTTATATTCCCACCAACAGTGCACAAGGAAGTTTTTCTTCCACATCCTCACCACACTAATTATCTCTTATCTTTGAATTTAAGAAACAAAACAAATGAACAAACAAAAATAGAACCAAAAAAAAAAAAAAACAACCTGCCACAGACTCTTAAATATGGAGAACAAACAGGGTTGCCAGAGGAGTGGGGAGGGAGGAATGGGTGAAATAGATAAAGGGGCTTAAGAGGTACAAACCTCCAATTACAAAATAAATAAGTCACAGACATAAAAAGTACAGCCTAGAGAATATAATCAATAAGATTGTAAAAATATTGTTTGGTGACAGATGATGACTACACTTATTGTGGTAAACACTAAGAAATGTACAGAATTATTGAATCATGATATTGTACACCTAAAACTAATATAACACTGCATGTTAATAAAAATACACATCAGATATTTTAAAAAATTGTATTTTATCCCACTTCCCTCCACTCCTGAACCACTCTCCTCTATAGATATCATCATCAGTGCATTTTGCTTACTTCTCTAATTTTTAAGTCTCTTTCTCTTCTACCAAATTATTGGCAATGTAAAGCAAAGATGTTCATCTATATTCTTTCTTCAGGAATCCCATTTGCAAGAACATATCCTGACTCGTAAGAGATATTTGATAAATATGTGTTAAGTATATGAATTTTAAAAATAAATCAATAAAATAGAAAATTGTCAAGACCTGAAAATTGTCTGAAGGTAAAATATGTGTGAGAGAAAGAACTTAATATGGCACTGGGATTTCTTATTGTAGTGACTGTGAGGATTAATATTTCCATTAAATGAGAGAATATGTTAAGCACTGAAGGTCAGAGGAAGACAGTGATTTTGAACATGTTGGGTTTTAGTCATTAATATTAATGAATCAATATCAAACTAGCAATTAGAATTCATTATAAGGGGCATCTGAGTAGTTCAGTCAGTTGAGTCTGACTTTTGGTTTTGGCTCAGGTCATGATCTCAGGGCCATGGGATCGATCCCTGCATCAGGTTTTACTCTCAGTGCAGAGTGCTTAAAATTCTCCCTCTCTCTCCTATTGCCCCTCCCCCCACCACATTTTCTCTCTGTCTCTCACACTCACTCAAATAAATAAATAAATCTTAAAAAAATAGAATTTACTATAAGATGGAGAGTTAGCCTAAGGTATAGATTAGCAAAAAGGTAGGTCATTTTTTTTTATTTTCTTAAAATATATAAATTAAATATTTTTACTTCTCTGCTGGGTTTGGGTTATTTTTGTTGTTTTGTTGTTTGTTTTTTTTTTTGTTTGTTTGTTTTTTCCTTCCAGCATAGTGCATATATGGTGGGACAGATTTTACCTCCATTTGTGGTTGTATTTGAGACAGTTGCTTAAAACGGAGATTTTGTAGTTTCCTGACTACCTGACTGGGAAAGCCAGACAAGAACCTCAGTGATCTTTACAAACTTCTCCAAAAACAAGTAGAACTGATGGATATCTAGAAATCCATTTAGCTGTTGAATGGAAAAGACATACTAATATCTGTTTATATGCTATGAATAAACAAAACACACAGTGGTTTAAAATAGGGTCTCTAAATGAAAGTTACAAAGATAGATGCTCCAAATTATAGGCACTGATATGCAATCAAGCCAGTTCTCACATGAACAACTCTAAATGTGTACTCCAGGATGAGAAGCAACAAAGATTTATTTACATTTAATGTAAATAATTACATGTTAATAATCCTCCCAGTAGGCCAGCCAGTAATTTAATAGAAGAATATGAAAAAAATTAATTTGTAGCTTATGGTATTGGAGAAGCAGTTAATTATCACAATAATTAACTCTGGCTTTCAGTACTAGTGGATAGATTTTGATTAGAAGTCCCACCCATTAGAGTCTGACCACATTGTCTCTGTTTGGGTCTGGTTCCACCATCTGAAGGCTAATGCCCTCATAGGTACACAGAAGGTTTACAGGTGGTACTTTTCTTTGGTACAATGTGATTCAAAACAACTATAATTAGTTATTATCCAACAAAATTCTATTTTTTTCTTAAGCTGCTTTAAGATTTTTTAATCAGGAACCTCTGATGTTTACAGAATTCATAAACCCAGGCCACAGACATACGACCTTACCATTCAATTTACCTTTCTTGAATTTAACATTTCAGTGCTTCAGAAGCATTTGATATCATACAGTTTGATCACCTATTTACATTTAGTTGGAGAAAAAAACATCATTTTACCTGTCCCATATTAGTGCTCCTTCTGTATAAGTAGGCAGTCAGTGTCCAGACTACAACTTCTTTTCTTCATGGTAAGCAGAGAAAAGAAAGAAAAGTAAAATTTAATCAGCAAAGAATATGGATAATGAAAACGCTAAAGAATGTAGGAGCCACTAATAAAATAAAAATAAAACTATGATTCCTTATGAAAATAATTTTGATAAAATAAACAATGGAAGCCATTAGACCCAATTTGGGCAATCTGTTTTAGGGGGAAAAAATAAAAACATCAAATTTAGTGCATAGGATTCACATTTATCCCTCAATATTTAACTTATTTGTTGTGCTCTATTAAGAATATAACTCCTTTTAAAATAATTTGAAAATTACATTTTTATTTGATAGTGTACAGTAAAAAGCATAACTTTCTGGGTCTTTTGCAGATAATACAAAATTAAGGAATAATTTAAAGGACTTCCCTATCAAAAAAAATCTACTGCTTAACTGTACTTCAGTATTTGATAAGAATCCTTGATTTGGTATGAAGTCTACATTGCATAATTTACCTCCTTTTAATTTTGAGGTAATGAGGATTTTTGAGGTAACGATTATCAGGGAATGCTTTAAACCTTAAATTTTAATCTACCATCAAATGCTAGGAGTCTGGGATATATAGAACATTTGTTAATAGTGAAGTTTATTTTACCTGTATGTCTACAGAAGACAGAATTATGCTGTTTACAGAAAATAAATGGCCTTATAATTATCCTGACCCCTTAGTTTTGCCTTTACCCACATGTGTGAATATGAGCACACTAATTTTTCTGGTATTTACTTGATTACATTATGTTAAAATTTATTTCCAGTTCTCAAAATAATTCTGATTATTATATATGATCATCTGATGACAATAGTCATTTGTCTCTGATTATTATATATGATCATCTGATGACAATAATCATTTGTCTCTTTAATGACTTTTATTCAATATGATTACTGTCTTATCCAGTTATAAGTGAAAACTAAATGTTTAAATATGATACCAAAAAAAGTGTCTTAATTCTTCTAGACTATTTGTGGGAACGATATTATTTTTATTATTTATTTATTTATTTATTTATTTATTTATTTATTTATTTATCAGAGAGAGAGACAGCGCTTGTGAGAAAACACAAGCAGGGGAGTGGCAGACAGACAAGTAGAATCCCTACAGGACTGCATCCCAGGACCCCAGGATCATGACCTGAGCCAAAGGCAGATGCTTAACCGTCTGAGCCACCCAGATGTCCGCTGATACTATTTTTAAAATGATATCCCATCTCCTCTCCCCTGGTATTTCCTTGCATACTCCACGCATTCATGCTGATGGTGAGTTCTTATTGCCTCCAAGGAAGGAGAGAACACAGCGCAAAGAAGAAAAATGTGTGTCTTGCCTGATTGTTGAGTGCACAAAACCTAAACCTTTGAGGTGATAAGGTGCGGATGGGAGAATTTGGATTTGGAGTCTAGACAAATTGTTTCAGAGAAACAAACAAACAAACAAAAAAGATTTTTCTGGGCTGGAGAGATTATATTAACTGAAGAAAGGGGCTAGTTATATTGGTCTAAGAGTAAGGTATGGTGTCATAGTGCCTGGTCAAATTTCCAGGAAGTCATCCAGAGATCAGAGAGGTAATGGACATGGGGTAATGAAGTCATAGTACACTCAGTAAAATTTCTGTGCCCTATAAGAGTAAGAAAAGAACAAAACTATCTAATATCTACTGAATATCTTGTCCTCTGCCACATAAAGGAAATTACTGCTTGCAAACTGAATTTTTAATTTTATTATTTATTCACATTTATTTCTTCCCTTTCTAGCCTTGCCTTGGTTCACTACAGACAAACTATGTTACCTTGCCCCAGCTGACACTGGTTCTGTCATGAGACATGGTTTGACCAATGGACTGTGGGCAGAATGGAACTCTCCAGTTCCAAAAAGGCTTAAAGAGGCATTGTTCCAGTGTGCTGTTCCAGTGTGCTGTGTTATAAGTTACAAAGAGACCACTTTCCAGGTAGCTATCATTCCTACAACCTGGGTCCTTGAATGGAGAAGACTTGGAGTTAAGTCCAGCTGAGCCCAATCAAATCAAGACAAGGCACAGTCAAGACACAGACTCTTAGGCGAGAAATAATTTTTGCTGTCGTGTACCATTAAAATTTTGATGGTTTTTAATCACACCAAAAATTAATAATTATAAGGGATGACAGAACACAGAAGAGATGATGTTAACTTAGTGGATAACCACAAGGGAAATGACTTGAGAATTAACATACTCCTCCCCCACCATTGCCCCCTGCCATGATATTTAGAAACTATCCTGTAAACTAGGTGGTAGAAATAGCAAAAACTGACCAAATTTAAGTTTTTTTCACCTAATTGAGAAGAGATTGGTAAGTGCAAAGAAGACAGTAAAATGGGGATTGAAGAAAAATAGTTTGAGTTTTTTAGGTAATAGAGTTTAGAGATTTGCTGCCCAAATACAGTAGCCACTTGCCACATATGGCTCTTTAAATTTAAGTTAATTAAAGTTACATTAAATTAAAAAGTCAGATGCCTGATCACACCACCATGCTTTAAGTCTGAATAGCTACATGTGGTTAATAGCTACACTATTGTAGCACACATACTATAAATTATTTTCATCATCACAGAATGTTCTATGGGACCATGATAGTCTAGAGATCTCAGTGATTTATCCTTTATATAGATAACAGATGAGGTAAAATAACTCCCATGTTTCCATCTTGGGCAAATAGAATATTATGATAGGTTGTATTAGTCTTACAAATATTCAATTTTGCCTTCCTCTCTGTTAATGTAGGGCTTGGCCCTGTAAATTGCTTTGGTCATGTGACTAGGAGTACATTTGACATGTGTCACGTCTAAACGGAAGCTTTAAATAAAAACCATGCATGAGTGCATGGTTTATCTCCCCTCTTTGATTTTGTCTTTTAATAAAAATGGGCGTGTCTCAAATGAGAGCTGTTCTTTATTCTGAGTCCTGGAATGAAATGGCAGCTGGAGCAATAAACAAGCTGGGGCAGACCTGCACTTCAGAGGATGACCCGGAAGCCACTTGTAACCCTCGTACAACATAAAAAAATGAACATCTGTTGTTGTGAGTCACTGAAATTTAGATTATTTGATTCCTGTAGCAAATCTAATCAATTCTGTTGGTTCATAAACTGGTCTCTGTACACAGTAGGCAGGGAAAGACCCAAAAGAGAGGCAGACTATTCCAGATTGGTAGGTGGCATGTTTAATGAGCAAGAGAGCTTACAGACAAAGCTTGTCTGGGGTGGCCACAAAATGAGTAGATCTTTGTACCCATCTACCAGAATATTAGACATTTAGATAAAGTCTTAACTGGGTTCAGTCACATACACTGTTTAAGATAGTCTAAACAACACCTTCCTCTCTCAAGGCTATGTCCTTGGAATAACTCCCACTGTAGGGATGATGGGCAGAATGTACATTTCAATGACAGAGGAGGACGTGAGGGGCCTCTGGTTGCCCAGGTCCAACTAGTGGGTCAGCCAGTGGTCACATCCTCTCGATGATATCCTCCAACAAGTACCAAAGTGATTCAGAGAACAAGGAAATGTTGGAGTACAAAATAAAAGTTTAATATATTGAGTTTTAGCTGCTAGTAATATGGTGTAATAAAATTGCCTGGTAGGATGTTCAATAGATATTGGGTTCTGGAGTTCAGGAGAAAAATTGAGGCAGGTGATATAAGATTTGGGCATAAACTGCATAGAGATGATCATTGCAACTTGGGAATGAATGCATTATCCATGTAGAATTCCTAGTAGAAACAAGAGTTTTGAAAATAAAATGTCATTATAGTAGATTTTAAACCTCCAAATACATTTTCACCTTTTGATAGATAAAAGTTGATAATAATTGCATTCTGGAAAAATGCTTCAGTCTCCAACATGGATTGACTAGGTTTAGCTCTGTCCAAAAACCCCAAGATGGGTTTTTTCTGGCTATATCAAAGTATCCCTTTGCTTTACACACAATGATCATTACCCTTCATAATCAATAAGAGATGTGAGAAAGTATATGTGAGGCTTCTGGGAAATAGAACTCTTTCCATATGAGCAAGTTAGATATTTTTCCCTTGGATGGTGCAGTATGACTATGTGAGGTGTATGATTGCTATAGCAATATGACTCTTGAACAGATTTCCTCAGGATCCTAGAGTAAGAGTGCCCTATGTGGAGCCCAAAAAGGAAACTAGCATCATGATGGAAAAGTGTGAAGGATGAAGGCACACAAGAAAGAAATAATCAGGATGCTCAATGGCATTATTTGAGCACTTTATGAAGGCTTACCCTAAACAGCCCTATTGCTTGACTTTTTGGTTATGGGATCTAATATATTCATTCCAGTGATTAAGTCTATTTGATTTGAGTTTCCTATATCTTACAAGAGAGTCCTAACCGGTGTACATAAAACCCACAAATATTTAATTAATGGCAAGAAGAGACATTTTAATTAAGCCTTGAAATGACATGCTATAGCGAACAGACCAGTGTCATGGAAGAGTGCTTCAAGTAAAGAAAGAGATTTGATCATTCAGATGCTACTAGAGGATACAATAAACAAAAACTGTAACATTTTAACCAAACTTTTTTGTTTTTGAGAGAGAGAGTAGGGGGAGGGGCAATGGGAGAAAGAGAGACAGAACCCTAAGCAGGATCCATGACCCTGAGATCATGCCCAGAGCTAAAATCAAGAGTAAGATGCTTGACCTACTGAGCCACCCAGGTGTCCCAACATTTTTTACCATTTTTATTGAATTTAGTAAGAAGAACATTTTGTGGAATAAAGCATGCTATAAAGCATGACTGAATGTTTGTGTCCCTCCCCCCACAAACTCATATATTGAAAGCTTAATGCCTGATGTGATGGTAACTGAAGATGGGGCATTTGAGAAGTGATTAGGTCATGAGGTTAGAGCCCTCATAATGACATTAATGTCCTTATAAGAAGAGGCACAGAGAGTTTCTTTCTCCCTCTCTCCTAACTCTATCATATGAGGGTATGAAAAGACAGCCATCTAAAAACCAGAAAAAGGGCCTTCACTAAGAACCTGACTTCCAGCCTTCAAAACTGTGAAACATAAGCTTATTGTTTAAGCCCTCTTGTCCATCATATTTCTCTTGTAGTAATTCGAACTAAGACAAAGCATAATGCCTTATTCAATTGTATGAATAAATTATATGGCAGAAATAAAATTGATATTTCCTTACTTTGGGGAATGACTGTGAATTTTGGAAGTAGAGTAAAAGTAGACAACATTCACAAAGAGATTTGGCTATATAGGGGTAAAACAAGTACAATATTTGGTGAAATAATATATGAATATGAGGCAAACTCTTTATGTTTAAGCTTTTTTAAAATTTGTGTTTGTAAGTTTTCATACATATGATCATTTTTAAAATATGTGGTAAACAGGTCAATACGATATATGAGAGGGTTGGGATAACAAAATGGATCAATATCATTAGGAAGGTGGGAAAGGAGAGGAGACAAATCCTTATGTTAAAGCATTATTCTTTAAAAAAAAAAGATTTATTTATTTATTTCGGTGAGAGAGAGAGAATGCACAGCAGGGAGGGCAGAGGGAGAGGGACAGAGAAACTCAAGCAGACTCTGCACTGAGCATGGAGCCCGATCTGGGGCTAAAGTCTCACGACTCCAAGATCAGACCTGAGCTGAAACCAAGAGTCAGACGCTCAACCGACTGTGCCACCCAGGCGCTCTCACAAAGACTTATTCTAAATATGGCACGAAAAAGTTAAAATATTTTCATTTGATTATTTCTATTTTCTTTTTGAAGTACTGAAACAAGAACTCCACCAAGAATAAGTGACTGTGTGTTTGAAAAGAGTAATAAAATTTGCAATAGTTTCTGTAGAAAAGAAAGAAAATTCTGAAAACAAAACATATAGAGGGCAGCACTGAGGGCTTGTTTAACACTGGGACACAAGAATGTCTATTATACTGTGTAGTGCTGGATATATAGTCCATTTAAATGTGGTAGTCAACCAGAATAATGGCTGAATTTAGAGAAGACTCATTCATGCTAGGTACAGCACTCTTCAGTAAATGAGAGGGTTATAATATACTTGGTAAAATAATAGTGACTAAAATTGAGTAGTTGGAGGGAATAGGCACAGCCAGATGGCATAATGCTCAAAGGAACAGATGCTTTTAACATGAGGGTAGAGCAGTAATGATCCTGAAACTACATTCAGGAGTGAATTGGATGTAATCCCCACCTCCTAGCACTAATGTAGGTTGGATACAAGATAATGAGGAAGCTGTAACAGGAGTTATACTCTTAGCAGATAGATTTCCGCTAGCACAATGAGATAGAGGCAAAGTATATGGAAAAATTTTCAAGTTGCAGGAGAATTTTTAGCTAAGAATAGTAGGAGTTCCAGAAGGCAGAATGACATGTTTTGGTAAAGAGAGCAACGGAAAAAAGAGTTGATATAAAGACAGCAAAGTATAGAATGAACTTTATGCTATGATAATAATACTAAAACCACTGAATTTTACACTTTAAAAGTGTTAATTTCAGAGAGTGAATTCTATCTCCATAAAAATAATAATTTCAAAAGTATGGAGAGGAGAGAGGACTAAAAGTGCTTTCAGGATGATGATATAAAAGGAAAAAATGATAGACTTATTTCATTATAATTTTTCTGAAGGAATTAGCTCCATCCATATCTGAGAGAAGGAAGTAACTCAGGCTTCTTCCTATAAAGAACCAACAGCAAATAGTCAAAAGCCATGCTCTATGGACATATTTAAAGGGACAGTGTTCACTCTATCGGTAGTGGTGGCTCAACTGGTTTGTAGAGAAAACTTCAAGCACTAACAAGCACTAGTGCACATCACCATGGGGCACAGAATAAAAAATTCCGAAAGAGGTCAGTAGAAAAAAAGAATCAAACACACACAAATTAAGTAACAAAAATATTGGCACAGCACCATTATCTCCCCAAAGGTAGGTGAGATCTTGCTCTCCAGAAACAGAGAAGCAGACATTGTGCATCCTATGAAATACGCAAACCTCCTTTTTTTTCTTTTGTCTATTACAGATTTTTATTGTCCCACTGGAGTTTATTCTCCATAGATAGGATTCAAGTCAGAAAAATAAAATAAAATAAAAAAATAAGAAAGAACAGGGATGGTGATGTTCTTCTTTATATATCATCTATTAACAGGAGAAGAAAATGCCTGTTCTGTTCTGGGCTTAGTATTGAATTTTGAGTGTTAGCAAAAAACAGAAAATGAAGGCAGCCTTCACTGACAAGTGTTCCATAGGAATAAATCTGAGATGCTACAATACGGCAATTACATTGATGTAATAGACAACAAAGCCCCTTGTAACAAACCCCAGGGACCTCAAGAGAAGGGACAAACACTATGTTATTGTGGAGAGATTCACTTCATGTGAAATTCATTGAATCTTATGAGCTATGTGTTGAGATTTGTTGTCATTTTAATAGAGCTATGGTTTTTTTATTTGTTTTCCTTAAAACATTGTATTTTTTACTACAAAAACAAAAGGAAAAGATTAAATAAGATGATTTAAGAACAAAATAATAACAACAGGCATATCAGGGTCTGAGAAAATTTTGAGAAAACTGATTTTAAGCAAGAATACTTTGTATTTTAGTATCTTGATGTATTTTTCTGGACAACTGGGAAGAGCTGGACAAGAGAAAAGGTAATAGGGTTTAGGAGGAGAAGGAAAAATAAGCATACATATTTCCTAGAGAAAAATTAGGCAGTCTGATTATGTCATTTATAAGATTTGCCAGCTCAAAAATATTAAATCATGTAAGTTAATAATTAAATTCATAATTAAGAAAGTCTTTGTCATTCTTATCATGTTAACAATATAAAAAGTTTGTAAACTTTCCATAACCTATTGTTTCATGCCCACTGGAGTTAAGAGTTCATGTCTCCTGCACTGATCAAAAGACTCTGACATTGATTTCTTGTTCTGTACAGTTAAATTATTCAGACTCTCTTTATTTTTTATCTCAAAGGAAGCCTTCCACTATTTACAGGAAAATTTCAAAACTCCCTTCTAGTACTACTTTGTTTATCTTTACCTATCTCTGGATATGACTTGGTTGTAACAGAACTCCCCATGCCTAATGCATTAGTACTTAGATATAGCAAACAAGCAAAATTTCAGGGATGTTATTTTCAATCTGAGAAGTTTGGTAAGTTACTAAGCCTTTCAGTCTTTTCTAATTTTTCAATTGTAAAAGTTTTAAAGTGACATTAAGGACAGTAGCCTGGTTTTCCATTTTGGAAAAAGAAAGATTTAACTTTCACACTCTTGTGAAAAATGGGATCACAGGACAATGATGTGGGCATTTGCAATATAGAGATGGTTTAGCACTCCACCGATAGAACTGTTGATATAAATGAGAGTAAGACATGTTGAGGAAATATACTCTGAGTTGATTTTTAGTTTCAAAAAAATATATTGAACTCTTTGGAAATTTTACTGTTTTGAAATTAATAAGTTCAGAAAAAGAGAAAGAGATGCTGAAGCACACTGTTTTTTGATGACCAAAGTACAAGGAGATACAGTTAAATATAGTGAAATTGGAATAACACTGATGAAAGTAGAATTAAAATAAGAGATAACTCAAAACTCATAATCAATATGAAACTACAGTCAACAGTAATAGTCAAAGGAGAGAAACAATTCTGGAATGAATTCTAGTTAAAGCTTGGCAGAAAGCTGCAATAAGATAACTTTTTCATCTGAGCTCACTGGGCAGGAGTTAATTAAGTATTGCCTTTCCCTTTCCCTGCTTGTTCCCACCCCCAACAGGCTAAGAAAAAGACAGAAACTTAGTCTTGGTTACTATGGAAAAGGACAAATAAAGGATGAGCTGATAATGGAATAATTCATAGAGAAAAAAATTCAACTTTTCAAAAGGGCTAAATATATACTTACACACAGAAAACAAGCAGATAATATGAATTAATTGGCTCAAGCATAGAACTATTGGGAGCCAAGGGGACTTTGAGAAAGAATAGACTACAAGTCTTCACTAAAAGGCATTGACATTTAAAGGCAAATGACTATGAGACCAAAACAGACAAACAAGTGAAAAGCAACAGTAACAGAACGCATTTCTGTGACCTGAAAAAAGTACTTATGTCACCAATTTGTTTCTCCTTCATAAAGGGACATAATAAGTCATAGATTAGATCAGGATGTGGTTTTGTAAATCAGTTAAGGGAGTAAATTAAACAAATTCTGTATCAATAAAAGGAGGGAGAGTGAAAATAAAACAAAGAAGTCTCAGAGTCAGAGAGGAAGTATTGGTAATGTCTATCCAATCGCTAATTTTGAGGGCAGTTGCCCAGACAAATTAACATAAATATCTTTTTTTTTTTAGGATGCATAAGCCAGAACATCAGAGACTAAAGTTATTTTGTATCCATATCATATCAACTCCCCCAAGAAAAATAATTTGGCCTCTCATATTTACTTTTCAACAGGAGAGATGCTGATAAGAGGCAATATAAAAGTCCAAACTGTTTTTGCTGTATATCAAAAATAGATGGTTTCACCCAAAAGTTTTACATAAAATTAAGAAATTAATTGCAGAAAAATTATACTATAAAAGATATTTTATATATAGTAATAGGAATTTAAATGTGGACATATATGTTAAAATTCATTTTAGCATTGTTTTTAGATGGCAAAATTGGGGAGAGTATAAAATGTGGCATAGTCATATGATAAATACAGTTGAAAATTAAAAATTAAAACTTCAGTCAACATAGATAAATCTTCAAAATATAATCATGAATGACAGAAGGGATTTCAGCATTATGTAAATTGTATGGCATTTACATTAAAAATACATAAAATATACATTTTCATGGTTATGTATTAATGTTCATAATTTTTTAATATTATTAAAAATGTTTTAGTTGCTAGTACATGCCTCTAAAAGGGGGGTAGTGTTCAAATGAAATTTTATTTTTAAAGGAAAATTATTTATTATATAACAAAAGACTATTCTTAATATTTAGAAACATATATAATAGCCTAAGTATATAAATGGGTAGAAATGTACATACATAATTCAATAAGGAAGAATTCAAACGCATATAAATATAAGCAAATTCAAACCACTTTCAAAGGTGTCACTTTCCTTCATAGTAAAAAAGTTGTTTAAAATCATACAAACCTATACCTAAAAGCCTGGTTTATATGGGTCTAAAGCAAAAAAGTCTACTCTTTTATCCTCCAGATAGAAGAATCAGTTGGCAGAGTGAAAATAATTGCCCAAATTTATCCCAACTCTAAAAGTTAATTTTCTTGCCTCAGAAGTTCTACTTCTAAGAAATTATCTCACAGAAATAGTCTGAGAAGTATGTTAAGTTTTCATAGTCTTATTATATAGACATTGGAAATAAATTATACAGAAATTAGAAAAAAGCCCAATAATAAGCACATGGGAAAGTAAAACCTTTATAAGCATAACTCCAAAAAGGATAGTTTATGCCCATGAATATCAGAAAATGTATTTATTAGTGTACACACATTTTTATTATAATAAAACTAAAACATTATATAAAACAGTATATATTTATGACTGCAATATATTTAGAGTGTACTGAAAAGTAAAGTTATCCCCAAGAGTAAAATTATCCCCAAACTTTGCGCCTGGGTAAACAGGTTATAGGTGACATTTTCTGTTTTTATGTTTTTCTGCTCTATTATTAGATAATGAGCAGGTTTTTGTTCTTTGTTTTCTGTTTTTGTTTATTAGAATAAGAAAAACTGAAGAAGACGACAAAAGATTGACAGAGGTAGCATACAGAAGTTATTCGTAAAACCTGATTTTCTTCAGGCCTGGAATCCAACTCCAAGATCAGAGAGAAATCAGATCAATATTATAGGTCACCACGGCAGACAAGATCAAGATCTAGAATGACCTTGTTCTGTTGAGAACCAGAAAGGAACGGGTGCCTAGGAATAGATGAAAAAGTTGGAGTGTTGGATTCTTGTAAGCCATTGTAAAACAAATAAATAAATAAATAAAAAGTATTTTAATTGATTTATAGTTCATGGAAGAGTTCAAATCCTAGACTTTCCTCCGAAGTTTATATTGATCTTTTCTAACTCCAGCTCTGTAAAATGCAGGGAATTTTCCTTGCTTATAGATGTTAATACCAGTAGACATATTGGGGAGGGGGAGCCTTAATGCCAATGGCTATTAGATATCTAATTGAAAATTAGATAATCTAAGAAAATTAAACTTGAAAGTTGTTCCTATTTTTCTTCTAATTAGGTCAAAATAATATAGTTTTACTATGCCAAACACAGATTTATTGACTCTAGAAATTCTGGTTTAACTCGGGGTCTGTCGTGAGGGAAGTGTTATATAAAGAACAGAGCTCTATATTTTATTCTGAGATTCTAAAAATCAAGGGAGAAGAAAAATAAATATTGTAAATTATTGATGCATTTATTTTGAGGAATAAAATAGTGTTCTAATTTTTAAGTAAAAAATAAGTTCCAGGCTCTGAAATTTATTTTTAGTAAGATATTTTTCTAAGCCCATTTTTTCAAAGTATCAAATTTTCATGAAACAGTGAATCTCAAGAGGTTTAGTTCAGTACACACAGCAGTTGTTGCTTAGTGAAAATCTTGTGAATGAAACATATATTCTATTTATGAAGAAGATAAAAACGATAAAACATCATTCTCAAGCCAAGTGTAACATCAAACATCAAAGAGTCACTTTTTACCAGTTGTAAAAATTATACAAGTATATACTCACACATGTAAAATCTTTATAGTTATATATTGCAACATATATGTGTATATAAATATATATACACACATATGTATATATATGTATGTATGTATGTATATATATATATATAGTCTGTTCTTGGTTGTGTACTTTGGTGTCAAGCATATAAGTTGTCAGAAAATGATGCAATAACCAACATTTAAGGACATTATCAAGGTTAACACTAGTCTAGAGAGTTTTAAACAGAATTAGAAGAATCAATGAATACATATAGAGAATTAGACTTTCAAATATGCCTAGAATCATTACATGATATCGGATTTCAAATCAAAGCTTAAATTCATAGGTGTTTGCCAATTCCAACCATAAAATATCTAAGAGAGATTTGCCCTTGAAAGGAACTCTTCTCTGTTTAGTTTTATTGCATGTGTTAAATTCTCCACTATCTATAAAATGCCCTTTGATAAAGTTAAAGATGTTAGGCTATGGTCTTGTTTGTTTCCCAGAACAAGAAATTTCATCTGTATATAAGCATGAGTATATCAAAGTAATATGCATTAATAGATTCCACAGCCACACATGTGTATATTAGATACATAACTATATTCATCACTTCATGTCTAAAATGTGATTAGTGTTTTTGTGATTATGGACTGAAAAAAGAGAGTATCTAGCTATTCATTCTAGGCATCAGAGGATGTTTCTTCTTAATGAGGGATACTAAAGTTTTATTGTCATACAATCAAATGTATCAGATTATGTATAAATGACTGCAGCCTTAAAACACATTTCAGATGATTTATATTTCATATATATTTGAAAAAAATATAGAAAGTTATAACTTAACCATCAACTTATTTATAATAAACATAGTAGAATAATTATTAGTAAGTGAAGATCTCCTTCCTAATTTCAAGGTGTCTGGGGTATCCAATTAACAACAAAAACATTGTTTTACTAGTATTTTGTCAGAATGAAGGTAGATAAAGACTTTGTAGAATATTTCAGCTCTACCAAAATTAACCCTGTTTGAATGTAAACAATATCAAGGCTTTATTTTTTTTTAAGATTTTATTTATTTATTTGAGAGAGAGAGAATGAGAGATAGAGAGCCCGAGAGGGGAGAGGGTCAGAGGGAGAAGCAGACTCCCTGCTGAGCAGGGAGCCTGATGCAGGACTCCATCCCGGGACTCCAGGGTCATGACCTGAGCCGAAGGCAGTCGCTTAACCAACTGAGCCACCCAAGCGCCCAAGGCTTTATTTTTATACTTTCAATGTCACTATCAAAGTATAATATACTATGACCATATTCCCAATGTTTTAGAATGAATTTGTTTTAAATATCTACCCTCCTTCCCATCAGTGTACTGCCCTCAAGCATTTTAATAGGTTAATTTTAATTAAATAAACATTTACTAAGCATAATGGATGACTTCTTATCCAAATCCATAAGGTTGATTAATAAAAAGAAAAATCAGCTAAAGCTGGGAATGATAACATAACTACAAGACATTATATCTTATAGACTTAAATATTTTATATTTACTCATTTCATTCACCAGTGCTTTCCTGCGGGTACAAGTTAATTTCTTTGGGCTTAGGTCTACCAATTGTCATTTGTGTTGACTTAATATCATATACTTTACCCATAGTGTGTCATCATCTATTTTTCAATAATATTTTCTTTCAAATGAAGAAAAAAAATTGCCAAACCTCTATCAAACTAATGCAAGCTGTGATAAAGGTAGAATAAAGAAGTTTCTCCAGGAACACATAAGAAGAAGTACCTAACTATGACTAAAGATTCCAAGCAAATCTTCCAAATGAGCATATATTTTGAGCAGAGTCCTGAAAAATAAGACTTTTCAAGGTCAAAGTAAGAAAGTCATTCCAGTTAAATGACATAGGATGTTCAATCACCTAGGTTATCAACAAATATATTCAGAAAGCTACGTGACATATTATAAATACCACTAGAAAGTTAGCCGAGGTCTACATTGTAAACATTTAGTCTTATCTAGAGACAAAGAATTTGTTGGAAGACTTTTTGTTGTTTGTTGTTGTTGTTGTTGTTGTTGTTGTTGAAGGAGTTTAATTAGACGGGTTTTTGTTCGTTAAATCAAATTTGTAGTATAGGGCAGAATGAAGGGGGGGAATTCGGAGGGGGAGACGAACCATGGGAGACTATGGACTCTGAGAAACAAACTGAGGGTTCTAGAGGGGAGGGGGTGGGGGGATGGGTTAGCCTGGTGATGGGTATTAAAGAGGGCACATTCTGCATGGAGCACTGGGTGTTATACGCAAACAACGAATCATGGAACACTATATCAAAAACTAAGGATGTGATGTATGGTGATTAACATAACATAAAAAAAAAAGAAACTAGAAATGATAGGGCTTGTATGAGGGTACTAATTAAACCACTGATCCAAAAGTTTAACAAGAGAGGTAGCTCTTTCTGGCAAGGAAGTGAGAGATATAACTCAAGGTGTTTGCATCTACAATCTAATAGCAGAAACACAACTTTATGATAGTTTGATGTACTTGGGGATCTTGAGATAATCGACATTTTTCTCTCCCATTATGACTGTCTTAGCATGTTTCTTTTAATTAATGGCAAAAGTTACTGGTTACTGGGTCCAAAGTTATTATTTGCCAGCAAAGGGATTTTCTTGATCAATATACCAAATAAAACATCATCTGGTTTAAAAAAAAATTGTAGTATAGATAAAAGCATTCACATATAAACTCAATATCTGAAGTATAGGAATAGAGAAAGGTCCTACTTTCAAATCTATGTTCTGACACGTTCTAGTAGAGTGATTTGAGGCAAATTTCTTCAATGTATTTTGGATGTTAGTTGAGACCTTACTCTCTTTCCTTAATGCCAGATCTTAGGCAAAACTATTCCAACAAGATTATACTCAAGTTAAAATTCTATGGTAACTCACAGCCTGGATATCCACCTCTTCCTCCTGAGCCCCTTCCTTACCTCACCCCTCTTAGGCATGCACAAGCATACTGACTATGTGATAGCATCCTCTAGGGAAAGCGTGGTGCCTGCAGACCAGAGGATGCTTGGTGGTGGGGTTAATGTTTCCTCATCCTTAGTCAATATCTCAACTTCCAAAAGATTTTGTAGCTCTGTGAAGTTTAGGATGCTTATATTGATTTCACAAAGTGGAAATGGATACAGAAGATAGGCTGATCAATTCTTTTACATTTAAAAAAAATACATTTTTTACATATGTATATAAATGGACATCAAAAAAATCAGTACCAACCACATATCCCATGGACGTCATAAAACTTTACATATCTCAAAAAAAGGCTTATATTTAAAATTTCTCAGCTTTACAGAATTGTATATAAGCTAGACCATATAGATTTTTTTCCTTTTCTTTCCTGCTAGCATTACAATATCTAAACTGAGTTTATTTGTCTTTGTCTAAGTATCCATTTACCATCTATCACCTATCGATCATTTGTCAGTTAACTATATATTTCTCCTCCCACTCTTCTCTGACTCTTGCTTCTACCTACAATGGATAGTAGCCTCCAGAAAAGTCCTTTCTATGTTGCTTGAAGATGTCTCACATGAGTGCAGAGCCCAATGTGGAGCTGGATCTTATGACCCTGAGATCATGACCTGAGCCAAACCAAGAGTCAAAGACTTAACCAACTGTGCCACCCAGGTGCCCCCTATTGTTTTGCTTTTGACCAGACCCTGGCACTTCACTGGGATCACAGGGACACATGAACATTTTAAGATCTAAAACTCCATTTGTACTTATATACTAAAACAGCTCCACCCTCCAAAATGAACGACCTTATTTAAGTCATCTAAAATCACTGCAGGAAAGAACATTTTCTAGGTGAAATACAACAATATTTTCCAGAAATATTAAGTATGTTTTCCCAGAGTCTCCCTACCACCGAACCCACTTCTTCATCATATAATCTAATAGAAAATTTACAAACATGTTCTTTTCTACTTGGGCATTCCAAAATATTTAGTATTTGGATGGCTACCTGTGAAAATGCTAGGACTGTCCGTACTTATATAGTACAAGACAGAACTGCAGGTCTTTGTTGTTTTCTATAAATTAAAGAATGCTTTGAGAGAAAGAAAAGCTTTCTGTAGAGAGAATTAAAGATGAGATATGCAAAATGGTTAGATATAAACCTAACAAAGCAGTAGAATAATATAAAGTGGGAAAAAATAATAGAGTTGTTTCTTTACAATCTTAAGCCTCCTCCTAAATCCTTTTGGAACTTTGCCTGGCATTACTACCCAGACTCAGATCTAGTATTAGTAAGGTAGATTTAAAAATATGGACTTGATATTATAGAATGAACAAAAAAAATGATAAAATTGGAAAAGTATAATACAATAACAATAAAAATAATAAGCAAGAAAACCAGTAGGTACTAGAAAGCTTAAAAAAAAAGCTTAAAAACACTAAAGCCTAGCTATTAACAAGAACATGTTCAAATCAATATTTCCAAGTAAATACCGTATAGCAGATCTAAACCTATGGTGATAAAAAAGCCTGCAGTTTTTCTACCACACAATATGTGATATAACAGAATATATCAGATTTATATTGTCTCAGAGAGAAATGGGTAATCATGCAACACCAATTAATAACCTGATTTATACATACGTAGCTATATATTTTTTCATTGCTATGATTATAAATAAATGAATAAAATCAGGTATTTTTCTTGATCTACTGCATTTTCTTTTGTGAAGTAAGTGATCTGATCCACTAACATAAACATAAGCAATTCTAATCAAAAGTCCCCCCCAAAAAGAAGTTAGAATAAAAGATTCTAAACAAATGCTTGTAGTCATTAATCTCTGACAAGCTGAAAGGACAAAAAATTATCTTGCCTCAAAATACACTTTATTTATCAGTATGCCCATCCAGTCCACAGCGGATAGGCTCAGCAGGGCCACTTTAATCCTCCATTTGAATGCAGATTTCTAGATGTCAGATTTAGAATATCTCAGGGATGCTAATTTTCTCAGCTTAAATATCACCTTATATTCTTAAGTCTCTTTATGATTTTATCACGCCTGTGAATGGAGCAATCTCTTTACTATGACTTTAAAAATAGTTCCTAAAATAAACATCTGAAAGCTGAACTTAAAATTATGATTTGAAGATTTATCAGTATTTATTATTTAAAAATATCTTCTAATCATAGATTCTCCATATATTATAAATGTGTTTTTCTGGATGGGTTAAAAAATCAAAGTCACACAAAAATATTGTAATTGCCTTTGCAACTGTCTTTGGTAGCATTCCACTTGACAGACTTTCTTAACTCATAATTCCTCAAGATGATAATACTTAAAATTAGATTTAAAAAGTTAAGTTTCTAGCATAACATACTGCTTACATTTCCTATCACAAAGCTGTTTGCATGTGCATAACAGATCTAGTATCAGTTTTAAAATGTGAGGTAAACACCCCTTTCTTTTTTTTCTTTCTTTTCCCTTTCTTTCTTTCTTCT